>NC_047523.1:24486275-25086275 GCF_902827115.2 Pseudochaenichthys georgianus | reverse complement strand
ACTCACAATCAAATGCTTTAGCCGCGTTCACACTGCGGTACTTTTCCCACAAAGGTTCATGCGAACTTAGTTCATGATCGCGTTCACACCAAAAATAGCCGGTACTAAAAGTAGTTCATGCGAACCTTTTAATCCCCTCGAAAGTCCCTGCTAGAGAGCAGGGACTTTCGAGCGGCTCTTTTTTGAGAAAAGAGCTATATTTCTGATTGGCTGGGCGGATTGCAAACCACGCCCCGTAAAACTCCCAAAAAGTTTTGTGAAGCCGCCATTTTATTATCCTCGCATTAGCATTATTATTTTTATTTTATTATGGCAACACAAAATAAAACATGGGAGCGGTGGAGATGAGGAGGTGTCGGCGTTCTGGCGATTTACTCGGAAGGCTTCAGTAGAAGCTGCTGGGACTCCCAGCAGCTTCTACTGAAGTGGTGTGAAGTGGTTGGCGGCCTGCCAGTAAACCCAAAGCAGAAGAAGAAGAAGAAGTGACGTCAGCGGCTTCATTTGCCTAATCCACCCCCAGGGACTTTTTCTGGTGTGAACGCGATCTGTACTTAGTTCATGCGAGCTAAAGAGTTCGCATGAACTAAGTTCGCATGAACCTTTGTGGGAAAAGTACCGCAGTGTGAACGCGGCTACTGTGGACGTTTTTGTCCATATGGGTCATTTTTCACTTTTCATTTTGCAATAATCTTTGTCTCAACTTGTGAGAAAGAAGGTGTAAAACCATGAGCCGCAGTCTGTACGTTTCTCCAGGGATACAGAGGCTCAGGGTTCACTAACCCTGGTCAGTGCTTCATGCTTCTAGACTTCTCCAAACTGCACACCTGCAATCCATCCCTCCTCTGCTCTGCACTGTATCAGATTATTCATCCATTCATTCAAAATGTAAAGCAAACATGGTGCATCACCTGTCTCTTGAATTGTGTCCTCAAGTTCACTCTCTCTACTTCCCCAGCCACCAGCTCCCGTCTTCTTTTCGCCTCCACCAGCCAGACCTTTCCCCTCATCCAACTTCATTCAATAGAACCCAGTAAATAAACCTGTTCTTATCTTATGCATTCACGGAGCTTGTGTCCTGCGTTCAAATTAAATCTAATTTAATTTACACCTCTGCTCTGAGCTCTATTCACGTGTGTTGGAGTGGGTAAAGGTCAGATATGCAGAGTCTTCCAACTTGCAAAGATATATCCAGCAGAGCCCTTTACTTTGCAACAGATACGCAGCAGAGACTTTTACTTTGCATGGAGAATCTCAGAAACCTGATAGGTTACAAAAGGTTTTATGTTTTTGTTCATTGAGATGTTACTGCCTAAATGTTACAATCACAAAACCCCTTTCGAAAAGTTACGGCCACAGGAGCTCATACATCTCGATAAAGTTTTATTAAATATAAACATCAAGATATTCATGTGAAGACAATTCAAAACAACACTTCACACAGCAGTTATAGTACATACATTGTGGCTTCAATATAAAACCACTATCTAGAATATAATACTAAAGCTTAAATGATTAGATTAATCCAAAATTGTGATATGTTGTAGACTTTAAAATTAATCAACAATGAGAATAATTCTTAGTTGCAACTCTCTCTACATTAGAAAGCCACATTAAACACAATTTAGAAAGTACAAAGATATGTATACAGAGGTACTGCCAACCAACATTAAATAGCACACAATTTAACAGGAACACGTCTATGTATTTTGACATTTGACAATTCTAATAACTCAATATTTCACAAATGTCCCATACAACTTCTCTACTCTGCACAACAGCAGATGTTCAGAATATTTGACAAACATCATGTCAGATGGTCTTTCTGCTTTATATATATTTAGCAGTCATTTTTTTTAATAGAAACATGCACCACAAATCTAAGGTCGGGCCTCTCATGCATGGTTTCCACTGCAAATGACACTTGATGTAATCTGTTTTTTTTTTTTAAGATGATGAAAGACTAGGAAAAGCACGTGCAGTAAACAGTCCGACCATATGGGAATTGAAGTGGGGACTTGCTCATGTGGTTAGGCCCTATACACTTAGCTATTAGGCACCAACAACTACATTTATTTGTACACAAACCTATACATTTTAGAAAGGGCCAACAGAGAAAACTTTTAAATGTTTTATCAAATATTAACCTCATGCAATGATAAAATATATTTTCCCTACATTTTTGTGACATCGTCAAGCGACTTCACATCTGCAGTGCTTGCATAATAAAGCACGACACCTTTCAAGACGTGCCCACACCCTGCAGACTCAACGCCTATGTTCCAAGACACTCAAACACACCCTGACTATGTTCGACGAGGTCATCCCCAAACAATCGTCATCTATCCCTCTCCTCGACCCCCTATCATCCCACCAAACGCGACCCAATCTTTCTAAACCGCTAGCAATTCACACTGAGGTTGTCACTTCTAAAGCAGAAGTAAACATGTGTGAGCAAAAACGCTGAAGATGCCTCCATTGCTGTGAAGCACATGTGTAATCATGTTAAAGAGGACACCGTTCCCTTCAGACGGTGGTGATGTTGGTGCTTCCACTGTTTTGACTGTTGAAGCGGCTGGGGGAAGTGCAGCACAGGAGCTGCTTGTTGAAGTGTTTTCTGAAGCTTTTGCTCATCAGATAGAGGGCAAATGGGTTCACACAGGAGTTGGTGAAAGCCAAAATGCGAGCGCACACACTGGCGATGAAGTGGCCCAGCGAGGTGTCCACCTGGTCATAGTGGTAGGAGCGGTACAGGTAGATCACGTGACTTGGCAGCCAACAGACGGCAAACAAGCCGACAAACACCAGCACCGTTTTGGCCAGACGCTTTCTGGACTTGATCTGCCGGGAGAGTAGAGAGAGAAGAGATTAGCTTTTGTCTACACTGAAATATCTCAAAAGCTATTGGGTTGATTGTCTTGTCATGGTCCTCAGAGGATTAATCTTAATGATTGTAGTGTCACCTACATTCCTTTGTATTTGTTCACTAAAATATGATGGTGCAGCACACGTCATAGCTGCTTAACATCATGATAGCATTGCCATTTGTCTATCCTCATTGAGTTTTGCATGTCTAAGGCTATCATATAAATCAGTTTCTCTCAGTAGGTTGACCAAAGGTTTAGAGAGTGGTTTCTAATGGGCTCTTTATAAATAAGAAAAAGGATAAGGAACCTTCTCAGACCTGTTTCTGGAGGTGCAGGTTTCCTTCAGCAGGGATTTCCACAGAGCTTCTGACCAGACTGTGAGCAATGAAGCAGTAGTAAACAGATATGGTGAAGAGTGGGATGATGTAGAAGATGAGGAAGAAGGCAGTGGAGTGGATTTTGGGGTGCAGCTCCCCCGCGCTGGGGTAAGGGGCACAGGTCACAAATGTCTCGTTGGTGTGGCTAGTGGTGAAGGTGTGCAGGTCGGAAAACACAGCCTCAGGGATGGCCAGGCTCATCGAGAGCAGCCAGATAGCCCCCGCTCGGAGACAGATACTGCGAGTAGCGCTGGACCTGTGGATATCCAGAGGTCTGACTATAGCTCTGTACCTGAACAGAGAGGAAAAGAATATGAGGAGTATTGAGGCAACATTTTGGCATTGTGTGGAAAGACTGTTTGCATAAAGAAGTCAAAATAACTGCTAAACATACAGTATGTAATTGTTTAGAGCACCTCCTATTACTGAAAAAGGATCACATACTTATTTTATTCCAAGAAAGATTTACTTTTATTTATTTACAACACACACTAATAAACAATTCTATAGATGCATCAGTGTTAGCCAGCTGGTTAATATTCAACTGCAGATACAAATTCACTTTGATAGCTCATCTGACAAAATGAGAGAGAAAATGTAATTAGTCTTTCATCAGGAACCACAGTCGATTCTTTTAACCCCTTGATAGTTTGAGTTAAAGATCAAGGATGAAGTTTTATGAATCATTACTGATATTT
The DNA here is from genome assembly GCF_902827115.2 of Pseudochaenichthys georgianus. Lineage (NCBI taxonomy): Eukaryota > Metazoa > Chordata > Actinopteri > Perciformes > Channichthyidae > Pseudochaenichthys > Pseudochaenichthys georgianus. The sequence goes on along the minus strand of NC_047523.1, from coordinate 25,082,336 downwards.
AATGTTTGTTTTTGCTTCGAGAATCTAAGTGCTGCTGAGAATAAAAGAAGATCTCTTTCTGCCCTTCTGTATTTTTTGAAAAATGTATTCTCTTTAGGTTGATTCATCTTCACCAGGATACCGTAGCTCTGCCCTTCAATTCAATTACCGTTGTTCTATGTGACTCATGAAGAAGGAATAATTAGACTAATCGTCACTGCCAGTGCTTGCACATCTGTGCTTAGGCCAGTGTTACGAAAGAGACAATTTCTTCCCTCGCAGTATCTGAATCATTTTCAGAGATATTATCATTGTGTTATTCTCAATAAATAACCAGAGATTAGCAGTGGCGGAGCTGGGGGGTAGCCACCCCCAGCTGAATCCTGGCCACCCCAAACACCCTCACCACGGGGGCCCAAACAATTTTAGAACATTAAGAAAAAAATAAGTAACCTTTCATCATTCATCAATAATTAACATTAATATAACGTTATATTGATAATGTACTCACTAAATTTACAATTCATTTAACTTATTTTCTTCCAAAAGTTAATTATCCAAAGCCTCTGTACACCCCCTTGTATTTACATGTAATGGTTTGGTCCCGCCTCCGCCTCCAAACGGCACTTTCTAGCAGAGAGTGAGAGCATGTGAGCAGGGATGCTAGTACTCAACAACTAACAAAGTCAGGCTTTCAAAAAGAAAAGAAAGGAGAGAAAGGAAAGAGAGAGGGTCTAAAGGGCGACAGTATGTCACCCAGTATTTCAAGAGAAAAGGTGAGTGTGGTCCATGAGTGGTGGAAATTAGTCTGTTAGCCAAGCGTAGTCCATTTTAAATAATAATTGTTATGTTTTTTTTTTTACTAAGCGGACATTAAGTACTGGTACTGTATCTATATAGAAAATGCAGAGGTTTTTAATTTCACTGCTCTTTTAGCTGACATTTAACAAATGCAGGTAGATTTTTAGCAGCTATGCATACTAAATCAGTTGTCCCTCCCCTTGGTGCCAGGACCAACAGATCCATATTTAGGCTCAGCAGCCCTGTCCCCCCATAAGGCTGAACCTGAACCAGCTTTTCTCCCAACTGAAGGAGGTGAGCAGCATTTTGTTGAATTACATGCCACTTAACATATCTGAAGGGAGACTGGAATACAATATATATATATATCAAAACAAAAAGCTAACGTCTCATTTCAATTATACATTTCAAACACAGTATTTCCCCACATATTTAAGTTATATTCATTTTGATTGATGCATTCGTGTTGAGAATGCTCCATTCAAAAATGTTATTATTAAAAAGGCATTTACACCATAAAAGATGACTATTGAGATCTATTGTCAGGAATGTTAGTCTTATATGTATGGCCAGAGGGCAGGACCTATAAACACATTTACTACCCAATAGCATGGTGAGACTGAACAAAAGGACATTTTGACTATGTACATGTAGTCTTTTAAAAAAACATTTACTGACTTTTTTGGATAGCTTAAAGTAATGTTGTAAAATTACAACCGGGGGCCTTACAGGGTTAAGGGCTATTGTTTATTGTTATTTACTTTAAGATGTTTATTCTTAACCAATAATTGAATTTTAAAACTCTTATTTAAATGATGTGTGTGTGTCTCTGTATTCCTGATGATACACTGAGAGAATGAGCTCATAGGGCTGCTGATCACCATAAGCTAAACAGTCTGTATATTGCACTACATTTGTATAATGTAAGCTAATAATAGTTAGATATACTGAATATTATTTGATCTATTCCACCACTAGCTTAATCCCAAATAATGTAGAGGTGTGTTGTAGGTGCCTTAAATAACCCCTTATTTTATAGTGAGATGTATTTTTATGTTCATATAATAGTGATTTCAATGCCACCCCAAAATGATCACTGGCCACCCCACTGAAAATGTCCTGGCTCCGCCACTGGAGATTAGATAACAGTGTGAGAAAATAAACACATTTTGATGTACTTTCTGCTTTTTTAATCTGTTAATCATCTTGAAAACCAGTATGGGTGTCCCTCAATTTAACAGCAACTCAAAAACACAAGAATACACTTTCCCTACGCAGAGGACATTATTGATGAATTAACTACTTTACTCATATAATGTAATTTGGATGTACTACTTCTGATATTCAGATTAAGATTTGAGAAAGTATTTCTATAATCAATAAAGGAATAAAGCATGATCTATAATTAAAGGTTAAGATAAAACAAGAAAGCATTCCACTGATATTAAGTATTTCATGGGGGAAATAGACAAATATCTGATAACGGATTTGGTCTGTCGGTGGATTTATAGTCATTTATACACAGTCATTCCAAATAAAATGTGCAGATAACAGAACAGCCAATTTGATAAATAAACATAAACAATCCAGAACATTATAAAGACGTTCATAAGGGGGTAAATGTGTGAGCATAAACATAATGTGTTACCCTATAGTCCTCATGTCATGTTGCATCAGTAAATGCCATTCTGGTTGTTATATTAAATCTAAAGAAGACTCACGCTTTAAGGACTCAAGAAGAAGATAAGCTAATAACACTTTTATAAAAGCATGCCTGAGTTACCGGTCAGCGGAGAGAGCAGTGAGGGTGAACACGGAGACTCCCACCGAGCTGAGCTGGATGAACGGGATCAGTTTGCATCCAACGCGGCCAAACAGCCACTCGTCCACCAGGTACCGGCTGGCGTCCACCGGGGCGCAGGTCAGCAGCAGCAGCACGTCCCCCAGAGCCAGGCTGGAAAGGAACAAGTTGGGCACCGTGCGCATGGACTTCACCATCAGACACGTCCTCATGAACGTGACATTCCCCACCAGACCCACGAAAATGATGATCCCGTAGACAGCAGCGATCCCGATGCCAGGGAGCCAGATATGGTACTGGTGCTGCTCCCATGTGGAGACATTCAGGACCGGATCCCCGCTGTCCTCTGGGGCTGTGAAGACTGAACCCTCCAGAGACATAGCAGCCGGTACAGGTAGAGGTGTTTAATGGGGAAGTCTGGTGGTGTCTACGGTTGCCTTTGTGACTGTCTTTATATATTATGGGCTATGATCCCCTGCGTCTGCGTACGTCATTCACGAGCTTCATGCTGTCAAAATGATGGAAACATGTCTTGTAATGTACGACTTATTCTTTCTTGAGGCAAACTCTTGTTAAACATAATTGAGACTTAATTGATGCACAAATGTCGCGGAGAAGTCCAAGAATGCGCAAAGTGGTCGCCTATGATTGGATAGATTTGGAGATGCCTTTTCTTGAGGGTATAGCAGCCAGTGCTTTCAACGTAAGTGGACATTGTATGAAGTTGGTTTATATTTGAATGGGCATCTCCACCAAATGACCTGTTGCTTGGGCAACTTCAGCCTGCTCTTGTACCTCCTGTCCTTGCTGGTGAAGAAAAAAAAGATCGTTTTCTACAACTTCCTTGACCCCTCTCAAACTCAAACCTCATCATAAAAAATATTTTCTAGTTCTTGAAATGTAACAATAAACTGCACTCAGTGTGACAATAGTGACAATCCAAGTCAATCTGCAGTACCTCAGGCTTCTCTGCCCTACAGTAAGCAGTGGTGGAAGAAGTATTCAGAGCTTTTAAGTAAAATACCACAATGCAGACATGTAGAACAAAAAGTAAAATTACACATCATGTACAATGGTCCATTTCAGAAAAGTGTATATTATGTTGATTAATTATAATTTGTGATGCTTTTAATGTGTCCATACAGCTGGTAATGGTTTATACTATTTTCTTTATATTGCTGGGTAAATTTCACTTAGGGCTTAATGAAATGTAACTTTACATAATTTAGCAGAGTAGAATTATAAAGTAGTAGAAAATGGAAATCATCAAACAAAGTATTGGTATAAAAAAGTACTTGATTAAACATAGTATAGCCTAAGTTAAAACACAAATGTATTTTCTAATTATTCGATTAAAATAAAATATCAATACCTTCAAAGGGAACTATGGTTTGCCTGTCATCATTACCTTATTGTCTGAGAGTATCTTATGTTGGTAAATTGTAAATAATCAATCTTCATAAAAATCACAGCCAATTTATAAAGAGCTGCACAACCTTGCTGTGAAGAATGTTGCTGCTGACCTTCAATGCTCACTTGAAAATAAAGTGAGGTGTGGAAGTAAATGTCAAATCTTTGAAAAACATTGTGTTTTTTTTTATTTCTGAACAAATTGTTGAAGGTCCCTGATGCACACTGCAGACTTTATTTGCTTGTGCATCAGTTTGTGCCAATTGGGCTCAAAATCATTTTCTCATATAAATGCAAATTAAGTTTCCTGTATCAAAGCAGGAGATAACAGAGATGAAAAATATGCATCTCTCAGCATGACTTAAATCATTTTAATTTGCCACACTCTTCTGTAGCCGAATATGAACAAAATGGCTGAAGAGTTGGTAATTCTCAAAAGTATTTCCACCCAAAATGCGTATGATGTGACCGAAAAACATTCATCAAAGTAAAATGGCTGCTTGGACTAGAACCATGCTTTTTTTTCTGAACTCACAAACAGGACCAGAATCTAGAAGCTGATACTTATTCTACTGCCTGCTATTTCAAGTGTTATGTGGATAGATGACGTTGAACTAACTGATTTTTTCAGAGCTCTGAGCGCAACTGCAACCACTTCTGTTCTCCCTTGATGTTGAAGCGACCTCCTCAACATCTCTCTCTCTCTCTTTCCATTATCCTCAGACTTCATGTTTTTCCATTTCAAAATAAACCCACAGAAAAGTCTTTGTTCAATTTGCATTCATTTCCTTTTTAAATTGCCAGAAATTCAATTAGTTATAGTCTAAAGCTGACATCTGCTTCCATATTCATGTCACTGGCATTCATCGTATTTCCATCTGCATTATGTCTTTGTGATTGGGGAAAATAAATCTCATTTCAAGTTAAAAGGTGATTCTAAACCTCTTGCACACTACCTTGACTAAGATAATTACATTTTGGAATTGACCCACAGTGTGACCTGAGTAAGGAACACATAGATCTGTATATTTCATGTGCTTGGGGTTAAAAAAACAGCAATGAATCATGTTTTACACTAGGAAATTATTGTGTGTTTTGGTTGGTAAAACTTCAAATCTGCGAAGAGGCTGGAATATAGGTTATTCTTGCCAACATAGAAAAACATCTGGCACAGTGCATGGTTACAGGTACAAGTACAAATAATAAAGAAATGAACTTAAAGTATCAAAGTAAAAGGACTCGTACTCGTCCCTGGAGTTTGACGTATTATCATTTATGACATTAGTAGATTGTCCAATTGCATGTGTTGTATTTTGAAAAATATTCAAATGTTAATGTATCATCTTAATATGCAAAGTAACTGTCACAATGCACATGTTAGGTCACGTTTGTAGTTTTGTCTGTGTTGGTGTTTTTCTTGTCTTTGGGTTTCCTGTCTTATTGTGTTAAGTGTTCACCCCCGTTTCCTGCCTGTCTGCTTTCTGTCTGTTTCCCTCCCTGATTACCCGATTGTGTTCACCATTTGTCCTTGTGTTTCTCCTCCCCTGCCCGGCTGTTTCTCGTTGTCATGATTACCCCTTCTTGTATTTAGTCTTGTCTCTGTCTGTGTTCAGTGTTGGGTCATTGTTTGTTGGTGACGGAGTTCACCGGAGAGTGTTCTGTTCTGTATCCTTAAAATAAAGGGTTTCTCAAAAGTTATCTGCATTTGGGTCCTGCTTCCTTCACTCGACCGTGACAGAATGACCCAACCCGAAATGGACCCAGCAGATGACCCTTTTGAGGTGGAGCTGCAACAGTTTTCTTTTCCTTTGGAATGTTGCCACGATTGGTGGAAGGAAGCGTCCAGTGTTCGGCTGAAGGAGGCCGCCCTGGTAGAGGCGCACCGGTTGGCGATGGAGAAGCCCGACTTGGTGGAATTCTTACCTGACTGGATGTTGGACTTCCTCTGGAGGTGTGAGTTCCAGCCTGCGGACTACAGACGTCTCGGAGTGTTCCGTCTGGAGTCAACCTCTGCTTCTTCCCCAGTTCCTGCTCCTACTCATGAGTCTTATGCTGGAACTCGTCAGGCTTATGGAGGCCCACGGAGCATTCAGGCGGCTGCTAAGAGGAGTCGTCGCAAGGCCAGACAAGGAGCCCGGGCCCCAGCAGCCATGGTCCCAGTACAGGCCCCAGCAGCCATGGTTCCTGCCCCAGTGCAGGCTCCCGCAGCCATGTTTCCGGCTCCAAGGCCGGCCCCAGCGGCTATGGTCCCGGCTCCGGGAGCGCCCTATACGGCCGTGTTTCTGGCGTCGAAGCTGGAGCTTATAGACAGGATTCTGGCTTCAACAGCCATGATTCTGGCTTCAATTCCGGTCCCTGCAGCCATGGTTTCAGCCCCAGTTCTGGCCCCAGCAGCCATGGTTCCGACCCCAGCTGCCTTGGTTCCAGACCCAGAGCTGGTCCCAGCTGCCACAGTCCCATCTCGGGTTCCCTCCTCTGGTCCCTCCTCGAGTCCCCTCTCTAGTTCCCCTCTCGAGTTCCCTTCTCTAGTTACTCTTCTAGTCCCTCCTCTAGTCTCTCCTCTAGTCCCCTCTTTAGTCTCTGTTCGAGTCCCCTCTCTGTTTCCATCTCAAGTTCCCTCTCCAGTTCCCCCTCGAGTCCCCTCTCGAGTTCCCTCCTTTAGTCCCTCCTTTAGGCCCTCCTCTAGTTCTCCTCTAGTCCCCTCTGTAGTCCCTTCTCGAGTCCCCTCTCTGTTTCCATCTCCAGTTCCCTCTCGAGTTCCCTCCTTTAGTCCCTCCTCGAGTCCCCTCTCTAGTTCCCTTCTCTAGTTACTCATCTAGTCCCTCCTCTAGTCTCTCCTCTAGTCCCCTCTTTAGTCTCTGGTCGAGTCCCCTCTCTGTTTCCATCTCAAGTTCCCTCTCCAGTTCCCCCTCGAGTCCCCTCTCGAGTTCCCTCCTTTAGTCCATCCTTTAGGCCCTCTAGTCCCTCCTCGAGTTCCCTTCCCTAGTTACTCCTCTAGTCCCCTCTGTAGTCCCTTCTCGAGTTCCCTCTCTGTTTCCATCTCGAGTCCCCTCTCCAGTTCCCCCTCGAGTTCCCTCCTCTGGTCCCTCCTCTGGTCCCTCCTCGAGTCCCCTCTCTAGTTCCCCTCTCAAATCCCCTCTCGTGTTCCTTTCTCCTGTCCCGTTGGAGGTCCCGCAGAATACTCCCCTGCCGGGGGTCCTGCCAACATTTTCTCCTGTCCCGTTGGAGGTCCCGCAGAAGACTCTTCTGCCGGGGGTCCTGCCAACCCTATATCCCGTGCCGTTGGAGGTGCTACCGGGGGCCCTGCCAGCCCCATGTCCATCACCGGTCTCGCCGGGGTTCCTGCCAACTCCTGGTCCTTTTCCGTGGGGGATCCTACCGAAGCCTGTCCGACCGGCTCCGGTTTCTGTCCGGCCGACACCGGGTCCTGCCCGATCTCCGGAACGGGCCCATCAGCGCTTTCCTGCCCGGCCTCCTGATCCTGTCCGGTCGACACCGGCTCGAGCCCGGCCCCCTGAGAGCCGCGGTCTTCGCCCTCGAGCCCGGCCCCCTGAGAGCCGCGGTCTTCGCCCTCGTGCCCGGCCCCCTGAGAGCTGCGGTCTTCGCCCTCGGGCCCGGCCCCCTGACTCTTCCTGCCGTTGCCTTCGCCCTCGGACCCGGGTTCCTGACTCTTCCTGCCGCTGCCTTCGGTCCTCCATGGTCCCCACCTTGGACTCTGTTTTGACCCCGGGCCGTCCGCCCGAGACCCCTTCCTGGTTCTCTGCCTTGTCCCCGGGCAGTCCGCCCGAATCCCCCTTTTTGGACTGTACCTTGCCCCCCGGGCCGTCCGCCCGAGACCCCTTCCTGGTCCTCCGCTGTGTTCCTGGGCTGTCAGCCCAAGACCCGTCCTCCGGACCCCCTCCGCCCACCCTGCTTGGGGTTTTGGACTTTTTTGTTTTGTTTTTTTTAGGGACGTCTGGAATCCGTCCCTTGAGGGGGGGGTTCTGTCACAATGCACATGTTAGGTCACGTTTGTAGTTTTGTCTGTGTTGGTGTTTTTCTTGTCTTTGGGTTTCCTGTCTTATTGTGTTAAGTGTTCACCCCCGTTTCCTGCCTGTCTGCTTTCTGTCTGTTTCCCTCCCTGATTACCCGATTGTGTTCACCTGTTGTCCATGTGTTTCTCCTCCCCTGCCCGGCTGTTTCTCGTTGTCATGATTACCCCTTCTTGTATTTAGTCTTGTCTCTGTCTGTGTTCAGTGTTGGGTCATTGTTTGTTGGTGACGGCGTTCACCGGTGAGTGTTCCGTATCTCTGCATTATCCTTAAAATAAAGGGTTTCTCAAAAGTTATCTGCATTTGGGTCCTGCTTCCTTCACTCGACCGTGACAGTAACTACATCTGTCAGATACATATAGTGGGTTAAGATGACGTATTTTCTAAACGTACAGAAGCAGATGGCAGAAAATGGAAACACTGTACACTATACCACAAATTAAGTAATTGGGATACATTTAAAAAAACTCCCATTTAGATTAAATCAATTGATTGCCTTTGTTTACTAAATACGTTTCTTTCAGCACCATGGACAAAAAAAAGGAAAAGTTTTGTAAAACAATACATTGGTGTGAGGATTACTTGTGTATTTTAGCTGTGTGGTTTATGTGAATAGATACTAGAGTACTGTGTAATATTTCTTATGTAGGAGTTTTTATTGATTTTTCACAGGTGATTTTTAATATAATTAATTCAGCAGCTTGTCAACACCTTCGCAAATATATCTGTTACTGGAACAACTTATTAAGTTATGTTGAGCAAGTTTAAGGAACGGTTTTCCCAGTTTTAGAAATATTTGGGAAAATGTTATTTGGGGGAAAGAAGGAACAAAAATATAATCTAAAAATCTGAATTCATTGGTCTAAATCTAAGAGCTTTAAAATTAGAGAAAAGTTTCCTTAATTGAAACATTTTACATATAGAACAAGAATGTCAACCATTATTTAACAATATTATATTGCACCATTATATTTTTATTAATTGAGAAAATGCAGAATATGAAGGAACACGTTTTAAAACACAGTCTGACTGATAAGATACAGCTTTTCGATGCTCCTGAACACATAATCAGTGAAGTAACCAAGTATAGCAAGTAAAACACAATGCAAATATTGGAAATAGGCTCTCTGTAACCGTAAAAATACATATTGTCTGAGGAGTAAAACAACGCTCGAGTGTCTGAGCCACATTAAACACATACTGTCTGCAGGGCGTCTCTTCTTACTTACGGGCGCCCCCTGCAGACTCTCTGCGGGACAACAGCTGCGTGTGAAAACATCCTGCATTCCTCAACACTGCAGTTCAGCGGCGGGAGCCTGACTGGATCAACACCTCCGGCCGGAGATCCACTGACCGCTCGGCAGGGAGCCCGGTATGGCCGCGCGGACCCCGAGCCAAGCCGCGTCCCCCAGATGGCGGAGTGAGTGAGGATGCGCCTCCCCAGCTCCATCTTTGTGTCGGTGTCACTGTTCACAGCTGAGACCACGGCAGCGCTGTACCTCAGCTCCACGTACCGCTCCGCCGGGGACCAGATCTGGCAGGGGCTCACGCTCCTTTTCACGCTCGTGCCGTCCGTGCTCGTGCAGCTAACCCTCACCTTCATCCACCGGGACCTGGGCCGGGACAGACCTCTCGTGCTGCTGCTGCACATCCTGCAGCTCGGACCCATCGTCAGGTCAGGGCTGCCTTGTTTATTTCTCTTTCATGAAGATGCCATGGTGGCCCTAATCACCGTGTCACGTGACCAAACATCTAGGTGTCCATGCGTAATTTGTGTGGTTAAAAACCAGCCCGGCCTGTTTGCACATAAGCTGTTTACAGACGGTTTGATTAATGCTTTCGCACATGCTGTTGTTTTCATTTATTCGGCCTTTTGTCTGCCTGTATGCTGATGCAGTGGATGTGTGTGCGATATAGTTGGGAAATAAAACGCTGATCAATATTCCTGTCGATGTACCTGCATAGCCACACAGCTGGCAGCCACCGCTGTTTTGTAGGCTCCTTTCAATAAGATCTCCTCCTCCCCCTACACAGTTTAATCATCCTCAGCTGGGTCTGATTTATGCATGGCTGCTCTGTCTGAAGGGACATTGAATCACACATGAGGAAGAAGGGGCTGACACACTGATGGAGGACCCTTTAAAACATATGCTGTAAACCATAATAGGCCTGGTTTTTCTTTCCTTTTATATATATATATATATATATATATATAGGCCATGGCTTACACCATGTGTATATATACATACATATATATATATATATATATACATGGTGTAAGCCATGGCCTGACTTGGATGGACCATCTGCCTCAGCTATAGGAGCCTAATCCTGCCTGATGTAGAAATAACTGTGGATGAAAACCCATATCATCTTCTGTAAAGTAAACTGATTTGCCGATCACTTGGCTTATATCTTCAGCTTTTCATGTGTAAGAATTTGCTTCGTTTTGGATGTCAAGGAGTCAAGTGACAAAATAATTGTTGGATGCAGCCCCGATGCAAAGCCATTTTTCAGTAAATGTATTGAAAATGTAGGTGTGATTGAGTACAAAAAAAGGTTGGCATATGGCAGCAGTTAACGTCAAGATCACAAACAAAACATTGGATGCCGAGTAAAGATAAAAAGTAGATGAATACAAAATGGGAAACTTTTTAGCTCCCATACACTTTATTTTAGTGAAAGAAGGCGTCAATGGACAACATGACAAAGAGCAAGTCACCAAACTAGTTTGATCTATATGTGTATAATTCCTGATAGGACTTGATACAAAGACAAAATGCATAACCAATGCCTGGGCAAAACACAGAAGAGAGTCCAGTTATTAGTAGGTTCAAATAATAGTTCTCAAGAGAAAATCCTATTTTTTAAGTTAACATTGTAATACATGGTGCAAAGACTTGTAGGATGCTGTCACTAATCAAAAGCTGGATTTTTCGTTTGTTAAAAACAAAACATGTCTTAAATGTGTATATTTCCTGTATTACTGGACAAAACAAGCTGTTTGACTGTAAACATTTGGGCTTTTAGCAATCAGTTTTTTACTAGTTTCAGACATTTTACATACCATGGGAATAGTACATTCAGTTTATTAATGATCATTTAACTCAGTTAGTTAAGCTAAAATGTAAAGTGTGCAGCTTTTCTCTGTTGTTATTATCATAAATTCAATATTTGGATTGTTAGTTGCACTTCTGGTTTAACACCTCTCATTAAGATCCGCTGAGTACAAACTTAGCAACTGATAGAGACGGTTATATCTAAATATTCATATTTGAGTTTTTTACGTTAGTTGTATTCCCCTGGAGGACCAGTTGAACACACGTCACTCGCAGCATGTTGACTCCCTGCAGTCTGACCTGTCTGCCTGCTTCCCCTCGAGTGTTTTTCAGAAGATAAATGTTCAGACATGTACATCTTTCTTTAGTGAAGAGCAGAACTAAGAATAGCACATGTCGCTGCCGGCTCCTTATCTCCAACAACACAACCAGGGAGGGAAATGTTGTCCGACAGCTGCACTTCCTCTTCTATTCCGCCCAAAACAACACTTCTTCTAACATATACACATACCCTATCATTAAGGGCCATACCAGCAGTGGTTAAGTAAGTTCCTTAAGTAATTAGATCTCTTATTGTAGTTCCTTATAAGTGTATGTTTTGCAAGTGTGATCACTTCTTCTTTTACAGCTCTAAACAGAAGTGGACAATACTGAAAGTACATTTCTTGCCATGTACAAAAGAAACGCAAAGTAAATGTACTTTAGCCTTTTAAAGTCTCCCTGCACTCACAAATACATTTAGCTTATAATTACTATAGTCTTAAGTACCATTGCAGGGTTATGTATGTGCAGAGTTTTAAACTAGGATCATATCAAATCTGAGGTAAAGACAACATGTACGAGCATGACGTGACTTTTGACATCAAACCTAACTTAACAGCCAATTAGTTTAAAATGAAACTAACAAAAGAGATATGTGTGCACCAAGTCTGGGAATAAACCTTTCTGGGAGGTAGGCAACATTGTGAGTCCAGCAATTACAGTTGTAATATTTAATTAATCACGTTTTTAATGAAGGTATAAAACATTTGTACTTTGTGGAAACATATGAGACACACATTATGTCCTCTAAGGAGCCAGATTGCCATGAGGCTTGGTGGAAGGGTATAGCATGGTTCAGGGAAGAGCCCATGACATGTTGGAGTGGGTCCAAAGTATGGGGCGGATAGAGGCAGTATTTCCCTTGTGGAAATGGTCTTGGGCGTAGGTCTGTGCTGAGTTCCCTTATAGTTATTCAATGCATAGTCTTTTTTGAAGTCCTAAAATATATTTCAACAAGCAATATAGGAAGTCTTTTGTCACTAGTAACAAGATGTTAAGACATCGCTGATATGGCAACATTTAAGATGATGTGGTGAAAATGTTAGCAGCGGTTGCTTATTTATACATCAAGCTGTTATGGAGCAACATTATTGTTCCTTGGAAGTGGTGTTTGTAGCCACCTGGGGAATGTTAGCCCAATAATCATGTATTCTCTGTTTCGGGTTTCTCTCTCTTTTGCTGTCTATTACCCCACTACGTTCAGAAGCTAGTCTCTAATTGTGTCTCCCTGCTGTTTTTGGCAGAGCAGATAATATAACGTTTTCAGAGCTTTCTTACTGAAAACAACTGTCTTCTGCTGCTGAAAACTCAAATATGAGCTGTGAGGGTTTACCAAACTCTGAGGGCCAAAAAAACAAACCTGACCTGAAGGAAACTCTTGGGTCATGATTTACTTCGAGTGACAGCTTTACCTGCAAGTAGAAACTAGGGTTAAATTGAAATAAATAGCTGTCAGCTACTGTGAGATATGATATCTGTCTGTTGTTTGCACCCACTCCATCTTAAGAGACACATCTTCTCTACAGCATGCTGAGGTCAGCAGAAACGCAGCGTGTGACTGATTTCTATCTCTTTATCCTTGAATGGGAATTTGGTATTTTCTTTAACATCTGAAAAGCTGCTGACTCACTTAAAACCTTTCCACTTTTATTTATTTATATTATTGAATCAAGTCACTGATGCGTGTCACTCCAGCTGATGCAGCACCCCTGGGTGTAAATCCTCCTCCCTCACTGTTGTATTGCCTTGAACTCACCTCGACCTGACTTACCCTGACAGAGAGCTAATTGCTGGCGTACCAATAGATAATAACGATTGATAATACCTGTTAACGATCCCCTCCAGTCTTACTAGGCTAGTTCTGAATCCATCAATAATGCATGGAGCTCTATTGAACTTCATAACTAAAGCACCAAGAGCTGAGTCCATTAAAGGGAGTAATTCATCAAATCCATTAATAGTTTAAACATGTTACCGTGACAAGACATTTCATTTTCCAGCTCCCCAAATGTGAGTTTTTGTAGATTTATATTTTGGTTATGGACTGTTGTTCTTCCAGAATGCGGAATCGACTTGTGCTCTTGGAAACTGTGACGGCCATTGTTTTACCATTTTCTAACATTTTACGGACCAAAACACATATACAAAAAAACTAAACATTAGTCAATAATGAATAGATTCAGTGCAACAGAATGCAAAATATGAACAAAATAACTAAAATGAACAAACGATTGACATGGTTAAGGTTATGTAACCAAGGAAATATTGGAAATGAATAGATGAATACATAAATACAAGTGCATCTCTGCCCACTAAACCACCTTCCTCCCGTTTAGAGAGCTGTTTGATGGACGTCTTCCAGGGAAGCCATTAAGGGAAACCAAATTATCTTAAATAAATACTATTATCCTTCAGTGCAAACTCAATGATCTACTGCTGCAGGGTACTCTACAAGTAATCTGGCTGAAGCTATACTGAGAGTATTTCAGATGTTATCCAGAGTTAAATAGTTGATTTGCTGTCATTGAGCCGTAAGCAATTGACTGTCTATGAGGAACACTCTGTTTGATCATCATCTATTATAAATTACATTAAACAAACTGTACCTAAATGTCAGAAATTACATTTCTCCCCCATAGTTCACAACGTGTTAGAAATAAGATTTCCAATGGCCAACGTGAAAAGGAGGAGAGATGACCGCTAGTGTGAATGTTTCTAGGAGCACCTGCATGTTGTTTCATCCCTCAGGAGTTTGTCTAATCTTCAGTGAATACACTGAGCAGGATTATTTAAAGAAACTTTGTTTGTATATCAAGTAGAGATAAGAAAACAATGAATGTCTGTTGACCATAAAAATGGATTTGAAAGACTTTTTGAGACACAATTATTGACTTTATTGTGGTTTACAGGCATCCATCGACTCTAAATAAGAGAGGTTCAAGAACAAGTCAGTTTGTAAACAGTAGTATTATCATATTTTTAAAAAATGTATACATTTGAATAACTATTTTAATGAGATCATGTTTCCCCCATTGTAGTTATATGATGGACTTTGTGCTTTTCTATCCCACACTGGTTTATGATAAATACCTGCAGGAGGACTATTAATCCTGAGCTGTGCTGTGTGTCCTTGTTCATTCTGCCTCTCTGAATGCTCTCCCTCTCGTGTTGCTCCCGCAGGTGTCTGGAGGCGTTCTGTATTTATGGCAGTGTGGGCCGTGTGGAGGAGCCGTATGTCAGCATCACCAGGAAGAAGCAGTTACCTCGCGGGGGTCAGTCTGAGGAGGTGGAGCGGCAGGTGGGGCAGGCGGAGGGGAAGCTGTTCACACACCGGGCAGCCTTCGCCCGCTCCTCTGTCATTCAGGCCTTCCTGGGGTCGGCCCCCCAGCTCACCCTGCAGCTCTACATCTGCGCCCTGCAGCAGGGGGTGTCCATCGGGAGAGGTGAGGAAGCCTGTACTTTAATGTGTCACATTTTAATTGTCTGGCCACGCGTTACATCAATCCACTTCACCGTGTGGGCTGATCAGCTAAGTGCCATGTTTGACATAAGAGGATGGTGTTTTCATGAGTCAAAGTGGTGTTATGTAACCGCCTCTCTGATACCAAGGATGGCACATATGGTGTTTCCCTCAGCCAGTCGCTGCAGAACTGGCTGTCCAACTCTCTGTAGCAGCCAGCTTGTATTTCCCTTCTGAGAGATTTAGTAAGAGTTCACACAAAGTCACACCAGGACATCTGGTCGTCGAACAAGGACAAGATAAAATATGTTATAATTACATAAATCGTACTTCCTCTGCTCCGGCGGTCTGACACTTCTATTTCACGCTGACCGGTTTAACGGCCTCCATTTGATGAATGGGAGCTTGAAGGTCTTTTTAAAGGAGAGCGTCACCAAAGCCCATATGTACATTTAACACGTTGCTACAATCATTCCTCCTAGTCATACGAGCAATTAAAAGCTACCTTAAGGATGGGTTTTCAGTGATGGTGCTCCACAGTCCTGTTTTAGTTTATCCAAAGCTAATATGAAGCTATTTTTATGAGTAGAATCATTCATCCACAGTTTCAGTCTTTTAGTCCCAAATTGTCTCTTTTTGTTTCGATCCCTATTCTCTGCACATGGACACATTAAGAGATAATGTTATACTAAAGAGACTGAATCAACTAGTCTCATATTTACTTTACTTAATCTTTGGAATATATACATTTTTGATATTCTCCCCCATATGTCACAATGGAAACGTGTCTGAAATAAGACTTTTAATGTGAAAAACAGGAGAGACTACAAGCAAAACTAGTGTGAATGTTTCTACCATCAGGAGATTGTTTATTCTTCAGTGAATACACTGGGCATGGTTATTTAAATACACCTTGTTTATATATCACGTAAAGACAAGCTGAGAAAACAATTCTTTTGACCATAAACATTTATTTGAAAGACTTCTTGAAACAGAATCATTGCCTTTTTGTATGTACAGGCATACATAAGAGGTTTCTCAATTCTTAAATGTGCCCTCCTCGACTCCTATCCTCGAGACTTAGTCCCACAGGAGATGCGAGCGGAGGACTGAGGAGGGGAGCCGAGGAGAGAGGAGGGGAAGCAGCAGGCGGTTAGATAAATGAGAACTCCTCTCCTCTGAGCGGTCATTTTAAAGAGACGTCCATTAATGATGACAGAAGGCACAGCAGCCTCTGTCTGATGGACAGATGTGTTCATGACGACTTATATATTTACTTTTAATTCATTCACAGTGCGGTATAATGAGACAATAACAGGCTACAGATGCGGACACACACACACACACACACACACACACACACACACACACACACACACACACACACACACACACACACACATATATTTATATAAATATTAGGGCTGTCAAGTTAACGCGTTAATAACGCAATTTTTTTTTAACGCCACTAATTATTTTAACGCGATTAACGCATGTGTATTTTTTTTGCACATAGCTCCAACGATCCAACACACACACACACACACACACACACACACACACACACACACACACACACACACACACACACACACACACACACACACACACACACACACACACACACACACACACCCCATTTGTATTGTATGAGAGAGGTTCCAGGTTGAATTGAGGCGAATATTTGTAATGTTCAGAGGTTGTTGTTTAATATTCATGAGAATATTTGTCATTGTTCAAATGATAATAAACATTAGCATAAAGCATATTTGTCCACTCATATGTTAATAGGAGTATTAAAAACTTGAAAAATATTCCTCTAAGGTACATTTAGAACAGATACAAAATGTGCGATTAATTTGCGATTAATCGCGATTAACTATGGACAATCATGCGATTAATCGCGATTAAATATTTTAATCGACTGATAGCCCTAATAAATATATATAATTTCAGAATCAAACAAGTATGAGAGCACTCTCATAATAACGTAACACAATCAGAGACTGGATATATCCCCCCCCCCTCTCTCTGGTCGCTGAAATGGGGAATTGAAATTACGGGCCAAAAGTTGTATTTACAAGTATTAAAAGTAAGCAGAGGACACCAAACCAACTGAGACCCGTCTGTCCACCGCATGCACTGTACCACACACACATCTACACACTGTACCACACACACATCTACACACCGTACCACACACACACACCTACACACTGTACCACACACACCTACACACTACTGTACCACACACACCTACACACTGTAGCCTACCACACACACCTAGCTCCTAAAGCATATCAGGCTACAGCCGTTGTGTATTTTATTATGTGAAGCACTAAATGGTCTTAGAAAAATATGGACTCTTTGTTTGTAGTTATCTACTAAACTAAAGCAAATAAAGAGAGTAGGCCTGTTATACTGAGTGATATATATTATACACACTGCTCTGCTTTCTGCACGGACCTCACAGCTGTTCTCACTGTAAACATCGCGTCGCGATGAAAGCAGTTTCTAAAATAATATCCAGGGGATGCATGCAGAGCTGTCATTGGCTGAGATAAGTCCGGCCGTGCGTCACGCCTCCACCGTTCCCGGAAATGCATCCGCGGAGGAGCCATGGAGGACCCATCAGTGTATCCTCGGTTAGATCTCCTCCAGAGAGCCTCCTCGACGCTCGGTCCTCGGTGTGCATTTAGAGAAATGAGATGTCCTTCAACATGGCGCGCTGAAATTCATTTCCGGGTCACTACCGGAGGACCGAGGAGTCGAGGAGGGGAAATTTGAGTATTGAGAAACCTCTATAGACTCTAAATAAGAGAGGTGCAATAACAAGGTGTGTTAAAAATAACGAACATGTCAAAATATGGTATAAACGTTTTCTGCTGAATTTGTGTGTTTGTAAACTGTATTATAATATTTTGAATACTTCTCACTGAAGATTTGTAAATGTATTTATAGGCATCTGTGTAATTTTCAGGTAGGCTATTATCTCTTCATATCTTTTACCAAAAATAGTAGTACTCCTCTGACACGATGCATGTAATGGTATTTAAGAAAGCTGCCTTACAAAGACAAAAACAATGCATAGAAAATCAGTGAAACTCATATTTTGTCTTGATATTTCTGTCTCTTCACTACCAGGCACGCTGATGGTGATCTCGCTCCTGTCCATCGTGTACGGAGCGCTGCGCTGCAACATCCTGGCCATTAAGATCAAATACGATGACTATGAAGTGGACGTCCGGCCCGTGGCTTATATGTGCATTTACCTGTGGAGGAGCTTTGAGATCGCCAGTCGGGTGGTGGTGCTGGTTCTGTTCAGCTCTGTGCTGCAGCTCTGGATCCTCCCTGTGGTTCTGCTTAACTTCATAGTGTTCTTCTTCTACCCCTGGATCCTGTTCTGGCTGAGCCACTCTCCGTTCCCTGAGAATATAGAGAAAACTCTGACCAGGGTGGGAACCACCATCGTGCTCTGCCTGCTCACCTTCCTCTATGCCGGCATCAACATGTTCTGCTGGTCCGCTGTGCAGGTGAAGCTCTGCGACCCAGACCTCATCAATAAGTCCCAGAACTGGTACCACATGGCCGTGTACTACGTGCTGCGTTTTATGGAGAACGCCTCGCTGCTCCTGCTGTGGTTCATGTATAAAACTGAGGTGTACAACTTCATCTGTGCCCCGCTGCTGGTGCTGCTGCTGCTGCTCGCCTACGGCATCGCCATCTTCTTCATGCTGGTCTTCTACCAGTTCTGTCACCCGTGTCGGAGGCTCTTCTCCTCCAGCATGACCCAGGGCCTCTGGACCTGCTCCTCTCTCCTCTGTCTCTCATACAACTCTGCTTCACCACAGAACAGGCCCACAGGAAAGTCACCATGTCCCCCCACACGTAAAGAGCCAGCCAATGACGGAGCCCAGGACACATCCAGCGACACCACCTACGACATGCCTAACGAAACAACGTATGACATGCTCAATGATACGGTCTGCGACTCTCCCAATAAAGTGAGCAATAGCATCGGTATTGGAATCAACGGGGACATTAACCACAGTGTATCCTGCAACGCTTAAAGCACCACAGCTGTAGGACGTGTGCCATCCAGAGGAGCCACTGACAGTTATCATACCCTCTGTAACCTTTTAAGTGCCACGTGAATCTCTTTGGCGAGTTGAGTTGACCCCTTTTCATTATGTCCATCTCAACTCTGTTTTCTACCACTGTTAATCAACAAGAAGCTAATGTGTTCTATACCTGGAAATGCAACGAAGAAGCCGGGGTGGTGCTCATCTAACATCCAAACTCTTCACCCTGCAGCCTTTACTATAATAAAAACACGGACAACACAGTTACTTCTCACGCTTTGGAGACTGTGTCCACGTATATGCTTGCATTACGGATCCCAAGGCGCCATGCATATGACTTGATTGTATTTAGGATCTCTATTTGGCATGGAGGTGTGCACGTTTGAAGCATCAGATGAACCTCTGCGGGGGGGGGGGGGTCTGTTTTGTACAGGGTGTTTTCTGAACCCCTCCCTCTAGTTTTATGGCTGCAAGCAATCAGCTTTTTTACTCCTTGATGAGAGCTTTATCATTAACACGCGTTGCTTCTGTGATGTGTCTGTGCTTGGCGAAGAGATGTGAATATCAACATACTGTTTTAAAGTGCTCGTTCACACGTGAACTGTAACGTCTCAAGCATAATTGAGTTTTGCACGTTTACAAAAATGATTTAAGTGGCGTTGGTTCAACTGTTGAACAGAACTGGCTGCAGTGATGTGAAATGCTTTGTTTGGATATATGTGCTTTTCTAATTCATGCTTGTTATGTCCGTCAGCTCTGTGTCTGTGCGTCTCACTAGATAGAATATTTACACCAAATGCACACTGAAATAGTTTATATCTAATGGAATTTTTTTTAGTTGTAACCTGTATCTTTGCTTATTTTCAACCTTTATTGTGAAAGTGTGTGTACAAGGGAGAGAATGTCAGTGTTGTTTGTTTTTGCACCTAGTCCTTTTTGCAATGTATCTGCAGAGGGATGAAAACCTCGGGTATCAAACGAGTGCTCCTTATGTTTGTACAAATTAGATGAGCCAAAAAAGATGAGAAATCTATTGTACACAAGGAGCATCCTCAAAAGAACAACATAAAAGGCATTCAAACAATAATACATTTATATCTATATGTGAACATTCTCAGATTAGTCTTATTTTCAGCCGAAGCAGTTACCAAATATAGTCCTGTTCTGACCTCTAGTGGACATAAAACCAAACTGCACCTTGAGTACCTTCAGTGTCCGTCACATTCAGTTTGTTGGGATCAACTCTCACTCGGATGCAACAACTGCAACAATTAACGAATGCACTGTAGATGTTACAATACATTTATTTATTACACAGCCTTCATTAACTCAATTTTACAGAAGAATATCAGGATTTCTACGGAATAATTCCAGGAAAAGTGCATTAGTCGCTTTGACCATTAAACTCCATCATACTGAAAAATGCACACATATCTGCAATAAATATAAATCAATTGAAATCATTAAAACATTAATGCAGACTAGTAGAGCCACTTTATACAAGACGTCAGGTAGCTATTTAGCATTTTCTTCAATACCAAATTTCTAGACGGCATCTGTTTTATTTGGGAATGTACTGAAGAAGAGGAATGAAGACGAGATGAAGAGTCTACCGCCATGTTAGCAGCTCTGTGCGGCTCTTCTTAAGCATTACAGTATTGCAGTGTATCCTGAGGAGGATTTGAATGTGTGTTTAGCACATTTCATTACATTTACTCCAAAAATGGACACTGCCATCCCCAGAGCCTTCATGGTGGCATGGCTATAAACTATTAAAGTTTTACATTATGCACAGATAACAACAATTCGGACACAAAGAGAGAAAATATTTAGTTTTCACTTCCGAAGACTGGCCGTCTAATCAAAGTACATGAATGTTTGAGGTCACCAGGTCTCTAGAATTCCATATTTTCTCAGAGAAATGCCGTGGACTAAAACCACGACTCTTTATCATGGCGTGCGGTTGTTTCAGCCTGTGGGGAGAAATACTCTACAAACAGGGGGTATCATCAGAGGATCTTCTTGGTCACGGTGCCATTTCAAGCTTCACACATGGCGGAGAGAAAGCAGCTCACAGCATCACAGCAACAGCAAACACACTGACCACACAGTACATGGTGCGGTTCTCCCACCGGGCTGTGCAGCTTCCTGGAAGACAAACAAGCAGGAGAGAAAGTATTTCATTTCTAGTCGTTACTCCTAAATTAATTCTCTAAATATTTTCAAACACAACAATTAGAGCTGGAACTATTAATCTAGTCAAATTGATCAACAGACATTACATATTACCACTACATTAATACTAATACCACTATTAAATTATATTCTAAATAAGTTCTAGCTTTTTGGGGGTTTTCTGGATTGGAGTGGGAGAAATGTAGGAAACCTGAAGTTATAAACCTGTGATCGGGTTGGTCGTAGTGTACATAAATAAACAGTATACAATAGAAAATAATAGAAAACATAAAAATACTAGCATTTCGTATCCAAATTTATAATCTTCTTTGCTTTTTCCTGATTGAAAAATATATGTATACAGAGAATTATAATCCCTCCTATAAATCATTTAAAAGTGTTACCAGCTCTAGTTATCAGTCATTTCTCACCATCAGTGGTAGTGTCCCAGTAGCAGGAGTTGGCTGTGTGGAGACCAGCGCCGCTCTTCTGCATGATCGCACAGTTTACTGTAACAAACAGAGTATTCATGAGTCGAGAAGAAGCTCCACATGTCAACATTGCATCCTGAGTTTTCTCCATGTTATTGTTTATGATGAGCAGTTTCCTCACCTATGTATTTGAACGGCCGCCCCTGTTTCACCAGGTGAGTCAGAGAGTGCTCCACGATACTGGCCGTCCACTGGTTCACTTTATTCTGGTTGTAATCTGTTCCACCAATAACACCTTCCACACACTGAGACAAAACCACACGGAGAAGGTCAAGCACACTCATCACTTTAATGTGCAGTAAATACAATTATCTGATGTTAACAGTAATTAAAAAGTTACCTCTTTAATTGAGATATTGACCTCATCGGCATTGAAGGCAACCTAGAGACAATAAAAACAAATAATTAACACAGTACGTTTGTGGCATCATGCTTGTTCTATTTTGTATTTTTCCATGGAGAATCCACCTAGACTGTTTTTCTGAGTATATATAATGGTCAATCTGTGAAAGAGTTCAAATTGGCCTTACAAATGCAAAGAGGTTTTGTAGTCTAGCACAAATCCCATAAGCAGGTGTACAATAACTAACAGTATTTAAGTAGGTAAGTATATATCTCTTTTTTAAGGAGTGTTATAATAAAGACTAGAACATACGGAGATTTATTACATTAACTCAGAAACAAATGCAAAAAGCCTACAGTACATCACTGTCATATGATAACAAGTCAAATGACATAATGCAAGACCTAAGTTACTCACTGAAGAACACATTATTAAACACGTGTAAATTACACTTATAGTTAGGGTAAATAAAACAAAAGACAGAAATGGGTACACATTACATACAAAATACCAGTTACATTTGGTAGCAGTCTTATTATTACTTACATTAGTAGGTCACTGTTGCTGGCTGTATCTGACGTTAATAGGCTACTTATTTTATAAATGTAGTTAAATTATTATGAATGAAACGACAGGGACCACACCCAAATGGAAACAGCCTGCATCACTGAGCTAACGATAGAGCTAACCGAGGCGTCTTTTTATTTTAGCTTTGTAGATTTATACAGTGAATTAAATGTAATTCAGAAAAAAACTTCACCTCATCTCCAGGGTTATATTCCTCCATCACTTCTACTGACACAGAGGTATTTGTTAGTCCGTTATTCTTTTTTATTATCGCCGGTTTGCGTTTCCTGTTTACTTCCTGCTGTCCAGAGTCAAAGAGCACAGACACATCTGACTGGGTTTATTATGTCGCCCCCCTGTGGTGAAGCCAGGCACTACAACCTCTACATCAACACTATTAACATGTATTACTATTTAAATATTCATCTTTATTTTAAATTATATTTTAATATTTAAGTCTGTTTTAAAATAACGCTTGCATTATGAACACAGACAAATGTACACTTTTTGTGTATTGGTTATTTATTTGATATGGGCAAAGTTGATTAATGACTGCTGTAAATGCAGCAACCTAATGCAACCTAAAATACTGTTTTTCATCATCTCTTGACACAAAGCTTATTACATAGAACATTAATAATTAATTCAAATGTTGCAATGAGACGTATGGTGATTTGAAACAAGGTTTATACAACGTTGTGATGTGTTATGCAGGACATCATTATATTGCATTGTCAACATACATAGAAAGCATTAGCAACATAGCCTACATAAAAACTAAACAACTGTGGCACTATAAAAGCAAGAAAAGAGGCCACCGTTGAAGATCAGGTCAGACTGACAACAGCACAGACAAACTGGTTGTATAACAACCTGTATTGAACTGGAATAAGGTCCTCTTATTGTGTTTCTCCCTATCACCATCTCTTCTCTGCTTGTCAAGTTGAGCATGACTAACCCATTTATTTCACACAGAATTAAATAAACTGTCACTCTGCAGGAGAGCAACACACTCCCAGAGGATCTGAGCAGGGGAATCCATAATACATAATGTACGACCGGTGACAGGAAGGAGTTTCCCTGAACCTCTTTATAGCCCAGCACTGCAGTATATAAAGTAACGACCCGGATTAATAGGGTCATTAGGGAAGAAAAAAACAATCTGAGTTAGTGCAGGAAAAAACGGTCGCATATTAGGAATAAGATAAATAAGCCTTTTTGTGACACACACACACACACACACACACACACACCACGCCCCCTCCTGTTGGGAACACCCTGGATGTGGTGCTCTGCCTTCAGACGGTGCCTAGGCGCACACACACCGACACACGCTCCCCTGATCCCGGTACTCTCCCGGTCCCCCGCGCTCCCCTGCCGCCCGAAGCTCGCCTCTCTTCGCGGCCACCAGGTAAGAAACCGCCGCCCTGCAGGTCAACCAACCATGCACCGGGAATCAAACCACCGTGTTTCTCTGACATATGGCACAGTCAGTCGCTACCGCTTGTCTCCAGTTAATGATCGTTGTGTCTTTTCCTTGTTTGTTTTTTTGGTGTGTGTGTTTTGAGTGGTCTCTCCACCCTCACGACCTCGGAGGATTAGTCACACGGCAGCGGAACCAGACAGTCCCACTGTCCCACTTCCCCGGCTAAAGTTGAGCGCGTTTGGGCAGGTGCAATGCAGCAAAAAGCTTATTTTCTTGCCTCTTGTTGGCTCTGCTGGTTTCGACGGCAGATTAACCTGCAGCTCAGTTAAATTATAACAATTAATCTTGCAGTAATTAATAAACTTGGTGGCTGGTGATGTTGAGAAATGTATGTCATGATATGTATGGAGGGCAGTGGTTTAATTAATTGATGCCCTTCTAGATTTTATTAGACTAGCTTTTTATAAACCAAAGTGAATTGAGAAAACCAATTTAATGTTCCTATAATATGTCAGTTGCTAGTTAATGATGACCTTGTCTAGTTTCTCGAGTCACCAGGATATCCCAGAGATTTTCAGGGAAAACTACTAAAGGGGATGACATACACACAGAGAGAGATGCTGCTAAATGTCTTCAGAGCTGGATGTCTTGCTCAATGTTCTTGAGGTGCAGCAGAAGAAGTGTCTGGTACTCTCTGATGAAGCAACATGCTGACCTCATTATAATTAATTGGTGTGTTTTTTTGTGCCTCAGATTAGTTGGTGTTGCATTTGTGTTTGATGCTGCCATAAAATGTGAGATCCAGTTGATAAAAGAAATGTGAAGCCTCTTTTGAAGATGGTAAGATGTTGTCAGCCGCAGGATTTGAAGTCTCATCAGGAGCCAGAAGTCCTGGTTTGAGGCTGGAATACATGATGTATGGAGGATGAATTACATTAGGGTTTAGGGCGGACTACATTTATTGTTCAACCAAGTAAGAACAGAATTTTGACTGATTATTGAACACTCTGATAAGGTTTTTGATTTCACAAGACTAAACTTTGTCCCAACCAACAGTCCAAAATTAAAATGTCATCTGGTTGCTTTCAATTGTTGAAAGGTTGTCCGTTTCCACTCGAAATTCTGTTGTATTGAAGCTCAGATTGATTTTTGTATTAAACATGGGCTGTAGAGTACTGTACTAATTTAGCATTATGTGTTAGTCTTATTTACTGTTGTTAAGTGTTTCATTATTATTTGCTAGTTTAATGATACATTTATCTTATTAATCTGTCTTTCAGCACTGTCAGACTGGCTGCTGGCCTCTTACACTGAGGAAGTAGCCACAGGCTTTGTGTTGCCAGTGTTTTGAAATTATCCACTAGGTCTGTGTCTTTAAGACTGGAAAAGCTAGACATTAAAACAAAGCAGTTGTGCTAATACATTTCAATAACGCCCATGAGTTCATTCATTATCATTAGGTCCATTATAGTGGATGTCATTTTAAAATAAGCAGCCTGTTGAAGGTTGATGGTGTAAACTTCCCTGACACATTTTGCATTGCTGTTTTTCTACTCTTCAGACAGCAAGCCCTTGCTGCGTAATACCGTCTGCCATACTATCATTTTTCATTGTGACGCTTCCTTAAATTGGTCCATTTGGCTCCTGTGAGCAGTAGATGCAGTTCTGCTGTTGCTGTTTTATCATTGTCATGGGGAGAATGGCTTCCTACGCTTTAATGCCGCTCACGCACACAAGGCAGCTGAAGGGGGGGGGCACATGGGTGAATAAAGAAGGAGAGAAGCCTGGGAAGGAAGGGATTCCCTGACTTCACCACACAGGCAGCTATATAGAGCTCATCCAGCTGAGTAGAAAGAAGCCCTGGGCTGTGCAGTCACACAGGATTAGAGGTCTGCGTTGCCACGATCTGGTGTGTGTGTGTGTGTGTGTGTGTGTGTGTGTGTGTGTGTGTGTGTGTGTGTGTGTGTGTGTGTGTGTGTGTGTGTGTGTGTGTGTGTGTGTGTGTGTGTGTGTGTGTGTGTGTGTGTGTGTGTGTGTGTGTGTGTGTGTGTGTGTGTGTGTGTGTGTGTGTGTGTGTGTGTGTGTGTGTGTGTGTGTGTGTGTGTGTGTGTGTGTGTGTGTGTGTGTGTGTGTGTGTGTGTGTGTGTGTGTGTGTGTGTGTGTGTGTGTGTGTGTGTGTGTGTGTGTGTGCGCATCATTATCATTCTCTCAGGCAGTGCTGTGAAAGGCTGCAACTCATGGTGTAAGACTGATGTACTCTGACCTACAAAACCAAAACACTGTGATTACATATTTCGTTTATTTGGAGTTCAGCCTGGAATAATACTTTTGACATTAAGGCATAATTATCATAGCCTGCAGCGTGTACCATTAGCAATAATTACATCACATAGACTTTGACAGAGAGAAATAGCCAACTACAAAGCTACAACTTTAGCCTTATATCAACTGGAAGCTAGATGATGACGTAGCTTTAACTGACAAAATATTTTACTAATGCTTTTAA
Source organism: Pseudochaenichthys georgianus (assembly GCF_902827115.2). Classification (NCBI taxonomy): domain Eukaryota; kingdom Metazoa; phylum Chordata; class Actinopteri; order Perciformes; family Channichthyidae; genus Pseudochaenichthys; species Pseudochaenichthys georgianus. The sequence continues at coordinate 25,055,884 of NC_047523.1, read as the reverse complement.
CTTGAACGAAACAATAAACCAAAATCTTCATGAATCAGTTGATTATTCCATTGGCAAGCGGTAACTAAAGAAGGGGAAAAAAATAGATAAATTCCTGTCTCATATTTTGAATTGAAACCCTCAATTTACGTAACTATCACAATATGGTTCAGATTGAGCATTTAACTCAAGTGGTGAGGTTAGACAGGTGTTTTTGGGCACCCAGTCTCGCGAGAGTTCTTCGAAAATGTTCACAAATCAAGGGTTAGTCTACCATCTCAACATGACTATAGAAAAAACATTGAGTCCCTACAAACAAGCGAACAATGATGTTCAAATGACACATAATGGTCGTGGGATTTAGACTGTCTCTCACATAAATCCTGTCCACTCCCTTGTAATATCACCAACAATAAACAGGACAAGTGTGAGGAAGATTCACATAATATTCTGCCTTTAAAAACATGAGCCATCATTTAATATGATCTCATTAAACGGACTATAATCTGCATGATTATATCAGGATTATCTCAGCTGAGGACCTGAGCTGCTGCCACAGAGCTTCTCTGCTGCATACAATAACGTCTGATCTCATAGTGCCATGATGCGCGGGGTTTCCCTCCCGCCCACTCACTGATGCGGCTCTGGTGCCGCACCGTTTGGTATGCAGCCTATAGCCCCATGAGATGCAATCGCCTCCTCGTTCAATCAGGGCCTCAGCAAGGCAATCAGTGGAAGCCTGTCGATGCACATACACTGAAGATGTGGGAGGGAAGAAAACACTTAAAAAAGAAGAAATGTAATTTGGAGGCAGTGCTGAGAGGAATGACTCAGGTCTGTGAGAGATTGCTGGTCCGGCAGTGATGCCTCTGTGTCTCCCTCCCCAAACCTCTGATGTGTTGACACATGCCACACACACACTGTGGGCGCTCTGTGATGTTGACCTGCGCCCCTGAGGGGGATGCTGGGCTGTGATGGAATGATGGGACACTTCAGCCGGCAAATCAGAAAAATATGCTCAAAACCAATTCTGTTTTTTAAAATGACGTGTGCTGTATGGAAAAGTCAACACATCAGAGCGTACATCAAACACTGACATTAATTAGATTCATTGTTAGCAAGTCATGCACATCAATGTGTTAAATCAATACATATATGAACAGATTAAGGACGGCTGTGATGACATGGGAGTCACAGCCTCAGTATACGTATTGACGTATATTATACGTGTTGACCGAAAACATTTGCACTGTGAAATTATTCAGTGGATATAAAATGGACAATAATGACTGTCATTGGGACTACAATTTTGCCTAAATAATTTGGTTTGTTTTTCTGAGAGCTTTAAATATGACATACGGTTGAAACTGGGACATGCAGTAGAAAACTATAGTGATTATTCTTAATAATGATATATTCTATTAAAACTATTAGAAATGTTAACATGTTTTTTATAGCACAAAGCACATTTTATGATATTGTATTATAATATTATCTATATTCTAATAACGGACTAGGAAATGATGAACAAGGCTTGAGCTGCAATTCCCGATTGTTTTCTTTATGAAATAATCTGCTGATTATTTTTGTATGTTATCAATTCATCGTTCAGTCAGAAAATAGGGGAAAAGGTCTATCCCAGTTTCTAAAAGTCCACGGTGATGTTTTTAAAAGTCTTGTTTAGTCAGTCCGAAACCCAAATATATTCTATTTAATAAGAGCAAAACCGCTTTTCTGATAATATTCTTGAAAAACTACTTACAATGAATCTTGTTGATTAGTATTCTGTCAGTCAATTTAAGTCATCACGATATTGCTATATGAGAATACAATGTATGGGTATACAATAAACTACAGTAATTGCAAAGCTAATACAAGGTAAAGTGCATGAAGGAACCTGTGAGCATGAACTCCATGGTTATCTTCTTTAAAGTCACAAGACAACATTGTGTTGAGTCTATGCATCTATTCAAGGAAGAAGGTCACGTTATTATGTGTGGGGACTAGTGTCAAGAGTAACCTGTGGTTCTCAGTGACTCATTTTAATCACATAATCTTGAGCACAAGTTTCAGCGGTATTTCCCGTCCACCTCACCTATATTTGCTGTAAAGGGCAAAGTCCACATTGAAATGTCCGTATGCATTGTGTTGGTTCTTAACACTGAGACACAATGTCTGCACATATTAAGAGCACAAGAGGAATCGGATCACCTGTGATTGGTTGTTATATTTTCTGAGTGGATATGCAGGTTCTTGCTATCTTCATGGTTTATTGCACCTGTGGTAAGTTGTTTAGGATAAAAGCGTAATTTAAATAAAATGTTATGTGATTGAGTTGATGTTTGGATCCTGTTATTGTTATTGGACTCAGTACTCATCACAGTTAGTGCAGCTGATGAAGGTTATAAAGGCAGTGTTACTTTCTAATAAATAAACCTTTATAAAATAGGTTTCAAACTGTAACTAACGGTTTCTGACACTACTTACTATCTTTAATAATCTGCACACAGGATGTGTCTATGAATAGATTACCCACCATTTTTGGCAGACCTGAACATTTTCCTTAATTATTGCTTATTGATGATCATTATGAAACATTAATACCACCATTGCTACAACTGTATAAAACCATTTTAGAACATTTCACAACTCAAGCAGCTAATTGGAAAGTTGCTGAAGTACCTCTGCAGCCGCTAGGTGCGCTATAGATTTCAGTAATTGTCATGTTGACCTTTTTGTCAAAAGGTTTATTTTATAAATGCAGTTGTTTTGGCTCATAACCAGGATTGTCTTCGTCGCTGAGAGCTTGCTGTCAGAAATGTACTTGTTTTATTGTTTTAGTTTCTTGAGGTCCGTGTTTGAGTCGATGCCATCTTAAATTCACTCACCAGACATGATCCTCAGCAAAATGACTCTTCTGAAGTGTATCTTTCTAAATGCCTTTGACTTGATACTGTTGATACCTAGAGTCCACCTGCTGAAAACAGCTGCTTGTCTTTTCTTCAGGATCTTTATTCATTGATCCATTCTGGAGGCCCGCCCAGACACTTATCTGTCCTCTAAACACTGCATTTCATTGTGCATCTGTCTCCTGTGTTCAAAGGCTACACTGATGAAACCACATGCAGTGTGATAAAACTGAAATGACAGGCTAATCTTCAAAGAAAATCTAAATCCATTAGCGTCCACTTGGCTTTAAATTACATATGCGGTTCAGTTGATACTCTGATTAATGGTAGAACATTCTCTGCACACACACACGCACACGCACACAGAGACAGACAGACAGACACTTTCAGAGGATTCCCTTCTCTCCATTATCCTGGAAGTGCAGCGAAAGTGCAGTAAAATGTGGCAGGCAGCAGTTAACCAGGAATGAGTGCCATGAAATATTCAGCCATGTTGGTGAAAGAGAGGGAGCTGTATATTACCTGAACGTCTCTCTCTGTGCAGAAGATGCAGAGGCCACAACCGAAATTGGGTTAATCAGATCAAGCCTCCATTTAAAAACGTCTCCTGTCTTGTTCTTAGCTTGTCGTGGGCAACACATAACGCACTGAAAAACAGAAGGTTTGAAAGATGCACGTCATAAAAGATCACAAAGAATACTTCATTTTGATATCTTAGTTTTATCTGTTGATGATCGCTGACAGCGTTCTTTTGAGAACTGTTTCCACATCTTTTTTCCTGAGATTTCAGATACTCTCCACTGAATATGTGCATGTTTTTCCAGCTTCCAGACTGCCTTCACGTGAACCGTCTCACAGTTTTCATCATAAGCCCAAACAATGCCAGATCTGTGGTGTAGAAGGCAAACTGGCTTGAAATGTCTGTTTCTGGCAAATGAATGATCTTGTATCACTCTGCAGACATTGGAAGAGTTGGTTATGTTGAATATTTAGGGAGAAGCTTGCGTCACACAGACTGCACCTCTCCTGAATATAATTAATCACATTAAGAAACGTGATGATTTATTTAAGATGCATTGAGGTAACTGCGTGTAGAAGGGACATAGGAGGAGTTGAAGTAGATACACATTTAGAAATGCATTTGGATTATGTGGTATGTTGAAATGTTTACAATGTTGCTTTTATGAATATTAACAAACACATTTTCTCTTAATCCATTTAACACAGTTGTACAGCTCATCTGGAGCCGCAGGGCATTTCCCCAGTTTGTGCGGTTGATTATCCGACCATGAAATTAAATGGAATGAGAAACCGTCCTATACTTGGCTTTGTGACTAAATACCTGCAAGACCAACAGCATTCCCATCAGCTTTGGCTGCTAATTAGCACATGTAAGGACTCATCCGGGAGCTAAGATGATTAAAATGGTAAACAGAAATATACCTGCTTTCATCAGCATTTTAGCTTTGGCATTGTTGCTGACTAGCATTTAGCTCAAAACCCCACCATGACTAATTTGCAGCTTGGCTGTAGATTATCATGCCTTGTGAGGAACAATCCCACATTTTACTCCAAATTATTCCCCTTCGACAGACAGATTTTGAGTTGTGCAACATTTATTTCGGGTATGCTTTCAGGTTTGTCTCTAAATTATTTGCATTATATGAAAAAAGAAAGGCTGAAATTATGAAAATTGTACTTTTAATCAAGACTCTTTGTCTGTCAGGCTCCACCGGCTTTAGACTTCAAAGCTTAGGAAATGGGGTAGGATTATTTTTGGTGATGCAATTTTAATGTGCATTTCATAACACATCATTAAATAATAAAGCAATTTCCCAGAAAATATAATTTTAACGCAACAGTGCCCACAGTACGACTGCTGTGTTTCATCTGCACAGGAGAACCGTCTTTCTCTTTTGCATTTCTCACATGAGGTTGTTAAAAGCTGTGCAGTGACTGAAAAACAACGCTTTCAGAAGACTTAACTTGCATGGAAGTCATCACTGAACACCTGATTTTACTTTCCTGCTCCATCTCCCCAAATCTGCTTTCCCCTTCCGTTAGTCTTTTATTCCGACAGTCACACCCACAAACAAATCTTCCATTTTCCGTCTTTAGATCCGTGCTCTCTCTCTGCTGGGCTGTGGCAGCCTTTTCCTGAGCTGCCCTTTCCTCTTAATGAGTGGGAAACGACACAAACAACCCATCAATGAAGCAGCATACAGATAAGGCTGAGTTCAGTGAAGGTGAAAGGAACAAAAAGTGGAAGGAGTGCTGGGTCGTATAAGAGAGGACAGCTGACAGGAAAGCTAAGGTTTTTAGAGGCACTAACTCTGTTGGTTTGTTTTTCCTATTTTCTGCTCCATTGAACGCTGCGGGGAACTATGGAGGCCTGCAGGCTTAATAAGTCATTACTGGTGACGGCTCCTGAGAGAGCTGTTATCTTACGGTGGCTCTGACATGCTCCATGGCTGTAAGGGCAGCATTTTAAATATTAGTAGTGGTTCAGAGGAATAGCTTTCCCCCACTGCTGAATGGCAACATTACAGCAACGTGTGTTTTCAAGATTTGATTCATAAATGTTTCCACACGGTTCCCCTTTCTTTCTACACCTGCCAGCCGATTAGTGCCGAACATTGAGGATTTCAAATTGTTGTTTTAGAAATTCCAAACGCACTTTAGTTGAAGCATATTCACATTAAGTATATTCAAATGTTTTGTAACTTCCTGAAATCAAAGGTGTGGATGTGAGACCCTAAGCAGGATTTGAACTTAAGCTCTCCTTTTTCCACACCATGAATGCCTTGCAGGAGAGACTCTCAGAAAGTGTGTGATGTTAATCCCATTTGAGCAACACAAGTAAATGACAGCCACATCTCAGACACGTAAACGAGTTGTTTTTAAGCAAACCTTTACAAAGTGACCTTCTCTTGTGCTATAACACTCATCTCCAGTCCAAGCATGAAATATGTGTTAGACAGCCAGTCTAGAGATTAGATCAAAGGATTGGCTGCTGTTCCTGTGGATCTGTCTCTCAGCTGCAGCCTGACATCTCCACCCTCCCTGTAGACTCATAATCACAGACAAAAGGCCAAATCTGGCGAGGACAGAATGCTAGTCACCGTTATGCAAAGTCTCCGGCTTGACGCAGGTGAGTTATTCACATCGCTGTCCAAAGTCACCTCATTACCTTTCGAGCAAGCCAACTAATTAAGGTTTCAAATTGGATTCTGATTGACACCATTTCAATGATGGTGGCTGTGTTTTAGAAGAGTTATTGACATGCGGAGGGTCCGGAGGATAAAGAGGAGTGTTTGCAGACAGCTCCTCGCCTGATTGGCAATGACACGTCTGACAGGTCTGCAGAGAGGTTATTGCAGAGTGTGTGTGTGTGTGTGTGTGTGTGTGTGTGTGTGTGTGTGTGTGTGTGTGTGTGTGTGTGTGTGTGTGTGTGTGTGTGTGTGTGTGTGTGTGTGTGTGTGTGTGTGTGTGTGTGTGTGTGTGTGTGTGTGTGTGTGTGTGTGTGTGTGTGTGTGTGTGTGTGTGTGTGTGTGTGTGTGTGTGTGTGTGTGTGTGTGTGTGTGTGTGTGTGTGTGTGTGTGTGTGTGTGTGTGTGTGTGTGTGTGTGTGTGTGTGTGTGTGTGTGTGTGTGTGTGTGTGTGACCACTTTTAGTGAAAAGTACACGCAGGCAGGGATACTTTCCGCTCAGACAAACACGTCATGTATCATTGAACTCGTTGCCTCCTCCATCCCAGTGTCTCTTTCTGGAAACCTCTCCTGTCTCCTCCATCGTGCCAGATCTCATCTCCAGCTCCCTGTGAAGAGCATGTCCGCCCATTGATTATACCTCGCTGTGAACACTGCTCTCACATCCGATATCAGGAAGAGGATTACATGCAGGCAGATACACGGTTGAACAGGATGGGTCCTATTTGCTTCAATGCCTTTAAATGGAGATACGCTGTGTGTGCTGGAAACCTTTCCTAAGCATAACATCATCATTCTTTGTTAGAATTTGCACAGCACTCTGTTGTAAAAGACACAAAGCAGCTTGCTTACAGTTTTATAATAAAGCTCTTAGACTGATGGCCTTTATGTGAAGAAGTCCATCTTGAGAGTGTTGTGCTTCATCTCTTCCTCTTACTTAAAGAAAGCTATTGAATTTGATGTCTGCTGAGCTTTGCTAGGCTTTGATCATCGCTACATCTGTCATTGTCGTGATGTTCCCCCCTGGAGTAAAGCCATTTAGCCCCTGCCTGGCTTCAAAGTCCAGTTTATCTGCTGTCTTGTGGGATTCTTCCTTCTTTTCCTGCTTTTTCATGAATGGATGGTTTTATGTTTATATGAAAAGGAAAAATATTAAAGAAAATATTTCAAATCAGATCACTAGCAGGAAAGGGGTAGGAATGCAACCCAAAGCAACTGATGTTATCGCTTAAATGAAACAATAACATATTAAAGCTACAAATATATATTGTTTTATTTTAAAGTAGGATCAAATGTGAAAGGCTGTATCAATAAATCCCATTAAAAGATCACAATGTGTTGTCAGCTCTCCCCAATGCAGTCTCTTAACACTGCAGAATCTATAACTATACATTTTTGGTTAAAGGCTCAGTAAATTATGCTAAATAATTCCAACTAAAGCGGCTCTGCACTTTAGTTTGGCATCAGGGACTCTTTTTAAATATGCAGATTAATAGACATGTGGCGGTCTACTGGGTATTAACTGCTGCATATGTTTTTTTTAATGGTTTTTGGAAGACAATGGAGCAATCAGAGAAATAAGCTCCACAGACATCACTTGTTTGCGGCATCAATTCATTTTGGGTTCTGGTCTTTTAATGGGAGTTGTGAACAATAGGAACAATGAAGAACACCACCAGACTTACCCTTTAATTAACTTGAATGACATCCTCTTTGCATCCAGCTCTTCCATATCTTTCAGGAGGATGTTATCATGACATGAATGTTGATGCGATGAGTATGCGAGTAAATTATACAGGTGGTAATTATGGTAACTCCCACATGGCTTGAATGAGGCATATGCATGGATATTGGGTGTTGATTAGAGTCCCGAAATCAGCCCCTTCTTGACACACAACATCAGTATACGTTATATTCTATTGCGTTTACCATGCATCATTCATATTTTCTACACTTAATGCATTTCTGAATATATGGATCAGAGGCTGTGTTGGCTGGCTGCAGCCACAGAAGGAGGTCGGGCAGAGCTGAGGTGACCTGCTGTTTAATGGTCACCAGAGACGCTCTCTGCCACTCATCATCCCTGTCTGCTGCCGCCTCACATCAATGATTCACAGCATCCTCGGGGGATTCAGGGGTTATAAATTAGAACAAAGGAGGAGATGCATGGTGCATTAAGGACTGTAGTTCCTTCTTAAGAAAACCATCTAAGTTTAATTTGTGTTACTGTTACATAGAACTGCAATTTGTATAATTTATTAATAATCTCGACTTGCGCGCACTGTTGCTGCCTTTGTCAACATTTTGTGGAAGAGAACATGCTCGAAAACTTATCTGGAAAAGCCTCAGCCTCCCAGGAGATAAAGAATGTGCTGATATAAGGTGAAAGAGCTACCCTATGATTTATTCACTTCCAGACTAAAAAGATATCCGCTGCCCCTCGCTGAAATAACAAGGCGAGAGCTAAAGAGAGGCTGGTGAATTTTCCATATTAAAAGGCATGTGGGTGACCCACATTTCTGCAGAAATACACCATATCGTTTCTCTCGACCTCATTCATCCCACTTCCACTCTTTCACAGGAAGATTGAGTATAGTAACTGCATTTCCACAGAGAAAAAGTTGTGTGGTATACCGGTGACTTGTTGCTGCCTTTCTGCCGCAATGACACATTTAAGTCCAGGAGTGAAGGGTGAACAAGAAGGAGAAATATGAGCTGAGGAGTGTGCATGGTGTTGAGGGATAAGTTGGGGGAAAATGCACAGTTGTATCTAGGGCTCCGTCCGTCCGTCCGTCCGTCTATCTGGTACATCCACTCAACCTTTAAAAGTTGCGGGGGCGGGAGGCGTGTACATCTTGGATAGGTCGCCAGTCAAATACAGAGCTGAAACATAGATAACTATTAACATTCACAACTATGGACAATTTAACTATAGTTAATTTGCCACTTGCAATTATAATTGCTTGCAAATCTGGCAAAATTATATATATATCAGATACCAAGGTTATGATCCTGTACTTTGTTGTATACTGTGATACTCGCAATTATTGCTGCATTAGAGGAAGAAAATATAGAAAGATAACTATTTCTACATCAGAACAGTTTGATCTGCATGTATCACAGTCCCTGCACAGCACTATTATACATGCACTGCACTCAAAGAAATTAACATTTACATCCATAAAAACATACAATTAAAGAGCTGGCAGGAGTCTTCGAGTAAACAAAGTCAATAAAATATTTCAAGGCAGAGTTCCCCTATACATTTTTACTACTATAAATAAAAAATGTATAGATTCCTTTTGAGAATGAATCAATAGAGTAGCACAAAAGTTAATATTGCGATACAATACATTTATTGATTTTCCTTCCACCTCTACAATTAATTGAACCTGCATGTCTCTGGACTGTGCTAGAAAGCCGGAGAAAACCCACACAGGGGAAAGGATATACACGATGTTCCTGTTTGTTTCTTAACCTAATGACATAGTGGGATGAGGGCGTATATTGAAAATGATATTGAGTTATGTGGAACTTAATGCCCAAATAACCAAATCACAATCCCAAAGACTTCCAGTTAAACCAGAGTTCCAGTTAGCAGCCACACCAGCTTTAAGAGGGCTTACCGTCACCGCTTTTACATGTATTATATTACAATTTCAATACAAAACAAGATAACAAAGAGCTGAAGAGACAGATGTTTGTTGTTAAAGCACAGGAGTGCTGATTGCTAGAGGGAGAAATGTTTCCAAGTCATGTTGAGATTCAAAAGTGCTGCACTTTATGATAATAATACAAATAATAATAATTTTAAAGCCTCATTGAACTGCAGAGTGCATCATCCCAAGCCAAACATAACCGGGTGTATGAAGCACAGTGTTGCAATGCCAGAACATAATAAAGTGAAATGAGTCATCTTACAGTGTTTTCCTCTTGAAGCGCTTTACATTTGAAGGTTTTCCTTCTAGCTGAGAATGAGATTAGTGAACTGAAGGACAGAAGCTTTTGTGAAGTGCAGCCATCGTGTGACCTTGGTTTCTGAAAGTGTTTCTGATCCTTTGTTTTCCCAATAATTAATGGATTATCCCAAGTACATTTCTCATTCATGTCTACTGTGCTTCACTGCCAAGTGGAGCTCCGCTTCTCCCAGCACACATGTGGTCTTTAATTGGCAGATTGATTCTGCTGTCCGACCACCTGCAGGAAACACCAGACCGGCTGGTGGTAAAATGCCAGAGTTACGAAACACAGAGCACACCACATGTGGCTCTGGCCAGATGTCCTGGGAGGAGAACTGACTCAGTGACAAACGATCCATTATAGGTTTGAAAGATGTTCTGGAAAAGAGAGAAACCTTCCCTGACTGTTAAGAAAGCAAAATGAGTCACTGTGCTTTCCTCTGGGCTCAGTATTAGTGCAGAGCTGAAGTGTGAGTGTGTTTCCTCTGCACAGAAGCCAGAGTTGAACCGCCTGGTGTTTGCTCAGGGCAGAGAGCGGGAATGTGTGCAGTGTGTGCTCAGGGAGGACTGAGAGGGACACACGCCTACTGCAGCACAATACAAACTCTGAGATACTGTTGTGCTCTCTCAACATGACTGTTGTATGAGAGATGCTCAGATAAATATTAGTTTTGCTTTATAGATGTTGTTGACCAAGTCAGCCGTACGTCAGCACAGCAGTATCGGGTGGCACAGTTGCTTGGCTGCCAGGATCTTCTGTGTGGTTTTAGCTTTCTGCTTTACATACTCAACTACTTTCCAGTTTATTAAACCTGCAATTCAAACCAATGCAGTGCAATACACTTCCTAGCCTCAGGAAGGTTATCATTTCATTTGTGTTGTTGATTCAAATATATGCTTATTATTATGCGTAATGTTTTTCATGTTATACCCTAAAATAAGATCTTTTTTATCATAGTTATATGAATACGGGCCAACTAAATAATTGATTTACAAATATCTTCAACAGCTTTCTTAAAAAAGTTTCACCTGACATTATAATTAAGTGCACCTAATAAACTGGCAAATTGTATATTTACATTTGATTTGAATATATCTTAAAACATTTAAGATTAATCTTACATTTCAATCCAGGTTGTGTACTGACTTTTGATCTTTGAAGTGATATTGTGTTATATTTGTGGTACAGAGTGTTTTTCTGAGGACAACTGGCAGTCCAGTGAGTAAGTCACAGTATCATTATGTCAAACAATAAACATTGCAGGTCAGAAAGACAGAATATAAGAAAGCTACAAATTACACCAAAGGTAGGTATTTTAGCTTCTCTGGCTCTAAGGTCAGTCCTCCATCACTGCTGTCCTAGTTATAATATCTCAAGATGTACAGAAGTAATTGGCACTGCATTTTTAGAGGGATTTATTCTCCTTCCACCATAAGTTTGACATTTGTGGTTAAGAGTGAAACGTTATTCATAGATCCATCCAGTGCCAACATCAAGTCAAAAGTGTCCACTATTACCAAGTACCTACTAAATGAGTCACCCTTTCAGCCTCAGCTGCATGTTATGATTAGTGCTAATTGCGAATGTGAAAGCTAACAGTGAAATAAGATGATAGGGAACCTCAGCATGTAAGCATTGTCATTGTGATTGTTTTAGCATGCTGACATTAGCATTCAGCATTGCTCTGGCCCAATGTGCCTGACAGAGCTGCATCTGTTCTGTATATCATTTGTATTTTTTCTATTAAATCCCCATCTAAAGCAAAAGGTGAAGCAACATTTTTTCATTGGCTACAATGCAGCTGCAGTTGAGTTTAAAATGCCATAATCGCTGATGTCATGGTGTGCTTTTGGTTGCACATGAAGCTGAGATGAAGTCTGCCGGTTCGTTAGTGCTAATTCATGTAAAGCGAGAAGAAAGGACGAGGATGAAAGGGACAGTAATGAATACGGACTGAAGGAGGCTGGTGTGGGCTTATGCATATCCCTCCACTCCATTCAATTTTTATTTCCTGACTTCATCAGCACAAGCTCTTGCAGAATTGTGTCCCTCAGTGGCTCATATAACCCCATGTTTATTACTTTCCGATCTTCATGGTCGATTTTTATAGACGGCACGGAAAGCCATTTTTGTGCCAATCAGGTTATTCACTGCAGTGCACTTGATCAGGCACTGCAGCTAGATTGATAATTGACTCTGTGTCGGTGTGTGTTCATGTGTAGCATTCAAATCAAATCATTTATCTGACTTAAAGGGGCATCAGGGACACTTAGCAATTCTCCAGCACAGCTACAGTAGGACTAACATTTCATTTCACACTGTTCCCTATGGCGAATTTGTCATAATACAGGCAGCTGTATCTAATGTTATAGAGATATTAAATATAAGGTGGTTTAATCCCCAGCTCCTCCTGTCCATATGTGCTTTTATTAGATATTGAACTACAAACGGTTTAAAATGTGTCTCTGCACTTATCAGAAACAGAAACGCCTTGAGCTAAATGTTAAATGTTTTGCTGGACATTTTAAATATTCTTCACACGTACCTGGCGGGTGTCTACTGGGCTCCAGTCCTGAATGTTTTTCTCAAAAGTTTATAATCTTTTAGATCCTTCAACTTTATTCCCCCATCAGCCTCTCAGGAAATATTTCCATCTATGTCCGCCCTCATCATGGTCACGTTGGGTTGTTTTATGCTTCTACTGCTGCTCCATCTAACTGATAGTTGTTAATATATTTAGTCTAGACCAGAGTTGAGGATAGACATACTGACATTTCCATCCCTACAGCCTCGCCACTCGTATAGCTAAAATGTCAGACTCTTTCGAGCAAAAGTCTCCAAATCCCAATTAATATTATGTGGATGTGTGCTTTGGCACGCAGGTGTGCAGGTAATTAGAACAAGTCTAGTCATTAAATGAGGAAAAGATAGATCTCTGCAATGAGAAGCTGAGACATGTGGGTGTTGTGCTCTGAATGTCAGGCTTGGAGTCTAATTGTGTGCTTGTTAAGCTTCTGTGGAGCTTTTAAATGTCCACTAATTATTTGCTTCCTCATGAAATCCTGTCAATCATTTTTGTATTATAATAATTGTATTTTTAACGCTGGCATAAAAAAAGCAATTTAATAATGCCAGCCAAGTTTTACTAGCTTTTTTCTTGTGTCTGTTGTCATATAGGCTTCCTGAGAGGGGTCCCCTCTAGTCAGCCTGAAGAAACAGAAGACCAGAGGAGATCACACTGAAACACTGGAGGGACAAAGTTCAGACCATGCCAGTGATCCAATCTCAAGCCGAAAATTACTGAAAGCGTTTTCCAGCATAATGTAGTTCTCTCTAAACCTCCTCAATGCAACATCTTTGCTCGGCTGATTTCACCGGCAGCGTGTAGACTGAAGGACCAATGGAGCAGGTCGGGGAGGATCTGAACCTCTCCTATCTGCTGGAACATGAGAGAGACATGATCCTGAAGGTGCTGCAGAAAGATGAGAAATTGAGGAAGCGTGAGGAGAAGAGGATAAGGTAAGTACTTCAGCATCACCTTTTAAACTGTTCATCTCACTCAGTTTCCTTAATGCCCCTTCTTCCTTTCTTTCCCTCAGAAAGCTGAAAAATGAGTTGCTGGAAATCAAACGAAAAGGGTCCCGTCGGCAACAGGAGCTCGGGGAGCGAGAGTGCGCTCGCTGTCTCAAGAGTTTGGGACTTATCTTTGACCGTGGGGATCTCTGCGAGGAGTGTCAGCTGCGCGTCTGCAATGACTGCCGGGTTTCAATTCCGAAAGCACGCCAGTGGAGGTGTAGCATTTGTGCCAAGATTTCGTAAGTGCCATGCCCGCCAAGGACCAGAACAGCTTAGTGTTTAGAAGAGGAATGGACTCCAGATGGCTAGCATCAGATAGTTAACGACACACTGTCTCCATTTGTCTGTGAGGGCCTTGGGTGTTTCAGGGCTGCCATCTTCTACATGGCTTTAAAGAATAATCCACCAAACTAAACATATTGTTTGTGGTGTCTGTTAAAATACCATCAATCCCGGAAGTAGCAGAGATGGAAATTCATTCTTTGCAGCCAGTAGCCTATACAACAAATACACTATGTCTACAAGATGTTTTTGAGTCTGTAAGTGCAAGAAGTAAAACTTTGTTAAACTTTGGCTCTCCTGCTCATAGCATGCAAATGTTTTAGCTCTATACACCTACACAAGAAACCTAGGGCTAAAGAACATATGCAGAAAAATCATCCATCCATTTCCATGTTGTTATCCAGGAGAAAGTCATGATTAATGATATTACATTACATTACGCTTTTATCCAAAGCGACTTACAATAAGTGCGTTCGACCAACAAAATACAAACTTGAAGAAAACAGAATCATATAAGTACATCAGGTTTCATAGAGCACAAACATTTCAAGTGCTACTCAACTGGCTTTAGGTAAGCCAGTCCTTTATTAGTATATAAGTGCTTTGTTAATAGTTCTATCGCTCGAAGTGGAGTCGAAGCTTTCTGCTGTCCTGATGTCAATGGGGAGCTCATTCCACCATTTAGGATATGATTAGGAATTAATGTAGCACACAGCTGGTGAGTTCTGATAATATTGTGATGTTAAGACCTGCGTAAGAGATAAATGCTATATTACCTACTGGTTTTCCTTCATATCTTTTGTTATAACGGTGAAACGGGTATTCAATTGTATTCTACATGCTTGTAAAAAAACTCAATAGGTGCGTTCACACCGCAGTACTTTTCCCACTTTAGTTACGATATAGTTCCGAAATGTTGCGTTCACACCAAAAAGAGCCGGAACTAAAATGAGTTAATGAGAACCTTTTCACACCCTTTTCCGTCCCTGCTAGAGAGCAGGGACTTTCGTGGGAGAAAAAGGTTCCTATGTCTGATTGGCTGGGCGGATTGCAAACCACGCTCCGTAAAACTCCCAACAAGTTTTGTGAAGCCGCAATTTTATTATCCTCGCATTAGCATTATTAGCATTAGCCCAGCGCAGAAACGCAGAGAGACTAATTTATGGCAAAATAAAACATGGGAGCGGTGGAGATGAGGAGGTGTCGGCGTTCTAGCGATTTACTCGGAAGGCTTCAGTAGAAGCTGCTGGGACTCCGGGGACTTCCGGCCGGGGACTTTGGGCGGCAGTATACACCGTGAAGTGGTTTGCGGCCTCCCAGTAAACCCAAAGCAGAAGAAGAAGAAGTGACGTCAGCGGCTTTATTTGCCTAATCCTCCCCCAGGGATTTATTCCGGTGTGAACGCGATCTGTACTTAGTTCATGAGAACTAAAGAGTTCTCATGAACTAAGTTCTCATGAACCTTTGTGGGAAAAGTGCTGCGGTGTGAATGCGCCTATTGTAGTCTTTTTTTTAACTTATTGAACACATATCCCAAGTAATTTACTGATTTATGATATCCCAACGCTTTGGTATGTTTCGTGTATATTGAGTGAGGCGGGCGTTGCATTTGCAGGGAGCTGAAGGTGGTGACGGGTGAATGGTTCCTGGAGGAGCGGTCAAAGCGCTTCGAGCAGGGAGTGCCGAGCGGTGACGTGATCAAACAGACCATCCTGAGTAGCCCGACCAGTGAGTAACACCTCTAATGCTCTGTTACCCAAACAATAATGATATTTGAAGTAGTGCAGGACATTTTCATTAATGTTTTTGATGTTTTTGATCACCAGTCACAGACATAAAGTCGACAGAAAACCTGTCAGCCACTTCTGAGCCAGAGAAATCCGACACCCCCAAATCCAAAAGAAATGCTGTACTGAACATTGTGGATGGGGCCAGGAGGAAAGGGTAAGCAGTGGAAATACAGAACAAAACGGCTCAATTTATGTTCATGCAAACATATATTCTGAATTAAAATGTTTACTCTCATAAAATATGCAGTAAGATGTAAGCAGAGAGCAGACAGTGTAAAATATACTCAAACTATTATGTGATAGAAATCAGCAGTGTGTTGAGGACTCACTTCAGTACAAAGGCATTAGAACGATCAGCTGGATGTTTATTTGATTTAACAGAGACCCTGAATGCATTTGGAAATACATCTGGCCGAGCAGAACAGCAGTAATTGAATTGTGTAGGCTAGCATTGCTCCTCTTCTCGGCTGCACACTGATGGTTCCTGAAGGCATCACAGTGATTCAGACTGAGAAGCAATATGCACACACAAAATGCATTTTACAACACAAAGTTTAGTTATTGAAATCTGCATTAGAATGAGAATGTGCATCCAAATTCAGAAAAAAGTAGTGATGGACAATCTTGCAGGTATTTGGTCATAATTGATCATATAAAGACATAAAGCTGTATATGCCTGTAACAGAAGTTGTGGCAGTCCATCCCGTAGATATTGGGATTCGTTAGTCAGGACCAAAGTGTTAGACCAACTGATTAACCAACCTTGTCTCTGCAGCATTGTCGGAGTTGACTACAATGTAGAATAACATTTTAGTCATCCGGCTAACTTCAAGAAATAGGAAAAAACGGGAAACAAAACAACCTTCGTGAAAATAATTTAAAACAATTGAGTTAATTTGATTGTACGTTCCTCTTTAACTAGATTTCCTTTTGCTGTTTGTTGAGTTAAGATAAATATACTGAAAATAAAAGACTCTTTTTGTGCGTGTGTGTAGAAGGATGAAGATGGAGAAAAAAGCAAACCGAAAGGCCATGAAGCCGGAGAACGGAGTTGACATCGCCAGTGTCAACACGGTTTTGGATGGAGACGCTCAAAGTGTGCGAAGTGTTTGCTCTGCTCCGAGTCCACGCTCAAACAGGTGTCCATCCCCACGAGTCACAAACAGACATATAATCATTTCAAAGTGTATATTTATTTATTATCAAACACAGTCACACAAAGATCTACTGAGAAATAAATGAAAACAAAACCGAAGACACAAAAGTAATGCCAATGATATCATTGCTGTGTCAGAGCAATTCACTTTAAGCTTTAAACATGATTTTTATACAAATAATCAATCTCTCAGCACTGACACAGTCAGTGTCAATAGAGACTTCACATTTGTGTATTTACTTACTTATTTACATTTGTGTATTTTACTTATCTCAAAACTGGGTGATATCTCTTTGAAAATTAAACACTTCCAGGCCTCAAGGCAAAGCAGTTCAATGACTAAAGAAGAAACAAACATAAAATAAAAATCCAGAGATATCCTTGACAGTTCATGAAAGCTCAATCACATTAAAAAATGTCTTGATTTCTGAGTGCCTTTTATTTAGGCAGCCAAAGAGCATCAGGCAGGTACAACTTCAGTCCTTGATGACTAAAAGTTTCCACTTTAAATGTCTGTGGTGTTAAACTTGTCGATGACAGGTTTCTCTCTGGTTCTCAGGGGCAGTGTGGTGGCCTTGGAGTCCTCGGGGGTTCCCACCATACCCAACAACCTGCGCTCACACACTCCGGACAGATCCTCCACTCCCAGCGACAGCCGGAGGGTCAGGGTCAGCAAATCATACACAAGCACACAAACAACAACACACCAGGGACAACTAGGCAGATTCATTGTTGTTTTAACAGCTTGGGTGTGTTTGATTTGTGTGTGCACACAGCCTGATGGAGCAGAGAGCGTTGCCAGTGTAAACTCCAGTGACAGTGTGCCTGAGACAAAAGCTACCGGCCATGAGAGGAAGGATTCAGGGACCCCGACCATTTCTGTGTCCCGAGCCTCAGTTTCATCAGGTACCTCACTACAGCACACACTCACTTTGTGTTTTTGACTCACCTTGAGCTCCTGCTGTTGCCACACAGCTTCATAGTGCTCAACCATTGTTTTTTTAAATCACTGTTTCGGCTCTTTCCCAGCTCTCTGCTTGCTAACTTGTAAATCTTGTAAAGGACAAAATTCTACTTCTGTCCGGAGCAAATGTCACATCTTCACAAATACCACTATTACATTACTCCACTCTGTCTATCTGCTGCTCTTCTGTTGAACTCTAAAGTATAATCTCTTCCAATTTGTCTCTCATGCCCCTTTCACACCAACGCGTTTTCAGCTCCGGCTCGGAGCTGGAACCTGAAAAGTACCGGTTTTTCCTGTTCACACCGCAAAGGCGCCGCCTCTTAGCTCAGGAATCCGGTTCACTTCCAGCCCCAAAAAATGGTCGGTCTAGAGGCAAGAGCTTCGGAGCTAAGATGCGGCGTCGCTTACGTCTCTCTTACGTCAAGGCGGGGGAAGGGGCATGGGCGGGATCAGCCTCCTGAACAACAACAAAATGCTTGCGTGTGATGTTTGTAAAGTTCCAAGTAAAGTCGTCCCTTGTAAAGTCGTCCGATGCCTGCCTGCCATTTCGTTCCGTAAGAGGATAACCGAAGCGAACAGCGCTTCAATACAATCGGCCATTGTTGTTGTTGTCGATGTGAGGGATTTCCGCGCGGTTTGGATTTTATGAAGCAGGCACGTAAACGGTGACCCTCATGACGCAGCAGCGGCAGCTCTGGGCGGTGTGAACAGAGCGGGAGCAGAAAAGGGAAACCGGAGCTGAACCAGAAAAGCTCCCGCTCGGAGCTAGAAAGAGAAAAGCGCTGGTGTGAAAGCCAGTGCCAGAGCCTTTATCTCTACTAGTAACGGCTCAGGAGTGTGTCGAGTTTTTCTGAAGTGGCTACGATTACTGTGGTTAAAGGTCCACTCACGGCTACAGATGTGTCAGACCTTATTATCCCTATTATAAATACAAAAAATAGTTAATTATAATTAACATAGAAATATGCTACCACAAGCCACACTCATTTAAAGGTCGGGTAGGTAAGTTTCAGAAACCGGCTCGAGATACACTTTTTGTTATATTCCATGGAATGCTCTTAACATCCTGATAGCAATGAATATCTTAAGTGCTTTGACAAGAAATCGTACTTTTTACAGTATTACGGCCTACCTGCCTGTCAGCCTTCCATCGGGGCACAAACTTATCTCGTGCCCTCATTGGTCATGTGCGCGTTCATGTGTGTGTTGGAGGAGGGGCTCTATAAGGAAGTGGCAGATTTTCTCCGGTTGTGTATTTTCAAATTCTAGCGATCTCGAGCCGGTTTCTCAAACTTACCTACCCCACCTTTAATGAATCACTTTATTCAAACATACGATTTTTCTTGCATGTTTGTTTGCTTTGAAGGCTTATTCGACAACCTCAATATAAGCTCTGATTGTACCAGCCCTTAAATCACCATCATCAGCCCCCTGTGGTTAAATGGAAAACAGTTCATCGGTTGGTTTCGGAGGGTGTCATGAGACATAAAGTAATAATTCAGACGGGCCTTTACAAGTATTCATCTGTGTCTCTAGGGTAGGGCTTACATTCTCCATACAGAGGATGATAAGGACACTTTAATCTCTAGCCTCAGACATTGTTTATTTATGAAAAATATTATTCAGATCAGGCATTTTAACACCAATGCTCTAACTGGGCACTTTGACTATATGTTACAAGCTGCATTTCTTGCACATTATATGGAGTGTTATCATGGTCCAGATAACTAGTTATAATCGTTAGTTTCTCCGCTCTCTTTTACTGTCTGTTTGCATTTTGTCTGTGTTTGCCTTCCAGCCCCTCGCTCCCTTCAAACCGCATCTTGGAAACATTTATTTTTCTTCTCTCCTCCTCTGCTTCGCCCCGTCTCCCTCTCTCCTCTCTGCACCAGATCACAGCCGCTCAGAGATGGACCTGTCAGCAGCGGGGTCTGAACCCAGCGAGGACGCCTTCAGTCTCAGGAGCCGCTCCGTCCCCGGCCTAAACGAATCTGTGAGCACCATCATCCCGTCTTTGTCCTTCAGCTGAATCTCTGCACACTGATCACAAATTAGCACATTCACCACAGGACCACAAATCCAGCAGAAGCACACATTCTGTTAGATTGTTCAGTCTCTTTTTGGAGTACATACAGCTACTAAACCATGTGTCCATATCGAGTTCAGGATCTGTGACCTCAAAGTAAAGCATCACATTTGGAGTTGAATGTTAATGTCACTTCAAAGAGCATGAGAAACATCTAAACGTCTGTAGGCTGATAACAGGTGGAGGATTTGATGGTCGGTATAGAGCTGCTTTGTCTTTGTGCTAATTTGCATTCAACGGGCTGGCACTCGCACACATTTTTATATTCACTCATCCATTCATGATCACAGGTTTACTATAAACCCAATGACATTGTGATTTCACGCGACTACACAAATTGCCACACTCTGTCCCGCCTTGTCTGGTTGAATTTATGGGAGCTGGCTGCATCCTCCCACACAGAGCTGCTGTATAACGTACAAAGATACTTTGGCCAGCTTCCCGTACCAACCTCCCCTTTTGATTAAATCTGAATGCTGTCATCCGCAGGAGTTTTCTGATGAGGACGCAGAGGAAGACATCGATGCCCTGATGTCTGCTCACAGCAAGGCTCCCAGCCGGCGCATCAGCAACGCACTCTCATCGGTAAAACCTGTGTTCAAACTAATACAAATGTAAGAGTGTCATAGAAGCCGATTGTATACACTGTATGCCGTATAACAGCAATGTTTCAGGTTCAATTAAGGACTTATATGTCATACCCTCTCTTTCTTCTCTATGTGTACACTGTCCTTTGTCATTTAAAGGCAAAAATTCCCCCCCAAATAAAACAAACAGAGATTCTTGGAAGTCCTGTATGTTCACACACAGTAATAACATGCACATGTATAGACTCTTCATCACCTGATGTGTGTATCAGGTGTCTGCTCTGTTGTTGACTCAGTAAACATAGCGTGTGTTTTGGGGCAGTGTGTGTCACGAACACCTTCCTCTGCTGCTGCACACTTTGGGACAACTGCTGCCTTCAGGACTACTATGTATTTGTATATCCTAGTAGTATGTAGTATTTTAAGCAGAAAAACCTACATATTATATCACTACCCAACTTAACTTGTGCCCGAGCGTTTAGATTTGTGTCTCTGGGTGTCGGTGATCACACGCATCTTAAATTGGTTGTCTTTGATTACCATGTTTACACTTGGGTACTTAGTCTAGTTATTAAAATGGCCTGAATAATTGGCTTATGTCCTGACTCATACCATGGTCTTTGTTCGGTGTGTGTGTGTGTTTGTGTAAAGATCCTCACAGATAAACAGGCGAGGCCGACGTCCTGCCTGTCTGACATTTACCATGTCATCTCATAAGTGACTAACAGCCGTCACCGATCCTCTGTTTTCAGTATGAATGGAAGTGGAGGGAGGTGATGAGGGACATTATGCAGATAGCCTGAAGTTGAATGGCGCTTTAATGTACTCGGCCCACTGTTGCATGCTTCACCTCACGCAGGGCTATGGATAGATGATAAAAGCACAACTGAAGTTGGTGCCATTTATGTAACAGTGCCATTTCTGTCATTGGTTCGACCTTTATTTTCATTCTGGGAGAAAAAAAAACATAATTTGTTTTCTCGTGCCTCTCAGGGCTTCTGTAGTTTAGTATGTTGTTTTGGTCGTAAAACAAGATGGAAAATTAAATCCATCCAGCAGTTATCACGACTCAAAAACACAAATAAAAACCTGCTGGTAATATGTCAGTCTCTATCATCACTCTTAAATATATAAAATAATATATACAAATCTTTATATACAGTATATATCATGATTTCATAGACATAGTAAACTATATGGAATACTTTCACTCGTGTGTGTGTGTGTGTGTGTATGTGTGTTCAGTTTGCTGGTTCCAGATGAGTTGTTATCTCTGTGGTTCCATCTGATAGTCACCATGGTAACCGTATGTAATGTGGTTTATGCTGTGCTGCTGCAGACAGGGTTTGAGCAGCTCCTCCTGGGGGCCAGGGGGGTCTGTGCTCGGGGTCTGTCTTTATCACTAACACATCAAAGAGCTCAGATCTCTCTCCTTCTCCTCTCTCTCCTTCCTTCCTGCCCCCCTGTTATCTCATAAATGAATCGCTGCTAGTGTTCCACCCCGGGCTCAGAGAGGAGGTGGGGGCACCTCAATGTCCCCGACTCGGACGCTGAGACCGTAAGATTCAACGTTTCTGCATGCATTTATATTCACCACATTATAACAATGAGAATCAGGGCTAGGCGATGTGACCAAACTCTTCTATCAAGATATACATCATTTTTTAATCTTCATAATAACATATATCATGGCTACAGACACTATTGCATGTTTTTTTGTAATTCAATAAATAATGTTTCAGGAAAATATTTCTAAAATGCTGGCCATGTTTACATAGTTTACATGCACACAAATGAAGAGTATTCCGATTGGGACATTAGTTTGATTTAACAACACTGAAGTATTCCCATAAATTCCTGTGTGTGGGGTGCAGGAGTTAAACAATAAAGCTGAACGAATAAAGCACACTCCTGTTATATAATAATATAATTTATTTTAACCAACCTTTGAGTTTGTTTCACATTCTAAGTTATTATTATGCAACGAACACCTTTTTAGTTTTCTATATCACAACAACTTTATTGTGTATCACGACATCTTGATATAGGATTTCAACACAATATGGTTCCATTGAAAGACTATAAATGAGTATACTGAACAATCGCCCAGCCCTGGTCAACATGCAGCAGAAAAGCAAATAAACACCTACAGAATTCATTAATGTATGCTGAGGTTTCCTGAATATACCACTATGTTAAGTTTGGCTTTGCTTAATGTGATGTTAGCTACACCTTCTTCCCTTCAGTCTAAGCTCCTCATTATTGTTGTAGTCATTAATCACACTGGCTCCCAGCAGGATTAAAGTGCGGTAGATTTTCCAGCAGAAGATGCACAGCGTGGCTCAATTCTCACTTTCTTTCTTTCCTCAACACTTTTCATATAGAAATATTATTTAGAGTGGATTATACCAGTTAAATCCTGTCAAGAGCTACAACACTTGTGTGTCGGACAAAACTACCTGCTGTGCTTTTACTAATTTAGAGTCTTTTGTTGGTGAAATAGGTTCTGCAGGTACACAGTATGAGGAATATGCTCTCCAAGCACTTTAATTTAGTAGTCTATATGAACTCAGGAGGTGCTGCCTCAGGCCGACACACTCACTGTTGGAGAGAAAATGTAAAGATAACTTTCTGGATGTTACTGGTTATATCATACTGTCACTGTTCTTACAAAGTGTTTTCACTTTCTTTTACCTGTTTGTCTTTTGAGTTTATGTTAATTTACAGTTTTTTCGTCAGGTTTTACACTTCCTTCCTTTTATGTAATCTGTTTATTATTTGACAACATGTTTTTCTCTTGAGCGAAGCAATGAGTTGTCAAAATAATTTTTCAATCCTACATTTCTTAGCTCCACTACATAAATTCTGATTATGTACCACATTTACATGACATAATATGTAAAAATACATTTAATAGGTTCTGGATTTCGAAAAAAGAGGTCATTTGGTATTTTAAAACACAAAACGATTTTAAAATTAGGAAAATAATTGACAGGTTTATCAATAAGAAATAGTTATGAGTTGCAGTATTACTTGCTTTCAGATTGAAACCAAAACATCAACATAGTTATCAGAGTTTTTTTAGAGAAAAAGAAAAGGAAGAATCACAATATACTGAGTGAAACTGCAGAAGCATAAATCCCAAATGGAAATCAGTGTCCCTAATATTCTTCCACCTCACCCTTGCTCTTGTTAATTCATGAAAGAAATAATGTAGTCAAGTTTTCTGATTTATCGCAAATCCTTTCATATGCAGTCACCTTTAAAAACTCATTCCCAAAATGAATAATTCACCATCCATCCTGCTATGATTATTTTTTAGACCCAAGCACAGATTATTAACTTATTTTTTATTTCAGATGTTGAAAACCTTTTTTTTATCCAGGCAAGCTTCCCTAAGAGCAGTGCTCACATTCTCTTATATCCAATATAATTTTCCCTATGAGTGCAAGAGGCCTTTGAATCGCATGAACTCTGAGGTCTGCAGTATTGGACCGCCTGTGGGCACAGATGGTATTCTAAAGGGCATGAGCCTTACTCTAAAAGAATAGTTTGGATGTTTTGAAGATGGGTTGTATAAGATTCCTCTCCATAGTCAGTGCACTATTCACCACCACTCAAGGGAAACAGACATGACTTCAGGAACAGGATGTACTGCTGTGGAAGGGGGTATCCCAAAAAACACATTTGTCCCCCTAAAATAAAGGCTAATCTTAATAAACCAGATTGATTGTGGGCCATTTTTAGATTATTTTCAGATGTACATAAAGCCACCAAATTCCATTGACTAAAACAGTGGTTTAACCTGACAGAAATGTAATAGTTGATAGTCTACCTTTGCGCTGATCGGTAACTTTGTTTTATTTTTTCTGTCTCTTTAAGACCCTAAAAAACACAAAATATATTTCGAGGCAGCTTTAGACTAGCTACCTCTGTGTGCATCAAGTTCAAATTACTTTTTCGTCAATGGAGTCTGGTGGCAAGACCATAAATGGATATAAAAGGTTATATGTTAGGTTCCCTGTCAGAAATGTCTGACGCCAAGGAAAAGCTGTGAAATTATATATTAAATATATCAATATACATATTGCTTAGTTTCTCCATAGTCGGGGCTTGCCTACGTTCATTTGCTTACGGTCACTACAAACAAGTACCTCATACAACCCCCTTTAAAATCCTAACAATCACTTTGACGTGACATGCGTTACCACAGATTCAAATTCATTAAGGTTGCTTTATTTCTGCCGTAATTCATCAGCGTTCATCGTTACTTCAGATGTTTTCTTTATTTGTCATTTTTTGCTTTCCACACCTGTTCAACTCTCCTTGACCTCTCCACCTCTAACATCTCACCCTCTCTTCTCTCCGGTCTTCGCCCAACAGAGTAGTATAAACAGC
The DNA here is from genome assembly GCF_902827115.2 of Pseudochaenichthys georgianus. Lineage (NCBI taxonomy): Eukaryota > Metazoa > Chordata > Actinopteri > Perciformes > Channichthyidae > Pseudochaenichthys > Pseudochaenichthys georgianus. The sequence goes on along the minus strand of NC_047523.1, from coordinate 25,030,986 downwards.
ATGATGAGCATGTACAGTGAGACTGGTGACTATGGCAACGCCCGGGTGAGCGGAGAGATCCTGCTGAACATCAGCTACAGCTACAAAACTGGTGCCCTCAACGTCCTGGTGAAGGAGTGCCACAACCTGGCAACCGGAGACGAGAGGAGGCAGCGCACGGACTCGTAAGAAAAACAAATAACACTCACGACTAGTAGGTTAAAAAACAATTTCACTCCAAGGTCCATTTACTGTTTTTTTCCTAATGCTGGCTTAAAAATCTAAGCCTTACAGTTCAAATGCTCTTTTTAGTATAAAAGATTTATCTTTTTTTTGTGTTTATTATTTATGTTGTTCTTGAATCTTGGTTTTATATTCTTACTGTTACTGTATATACACCAGTTAAGTCCAAGGATTAGTTCAAGTGTTATCGACAGGGTTTTATATATAGTGTTTAACAGTATTTGTATAGCTAGTATTTATATCGATTTATTATTTCCATTTCATTTTGCTGTCAAAAATGTCTTAAATATTTGCACGTTCAATATTGACTGAAAGAAAACAGGGCCACTGATCATTTACGTTGTTCGTATAAGCAAGGATTAATGGTGTCCGTCTCCATCTGAGGAGCAGACTGAGCCACCGTGTTTCTCTCCTGTCAGATATGTGAAGACGTACCTGCTGCCAGACACATCACGACAGAGCAAGAGGAAGACGAGCATCAAGGCCAACACCATCAACCCTGTCTTCAATGAGAATCTGAGGGTAGATACTTACAACAGTATTCTGTGATTTCAAGTTGCTGAATTCAAACATTTTAAATAATGAAGCCCCTGTTATTCCTGTGCAGTACGTGATCAGCCACTCGCAGCTGGAGACTCGGACCCTGCAGCTCTCCGTGTGGCACCACGACCGCTTCGGACACAACAGCTTCCTGGGAGAGGTGGAGCTGACCTTTGACTCCTGGGAGTTTGATTCCCAGATGGAGGATTGGTACACTCTGCAGCCTAAGGTAGAAACCACAACCAGCACATTGCCAAGCATCTCGTTGTTGTCTTCTCCTCCTTCTTCTTTGTAATTGTGAATGATGATTGTGTAGGTGGAGAGCAATATAGACTGCACCATGCAGTATAAAGGAGAGCTGACCGTCGTGTTGAAGTACATTCCTGCAGAGAAGAACCTCACGCTGCCCCTGGACCAAGTACAAGGTACATTCATCACTGTGATGACCATGATATATCACATTATTTATCATGCTGTAACTGTATCTCATATTGTGTGAAAAACTTCTTGAATAAGTACCTCAAAAGATGGCCAGATCTTTTAATCTTGTTTTTTACAAAACTTTGTTGGGAAACTTTCTGACCTCTACTAGAAATTAAAGTAAAGTTTTTCTGGCTTTAGTTTGACCACGAATTGCCTGCACAACGGGAGTTTGTAATAATGAGTGACTTGCCACTGAAAGGCTGCTTGTTAGCAGAGTGAAACATAACTTTTCAACTCAGTTACATTTTTAATTGCTGCTGCTAGGATGCGGCAGGGATGAACGAAATAGTCCCGAATTGCACTGATGCTGCCTGTGTATTTAATTTATTTAGTTGTGGTTAAATATACAGTAGGTGTTCTTTTTTAAAGGACAACACATACATGCTTATAATCACAAGAACATGTCCTGGGTGTATGTGCTTAGCATCTGTACCAAGAAGGTACATGTTTGTGGAGCAAACATGTTCTTTATGTAAACAAACCAAAGCCTTTGAAATTGAAGTATTCTCTTTCTTCCCTCCTCCATCAGTAAAGAAAGGCTTCCTGAAAAGCAAGAAGCCGAGCAGCTTCACTTTGCCTAAAGGGGGCATGGTCGAGCTGCTGGTCAAAGGAGCCAAAAACCTGACTGCAGTCAAGTCTGGAGGAACTTCAGATCCTTTTGTGAAAGGGTGAGACGCTGCATTCAGGGGCGGGTTGGAAACTTTTGGATGGGGGCCAGGCTGGGAAACGGTTTTAAAGAACTGGGGTTCATTTGTTTTTTATTGTGTCTTTGTGGTCATTTTGCTTCTCTTTATGTTTTAGTTTCTGCTGTAGTTTTGCAACTGTTTGCGGCTTTACAGCTTCTCTTGTGTTTTGATTTGCCAATCTCTGTGGCTGTTCTGGTTTTCTTCGTGGTTGTTATGTGTTACAGTGTGGTTGTGTTGCACGGCTGTATCTAGTTGCTTTGTAAAAGTGTCTGCTAAATAACATGTCATGTAATCTACTAGTAGCTGTAAGGGAAGTCTCTGTGTATCAATGCAGTGGGAGTCACCGACTCAGGAAGGAGACAGGGTAGAGCAGGAGCTTCGATGTCAAACACTGGAGGTTTATTTGGAGTTACGGCCGGAGAATTCACATCACAAGTCACAGCAGCCACGGTCTGACTGCACGGGTGGTTGCCACGTCGATTCTGGAGAACCTCTCTCTCGTTAGCCCATTTAACTGGTTTCACAGAGAGGAATCAACATATCTTGATAAGATAGTTTAACCAGTTGGGCACAATGAGTCACTTGCGTCCGTCGCTTATGGCCTCGAAGATGTCATACCTTGGAGTCCACAAACAACAAAGAAGGAAGTGTCCCAGTGCACCCACAACAACAGACCATCTGTGACCTAGTGTTGACCGGTCACAGAATGGGAACAATAACATTATGGCTGAAGCAGCCTGTGTCCTTAAAGGAGATAAACAGACGTCAGGGTTGGTCCTGTACGTCATATCTAGGTATCTAGGTCAATTATTTCCCTAACGGTAGCCATTTGTGGTTCTTAGTACGATTTAGCTTCACTTTGTTATAGTTTTTCTCTTTTGTCTCTTTGTGGTCATTTGATTGCCGTTCTATTGTAAGCAGTCCAGCCGTTTCCGGGCCTGTACCCAGTAGCCTTGTTCAGGAAACCATCCATGATAACAAGAAACAATACCTTACACCTTCTGACTCTGGTAGAGGGAACATCAGGGTTGCTATGCCAGCCTCTGTTTTACTTAAGATGTGATTTGAGATCTGACATTTTTCTCTCTCCAGATACCTCCTCCCGGACAGCAAGAAGTCAACCAAGCACAAGACGGTGGTGGAGCGGCGCTCTGTGAACCCGCAGTGGAACCACACCTTCACCTACTGCGGTCTGCAACCCGGAGACCTCAACAACGTCTGCCTGGAGCTCACCGTGTGGGACAAAGAGGCGCTGGCTAGCAACGTCTTCCTGGGAGGGCTCAGGCTCGGAGCTGGCACAGGTGTGTACAAAGTTCTGGAAAAGAAAAGTACTTGTTGGAGACATTTTAAGGTCACTGTATTGCACAGGATTTCAAATAAGGTGGTTAACACCCCTGAAGCGTTGCACATTTTGCCAATGGCTGAAGAGCTTTACTGGAACTCTGAGGAGGCTGATGCTTTTTATCTGCAAGAAAAAAATGTTGTTGTTCAGTTTAGAGCTGGTATTCTTGCTCTGGCTTTTGAAGTTGGCAGATATTCAATATATCAGGGGAAAAAAACCAGATTTGTGATTTGGTTGAAGTGGAAAGTGAGGCCCTTTTTCTTTTGAATTGTACACACATTGAGTGTCTATTTTGTATTAAATGGCTCAACAGAAACCCTGTTTAATATTCTGACGTACGGATGATCAAAACCTGGAAACGTTTATTTAAAAAACAACACTTATTCTTTATTTATGTCTTGTAAGTCCCTTATGGTTGCAGGGCACAAGCTTCTTTCATTTGTTATAAAGTTAACTTCATCTATTATACAAAACCAGTGTTGAGAGATTGTCAATGTCCTCCGGGCTCTTTATTAGTTCCAACAAAGTAAAACAAATGTTTATGTCCTTGTCCCTTTTCTGCTCAAGGTAAAAGCTACGGGAACGACGTTGACTGGATGGACTCATACGGGGAGGAACAGCGGCTGTGGCAACGCATGATTGAAAAGCCAGAAGTCCCTCATGAGTGTACTCTGATGCTTCGATCCAGCATGCGAAGTTGCAACACATGAGCCGGATCTAAGCACAGACGAGGATAAAAGAGAATGAATGAGGGAGGAAGAGGTGATGTGAAGGTGGGAGGAGAGGTCTGGAGAAGTGGAACGGTCCAGAGTAAAAGCCCAGGACTGAGAGCAACAGAGATCATCCCTCTTCCTACTTCCTTCCTCCCGAGATGCCCTGTTCAGCCAGTCATGCCTTACACACTCATCCACATGAAGCCCCCTGCCCTCAAAAGCATCTAGTATTGACCAAGCACTGCTGTTTACTGCTGTATATGAAGAAAAAAAAACATGTGTTGTATGTAACTTACTGTACCTAGCCGAATAAGCACATGTGTAATTCCGGATGTGTCCGTCCTTGTCTCTGCGATTCATGAACCTGAGTCATTTCTGCATGCAGTTACAGCTGACGGGAATCATTTTGTGAGGCACAGATCAATAATGGAGAGACTTAGACATTCCCTTTTTTACGCCACAGTCATCCTGGTCTGAAGCACATTATGAATCTGCTTATAAACAGTTGTGTACAGAGGTGAAAAGTGACTATTTCATGTTCAACTGTATTATTATTATTACTGAGGAAAGTACAAAAGTAGCAAGTAACAGAACTTCTACATCTCTCCTACATTGAAGTAGCCCTCCACCCATCTTTTATTTATAAGCTTAATCGTTTTATGAAAATTAAGCCCTCTAGTATTATTATACTTGAGGTAAATATATATATACTAATTTTAAAATAAACTAGGACTGAAAGTGACTGTGTTACTTGATCAATCATTTATAAAAAACATTTGTTGAAAATAGTTTTTAAAGTTGCTGTAGCTGTGGGCGACTTCAAAGGCTTGCATTGTCTGACCAACAGTCTAAAATATAAGTCGTCTCAATTTACAACGAAATGAAACAACTGAGCTATGCGACGTCTCTGGGGCTCTTCCTTCCACCCTCCTGTGATCAAGCATGTGTAGCCACGCGAGATACTCTATGGATATCAGCACTGTGGCACGGTCTGACATTTGATTGGTCCAACACTTTCGTCCATATTTTATATTTAGCAAGGGAAATATCTCAACATCTACTAAAATAGAATTGGCACAAAGTTGTGTACAGACATTCATGTTTTCCAGTCTGTGTACATTAAAGACTTTGGTGAACCTGGCGGTGAACATTACGACTACGAAACATCAGCATGGTAGCATAGTTTCTGTTAGAATGTTAGCATTAGTAGCTCAAAGCTTCCTTTATGGATAGCTTTACTGAGCTGCTGGCATGCCTGTAGACTTCTAGTCTTGTTGATTGATGACTGAATTCAACGCAAAAATGTTGCCAACAATGTTGAGTACCTGTAGTTAGTTACTTTACACCTCTGGTTGTCAGAGGAAATATCTAGACAAATTCCACAATTTAGATTAGTATTGATGTACATTTGTAACACTGCATCAGTGTGATAATGGAAACTGCATGGTCTTAGATAAAACAGATAGAAGAACAAAATAAGAGAATATAAAGCACTGATAATCGCATCATTTTAGAGAATGTGATTTTAAGAGCAGTATCCCTGAGACAGAGGCTGCCTGTTGCAGAGTGAGTCAGCGCTGTCTTCTTCTCAGGGGGAACCTCATGAGTCCGTCACCTTGTCCTGTTGCTCGGGGCTCTGCCTTCCACCCTCCTGTGATGAATCACCAAATACACAAAAACGATTCTCAAGTTAAACCCTGTTCCACCATCTCTCATGTGGAATGCCAATTTTGTCGCGCTTGTCCTTGGCCAACCATTTGCTCTGAACTCCTGGAGCACAACAGTGAGACACTGCACAATTATAGTAATAATACATGGTGTTCACTGTACAACATACTCATATATAGATGAGAGGCTTGTGCAATACCTGACTACTCAAACTCAATGTACAGCATGTACTATCTCTGTTGTGTCCAGTTTCCAAGCAACAAACTCACTGTATTCATACCTATTTTGTCCCAAATATGTTCAATATTTTGAAATAAACGCATCTTTCCATAGATTTACTGTTTGCCTTTTTTGTTTGAGAATATACTAAATATAAAACTATTTTTATGGTTGATTAGGTTAAATTAAAAAGGTGAAAATTATACTTATATGCTGAATCAGTTTTTATTGATAACCAAGAAAAAAATGGCCAATGTCTCAAACGAAAATCAGCCTCGCGCTTAGTCTAAACACTTTTAGAGGTGGGCTGATTTTGGTGACATTTGAACATTGCCAGGCTAGCCTTTATGCGAAGCTAACTTCAGGCTTAATTTATATTTGAGCCTTAGAGCTTTATTGATCTGAATGAATGGATGAATAAATTCATCTGACCTCTTTGCAACAAAGCAAACTAGAGTACTTCCTAAAGTGTTGATCTGTTAAACAACAATAAAACTTGACTGGTAATGCTTTCAAGATGTTTGAACTAACATAAGGTGGACATAATATTTATTTAGTTTTCTGAAGACATTTTTGTTTTATTTAAGACAAAACTTACCTCAGACGATTATGCCTGTCTCTCGCATTCACACACTGTCACACAGAAGACAACATCCTCGCTGATAGACATATTTAATCTGTGTCTTGTAGATTCAGACGTAGACGTACTAACAGCACCATCACTGTCCTGTACATAAAACACACACAGTATTCCAAAGAGTGTACATCGTTATTACAAAATATGTGAGACATAAATATTAGACAGGTGAAGAGTTTCCCAGTTCATACAGTAAAAATACTTTTTTTGTACAAAATAGTAAAACATATGGCTTTTGAAAATATTAAAAAATAATAATAATAAAACATACAGATAGACAAGACAAAGGAATCAATATGATTGTAATGTACTGTATGACCCCTTCCATTAAGTAAACCTCAATAATGCTTCAGAACAGATCACACACACACACACCCTCACACACCTTCTGCGAACAGGCCTGAATGAGTTCAGGTGGGAGTGTGTGACTGCTGTTATGGAGGAGGGGAAGGATCAAATATGGCTGACGGTGCGTTGATGTGTTTTATGATTGACAGTTCTGGCCCGCTTCCTGCTGTAGCACCATCTCATCCTTGCGGAGGGGGAAGGTGTCGATGGTGGTGAATAATTCAGCCGCCGTGATCGGGAACGGGTAGCGCTGCTTATCCATGCCCTGCTTGTCGACCAGAACCATTTGGAAAGACCTTTGAGGAATCTGGAGCTGTAACCTAGGAAACGCACATAATTTCAGTGAGCAGCAAAGTAAAAGAAACTCAGTATGTTCGCTCAAGTGTTATACTTTACTAGTGAGAACCACAAATCACTAAGTATGTTTTTCGTTGTAGATTTAACTAGCCGACAGTATATAAGGGAGTTCAAATTAGCACAACCATAAACATTTAAAGCAGTACAATTACATTACAGCAGCAGTAGTATTAATCCAAAAACAAATAGGGAAAAAATGACAGGGTATATTTTACAGCAGAATTTGTAACTTTACCTACTTTAAGTATATGTTTCTGGAAATATTTACACAATTTTACTTAAGGTTATGAATGCTGGAATTTAACTTGTAGTGTAGTACTTTCAAAGTGTTGTACTATTTAAAAAAAGATCTGAATACTAAGAGACAAGGACGAGGACATTCATGACTGGTCCTTGGCTCTCAGCACTCAGATGAATGTTATGAATGTGTGTGTGGTTGTGTGTGTGTACCTGATCTGCAGGGACAATGCTGGAGTGAGCAGTCTGTGTCGAATTCGGCCAATCTGAGCAGGGTAAGTCCCAACCAGCTCAATCACTGTGACGTGCCTCAGGTCCAGTCCACACTGAGCATGCTGAGGACAGGAAAAATAAACTGATCAATACGTTTGGCGTTTCGAAGCTCTGTTATTGATTTCTATGCAGACAAAAAACCTGAGCACAGTTCATTTCATGGAGGATATAAAACAAATTTGAATCAAAGTGGGCATAGAGAACACCAGGGCTATAACAATCGATTACTTGCATGATCAATTAAAGACAACCTGCAGTCAAAAGTGAGTTTTACTTTTTCACTTTCACTGTGCAGAATGATGTGTGTGCAGAGTTTAAAACTAAGGATGCTTACACATTTATTTGCCTAGGGGGAGAGAGTTTCTCTCAACTCACCTTAAAACTGAGTTCAAGATGTTGACATTCGAATATGATTTGTAAATCAATCATGGCTCACTCTGCAGCCTACACAACTGTGATGTGGAAACTTAAATCCTCTGAATGGAGATCTTAGTAAAGTTAGAGGCATATTTTGTCCAGCAGTTAAACTTTTTTTAAAGAAATATTTGCTAATTCAAACATTCTGGATTTTATAATCAGGTTAAAGCAGTACATGTAACAGTTAATCTAACTAATAACACGATTTAACATTTCGAGTTCCAAAAGTTGACGTCTGAGAAAAGGTCCGGTTTGGCCCAGCCACACTCCAAAATCAAACAATATACAGTATTATGAAATGAAATAGATAACGGCAAAAAATCCTCACTCCATGAACGAATTTTGGCAAACAAATTATGACATGAAACACACAGACAACTCACAACCTGATCACTGAGGTTGCTCACAAACTTGTAACGTGTTGTCTAAGCTTTAAAAGGTCAGGTGTTTAAAGACAGCTCCAATTTAACGGCATTTGACGATCCGTTGAAACATCCATCACCAGAATAAACCTTTTCAAAGCTGTCAGTACGATTTATTCATCGTGTTGACATTTTGTGGACAACAAACCCTGTCACCCTATTGCCTTATTTGTTTGCCTCACTGCTTTGTCCCACTTGGGCAGCAAAGCGAGGGAGAAACACAGTCACACTGCGGTCCTGTGTGTGAGCAGCAGTGGAGACACGAATCACTGCAGCAGGACCTTACATCAACTCTTCTCTACGATCCTGCCCCCCCTCATACAGCTCATGTTCCCGGAGTCGTGCCTCACCTGTAAGTTAGTCATCTGGAAGCGGTAATTGTGATTGGCAGCCGTCGGCGCCGAGATAATGAGGAGCCGTCGTTTCTCATAGAACTGATCCAGCAGTGCAGCAGCTGTACGCACTCCCACGTTTATGTTCATGGCTGTGATGACATTGAATGTACAATTAAGTGATATGTTGAGATATGACACACAGTGCAATCATACGATATTAAATACAACTCAATATCACACTGAGGTAAGGCGTCATTTGATTCTTTAGGGCTGTTGAGCAAAGGCACAATGGAAGTGTATTCAACTGTGAACTTAACCCGTAACATTGAGTATACATTACTGATGGTTTGCTGCAGGAGTCTCTCCAAACTGCTACTACTTCATGTCTCATAGATACAGACATTCAATATAGTGGTGTCTAGTATTGCTTTTTCTAATCGATAGAGGGCACAGGGGGCACAATTTATTTTCTCCTCGACTGAGCTTCTCCCCAGTGTAGCACAGGTAGGCCAACTTTACACAGGACTGTGGTGTTGCCACTCGAAAGCACAAATTAAAAATAAATGAGCCAGAGCTTTGAGAATGAGATGTGGAAAATGTTGCCAGAATGGACCAAAACAAAACCCAATCAGAGCCTATGTTGAATACCAGTCCTGAGATAACCAAATAATAAAAAAGTATCACCACATTCAATTTTCCAATGGTAGAACTTTTCATTTATATGAACAGATTTGGCCTTTATCACAGAACTGGATGAATAATATATAGAAAATATCCATTTCCTTGATGATGCAAATACTTGAGTAGTCTTCCAAAGGAGCCTGTGTGGAGAACATCCTGCAAACTTTTATAATCCTATGATGATGTTATGGAGATATCTTAAAGAATGAATCCCAAGGCTGTAGTGCTAGGAGTATCCTTGAAGATTGTAGACATCAATACGGCAAGGATGCAGCTTCCACAAGGGCATAGAGAGAGTAGGTTAAGTAAGTGTAGGACTTAAACTACAAACAATAACATTTGGGAAATGGTACCCACTAATGAAAAATAATGACTTAATGTAAGTCTGTAAAGCCAAGTGAAAAATAATTGCCAATGTTAAGAGATAATACTTTTTTAAATTACAAATCTAGTATCTCTGTATGTTATTATATATACTTTTAATACATTTGAATGATTTGTCTTCTTTTTTGTTTTATTTTATTTCTGCAGCTGCATTCTTAGGTATTTTTTGTAAATTGCTGAGCATAAAAAACAACTAAACAACAATGGATAAATGAAAGATTGTTAATGTAAGTATGTATGCGTTTATCTGCACACAGTACGTACCTGTACAGGTGGTGTCCAAGCCAGACCAGGTGAAGCCATACTGACACACTCTGGCCACGCTGCCATGCAGATCGTAGCCTCCGGTGCATTTGAACGCACAAGTGGCCCCGTAGTTGTCTCCGTCACTGTCACACTTCATATAACCGTTGTCCGGGGCAAACAGCGGGCTGCAGCGGCGCACTGAACAGAAAAAGAGCGCCATTAGATTCCAGGCAGCGAGGTCACATTCAAACAAATAAAAAAAGACAAGATTGGCCTTCTGTATATTCTCCATGTATATTGCACTATCTCATTTGTTACAACAGTCTCTATTTTGACATTATTCAAGGTCTTACTTCTTAGTATTAACCGATAAGATAAAATGCTCCTTAAAAATGCTGCTTGACACTCATTATCAGAACCCTTTTATTAATTCACCTCGCACTCTGACAGTGAAGCGACAGGATCCTTTGTTCTCTGCACGGTCAAACACAGTGTAGGACATCTTATGGAGCCCCTCCGGGAAGTCTGATTTTGGAGCTTTCCCTTTCAGGATAACGCTGAAAAATAAAGGCTCTCTTTTAATCTTCCACTGTGATCTAAGTGTTAAGAGTGGCATATTAACAGACAAGGGAGAACAAGCTTAAAAGAGAGGCGGAGAGGAGACTAACTCTGTGAGGATGCCGTCTGCAGTGTCTACACCCTCGGGTGTGTCCCAGCTCACCCTCGCTGTCAGTTTTCCTGGCTCTGCCCACTTATCCTTCACAGTAGGACACTTAATTTTTGGAGAATCCATATCTACAGAGAGAGAGAGAGAGAGAGAGAGAGAGAGAAGGAAAACGTAAGTAAAATGTAAACAAAAGTCAACATTTGAATGTAAACTAATGCTTAAATGTGGACTCTATCCCTGTAATCTGAAATCTTGCAGCTAACATTAGAGCAGATAAAAGCACTGTTTAATCCATTCATGTATTGTTGGTTCTGAAAGAGACTAACGTCCCTCCTGTGGCACAATTTTACAACAAAAACTCCTGAGATTTCCTTAGGTGATTAGAGGCACCACCAGTTTCCACTATTTAAAGAAGTGATGTAGCCTAGTACATGTTCAAAACAAAAACAAAGTAAAGTCAATAATTACTAGGAGACTCAATGTCACTTCACAAAGCTTTAAGGGCTGCAAGATGTGAAAAACATTTATCATTTCTGGTGACGAGAGACAAACCCCTGTGTATGTGTACATGTCTAGAGGCATGTATTTTTCCAAACATCAATCATATAACCTTGTATTATGAGGAATACTCTGTAGTCTGCAGCTGACATTATGCCTACAGCAGGTAATCCCCTGTAACATGTGTTTTTGCAGCTCAGTAGTCTGCAGCCTCCAGTCCTCAGTGGGAGATTAATCCATGCACAAAATAACAACACAGTCTTACCAACACAGGTGGCGACGTCAGCGCTCCACACCTTGTTGTACTGGCAGGTTGCCGTCTTGTAGCCCTTCAGACTGAATCCAGGGGAGCAGATGAACTCGCAGCGAGAGTTGAAGTAGGATCCGTCTGAACACTTGTACCCGCCGTTAGCCGGCATGCTCAGCTTGGGGCAGCGGATCTCTGTCAGAGGAAATGTCAGTGTAGTAGAGTTTGCTTTGAGCATAGGGATGATTTGCTTTGCTTATTTTGCTTCAGGTACATACAATACATTTGGGCTGATGAAAGTGGTCCAACTTTGTCTTCCAATACAATTCATAAATCAACCATTCACTGGTTGTCTTCCTTATTTCAAAACTAAAATGACTAGGATAACCCTTTAACTTGAAAATAGAAAACCAGTTGACATAATAAAGAATGTAGTCTGAGTAATCTTAAGAAACTTTTAAAAAACAGGGAATAAACGGTCAGTATTCCTTGAACAAGGTGCTTGCAGGATGTAATGAAAACATTTGGCGGTATGTTGATGTATGCTGGTAGATTTGTCTTTGACATATCTGTTGCATGTGTTGCGTGTAAATGTTTAAAGCTTTTATTGTTCCGTGTGTACCTGCCAAGAATTTCAGATGGAAACCAGCTGCAGATGGATAATAGCTCAATCTGGCATGAAATGTATTTTTTTAGAATGTTTTTAATCCATGGTCTTTGTTTTGGGGATTGGGGGATGACAATCTGACAACTCTTATTATTTTACCCCAAGTGTGTCCATTAGGCACGGCTTTCTGACTTTTTTCAAGTACAACCCTGCTAACAGTAAAGTGGAAGTCATTTTCCCTGGAGTGGTTAAGTTTCCCTTGGGGTCATTACTGTTTTCAAAGAGGCTTGAACCCCCTGCCATGTATAGGCTGCTTTATCGTCTTTTGTTTTCTTAGCTATGTTCTCTGTGTTTTATATGTTTGTGTTATGAGTTATGTGTAACGTTGCTGCCTTCTTTGCCAGATCAGCATTGAAAATTAGATTTGATCTCAATGCTTTTATCTGGTTAAATAAAGGTTAAAGTGGACCTATCATGCTATATTTGAATAATATATTGTAGGGCCATACCTATATAAAACATGTCTGTGAAGTTTTTTTTTCAAAATACCAAACAGATCATCTATTTGCTCTTTTCCAGCCCTGTTTTTGCAAGGGCTGATTCTGTGAGAAGTCTTCTTCACTGCTTTTGTAGCAGACGACAGTGCCACCTACAGGCCTGGCATATGTACTACAGTGTCTCCAGCGCTTTCGAGCGGCTGTCACTACCCGCTCTGTAGCCCTGCCCGATCTGCAGTGCGCATGTGATTTGATTTGATTTGATTTTGATATACTTTATAATCCCCGTGGGGAAATTTTTTCTCTGCATTTGACCCATCCTAGTGTTAGGAGCAGTGGGCTGCCATTTTGAACGGCGCCCGGGGAGCAGTGTGGGGAACGGTGCCTTGCTCAGGGACACCTCGGTAGCACTTGGTCTTGCCGGGACTTGAACTGGTGACCTTCCAGTTGCCAAGCCAAGTCCCTATGGACTTCGCCACCACCGCCCCCCATGTGCGAGATGGTCCGCCATATTGGACAACCCCATACAGCAACCCAAATAGGACACTTGACACAGTGGCTTTTGACAAAGCTCTATTTGCACTATTATTTAACAACTCTTTTTATTGGGTTCTTTTATTTGGGGTCAAGTACATTGTCAGAATAAGTGAGAAATGAATTTAACTTCTGTTAGACAGCTATCATACTGAATAAATATTTACTGTGAATGTATGCAAACATGTATGGCATATAGCTGTCTAACAGAAGTTAAATCCATTTCTCACTGATTCTGACAATGTACTTAACCCCAAATAAAAGAACCCAATAAAAAGAGTTGGTAAATAATAGTGAAGTCACGTTGTAATAACAATAACTCACCTCTCTCGAGTTTTCTTTTTGTGCTTTGCCAAAAGCCACTGTCTCAAGTGTCCTACTTGGGTCCCCTTAAATAAAAAATAAATAGGCATCACGTGGAATAAATTGACCCATGTAAGTGTTTCAAAATGTTATGTTTTAACATTCATTAATTTGAGAGTTCCTGAACTTCAACTACACTCACTTTTTGTTCATAAAAATGTAAGCTCTAGGCCAATAAAGTCACGATAAAGAAAGTTATATTAAGTCCAATGGTGAAGAAAAAGTCAGGACATGCTATTTTTGCTGCGGTGTGAACTTGTTCAAACATTTAAGAATTGACTTTACTTTACATGAGGCAAAACCATTATGTGCTGCATGAGACGTGTGTGTGTGTTCAGTTCTTACCTCGGCAGGCGTAGTTAGAGGACCAGTGTTTGTTGGCCATACACACCACCTCTGAGTTCTGAGACTCGTATCCCTGCTTGCAGCGGATTTTACAGCGAGTCCCCATCACGTTCTTGTAGTGTTCTCCTCTGGGCGCGCGACAGCTCACGTCTCCATGTTTCAACTTAATGGGCGCACACCACGGTGTCCCTGAAAGCAGAGGAAAGATAGCTGCTCTGACCTTTCTTTTGCTGCAAGTACAGTATATGTTTTTTATGGTACAGTCTTGGAGTGAGAGAGTATCAGTATTCAATGATAAGCACTTACCTGAGGACTATTAAAGATGAGACCTTTCTATATAAGCGTTAAAATGTGAAACCCTCCCATCCTCTGAGTTCAGACTGATACGGAGGATTTCTTGTTACCTTATCTGCTACTCTCCATAGTCCAACAGTGTCTCATGAAGATAGACGATATTCTTACTTCCAGATAATGATGGGAAGAGAGCACTTAAGTTTAACAGTGAGTGTGGTAGAGTGTGTGTTAAAAGTACTGTTCTTTATTGCTCAAAGATTTTTGTTCCATCCCTAGATTAGGTCTGTCCAAAACATGGGGACTGGTAATATTGTTGTATCAGTTCAGTAGAGTTTATTTGAAGCTACCTTGCAGCAGCCGGTCAGTTTAGCACAAGGACTGTAAACAGGCTGCAGTAACAAGCTTGGCGCTGTTCGTAAAGGTTACAAAATTCACCTACCAGCAAAAATATGATTGGTTAAAAAAAGTGTTATGAGCATTTCTGATCTTCTCTTACATTATGACCCATCCAGAACTTTCAGGTCTTCTGGGACGGGACTGATTTCTGTCAAAACTACACATGGAGAAGCAGCGTAAAAGCTCTATATATGTGGAACAAACTAGCAGAAACACCGCAAATGTCACTACTCTCTATAAACGAATTCAGGCCGAAGACCTTTCTTTTTGCCACTGCTTACTGCTTTTAAGCATTTTAAAATGTCATTTACAGAGTCAGTCTCATTTTTTGTAAAGCGCTTTGAATGGCCTTGTGTTGAACTGTGCTACATAAATAAACGTGCCTTTACAGTTGAATTACAGTTACCTTTGGACAGAGCCAGGCTAGTTGTTTCCCTCAATCTTCAGCCATGTTAAGCTAACACGTATGGTTATGAGATATTCTATGTACAGATAGTGGTATCTATTTTCTCATCAATTTATAATGAAGAAAGGGTGTTTTTCTCCAAAATTATAAACTAATACTTTAATAAGATAACTGCGTTTGAGTTTTACTTGGGCCGCATGGTTCTTATTCCAATACAGTGAAATCCAAATCTGCAGTTTATTTCATGCTGGCTCAGGACAAACATTCTGTAGACCGACACACACAAAGCCCACAGTTGGAGAGAATAGTGTAGGCTAATTTCCAGGTGGAAAAAAAGGAGGAGAAGAGATTAGAGAGGAAATGCTATGAAGTATCTAAGAGTAATAAGATCTAGTCATGGAAAGAAGGGAGTCTAGAGAGTAGAGAGAAAAAGAGAGGAAAAAAGGAGAAGTAAAGAGAGAAAGAGAGAAAGGAGAGATCTTAAAGTACCAGCCTAGAAGAACTCGAGCTAATAGATCAGATCCGAATCTATGGCAAAGACGAGACTCTATCTCTCAAAACTATCTCGTACCTTCTCTCTCTCTCCCTCTCTCCCTCTCTCTCTCCCTCTCTCCCTCTCTCTCCATTTCTCTTCTGACCTTCTGTTTCTGATCTTTCAAAGCTGTTGAGGGAGGTGTGGGTGCAAACTACGAGTGTTTACCAATCTGAAGGATTTTATTTAAATTGTTTTGTAAAAGACCATCGCAGATATAGTCAGTTTTACTCTGAAATAACTCACATTAGATAATGATGCTCTCACTGCTGTTTTATTCTGACTATTGACTAGAGGAACTTGGTTAACTCTGTTGGTCTGCATGACAAATAGGAAACCATAGTTACTTTGATAAGCAGTCTCTGAATAGATATGGAGTCACGTTTCAGAATACATGTACTGTATGTATCGACAGCGTCAAACTGAGCATGCGTTCACCTTTATATCTACGAGAATGCCAGTCCTCGTCGTCTCCATGGGAATATTGTCCTGACCCTGGGGAAGAAAGAAAGGAAGAAAAGCAACTAACACGGCAAAAAGAGCTGCATCCAAGATGTTAGGCAATGTTTGAAAGCACTGTCCTGGACTGACCTTGATCACCAAGAACAGGCTTAAACATGTTGCCTAACTTTTAATCTGAACCAGACTCAGTGGGGGATCTGGATCTGGATCTTTTGGACTGACTACATGCACATGAATAAATCACAAAAGATCAATCCTTTCCAACTGGTTTGGAAAAAAGGAATCTGTTCAAAACAAAGATTCATTCTGCTCAATCCAGTATGCTGTTTTTGCTTTGTTCTTTATTTGTTTGGTTTTGAAACCTTTCTTCCAAATCAGCGCCATAGATAATACTTACCATTGTAAGAATGCACAGAGCATTCAGACTGAGGGAATATATATTTCAACAATAAAACAGAAACATCCAAGGAGAACTGAAATATGTCTCAGTGGGGGTTGAGAAGAGGGCACATCGATATTGGTAAAAGACATACGTGAGAGGAATTGTGATGAGCAAGGGGGATTATTTTAGGAAAGCAGGAATAAGGGAGGGGGTCAGGAGGCAGTAAAAGCAAAAATGAAAGAGGACACAGGTGAGGAAGGGGTTAATGTAGGGGGAAGGGTGTTCAACCTTGGCCCTGGGATGTTATGAATCCCCGGTGTGAATGTGTCCTCTGTTCAGGATCCACAAGGGAAGAGTGTTCAAGCCTCCTTCAGCTTCATGTATCAGCCGCATGTTGGCCATTGAACCCGATACTGTGAAGAGTCCCTACATTCCTCATCATGGCTTTTCTGTCAGTTTAATTTAAGTTGTCTGGACCAAAATGCTGCAAGTTGTCTAATACACACACATAAAAAGGTTCTGAGGTTTTTAGCAGTCAGATCACACCGCATGAATTGTACCGAGCAAACCCACATACTGAGTGAGTCAGATTTAGCTGCCTCTTGGGGAAACTAATGGGGAGAGGGAGGGAGGCAGAGAAAGGTTTGGAAAACTAATTACAGGTGGGTGTGTGTGTCTGTGTGTGTGTGTGTGTGTGTGTGTGTGTGTGTGTGTGTGTGTGTGTGTGTGTGTGTGTGTGTGTGTGTGTGTGTCCCTTTCAAAGTGAGCATTAGTTAAAGCCAAATGCAGCAGAAAATTGATCAGTTGTGTAACAACTCACAGCCATTCCAAGCAAACAAAACACAGGAATTTACACCATGAGAGGCAGCAGTTCCTTGTTTGTGATACCAAAAATGTGACTTACTTCTTACATTTTTCAGACGGAAGTTATAATGCTTAAGATTTGGACACATTTCATGTATTTAGGGGTGAAGTCATGTGTCGTAATAACAATTTAACTTAACCAGACTGTAAAACTTGATAGACTCCTGTCAACAGCTACAATAAACACAAAACAAGTACAATTTATATAGTCAGAGAAACAGCCCCATGCTATATAATAGTAACAAACTTGCAGACACCTTTATGTAGTAAGAGGAGAATGATAAGATGTTTTCTCCAGTAGTATATATTATCTATAATGTCCATTAAGAACTGCTAGTCTGTCCTGTTATTTAATTTCAGTTCACTCAAATCCAGTACTTGAATGCATAGAGTGAAGTCCTAAAGCAGGAGCATTAGATCTGATATAAAAAAGATCAGGTTTGATATGAAATCCATGATGAATGATATTCCCCTTCAAGCAGAGGAGCCTGTAATCAATACCACTCTAACCGGGTAAGAGACGGCCCCAAACTACATTATACATATCTTAAAATAATAACATTGTACATCATTGTGCCACACCAGACTCCATGGGCACATCCAGGCCAACTATTAACAGCAGTTATTTTACTCCTGAACAGGAAACATGTGAACAATAACAAGCAAGACAGAACTAAAGACTTATCCACTTTTCCTTGACACATCCTTAATGTGTTTGCCTGCATTTTGTAAAAAGAGCTGCAGTTACTTTCTTGCCAACAGGTGACGCAGGTCGGACCTGCATTTCAGCTTTGCATCTCAATTTAAATTAAATTGGCTCGGTCTGGTTTGGCCTTTGTTCGTAAAAGCACTCCAGTTTAAAACAAACCGAAGAAAAGAAAATATGATATGAGACTCGCCTGAAGGCTGAAGTGGGATCGGCAGTGATTTCATATTCCTGCTCATCTAGCTTCAAATGAGATCTTAGCGAGAAAGATGTCAAAATGTTAATAGTGCAGGAAGCGTTGAAGCTTCTGGGAATGAATGAACCTTTAAATTACGGAGCGTGATATTCCAATTAGTCTTTCTCTGCAGGCCTGTAATATAAACTGTCATTATATGGATGCTAATCTTCTCTTGAAGTATAGCTAAAGGCAATCGGAGCAGAAGAGAGCAAACAATAAATGTAATTTCTTTATCGCTCAATTCAACACAGCAGTATAACAGGGTTATGTAACTCCTTTTAGTGCACTAATGATTTCTGTCCAATTAAATCTGTGAACCAACATTTCTGCTGCTGGTTCTTTAATCACATCATCAATTTCTGACCCTGAGGTTCAAACTGATGCTGTTTTTAACTCCAATAACACTTTACAATGAGGGACCGCAGTTTAGTTATAGCTCACCACTCTACTGGATCGTACCGTATTTATTATTGCATCTAGGTTGTTAGCAGAGTTAATTTGAAATTATGAATCTATAAAAGTGTTCAGTTTTCAGATTAGAAACTCCTTATGGTGGTGATTTGTGAATATGGCATTTATCCGTCTGCACTGAAAGCTGCACTTTTAAATCAATGGATGAAATGACTATGTTTTATGTGAAAGGGATCGCTCATGAAGATGAATCGACTGTAAATGATGGTCTTGTCTTTTAGCTCAATGCCCACACACTCTCGCACCAGCTAAAAGGTCTGTGGTGAAACGGTGTAGCATTTAGCAGCTACAAATGTTCGCTCTGGAGTTGGGAGATACTAAACACAGAGCTCAAAGGAGGATGAATATTGGACTTAAATTCATCACTCCCCAGATACATATGTTGCTGTATGTGTGATTGATGTTAAAAAGGCACTGTTTGATAAATGTTCGCCATATAAACTTCATATACTGTGACAATGTGTTCATGTTGTGTTCTCATCTTCTTTCACTCACACCAATTACCACAGTTTAAAGTAAAACAAGCTTTGACTTTACTGTAAATGTGACCAGATTTATTCCGGCAAAAGTAATGTTGTCCAGTTCCACATGCGGGACATTTTAATAGGCTGAGCTGAAGTGTTCAATCAAGACAAACAAATATTAGAGTGCACTGCAGTCCTCTATATAATAAAAAAAATGTGTTTTTGAATGCACTTCAGAGCGGCAAATACCCGTACATTCGTTTTATTCGTTTTTTCTTTGTGACTATTAAGGATTTACGTTGTTGTGAAGTGTTTCTCATCTCCTGGCAGAAACACAACTGAGCAGTCTTACAGTGATGTTGGTGAGTGATGTGATGTGAGTGATTTATCTGCCCCTAACTCAAATCAGCACAAGAATCCTCATGGAAAATGTGATCAGGCTTTCAAGTATACTCGCTGTAGAGGAAGATTAAGTGTAAGAAGCAAAGTAGAACTCAGGCAAAAGATTTCCATTGTTAAAAGAGAACCCAAAAGTAGTTATTCTTGTGCACTGCCACCCAGTTTTCAAGGCATGCTGAACAAGTCATTTGGGTAATTGACCACTAGAACAAACAAACACACCACTGTAAAATAAACTCCTCATAAACACACTCACACTAACCCTAACACAAGTACAGACCAGAGTCCTTACTGTCAGCTGCAGGCACTTTTTAGTGTGTCAGTGTAAATCTGCTCTGCAGCATGTGTTCATGTTTCAGCCTGCATGATGATCAAACAACAGTGAGACACTCTCAAACCATCTACAGGCACATCACACACACACACACACACACACACACACACACACACACACACACACACACACACACACACACACACACACACACACACACACACACACACACACACACACACACACACACACACACACACACACACACACACACACACACACACACACACACACACACACACACACACACACACACACACACACACACACACACACACACACACACACACACACACACACACACACACACACACACACACACACACACACACACACACACACACACACACACACACACACACACACACACACACACACAGCGGGCTACTGGCCAGCTCTTGTTGAGCTC
This sequence comes from Pseudochaenichthys georgianus, assembly GCF_902827115.2. Lineage (NCBI taxonomy): Eukaryota > Metazoa > Chordata > Actinopteri > Perciformes > Channichthyidae > Pseudochaenichthys > Pseudochaenichthys georgianus. The sequence goes on along the minus strand of NC_047523.1, from coordinate 25,010,661 downwards.
TGTTTATCTGGAGAATGTTTTCTTACATTGGATGCTATTCTTCACTGTAGGGCTGCAACAGTTGCATTATTAATGATTCTATAAAAGAGGAGAACATTTAGAAAATGCCTATCCCAATTATTCTTAGGTAACTTAATAACATGTCTTCTTTTTTTTGTATCCAACCAACTGTCCAAAGCTTTAAGATATTCAAATAATATGATGGAAAACAAAACAAAAACAGGAAATTCTCACATTACAAAAATGGAAACCAGATTGGGGTTTTTTGCTAGAAAAAGTGACCCGGCAACTATTAAATTCTCCAAATTATTATCTGCATTTGATTAGTCAATGTATCGTTGCTGCTCCCCTTAGTGTGTGCGTGTGTCAGTGATTATGAGTTTACCAGAACAGAAACAGTAACCAGAGGTGGGAGGAGTACTCAAATCGTGTACTTGGGTAAAAGTATAATTACCAGAGTGTAGGAATGCTCTGTTATAAGTAAAAGTCCTGCTTTCAAAATGTGACTCAAGTAAAACTACAAAATTATTATCATCAAAATACTTAAACTACCAAAAGTAAAAGTACTCATTATGCCGATTGGGCAATTTCAGAATAAAATATGTTTGATTATAATTATTGATGCAAGGTGCAGCTAGTTTCAATGACTTTGTATACTGCAGGGTACAATGTTAATTTACTCCAGGTGTAACTAAATGTAAGTGTTGATTATATTTTACATCATTTATACAAATCTGTAAAGTAACTGCATGTATTAAATGAATGTGGTGGAGTAAAAGTACACCATTTACCCTTGAATTGTAACAAAGCAGAAGTACAAAGTAGCATAACATGGAACTACTCAAGTAAAGTACAAACATCTCAAAATTGTACTTAAGTAGCCTGCTACTGTACTTGTATATGTACTTAGTTACTCTCTGTCAGTAACATACTTTAAACACTTTCAAGATGTGGTTCTCTTTGATAGAAGATTAAACCAAAGAGGCGATGAATAGGTTGCTCTTGTGAACGTATAAGTAAAGGGCAAGATTGACATAGCACTTACACTACAGTTGCAGGGCTTTCATTAGCAGCCTGCCATATGCACAGACTGAGCTCTGTGCACAGAAACGTCCCCCAGGTGCACACTGCACTCCCCCCGCTGTCCTCCCCCTCCACGTAAACACAAACGCAGTTCACCAAAAACCAGCTGTAGGATAAGAAGCCTCACATGCATGCAAACACGTGTCATAAAAACAATACCAACACAACCAGTTTAATGTAAAATAAGTGAGATATTGTACTTTTCCACCAGACAATCTAATACAAAAACGGTTTGACACCCCAGCAGTGTTAATACTGTCCAGGGGGTGAATGAGGGTCTTTGTCGGTTCCTTACCTTCATACCCGGAGCAGAGGCAGAGCTGCACGAACAGGAGCACCAGCGGCCACATGTCCATGTCGAGGAGCGGGACTCTTCAGCATGTGAGGAGGGAGAGCAGGAAGACTTCCAGCGCATTCCTGCCTCCCAAAGGCCCGCCTCTCGCTCCAGAAACAAGGGAGGATTCTCCAAACAGTCAGACCAGGATAACGGCATGAGGCGGGCCAGAGAGGCTGTGCCAGCCCCTGTGGGTAAACTGTGACATCCACCCGAGTATCACCGCAAGAGAAAATCATGCAAATTACCGCAGTTGTCATTTGTAAACCTTCTACTCAGCAGTAGACACCATTTAGGCCACAGCTACTAGTTACATAAGGAGCCTACAATTTGAGGTGCTTAGTAGTTGGGCTACTTCTCGGTTGTGGAAGAAGAAAGCTACTCATATCCCTCATTTAAGTACAAATAGAAACACCATGTTCACTTAATTTAAAATGTTTAAACAGTAAGGAAGTTTAATCAGGAAAATGCACTAAAAGTAGCCTATAGTGAAATTAGGGTTTATCATTATTGAGAATAGCTTATGTGTTGTATTATTTAATTATATATTATTTAGTTTTCTTCATAACAAATGTATAAGAACATTTAAGTTGACAGTTTGGCAATGTGGAGCCAACGTAGATACTCCAACAAGTGTAGCCCAGTGTTGTTAAAAGTATAATATTTATTAGTAATGTTTATTAGGCTAAATAACAGAATGGAAATACTTAAGTGCAAGTATGTCACAAGTATGTAGTTGCTTTAGTTACACTGCTTCGATACACTCAAGTTTATTTACAGTACTTTACTGCAGCATCTGCACAAACTGTTTATAAGATACTTTGCAATGTTGTAAATTAAACTAGGGGTGACCAGACTGAGGGGCCGAGGCCTCATACCGATGTCTCAAGATAAATACATGTAAGAGTCATGAAGTAATTAGAAGAAAATCATAAAATGAATATTACTTACAAAAAGGGCTATTTTCTAAGGGGTCATGTAGTTTAACTGTTTCTTAATCAAGAGGAAATTAAATCAACGTTTCACCAGGATGTGATTTTGGTATAAAATAATTGTTTCTGTTATTCATATTTTGAGCAACATGAAAAGACACAGTATGATCTAAACAGTGTTTTGGATTTCAGAGTTGGATCCCTGTTGTTTCCTTCCTACGCTATTCAAATGAAATGTGTTGAAGTTACCATAATGAAATCAATCCTGTCTTGACATTTGCATAGCAGTCTACCTGATCATTATTCTGTTAATAACAAAGACACTGCGGGGGGGGCGATGAAAGCTGGTGTTAGGTTGTTGACCCTGAGCAGAGTGCGAGGGGGCGAGTCCACACATGAAGAGCTCTTTGACTGACGGGAACAGGAAGGGAAGGCGTCTTGTGAGTGGTGATAAAGTGACTGAGAGGATCTGCTGAGCTGTAATTATAGAGGGGAGGCTCAGCCAACAATTAGACATTAATCAGGTGAAGAAACAGTGACTCCATCTTTGCTCACCTGGATCTGGACACTTTGATGTGGTGTGACGGTCGATGATCTCGGATTACGATTGTCTCTGGCTTTTGTTTTCTTTGACTATTGTTTACACAACCACATTTGCACTTTTCTCGTGTTTTCTTGGAATATATTTTTGAATTCTTTTACGGTTTCAGCATTTAAAAACTTAGATTTCTACCCAAGGACACTGTGTTTTGTCATTATAAATGTTGCCTTTAGTGTGGTTTGATATTGATCACAAGTATTGTTAAAAACGGTCCATTGTGAGGCCATTACTCAAGAGCAATGCCAACTTTCTTCTAACATAAGGATGCACTCTCACTGTGGGTTCCTTTATATCATGTACGTGGGCATGGGCATTGTGCTTTAGTTCTAGTGACATGCAACACGTGCTGCCGTCGATACTCACTCCTAAACTGTGGTACAAATGAAAAAGGCAATCTATTTTTGCCACATTTGAAAGATAAATGAATATCGCAGACAGCGTCAGAGACAGTGATAAGACACAGACTGGTGCGTTGTTGGGTCTTTAATGGGAGACAATAGAAAGAATACATTAAAGCATTAATAGCGCTGATGGAGTCGGACTCACGCGAGCAGCTGGATGCTGAGGCAGAACCTCAGTCTGCTCACTTCCTCTCCCCTGCAGCGCTCGTCTTCCTCTTCCTCGGTGCTGCTTTGGGAGTTTCTATCTGTTGTTTGTCTTTCCTGTCAGGGGGCAACTTCAGTTTGCTCTTTGTTGTTGATGCTTTGACTTCTTCCTCCTCTTCCTCCTCCTCGCTAGCAGGAATTTCACCACGTTTGACATTAGAAGCCTTTCCTTTTCCCTCACTCTCCTCCTCTTCCTCACTTTCTTCGTTAGCGTCTTTCTCACTCTCCTCCTCTTCATTTCCATCAGAGTCACTATCTTCTTCCTCCTCTTCTTCATCCTCTGTAACCTCCCCCTTACTCTCCTCCTCCTCCTCCTCCTCCTCCTCCTCCTCCTCCTCCTCCTCCTCCTCCTCCTCCTCCTCCTCCTCCTCCTCTGTAACCTCCTCCTTACTCTCTTCCTCCTCCTCTTCCTCATCCTCCTTACTCTCTTCTTTCCTCTTCCTCCCCTTCTTCATCCTCTGTAACCTCCCCCTTACTCTCTTCCTCTTCTTCTTCATCCTCTGTAACCTCCTCCTTACTCTCTTCCTCTTCCTCATCCTCCTTACTCTTTTCTTCCTCCTCCTCCTCTTCTTCCTCATCCTCTGTAACCTCCTCCTTACTCTCCTCCTTACTCTTTTCTTCCTCCTCCTCCCCTTCTTCCTCATCCCCCTTACTCTCTTCTTCCTCCTCCTCCTCTTCCTCCTCCTCTTCCTCCTCTTCCTCCTCTTCTTCCTCTGTAACCTCCTCCTTACTCTCTTCCTCCTCCTCCTCTTCCTCCTTACTCTCTTCTCCCTCCTCCTCTTCCTCCTCCTCTTCTCCCTCTGTAACCTCCTCCTTACTCTCTTCTTCCTCCTCCTCCTCTTCCTCCTTACTCTCTTCTTCCTCCTCCTCCTCTTCCTTCTTACTCTCTTCTCCCTCCTCTTCTTCCTCATCCACTGTAACCTCCCCCTTACTCTCTTCATCCTCCTCTTCCTCATCCTCCTTACTCTCTTCTTCCTCCTCTTCTTCCTCATCCGCTGTAACATCCTCCTTACTCTCTTCCTCTTCCCCCTTACTCTCTTCTTCTTCCTCCTCTTCCTCCTCCTCTTCTTCCTCTGTAACCTCCCCCTTACTCTCTTCTTCCTCCTCTTCTTCATCCTCTGTAACCTCCTCCTTACTCTCTTCCTCATCCTCCTTACTCTCTTCTCCCTCCTCTTCACCCTCTTCTTCCTCTTCTTCCTCATCCACTGTAACCTCCCCCTTACTCTCTTCTTCCTCCTCCTCTTCCTCCTTACTCTCTTCTCCCTCCTCTTCTTCCTCATCCACTGTAACCTTCCCCTTACTCTCTTCTTCCTCCTCCTCCTCCTCTTCCCCCTTACTCTCTTCCTCATCCTCCTTACTCTCTTCTTCTTCCTCCTTACTCTCTTCTTCTTCTTCCTCCTCCTTACTCTCTTCTTCCTCCTCCTCCTCCTCCTCCTCCTCCTCCTCCTCCTCCTCCCCTTACTCTCTTCCTCATCCTCCTTACTCTCTTCTTCTTCCTCCTCCTTCCTCCCTTCTTCTTCTTCTTCCTCCTCCTCCTTACTCTCTACTTCCTCCTCCTCTTCTTCTTCATCCACTGTAACCTCCTCATCTCCATCACTCTTTTCACCTTGATCTTCCTCATCTTCCTCTTCCTCCTGAACACTGGCATCCTCATGCTTCTCACTTTCGCTCGAATCTTTTTGATCCTCAGTTTCTTCCTCCTCCTCCTCTTCGTCAACCTTGTTTTCTTCTTCTTCCGAGACAGATGCTGAAGTGTCGCCTCGGGGCTCTGACTCTTCACCACTTTCATCTTCTTCATCCTCACTCACCTCACTTTCTTCCTTTTCTTCTTCATTGTCTTCCTCCTCGCTGTCACTTCCCTCCACACTTTCCTCAAACTCACTCCCTTCTCCACCTGCTTCCTCACTGCTTTCTTCCTTCTCCTCGTCAGCTTCTTTGACCTCACTGTTCTTACTTCCTTCTTCCTCTTCCTCGATGCAGGCTGTTTCCTCCTCACCATCTTCCTCTGCAGTTTCATTATCTTGTTCCTCCTCAACAGAAACACTCTCACTTTCTTTACTTCCCTCCTCCTCCTCCTCTGCTTCGTTGTTCCCCGCCTCACTTCCACTCTCCTTATCTTTCCCCTTTCCCTCACCTGCACCGTCTTCCCTCACGTGATCCTTGTAGGTTTCCTCGTCTTCTTCATGTTCTTGCTGGAAAGTTTCCACTTCTGCACCCCTTCTGTTCTTCCCCTCAGTTTGTGAACATTCCACGTCATTGTTCCCCACCTCCTGTTGCGACTGAGACGTATTGTTACTTTCTTCATTCTTATTGACCTGAACATCTTTCTTTGAGCTTTCTGCTTGTGGATTTGAAGAAGACTCCGACAATGTTGTGGAAAAGGAAGGTTGCATAACGGCGCTCTGCTTTGTGAATTGCTTGTCTCGGCTGGGTGTTTTGGGGGGTGTAGAGTCAGACTGGAAGCCCCGTTCTCTTGTCCCCGCCTCACTAAGGACCCCCATAGCTGCACCTGCTATTCCAACAGCAGGAAGAAGAGAGGCTGCGGTACTGATGATTTCCCCCCACTTTGGCTTTTCTTCAGTGAGGCTCTGAGTGTCCTCTCTGCGTAACCCAGCAGCACGCAGGTCTCTATCAGCAGGTTCAGGGCCCTGCAGGGACTTGGCTCCACAGACAGAGAGGACCTCTGCTCTCCGAGTGCTTTGTGAGGAAATAGGGTTACATAGCACTTCAGCAGATGCATCCTGCTGTGATAACAGCGGGCTGGATGCTTCAGTCTGCTTACTTCTGGGCTTTGCCTTCTTATTACCTTCAGAGTCAGCTTTAACTCCGTCTTCTTCTGCTCTTGGTTTTGCCTTTATTTGAGATTCTTTTGTCATCTTTTTGTCTTTTACCGTAGCACTGTCACCTTCAGGTGTCTTCTGCTTACCTGCAGTTGTACTATTCATCTTTTGAGCTTTGTTTAACTCATCTTTCACAACTTTTCCTTTGCCTTTAACGGGCGTAATTCCTGCACTTTTATTTTGTATTTTCCCTGGTAGTGCTTTTACACCAGGTCCTTTGTTTTGACCTTTTCCAAGGGCGGATTTAACCTTGAGCGAATCTCTTGATGGAGTTGTTTTTAATCGTCGTGTCTCCTGTTGCATCTCTTCTTCAAAAGGTCTCACCTCGGTGGTTTCTCTCTGAATTTCTTCATGTTTTTCTACGGATGACAAACTTTCACTTTGGACAGATATGCTCGTGATGTCCTTTCCCTCTGTTACATTAAACACTTCTTCTTTCATATCCTCTTTGTTTATTATACTTTCTTTCCCATTTCTATGTTTTCTGTCATCTGCCGTCCCTTCAGTCGTTCTCTGCGGGGCTTCAGTGAGTGTCTTTCGGACAGATTGTGGAGTTTTTGGACTCGGTGATGATAGTTTTTTTGATTTAAAATGGGAAGATTGATTTTGAGCTTCATGACTTTTTATTTTAATGGTCGGCTTTGTAATGTTCTCTTTGCCTTTAGATGAGACTTTTTTAGGTGTGTTTTTTAGACTCCTTGGTGGAGTCAGTTCTTTCTTTAAAGAGCCCTTCAGGCGCTCTGTGACTGAAGCCTTAGGAGAATCTTGTTCTGCCTCCCCATTGAACTGTTTAGCAAACAACCCTGCCTCTTCCGTAGTTCCTATAGGAGGCCTGCCTTTCTTCTTGTCCTATAATAAATCATAGAGAGAGGGATTCAGTCAGATGTGAAAATAAAAATAAAGCTGACAGAAAAGGTCATATGACTGAAAATACTGTGTTATAAAAATGGAACGTTTTAGAAGTGCAGCAGCAGACCTGCAATCAACGTGTCTGCATGCGTAGTTTTGGCATTTTATGTTTTGTGTCTTTTACTGCCAAAAGCATGTCCGCTCTAGTTTGAGGAAGCAATTTCTTGTTCAAAGACAGACTTCAGTACCTCAAGCAGAAAAGATTACAAGCATTTGCACTATGTTACAATATTTGTGGATGCCATTTGTTAAAATCTTCTGAAATAATTACCAATATAAATCAGCATTTTTGTTAAAGCACAAGGAAAATGATGGGTTTTCTTTGCAGAATAGTCATAATGGGAAAACATTATGTTGATGACTCATCAATACATCTGTCACTAGGTGTAAATACATATGTGGTAGGAGGTAAAGGAAACCATGGTGATGGTTGAGAGAAGATGAGAGGAATCCTTATTTTTCCAAAGGAACTATATAAAAACAAACGGTGGTTTTTCTGGGGTCAGTCGGGTGTGATGTACACATGTTCATGCATTCAACTTCATAGCAGACTTTAAAATGCATGTTCAATAACTTGTGGCGTATACTTTACTGTAGAGATAGACATATTATACTCGCTTCATTTCAGATTTTTGACACACAATTAATATTTGGATTTTAAAACATGCACACAATCGCTTATTCAGTTAGTTTCTAAGTCCTTAACCTAGTCCTTAAAGTCTCATTTAGAAAAGCCAGAAGACGTTTTTTTAAATGAATTTTTTGCCAATTAACTTGTTTCAACTTGTATCTCAATCTATATGAAATAAAACCCATTTAGTAAGCTTTGCTGATAAAACCTGTGTCAGATTTTGAATGCATGACTTACACTTATAATGAAGTATTTTAATTGGTAGTTTGTCTTAAATAAAAGGCCATGTATTCTCCTTCCACCACTGCACATGAATGCACATGCAGACACACTTATCATTACAGCTGGACAGAATTGGGATAGTGAGCGCTGCGTGTTGTTCTAAATTACACAACAACGCTGGAGACTCTTTCACAGCTTGCTTCATCTCTGGCTGGGGAAAAACTGATATGATGTGGCAAGATTCCTGCCAACGTTTTCAATGCATCATGTACATGTGTGTGCATGTGTGTGAGAGTTTGTGTGTGTGTGTATTTGTTGCTCTGAACAACATCTGTGTATTGGCAGAAGCAATCCTAATCTCTGAATCTGCTTTGAGGAGACGTATTGCACATTATTGGAACACACACACACACACACACACACACACACACACACACACACACACACACACACACACACACACACACACACACACACACACACACACACACACACACACACACACACACACACACACACACACACACACACACACACACACACACACACACACACACACACACACACACACACACACACACACCCACACACACACACACACACACACACACACACACACACACACACACACACACACACACACACACACACACACACACACACACACACACACACACACACACACACACACACTGTGCTGAGCTATGCACATTTCCTGGAAAAGTCAGTGACTGTTCAACATCGCTGCTTCCTGCCCTGGAGTACACATAATCTAGACCACAACCAAGAAGCTTGAAGAGGAGAAAAAAGTTCCACTGACTCTCCGTTTATGACTCTGTGGACATTATATATTATTTATTTACTCTCCATCAAAGTCAAGAGAGTTTTCTTACCATATTAGGCCAAAAGTCAGAGTGAGATCCTTCCTCAGACAGATCCTCCTCCACATCTTCTATGGTAATTTGCCTCTGCATAGTTTCTCCCTCTGAAAACAAACAGACAGTGACTTGGTTAATAAACAGCTGCATACTAGAGTATCTATACCTAAACAGACATGTGATAAAACTATAGCTTATTATTACCTGTTGATTGCGAGGCAGGTTGCTCTTCTTCCTCACTGAGAAGTTGATTGGAAACATCACTGGAGGGTCTGTTGGGGCTGCAGGGCTCTTTAGGTGCTAAAGGAGATTCTTCAATTAAGGCTTTTTCAGTGGTTGCCTCTTTATACAGACTTTGTTCTGGCGTACTATTAGGAGATATTGATGTGTCATGATTGTTTAAATACTCTGGTGATAGTATGGGAGAAGGCAACTCGGATGTAGACCTATAGGAAGCAGAGGATTTCTTCTGAGAGGTGTTTGATGACTGAGAATGTGGGCTCGATGGTTGAGATGAGATCACTGGAGATCTGGGGGAGAGTGGGGGGCTTAGTGCCACTTCTGATTGTGGTTTAGGGTATGATGTAGGGGTAGTAAAGTCCTTTGAGAGTGTTTTGGGGGTTGGAATATTTCTGGATGTTTGCCAGGAGGTGTTGAGGAAACCAGAATTTAGACGTGGGAGGTTGTGAAACATCTCCTCAGAGATTCCCTGAAAGAGGAGAGGAAAAAACAGCCAAAAACATCAGTGAGTTAAAGATTTGAACCACATCTATGGAGCTCCCCCAACCAGTGAGGAAGTGGCACTGCGGCAGAGCTACAGCTTAGTGTAACACTGCCCCCTACTGGAGTTAGAGTGTCATTACAATCATCTAAAGCTGAGATAACAAATGTTCTACTCTAAAATTATTTTTGCATCATAATACCCATTTCATTATTGAATAGGTTATAGTAGTAAAGTAAATTGTAATGGAAAAACAGTTGTATTGCTTAGAATGATTTATTATTATATCACATATCTAGGTAATAAGTTTGCTACAGGTGTGATGGTGCTGAATTCCCACACAAAGGGATAAAATAGCGTCTACTATCACAAAGATCCCACTTTTAGTTTATAGGTGTCTAAAAAAGTGTGCGAACTTGATCTCGCCTGGAAAATAAGTACCAATGGGTAGGTTCTCACTTTTTGTCTGTGGCGGGCTCGAGCAGCGATCGCTGAGAGTGGGACGATTAAATTAGGATCAATCAAAGTGTCCAGCAGCAGGAGTTCTTGATAATTTGGCTCCAAAAAGGTATCTGTGATTGTCACATCTTCCTCTGGCAACACTTCTTGACTCTCTGGTGGTCTGGGTGCTGCAGTTACCAGCATGTGGTTTCCACCGCAGGACACCTAAGCATGGGGTAAAGCTTGGTAAACTGCACATATACAGGGGTTTTTAGGCCAAAAGTGTTTCGGGTATGGATGACATAACCATCCTGAGATGTTGCTCAATATTCACTTACTATTAGAACATTGTACTTTAGGAAACGTGTGCAGAGGGCCGGGCTGAAGTGGTTGATAAGGTTATCCTGCCCTAAACCCAGTTTCCCATGACGACAGTTACCAAACGTGTAGAGAAGCCCGCTGTCTTTGGAGGAGGAGGACAATTGCATTAGATAAAGTTTCATTGAATTGCTGGACATTTCAATGATGAAAGGTTGCCAGGCTGCATCATAATGAGCAGAATGAGCTTTAGAGATTGCTTACTTGTGATCACAGCGGTGTGGTTTTCTCCACAGGCGACATGTTTGATACTGCTGTTAGAAAAGTGCTCCAGTGGTTTTGGCAAATCGACTTCAAACAGAAATGTCCCGTGGCCCAGCTGACCGTACTGACCTCGGCCAAACGTGTATACGTTCTCCTCTGGCAAAGCAACACAGGCACAATGAAACAAATCACTTATATAAACCGCAGGGGTGGAAAGCATGTACATTTACTGAGCATGTTCATTTACATTTCAAAGAGAAAAACAAATATGTTTACCTCGCTACATGTGTTTGATTGCTTGGGGTATTTAGTCGTTTGCATAGTGCAAAAAACTACAAACCCATTGCTGTGAGAAGTCATTCAAGCTCGTTTTAATAGAAGTCAACTACAATCTAGAATAAGGTGACATTGTTCTTGAAACTAAAGCAGGTCATATTTATCTTGTCGTCTTCCATGATTTTTACAATCTTTTCTTAAATATTCATGTTGGAAACAGGTTGAATGTATCTAATTAGACTACATTGGAGATTTGTGAAAATGTAAAGATTTGTTCATTTAATAAAAAAATTAAATCAGTTTCACCTTGAGTCGCTAACATTAAAGTGTTGCTTACATGTTAATACATACCATAGTTGATATAAATTAATGAAATGTTTGTCTGCATAAGGAGTACTTGTTGTTGTTTAGTTACAATTAACTGATAATGTACTTTTACTTGAGTAAAACTTAACTTAACTAAGTGCAGGACTTTCACCTAGTAAAGGATCTTAAAACGTCTTCCACCACCGATTAACCTAGGACGGCTAGGATGGGAAATGTTTGAATTTGTAATATATCTATAACATAACAGTCAAGTGTGTCCTGGAGAAAGGTGTCAGCAGAAATGTCTCTTATCTGTTCTTCTACCTGTGAGTGCCACGGTGTGCTCGCCTCCACAAGAAACCTGCGTGACATGACCTACAATCCCTTGCACCCGCTGAGGGACTCTGTGATTGGCCAGCTGCTCCCCCTGGAGACCAAGCCTTCCATTCGCGCTCTCGCCAAACGTGAAGAGATCTCCGTCCGCTAGAACAACAAAACCAACACAATATTGTTGGTTAAATAGACACTTAAACTGGGTGGGCGGTGTCTTTTGCTGTGTTTGGTTGGACTTTGCTGTACCTGTGACAAATGCTGAGTGGTGGTACCCACAGGAGACCCAGATCACCGCCTCACCAACACCCACCTCTCTGGGTTCTGCTGAAAAACCCTCATCCCCCAAACCAATCTGACCCTGAGAGTTGTCTCCCCACATGAACAGCCTCCCATCCTCTAGCAACACAAACACAGGGAGGCACACTATTATGAGTACATTTTACTACGGAAACAACTCTTACATTATTATTAGTCACTGTTTGAACCTGTTAAGGCAGCTGAGGTATTGCATCCAGCAGAAAGCTTTTTGATTGGTGCATAGCCGCAGAAGGGTTGCAGCAGGAGGAAGGATGAAGTGTTGTCGTGGTGAGCCAAACCGAGCTGCCCCTCTTGGTTTCTGCCAGCACTGTAAACACTGCCCTGCCCTAAAAAATTCAATTACAAAACTGAGAACATGTTCAAAGGAACACGTTGGATGTTTTGAAGAGGGGTGTGTGTGTGTGTGTGTGTGTGTGTGTGTGTGTGTGTGTGTGTGTGTGTGTGTGTGTGTGTGTGTGTGTGTGTGTGTGTGTGTAATCTATTCCTAGCTAAAGTATTACAAGCCCTGAGTAAGGAGAAACACACTGTAGTAATAGACAAAGACAAAACATAAAGAGAAGGCCCACCTACAACATGAATTTAAGTTTAATATATATTTAGACCGTTTTTTTAAACTTAAGTTGCCGTAGTTTTTGACAGGCAACTTATACGCTGTGGAACTTCATTCAACCCCACCTCAAAAGATCCAAACTCACACTTCAAGGAAACATTCTGATATTGTTTAAGTATCATCTTACATGTGGAGACGATTGTGTGATCCCTCCCACAAGCCACAAGCTTCACCTTCTCAGACTTTAAGGCTGAAAGGAAAAAAGTACAATTTTACTGAAATACCACAAAGAATGCTCCTCAGTCTATGTTTAAATTAGGCTAAGACAACAAGTTGATTGATAGTTTAGTCGATTTAAATTCATTAATAGCAAGTTAGTTTGATTATATATTAATTTGCATGAGTAATTATTTGGTTTCAGTTTCTAAAATTGTGAGGGATTTATGTTCTTCCTTATCTAATGTGATAAAAAAACGGGACATATTTGGGTTTTGGTATGTTGGTCAGAATAATAAGGTGGAAGAAGAACTCAGATCTTTTATTTAAGCAAAAGTAGCAATAACACATTGTAGAAATACTCTTGAGCAGTAAAAGTCATGCATTAAAAAATATTTTTAACATACAAATATACTATAAGCACCAACGTTAATGTCTTCATTAATGTATTCACTTTAATGTTGAAGCTGGTAAAGGTAGAGCTTGTTGAAATGACTGTATACTGCCAAGTACCTCAGAATGATATGGTACAATATTTATGTCAATGTTTTCATAACTTTGGAAAAACATATTGATTTTAAAGTTGGGCTTTTTCACTGTTTCCCTGACATTTGATCAAATCAAGTTTTATTTATAAAGCACATTTAAAAGCGATTTTTGGTCGAGCCAAAGTGCTGAGTACATGTAATAAAAACACATTACTACAATCACAATAAAAAACAATAAATTACAACAGATGTAAAAAACACAGGGAACAGTCAAGCGATAAAAGGATTGGCAATTGGCATAATGTTCATTTAAAAGCATAATCAAAATTCACAGTTTAATTGTAAAGTAACTCACCTTTCACAAAGGCAGGTTTGCTGGCAGCAGGCTTAGATCCAATCCCCAGTTGGCCCCAAGTATTACCACCAAACATGAGCAGCCTGCCATTTTCTGCAGGAATAAGAATTGTTCAATCAGTTTATACAGAAAACCCACTACACATAGTAAATATTAATAAATAAAACGTGCAAAGGTTGTATGCACCTGTGGTGACAGCCGTGTGCTCCCAGCCACAGGAGATGTGCACAGTCAGGTCATTTTTCAACCAGAATGTACTAGGCACGTTGTCAGCAAAAGTGCTCTTTCCAAATGTAAAGATGGCTCCTGTTTCTGAAGACAAATGTAAGATTCCATTTTAAACTGCCTTTGATAGGAAAATTAGACATTAACTTACTCTTCTTTACCTTAACCCCGGCTAAGTCCTAACCTGCTGTCAAATCTCAAGCTATTTAAGTAGCAGCCTGACAGAAATAGCACAGGTCAACCGTGTGGCATCGGGAGCAGAGAGCCAGGTAAGCACGCCTCATAAAGAAGAGTAATATATGTGCCAGGTATTCATGTGTAGAAGTTAGGTATCTCACCGGGTATGTCCACATCGTCCTGTCCGGTCATCTCAATGCATCCCTCTCATCTCCTCACCGTGCGACTCGGTGCCGACCATAGGTGCCGACTGACAGGTGGATCAGGATACGTCATAGAGGGGCTGGACTCAGGAGCAACCTGCCCAATGGCTAGCATGTGAAGTTAGTCACAGGAAACCGATATAAGTTTAACAAAATTATTGAAACTGTTTTTGTTTTAGCACTATCGATATAACTGCATATTCCTTGATGGTATCTCATGATCCATCTATCGTTGCGTTCCTGTTGTGTGTCGGTCTGTATGTCCGTCTGTCTTGTCTGTCTGTTTGCCGGATAACAGTTTGCTACTCTGTTCCAGAAACATTTTTAATCTTGTGAAATGTCAGTAGCGGTGCTCTGTGTGTAACGTTTTTCCAAAGATGTATGTTTACGGAAGCAGGGTGGATATGTGCCGGCTGTGATTGGTTGTTCCTCGTCACATGACAAGTGGTGCTGGCTGCTGCGTCCCAAAGTTTAAATACTTTCAAAAGAAGGACACAGCCGCATGATGTGTACGGCCTTCTTATTATACATCCATGGTACGGCCACATTGAGGCATTGCGCACTGCATTGAGGAGTACTTGTCTGTACTGTCTTACGAACTGCTTTGATTGATTTTCCTCAGAAAAACGTAGTAGCAGAGCGTCTTTCCGTTGCGCTGCGACAGCACACTTGTTTAGGGGGTTGTCTTGATATCATATATTAAGAGCAAAGCATAACGTTTTAAGACAGCACTTTGCCTTAGAAATCAAGACTCGGGAGTATTCGCGTATTGTTGTAGGCGCTCCCAGCTGCATGCTCCTCCTTGGTGGGGGCGGGCACTCCTCTGCAGGACACTGGATGATAAACTAACGCCCACTCTGCAGGGCGGAGTCATGCACGCTCTGGTAGCTGACATCCGCTTATATCTATGGCTTTTATACACAGTCCATGGAGTCAGTTTACTGCCAACAAGGACGAACCACCTGAACGTTACTTTAAGAAAAGCTTTATTTTTCTAGCTAACGGATATTTCTTAGTTTTTCTCCCGGTTACACTGTTGCAAACTGAGAGGTCAAAATGAACTCTATTGACCTGGAGAAGCTGAAGATGACGGGAGCTGGTCGAGCCATGGCCGTGTTGACCAGCGGTGGAGATGCACAAGGTGACTTTAAACAAAACACATATATTACAGTTAGCTTATACAGTACAGCCATTCTTTAAGTAAACGTTGATATTAAGCTTACTTTTTGCAACAAATGTAAACATTGGACATCTGCTCGTGTGTCAAAGGCATAGACTAAAGGTCAAAGGTCGTGTATGAGCAGTCGAAATAACGTAATTTACTAATTATATTACCCAATTCTGAACAATTTCATGTACATTTCTTGAGTACTAGAATGTTTTCCTACTTACATATTTCTTCTCCACTACAACTTATTGACTTAAAAATAGAATTTGTTATACCAGGCACTACATGCATTTATTTACTGATAGTTTGCATATTAGAGTTAACACAACACAATATAACAAACAAATTAATGATGGCACATAATCCTACTTATATAATACTTTAACTTGTACGTTTTCAAGCATATGATTCATGTGTTATACTTTCAATACAGTGAAATTAGTAATGCAGGACTTTTACTAAGTCGTAGCAGAATGTTTCTACACTGTGGTACTATTACTTCAAAAATCTTCTACCTCCTGTACCTCACATAGAGTGTTAGGGACCGTTCAACTAATGCTTGTAGGTCATTGTTACTATTTCCACAGAGTGGGTGGCACTTTTGCCCAATGAGAAATAATTAAGTCATATCCATTGTTTGATTGCACGGTTATTGTGAGTAATGAGAAACAGAGGTGAATCTAATCATTTCATTAAACTCTCCAGGGATGAATGCTGCTGTCCGAGCTGTGACCAGAATGGCCATCTATATGGGGGCCAAGGTCTATCTTATTTATGAGGTAAACAAGTATCTTTAATATGACCCTAATAAAAATGGAGTTTGCTCTTTATTCTTGTTGACTTGCCCACATTGCTATTTTTAACAGTAACACACCATTGGAAATTACTTTTCAGGGATACCAGGGCCTGGTGGATGGGGGAGACAACATCAAACTAGCACACTGGCAGAGTGTGACCAACATCATCCAACTGGTGGGTTGAAACAAAATCATCAATCCCTCGACAGCAGTGGTGAATCTAGCTATAATTATTTACAGGTTTCCACCTATCCTGCATTAATTGTATCTTGATTTATATTTTTTTCTATTCATTGTGGTTAAAATATCTCTCTTTTTCTCTTTCCTTTTCATGTATTTACTAGGAATTTTATAATTTAATCCATCTCC
Source organism: Pseudochaenichthys georgianus (assembly GCF_902827115.2). Lineage (NCBI taxonomy): Eukaryota > Metazoa > Chordata > Actinopteri > Perciformes > Channichthyidae > Pseudochaenichthys > Pseudochaenichthys georgianus. Next base: position 24,994,101 of record NC_047523.1, on the reverse strand, counting down.
TCTCATCGCTTCTCTTCCTGCCTGTCTAATTCTGGTTATACCCTGGTAAGGGGCCTTGCTGCATGTGCTCTCAGCCGTATTAGTTGAATAATTGGAAAGTTACTTTTCATTATACGCTATCCAACTGTCCCCTTTGCATTGCATAGTATCCAGACACGTACACACTCTGTATTGCACTGTTTATTAGCTTGTGTGCTGGTGACCCCTTAGCAATTTTTCAATTTACAAGTTGTCTTAGGTTTGATGTTAATGAATTTTGAGCAGTTCAAACAAAGAGTAAATGTCCCCTCTTCAAGGCTGTTTCAATTGAATAACTTTTAGTGTTCGAGATTAACAATTTTTATGTAGCAGAATGTGATTTTTCCTACTAACTATGCTAATATTGTTTTAGGACCCCTTAGTTTATTATTGAGTCCCTTTTCCTGGGGGTCACCATCCACAACTTGGTAACCTCGCTGTAAAGCAGGTGGATGGCAGGTTTCACTCGGCATTAAAACACAAATATATCTGGAGTGACTGCTTGTGATCTAGCTCTGTTTCTAACCGTCCACGTCAGACATTTGATTTATCTAACAACACCATCAGGACGCTGAGCTAAAGGAAATATTTCTGTATCTTTGCAGCACATGATTTCAGTGACAGATTACTATGTCCTGTTAGTCTTGATTTTGTTTGTGTGTAATCTCCTCTGCAGGGTGGGACTGTGATAGGCAGCGCCCGATGCAAGGCCTTCACAACTCGTGAGGGCAGGCTGGCTGCTGCCTCCAACCTGGTGAAGAAAGGCATCACCAACCTGTGTGTGTGTGGCGGAGACGGCAGCCTCACCGGAGCCAACATCTTCCGCAGCGAGTGGAGCAGTTTGCTGGAGGAGCTTGTACAGAAAGGTGACGCAATCTCATTGTCCACTTGTCACTGTGTAGTTTACCCTAATTATGTACTTTTACTGCATTCTGGCTACAGCATGGTACATACTATGCTGAAAAGTCCTACATAGTAATTTAACATTTCCTCAATAAAATGTCTAAAACTAACTCCACCTATGATATATATTCGGTTAAATTGTTATCTTATTCCAAATGTTTCAAAGAACCCTTAAACCTAAAGATATCTGTTATTTTAATTAAAGTAAACGGTCCGTTTCATTTGGTGGCCCAAAATGGAGACATATCACCTTTGGCAGGTGTTGTAGTTGTTTTGCCAGAATCTGTCCTAAATTCACTTTTTACTCAGTTGCAACCCACATATTTATATTTAAAAAGCTAATGGTTGTTTTTAAATATATATTTACTATATATATATATATTTATATACTGTGTTTTTAGAGAAACAAGCTGAACAAACGTTGGCAGTAGCCAAATGTCCTCTGAAACAACACTTGATACAGAAGTAATGATTTTATGTTGTTCTGGTGTGTTAAATTGTAAGCTGCTAGAATAATATCTATAACAATGCACGTGTGTCTCTTCAGGAAGAATCACAGACACTCTGGCTAAGCAGCATGGCCACCTGAACATTGTGGGGCTCGTGGGCTCCATCGACAACGACTTCTGCGGCACGGACATGACGATCGGAGCCGACTCTGCTCTGCACCGCATCATGGAGATAATTGATGCTATCATGACAACAGCACAAAGGTCAGGCACCGAGTGACATTGAACAGTGGCAGCACAAAAGCAGATGGTATTTCATCAAAGCAATTATAATGAGATCCCTTCTTACTAAATAAGTTATAGAATATGAAGATGCAACAATAACGCAGTGGTAAATATACAGTTTATACTTATAGCTGTGATAGATGGTATCAAACTACAGCTGAAATGATTAATCGATTAGTCCCTAAAAAAAATATTTTTGAAAATAATTAGTTGGTATTATAATATTAATATAGATCATTTCAAATATATAGCAACAGTAGCTCTCTCATGAGTGTTCCGACTTTATCAGACTTATCATAATATGTGTATGTACCTGCATGGTGTAATTGGAATGCAATCGTGTTCTACCCCTGTCCCATTCAAGCCTCTTTGGCATGTGATCTTGCCTGGACTTGCTCCCTTAGAACTAGGCAGGCTGCAAAATGTTTTGTTTCATTATAAATCTTGTGTACCTCCTCCAGCCACCAGCGCACATTTGTTCTGGAAGTTATGGGGCGACACTGTGGGTGAGTAGTAATACTTTGACCAATTCGTCCATCCTTCACATAATGCCACTGGATAAAGCTAATGATCGTGATATCCCTCCAGATATCTGGCCCTAGTGTCAGCACTGGCCTCTGGGGCAGACTGGCTCTTCATTCCAGAGGCTCCTCCCCAGGAAGGCTGGGAGGACCAGATGTGTGCCCGTCTAGAGGGGGTAAGATGAACGAAAAGATCAAAACAAACAGTATATATTCGCCCCGGCACTTGTGTTTTCACAGGAGAGGGTTTTAAAGTAGGGGATTAATAAACATGTTCTTTGGTCTACAAACATTTCAGGGATAAAGCTTACTGACTACTGCTTGTTCTGTTTTTCTTAATTTTTTACCTCAAGAGCCGCACAACGGGGTCAAGACTCAACATTGTAATCCTCGCAGAAGGAGCCATTGACAGAAATGGCAAGCCCATCACTTCAACTTATGTAAAAGAAGTAAGTTTAAAGATTTAAGTTTTAAGATCTCAGTGTTTCCCCTCAGTTGAGCTGCTCATTCTTCCTCCTACCAACACACCAAATTCCACTCTCCAATGAAAGATTAACTAACTGATCAATATGTCTCAGTGCTCTCTCCACGTGAAAGGCACCAGTGCAACATTTCATCACTTCCATCAACCTTCACATGGAACAATGAGGGCAAACAGCATCACTTATCTGGTTGAATTGAATATTGAAGATTATGAAGGCAAATTTAAACTGCAAGATATCAGTTTGTTCAAAGTTCTCATTCATAACACTCCGTTCGATGTCTCACTATGGGATGCGCCTCATCGCGGAGCAAACGGAAGCATCAATCTCATTACGCCAATCCTGATTGGCTGGTGATCTTGACGTCAACGTCAGGGGAAATCACCCCCTATAAGTAGCCTGCGCCACGACGCATGCGTCATTCAAACACCTCTTCTCGCTTTAGAGCACATCTCTACAGTAGCCGGGCAAGCTTCACGGTCCACAGACTGAACCCAAATACCCATTTCGGTCGACGGGCGCTCGCCGGCTACTCCTTCTGCTTCGCAGGAAGACGGTAGTACTAACGCTGTTAGTATTTAAAATCAACCTCGCCCTTCTCTTACCCGAGAAAGTAAGGTAGGTCCGATTTTTTCAAGCTAGCAGCACACCTGTTGCTAGCTCGCTCCCTCTCTACCGACACCACGGTAGCGAGGAAGTTTTCTCTTTTCTCTTCTCCACGGAGGAAGAAAGGATTTAAAGAGCATACTGCCACACCAGTCAGTATTCTCCGGGAATAAAAGACCCACACTGTCCTTATCTCCGGATTAAGGACAAGGTGGTTTTATCTTTTCTCCCGTCCCACCTGTCGAGAGCGGGCCCTCTCCACGCCACGAGGCGACCAAGATGTACGCCCCTCTACCTCACACCAGAGGAGTCAGGGGGCTTGTTTGAGACAAGCAAGACCTGCGCAGACCTGCGCAGTTGCGATCAACGTCTTGCTAGTGCGTTGCATGATGGTTAGTCATTTTGTCCGACTTGCTCTGGAGGCTCGCCCACATGAGACTTTGAAATCTCGCGGGACAAAGACGCCCGCAGCCTTGAGAGCGAGGCGAGGCGAGTTGGCGCAGTTGCTCTCCACGAGCTGCGGAAGCGAAATGCTTGATGGGAAACGGCTCGCTGGTATCTCGAGCTGAGCGCTCATTGGTGGTTTTTACCACGTGCTGCTGATGAAACTCTCCAATTGGCTGGCAAAAGTTTGTTGTTGTTTTGTGTCAGTTTTACGTCGCCACATCCATTCCCATTTTTCATCATTGTTCCACAATGTTTATCATCATGAAATTAATATCTATATATTTGATACTATACTGCTTACCGTTTTCATACTTTATATATCTTAGCATATTCATACACACTGTTCATACTGCTCTCAGGCTGATATCTAGTGTATTCATACCCCACTGTTTATTCATCATTCAATTCATTCTGTATTTTATTCTGTAGATGGTGTACATTACTTTTCACTTTACTGCTTGTTGCACCTGGTTAGAAGCTAAACTGCATTTCGTTGTCTCAGTACCTGTAATATGTGCAATAACAATAAAGTTGAATCTAATCTTGAGCAGTAACAAATGTATTTACTTTGTACATATCTGACATTAACGATTAAACACATGTGTGCATTTTTTATAAATGCAAACCGAGTCAAGCCGACTCCGGAGGTGGCGGTATGCACCTTAAAGTTGTTTGCAATCCGCCAAAAAACCGAGAGAAGAAGATGAAGAAGCCGTCTCCGAGCTGTCCGACTTCAGGCGAGCTTTTTGAGACCTCCCCCGGCTGCGATCGGCTACTCTCGTCTACTTTCGAGGCGAGCCGCAATGGGTCTCAAACAAGCCTAGGGACTCGGTGGCTCGACTCTGTGGCTGCGGGTTGAAGATCTCGGGCACAGACACACACCAGGTCTGTTCGTCCTGCCTCGGGCTGGAACACGCCCGAGGTGCTATCGACAACCCCGGCTCATGCGGACATTGCGTCCGCTTCACTGCTAAGAGCCTCCGCCGACGGTTAGCTCGACAAGCTAGCATGTCGGAACAGGACCCCCCCATGTCCATGGACCCGCCGACCGGCAGTCAGGACACGGGGGCATCCGCCACAGAGAGTGAGCCCCTCTCCATGTCGGTCTGGGGCTCACTATCTGCTATAGCTATAGAACCGGAATCCCGCGCCCTGGCAGGCCGGGACCCGGTGACGGCAAGACACGCGGGAACGGTTTCCCGCGCTCCACCAAGCTGGGGCTCCCGGTTAGACCTCACCATGGTCTCACCCGCGGAGGATGTCCTCGGGCCTGACTAAGAGGAGGACGCCCTGACGTTCCTCCTGTCCGAATCGGATGAACAGGAAGAGGACACCTTCATGTCACCGGCTCAGACTGCAAAGCCTGAGGCAAGTGCTGCTCTCCCGGGCGATGGCACACCAGCTTCGCCCGGTCTGAGCATGGACCTGCAGGCCGTGTGTAAACGCGCTGCGGTCAGACTCAACGTCCCGTGGCCCGAAATGGCCAAGGAGACCTCCAGGTCCCGCTACGAGGGAAAACATCTTCCCCAAGCAGCGGGGAAAATGAGACAACTCCTTCCAGTCTTCCCGGAGATGTTGGATGAGGTGTCGGTCTCGTGGAGAGACCGGCCCTTCAGCAACAAGGTCCCAATCCAGGGTGCCTCCTCCCTAGACTGTGACGAAATGGAGAAGCTGCCGGCATGCTGGTAGCGGCTCACCTTCTACCAAAGGTGGGCCCGTCACCAAGCAGGAACCCCACGCTGCCAGCAAAGTCGGACCGTTTTCAGTCAGCAATGACTGAAAAGGCCTACAAAGCGGCAGCGTTGTCCGCCAGGGCCCTGAATGTGTCCTCGCTGTTAACCGCCTACCAAGCGGAGCTCTGCGAGGACCTGTCGGGTAACCACTCTGGACGAGATGGCAGCGGTCACGGACATTTGTCTCCGTGTCCAACGCTGCGCCGTCCAAGCCACGGGCAAAGCAATTGGGATCATGGTGGTGCAGGAAAGAGCGAGATGGCTCAACCTCACCACTCTCCCAGACCGGGAAAAAGAGGATGTGCTGGATATGCACATTATTCCCGAGGGAGTCTTCGGCTCTGCTCTCGCCTCCATGCAAAGGAGGTGCGAGTCGAAGAAGAGGGAGGACGAGGCACTCCACCTCTGCCTCCCTCGTAGGGTCCAGCCGCTGCTCTCGCAGCAGCAGTCCTCTGCCCAAGCTTCCTCGAACTCTGCTCGGTTTAAAACACCGAAGACACAGAGGTCGCAGCTCACCCCGAGTCCCCAGCCCAGGCTGGAGACAAGGGCAGGCTGGCCTAGAAACTCTCCGGCTGCAGCTCAGGCTCAGCCAACCCAGAATTTCGGCCAGCAGTCGAGGAAGAAGAAGCGAGCGGCGTGACAGCCCCTCCTTCTCCCCTCCGTGAATGTGTTCCCGCCGCCTCAAGAGATGCCGAAACACCATCCTCAAGTCAGCACAAACACATGTCACACATTGGTTGATCATTCTGTCATAAAACATTTGCCGCTGACGCATCCAGGCTTCAGGCCGAGGGCGCAGCTCAAAAAAAATGATGAAAAGAAAATCAATAAAGCCAATAAACAGCCCGCCAATTGTTCCCCTTCTGAGAGCAGCTACGGCATCTCTCAAAAGACGGATTGTTGACGGGTCTGTGAAGGCACCACCGCCAAGCGCATGCACAATGCCGGTTGGGGCTTTAAGGGCACCACCAGCACGTGCATGCGCTGGGGCTGTGAAGGCACCACCGCCACGTGGTGATATTTTCACATCCCAGTATATTATCCACACAGGAAATATCTGAGGTTCGCATTTCAGGGGATCTGTTATGAATACAGAGTACTCCCCTTTGGTCTGTCTCTCAGTCCAAGGGTGTTTGTACGGTGTACGGAAGCCGCGATAGCCCCGTTGAGACAACAGGGCATTCGCCTGGCGACCTACCTGGACGACGGGCTGCTTCTCGCACAGTCGGAGCAGGAGGCTGTTACGCAGACAAATGTCCTCGTTAAGCACCTGGGGCTCATGGCATTGCTGGGGCTCATGGCGTCAGCCATCCTGGTTGTAAGACTGGGACGCTTACACATGAGGGAGTTTCAGCGCTGGGTGGCCGCCCTAAAACTAAACCCGTGAGAGTGATGGTTACTGTGAGATGCGTAAGGGCACTGCGCCACTGGCTGCACCCGACTTTTCTAGTACGAGGTGTGCCCATGGGTGCTGTCCTTTCACGGAAAGTGGTCACCACGGACGCATGTCTGACAGGTTGGGGAGGTATTTATGAAGGTCGCCCGGTGAGGGGTCTCTGGAGTAGAGACCTCCAGCGGGCGCACATAAATTACCTGGAGCTTTTAGCGGTGTTTCTCACCCTAATACGCTTTCTGCCTTTCCTCAAGGGACATCACGTCCTCGTGAGGACAGACAATACAACCACAATATCGTATATTAACCGCCAAGGGGGTTTGCGTTCTCTCCAGTTACACACACTGGCGCGCAAACTTATCCTATGGAGCGGTAGACGTCTCCTCTCTCTGAGAGCGACGCACGTACCGGGAGTGATGAACCTCGGGGCAGATCTGCTGTCCAGAGGTGCACCACTTTATGCAGACTGGACTCTACATCCAAGGATTGTGAGCCAGCTGTGGGTGCATTACGGCAGAGCCGCGGTGGATCTGTTCGCATCAAAAGACAACGCTCAGTGTCAGCTGTTCTTTTCGATGCGTGATCTAAATGCACCGTTAGGCGTGGATGCACTCGCACACGATTGGCCCCCGGGCCTTCTGTACGCGTTTCCACCCCTGGCTCTGATACCTCCAACTCTGGCCAGAGTGAGAGAGCAACGCCACACACTTATTCTGATAGCTCCACACTGGCCAGCTATGTACTGGCTAGCGGAGATATATCAGCTGCTGTGCGGGCAGCCATGGCAGCTCCCACTACGCAGGGACATACTGTCCCAAGCGGGGGGGGGCGATCTTTCACCCACACCCAGAGCGCTTGGCTCTATGGGCCTGGCCTGTGAGCGGTACCATGATCGGGGGTGCTTTGTCATAATGACCAAGCCCCCTGTGTCCTGGGCTATCCCTTACAAGGGCAAGCCTATTACTAAGCAACAGCTCTCCCACTGTTGTGTGGAAGCAATTGCTGTGAGGCCCATACAAGTCAGAGCTCGCAGGCACCCTCGGGTTCGCTCTTGACTCAGGGTCTGGCGGCATCCTGGGCTCTGTCCAGGATGTCTCCCTTTCAAGACATCGGTGCAAGCGGCGAGCTGGTCCTCGCTGCGAGCTCGTCCTCGCTGCTCACTTCGAGATAAGCTCGTCTGGCAATACGGGAGCTACAATATCCCATAGTGAGACATCGAACGGAGTGTTATGAATGAGAACTATAGGTTACTTACGTAACCCCAGGCCACAGAGTAACATGAAGTGAGATGTCTCACCAGACGGCCCTCCTTGCTATGGTGAAGCGAGAAGAGGTGCTTATTTTGAATGACGCATGCGTTGTGGCGCAAGCTACTTATAGGGGGTGATTTCCCCTGACGTTGACGTCAAGATCACCAGCCAATCAGGATTGGCGTAATGAGATTGATGCTTCTGTTTTCTCCGCGATGAGGTGCATCCCATAGTGACACATCTCACTTCATGTTACTCTGAGTCTGGGGTTACGTAAGTAACCTATAGTTTTCTCTCAAATGTTTGTAAAGTACGATTATCTTCTCCGGTGTGAATGGCTGGTCAATGACAAGCCAACAACAAACTGAAATGCTTCCATGTGTGTTACAGCTGGTGGTACAGAGGCTCGGCTATGACACCAGAGTGACAGTCCTCGGCCATGTTCAGAGAGGAGGAACCCCCTCTGCGTTTGACAGAATACTGGTGAGTTGGACAACATACAAATGTACATGTAAATTAATTATGACCAAAAAAAAAAGGTTATATTACTGCTTGTAATCCAAAATCGTAATGAGACAACCCAGTGTAGGCCTACGAAAACGCACATCAGGCACACAATACCTGAAATATCAAGTCTTCAGGAGGCCCCCTCTAACGGTGTGGACTCTCTTGTGTTTCAGAGCTCTAAGTTGGGGGTGGAGGCGGTGGTTGCCCTGATGGATGCCACTTCTGACACCCCAGCCTGTGTCATCGGTCTGTCAGGTAACCAGGCTGTTCGTCTGCCTCTGATGGAGTGTGTGGAGATGGTGAGTCAATCACTCTTATCTATTTTATAATTGATTTCATTAGACATACTCACAAGCATAGGTTGCTGTGTTTTTCAACTGTACCATTATTTGCAGACTAAGTTGGTGCAGACAGCCATGAACGAGAAGAGGTTTGATGAGGCTATCAAACTGCGTGGAGGGTGAGATGTTTTTCATGTATATGAAATAGTTAGAATCATTTTTAATTTAATGTAAAACAGCCTTGATGCACTGTAGATCAACACATGTGCAAGTACCTTCCATACATTTAACATCCACTCAAATTATGTTTATCATACACAAGATATATATTTAAGCAATAGCTCACGACAGGCCGTGGTATATGCTCATACCACGCAGCGGAGGGTCGACAAACCCCTTAGCTGTGATATAATGAGCATATACCACGGCCTGTCGTGAGCTATTGCTTTTATAAAACCGTTACCAAGTGTGGCAATATGAAAAAAAAATACACACTCAAATAAAATAGTCCCTCCATTGCCTTCTGCGCAAAACATAGTGGGAGGTGGTTGCTATGCAACAACACTAACAGCTAGCGAACATATTAGACAGAGAGCGTTGATCCATTATTTGGCTATTTATTTACATTCATTTAATAATTAATAATAATTCCTTACATTTATTATAGCGCTTTTTCCAGTGCTCAAAGCGCTTTACAGATACACATTACACATATTTTGTATATATGCAATGGTCACTGTGGACAATACCCACAGGAGCAAGTTCAGGTGAAGTGTCTTGCCCAAGGACACAACGGCTTTACAGACGCAGCGGCGGGTTTCACCCCTTGATCTGATGATCATTGCACAGCGCACTGCGCCACACCGTCCATCTTCACGCCTCGAAGTCATCGAGGTGCTTTTACAAGTACACATTGATATTATACATGTACTGTGGACAATACCCACGGCAATTTGTATGTTGCCGTTTATTGTGCACCCACTGAAAACCTGTCCAGCATCAGTAGCATGGCTTACGTGGTTACTTGTTGAGGTTGTTCGAGGCTGTTGCTTGGCGTGGTTAGAATATTGCTCCACTTTCTCCGGTCCCCGAGATTCGGTTTACAATAGCTCTAGAGCGAGCTTTCGCACCTGTGGCCACTAACGGTCATAATTTCTCTGCTTTGTTTCAAGACCCGCATCAGAAAGCTTTTGAATGCTGGTACTTTTCCAGTTGATCTACCTGCTCTTCACGTAGCTCTGCATGTCGTCGTTTAAGTGCTTTTTTTCTGGAGATAGGCACTGCTCAATCCACTCCTCCATAGTAAGACCCCCCCGGAGGTCGAAGTTAATCTTAAATGTTTCCATCTTATGCTTTGTAAGTTTGTTCCGTAACGGAAGAAATGTAAATATATTTATAAAACTGACAAGTCAAATCAAGCAATCTGATTGGTCGATAGTGTTTTTGCGGACCTCTTTGATTACAGATTTGAAAACATCGTTGCTTGCTTTAAAAGTAGCACAATTCATGATGTCAAACCTTGGAAAGTATCTAGATATCCCTGCCCTAATGCCAAAGGAACTGCACACTGAATATGTTTTGCCGTTTGATGTCTATGTCTGGACCGCTGCGTAAAAAGGAGGGTTTCTGCCCCGTTACTTCTCCGCTGCTTTCTTGTTCCAGTATGAAAAGCAAACTGCAGGCAGTTTGCTTTTCAGCCCAACGGTATACTGTTTTTCTCAGACGCGGAGGGATACTGACTTGTTGTGAAAAGTAACTTACAATTCTACCCGTGGTATACGCTCAGTATATCACGGCTAAGAACCAATCAGATTGCTTGATTTGACTTGTCCGTTTTATAAATATATATACACACACACACACACACACACACACACACACACACACACACACACACACACACACACACACACACACACACACACACACACACACACACACACACACACACACACACAGTATGTTGTTTTTCTGTGCAAATAATAAACATGTCCGAGCTAAAAATAAGGGTTTTGTTGCAGGAGTTTTGAGAACAACTGGAACATCTACAAATGTCTTGCCTTCCAAAAGCCTGCCCAGTATGAGGTAAGTGTCTCACTAACACACGCACGCACGCGCGCACACACACACACGCACGCACGCACGCGCACACACACACACACACACACACACACACACACACACACACACACACACACACACACACACACACACACACACACACACACACACACACACACACACACACACACACACACACACACACACACACACACACACACACACACACACACACACACACACACACAGTAGTATCCTTGCCACACAATTGCAAAGGTTAAGCACAAACATGCTTATTAATATCCGACTCTTGCTGCCTCAGAGCAACTTCTCCTTGGCTATCCTGAACGTGGGGGCTCCGGCTTCAGGGATGAACGCAGCGGGGCGCTCTGCGGTGAGGCTGGCGCTCGCTAAAGGACACAAGGTCTACGCTGTCCACAACGGCTTTCAGGGACTTGCCAATGGAAACGTAAGGGAGTCTACCTCTACATCTACACCACACTGCAGCAGATTTTAACAACAAGTTATCTGTGTGGAACTGTGAGGAGACTGTTCTCTGCTGTCTGTCTACAGGTTTTGGAGATGGAATGGCACAGTGTTGCAGGCTGGACAGGGCAAGGGGGCTCACTGCTGGGGACAAAACGGTGAGCAACAGAACAATTTCCGTAATTTAAACATTAAATATTAAATATTACTGCAACAGATTTGTTTTGTACTTTCATTAAGTTCTGGGATTTTGGACATAACAATATCTTTTTGAGCAATAATTGATGCAGGAGAGGCTTCAATTAGACAGTATTACAACGTACACCTTCTCACAGAATGTGCTATACTTCCAACTAACAAGTGTGAGATTTTTCACCTCTGTGTTATGCGCTTTTTCAGAACTCTTCCCAACAGTAACATGGAGGGGATTGTGGAAACCATCAGAAAGTTTAACATCTCAGCTCTGCTTGTAATTGGAGGGTTCGAGGTATAAGACAGAACTTCCAAAGACTGAACTTGTGTAATATGTTTTACTGACAATGTAACATCAAAGAGGTTTTTCATTCTATCTCTTGGTGACTTTTAAAGGGGTACGTAGGAGTGTTGCAGTTGTTTGAAGCCCGGGGTCTCTATGATGAGCTCTGCATCCCCATGTGTGTAATCCCTGCTACCATCAGCAACAACGTCCCGGGAACGGACTTCAGCCTGGGAGCAGACACGGCCGTCAATGCTGCCATGCAGGTAATGCTGAGCAGGCAACAAATGAACAGTGTCAATTCGATTTTTCAGGAGGATTAACACAAATAGAGACTGCATCAAGCCAGAACACCTCAAATATACAGTAATATGAGCTGCCATCCTTAGTAGGGCTGCTCGATTATGGCAAAAATCATAATCTCGATTATTTGGGTCAATAATTGATATCACGATTATTTGGGTCAATAATTGATATCACGATTATTAAAAACAATTATCCATTTACTTTGAAAACATACATTTATTGGAGAATTTTTTTTTAACAGTATGTTTTTAACAGTTTTATTTCGATTACGTTGTGTTCGTAATCGTTGCAAGCCATAATTGTAATTGCGATTAAAATACGATTAATTGAGCAGCCCTAATTCTTAGTACGATACATCTCAACTCTGTATTCTTTGTTTGAAACAGAGGTGACAGTATTTACACATAGTTTTTATCTTTAAACTTTGAAGGATAGGGAATCAGAGACACGCTCTAGTTACTTGCCAATGCCTTTTCATTTAATCAATAGCAAAGTCCACATTTTAGCATGACGCATGGTAATTCACGTAAAAAAACTTCCACTACTGGTCTTTCTAGACGTTGCATGATGGGCTTTTAAACTGTGCACAGTATTGTATAGGTGAGGGTTATACAAATAAAATAAAAACTCCACTTCTACAATGTTGACCCTGCCTTCAATTGCTAATCTCTCCATTCACTCTGCCATTTTGATTTCTTACTCAGGGCTGCGACAAGATCAAGCAGTCTGCCACCGGGACCAAGAGACGGGTGTTTGTGGTGGAGACTATGGGGGGCTTCTGTGGATATCTGGCAACCTCCACTGGCATAGCTGTGGGAGCGGACGCAGCCTACATCTTTGAAGACTCCTTCAACATCCACGACCTCACGGTGAGTCTAAAACAAGAAATGCTCTGCTGTATTCTATTTTGTCAATAATGTTCAAATCTCTCCGTCTCTTTAATTATCTCTCCTTTTGACAGACCAACGTGCAGCATTTGGCTGAAAAGATGAAGAAGGACATCCAGCGGGGTCTAGTACTGAGGTGCACCACATTAATTTAGCCATACAGAGACTATTATGAAATGAAGAAGCGAACCAAGAAAGTGTTTTTACTTAGTTTAACAGGTTTGCATGTTAATATTTGCTGAAATTAAAATACTGCTGAGGGAAAATTAGTATTTTTTTGGGCTGTACTAAATATTTCAAAGCTTCCTCGAAACATTGAAATGTTTTACTCTTAATGACGTATTCTAAGAATGATTGGTTCTCAGCTTTTTTTTGTGGATTTAGTTTGAACCCGTGTCCTGCTCTCACTCAGTTGACAATGAAGGAAAGAGAGGAGGTTTGGTCGAGACAATCAGATTTGTATTTGACTATCCTTTCCTGCTAAAACAACAACAATAAACGTAAATATCCCCCAGAGCCCTGAGGCCGCTCGGTTTCGCACATGTTCCTCCTTTAGGAGGAACATGTTTCTTGCGTCCTGCAAGAAACAAAAAGTAGGACACCAGCATAATTATATCATTGGTTTATTACCTGATTCTGCGCAGCTTTATGATCTCAGGCTGGGTTCCTCCTATCTTTGCACCAGAGCCGACTCTGTACCCACTCCACTGCTGCAACCAGTTCAGTGTTGGACAAAAAATAGGCTAAAGAGGGAAGAGTTTTATGATAGGTTTCAATAAAATGTACATACTAAAAAAACATCCTCATAAAACCTGACTAATGATTTATTTAAATTGAAGATTGTTTCTGATGATCCCAAACTTCCTCATAGAACCTCCATAGGAGCTGCCAAATGTAAATAAATATATTTTTGTCTGGAACAAAGTACCATCCTTAGAGCCACACAAGAAGGGGAAAATACCATAGATATATATTGTTTTTTTTTACTTCAATCTTAAGAACATACTGTACTGTGTTTATGGAACAATATCTCACTACACGAAACACTGTCAGAACAAGTTTTTCCTTTGTTGATAATTTTCTCTGTCATAACAGGAATGAGAAATGCCATGAGAACTACACCACAGATTTCATCCATAAGCTGTATACATCAGAGGGGAAGGGCATCTTCGACTGCAGGGTCAATGTGTTGGGACACCTTCAGCAGGTACAAGAGCCATCCACCAATGACTTCTATTACAGTGGCAATATAACATATCACTCATATCCTGGGAAGAGTCTTGCAACATATGTATTCTTCACTTGTGTTTGTACTTCAGGGTGGAGCACCTTCCCCATTCGATAGAAACTTTGGCACTAAGTTGGGCATGAAGGCAATCGAGTGGATTTCAGCGAAATTAACTGAAAACTTCCGACAAGGTAATGCACTATATAAAGTCAGTTTATAGTAAAAATTGCTCAGAAACCCAAAGTTAAAACGCCACAATTGAATCATTCCACTGTTTTTCCCCACCAGGACGCGTGTTCGCTAACTCCCCAGAAACAGCATGCGTGCTCGGCCTCAACAGGAAGGTGATCTCCTTCAACCCCATCACTGAACTCAAGGATGTGACTGATTTTGAGTAAGCAATCTCAACACTTTCATGTCAAATAACAGGAGAGTTAATTATGATTCAGTCTTAATAAAAACATGTGGTTTATGTTTTGCAGGCACCGGATGCCCAAGGTCCAGTGGTGGATTAATCTGCGGCCAATGCTGAAAATGTTGGCCAAGTACCAAACCAGCTTCTGTGAATATGTCCCAGGAGAGATTCAACATGTGACCCGGCGCTCCATCAGCATCGACTCCGGGTTCTAGACTCTCTGAAACTACAGTAAACTCTCTGCACGAACCCTTATCTGTCCTGCCTTTGTTCATTTGCAGACTACTTTCAATTTCACAGTTGTTCATGTTAACAATACTGAATACTTTTAAGACCAGCATTGATTGTCAATATTACAGTAGCTACAGTACATTAAATGTAAAGATTAAATTCAGGTATTCCTTTATTGCAGATTGTGTTCCTCTTTGTGCCAAACAAACCTTTTTTTGTTGTCAAATCACTGCCATTAAAAGACAATCAAGTGTGCCATACAGTAAAACTTAAATAAGTATGTTTAGTTTAAGAAATAATCTGATCAGGAACCTTAAGTGAAATAAGTATGTTCATGTTATCAAGCTCAAAATGAGATCTTCTATCATTTGCACAAACATTTAATAATTAGTCCTGTTTGGTTTGAGATTCTGAATCAAGTTCAAATGAAGAATAGGACTACATGTTTAACCGACAGATATCACCTTTAGACTTTCTGATTGGATTACCTAATTATTTTTTAAGTTTTCTGAAGTATATGTTTTTAAAGTCAAATGACGCATTATATTTAATATATAATTTGCAGAACAGAAATCTGAACATTGGAATGGAAATAAGTCTTGCCTTAACTTCCCTAATGTCAGGAAGGGACTCATGGGACCAGAGAAAGTAACATTTCATTTATACATTTCTGAAGTTTATTTCAACATGTAACACACTTCACAACTACTGTACTTACAATATGGAAAACTGAAAAGGAATATGAACACATTTGAGTATTATTTTGATATTGCTTTTTTCCATTAAAGGTCTATCAACAGTTAATACTGTTACAACATGTTCTTTGTTGTGTGAATAGTTATTAAAATAAGGTTTTAAGTTGCATTAATAAAAAAAAAAATACATACCATTTAACGTGGTGGTGTTAAACCATGAACCTTTCCCTAAGCTTAATTAAAAACAATATAAGAACATTACAGAAGAAAACAGGTAACAAAGTGTTCTCAAACACCATTTTCAGTATTTAAACGTTGTTTCTACACATCTCAAAAGTTAAATGAGAACGGAAACTCATCACTGGTTGTATTTTTGTTCGTTGTCTGAGGGCTGTTGGAGCTGAAGCCAAAATGGAAGTCTTCACTTTGCTCTGGTTGGCCGAAAAGAAACTCGGGACCTGCAAAATGATACACATACATGTCGTTCAAAGCAGGTTATACACATCTCTAAATTAAAGACATTTGATTTGAGACTTACCAGATGCAGACTTTGTTTCTGTGGTTTTCTGAAAGAAGATACACATAGTTTGATATTTTAGTTTGAGTAGTATTGTATAAAATATAGTTGGATAAAAGTACAAATGCAGTACCTTTTCATTAAAAAAAGGGCTGGTGAAAGCGAAAGATGAGTCCTGTAAAGAAAATAAGATGTAATAAACAAGAGAAGTTATTTCTGTTAAATCACTCTTTCTTTTGCCCACTCCTCACCTCTTCCTGTGACATGCCCACGTCAAATCCAAACCCAGAGAAGCCCGTGGTGCTGGGGTCAGAGTGCAGAGAGAACAGGAAAGCTGGAGATTTGGTGTCAGTGGAGCCTGGCTGTGGGGAGGCGGCAGGGCTAAAGCTGTAGTGAGCAAATGAAACACAGTTTTTAGTGGCAGTCTTGACAATAATTCTAAGTATTGGACAATTCAAAAAGCCTTACTTAAATGGGAATGCTTGGGTGGAAAACACAGCTGTCCTTTCTGCCACGGAGGACTGAGGATGCGTCTCTTTAGATGTCTGATGGAAAGCACCAAGGTCCTCATTGTCGCTCGGTGGCTGCTCTTCATCTGAAGCGTCCTCTTTCCCCACATCAGCCTCCACTCCTTCCCCCACATCCGACACATAGGTTTGCTGTTCATATGCAGAACAATCTCTTTAACGCATAATATGATAACTGTTAACCGTATGTGATTATCCTTGGTAGTTATTGATTGATTCTTGAGAGAGCCGTTGCTCACAATTTAGTATTTAAATTCCATAAACTTGTTGGGACAGATTACAAAAACATGCCATTAATCTATTAATAATACTTTTAGTTCCTATTATGACACAACATGACACTGTTGTTTTTAGGGGTACAAAGTATTATAGAAAAAAAACCTACCAAGACCTGATCCTCTTGTCCAGTTTCCTGCTCCTCAGTGTGCATCTCATCTTGCGGTATTTGTTCTGAAGAAATAAATATTTGCTGATGGGTTTGAAACATAAATATGCGAATGTCGCATATAGTGTATAAAGTGTTTTTATTAATTGAAATACGTAGGGAGCTACTCTACTTACCATCCAATGGATGAGATGACCACAGCTCATCGTTGTCTTTCTCTGGGGAAGAGCTGCAGGTCGTCGAATACTGGACCTCATGTTCCTCAGAAAAGTCTTCATCATTTGCCTCGACTGACGCTTTATGACCAGACTGAAATCAATCAATAATGAAACACTATTTACATGGCACATTTCGAAAACAAATCATATGCACTTAAAAAGGTTCTTTACAAGCAATTGACCAAACTAAGACTTTCAAAAGTAGTGAATCTTAATAAAATATAGTAGAATAGAATTATAATGATCTACAAAAATGTTGATCCAACAAAAGGGAGTTAAATTAATACTAAAGATGTATAAGTATAAATAATACAATTATTATAATCACTACCTAAAAGTGGCATAATGTGTGGTCTACCTTTTGTCTCAGTAAGGTTCATGATGAAATGCACGATGTGTCCAGGTTTTTGTTAGTGGCTATTGGTTCAACTTTTACATTTGATAATTGCTAGAATTTGGGCAGCTCTAGGATTCCGTTAGTACTGTTGTCTGATATATCCAAGTACCTTTGTCTGGTTGAGATGAAGAGAGGAGATGTCAATGGAAGAACTCTCATCCTCTGCCTGAGGATCTAATTGTTTCTCTGCTTGTGCAATGGGATGCTGGTCAGAAACACTAGAAGGAAAAATGAACTCAATCTGAGAAAAACGGAACTTTTCTTTGCTTTGGCTTTTTGTCATTGTGATATTTATAAGATTCACTGAAAGATACCTGTCTGGTAATTTCTCAGGGGAAGAAGAATCAATTACTGGACCTGGTCAGGCAAAAATGTAATTAATTGTATCAGGAGCTGTAAATATATCTTACCAGAGCAAGTTATGATATTAAAAGTGTATTACCAGTGAGATGGTCCAGCGGCTTATGTTTCATTGTTATTTGATCATCACAAGCCATGATCCTAGACTCAATCTCTTCTATTTCAGCCCGCAGCCCAAGGAGTATTTGAGCAAGAGGATTTTGGCAATAATATTCTTTGTGTGACTGGAATATCTTCCTGTAACTTGCAATTCTCTGTTCGTAGACCTCTCTTTTTGGGATACAAATAAAGAACAATTCAGCTTGGTTTATTATGGCACCCCAACAAATTAATTAAATGCAAACAACATAGTTAACTGAACCCACATGTCACGGTTATAGGTGTCTTTTCCGTTCTCCAGTTCTGTTTTGAGTGACTGCTCATACTGAAGAAGCAGGCTGTTAGTTGCCTTCATGCTAAAGTTACATGGATGACAATCAGAAATATATTATATCCACACTTCCCCGCACTGCTATTAATAATAAGTTATATGTACATTTTGGTTAAGTATCAACTTGGTTCATCATAGTTTGTCTCATGCATTACCTAGTCAACATCATACCTTTTAGCATTAGCCTTATTATGTATCACAGTGCTCTGCTTCACCCTGATTCCCTCCTCAAGTTTCTGGATTTCACTGTGGATTGTTTGAATGCAAGACCTCCTCTCAGCAGTGTCAGCTCTGCAAACTGTTCACAAAAATGTAAGCACTTCAAAGATACCATTTCAAAACAAACACTATATTGTAAACTAAGTGTTTATTTGTTAGCATTAACCTTACCTTTAATTTGTTGTTCGATTTCATTCTTCTTTTGGGAAAGCTCCCGAGTTTGAAGAGCTATAAAATACAAACAATAGTTACCTTATTTAAAAATGACAATTATTCTTTTCACTATTATTATAAATAATTGTAATTATCACTTCGATTGAATTTGCTCTGGTTTACACCAACACCGGCTTTCTAGTGAAAACCATTAGCAAAGCAGCTAGCATTAGATAACTTTAAACTTGCATGCTAATGACATCATTTGAAAACAAAACCACAACTTTTAACATACAAATAAGTTAAAATATAAACTCACCGAACTGAAAGAGGAGGCTGTCAATATTATGAAGTGAATATTGGTCGTTCATTTTGACACCAGGCTAATGTTAGTGGTTAGCGACGTTAGCTCACGCGGGGCGGGCTGCTGCTGTCAACGGCTCAGACGTTAGGAGACTTCAGCTGCGCACGGTTCTTTGAGCTCCTTCCAAGTAAAATACAAAGTTTTAAATAACTTGTTCATTGAGGAAAATACCATACATTCATTCTGTGGCCTCAGTTAAGATCGGTTTGGGATGCCAGATTTAAAATAATGTAGGCCTACTAAGCGAACCTAAAGATACTGTCAGTCATTCAAGTTAAGCTGGCTACCTTTTAGTTAGCTTTGGAGTGGACATTTAAGCTAGCAAACGTTTTCGGGCCATCATACAAGTGCCCGTGGCTTTATAAAAAACACTTCATTAACAATGTATTGTACATTTTGCTTTAAGTGAAAGTTAGTGACCACCATAGCGATACTGCTATACATTTCTTAATATATATTTTGTATCCAAAAAAATTATTAAGCCAAGCCTATGGCCTAGTATGTTGTGTTGCATTATACAAATATTCATAGGCTAACGTTTTTAAACTGACGCAATACATATTCATAGTCTGTACAATAGGTTATTATATAAGATTATTTGTAATATATTCATTTTGAGGGTTATTATTTCCAACGTTTTAAGTGCATACATACGGTGCTTAAAATAGTGCTTTCAGTATGCTTTTCCTCCATCATTTTCCACATGATGTCAATCAGGAGGATCACGGATCAGGATTGGTGGGACAGAGGGCTCGAGGCTGGAGGGGCGGGTTTAGTGCTATTCTGGAAATCATTTTTGCGTAGTGCATCTGTATGATGTGTATCGGCAAAAATACAGCCTTGTGATGTGTGGGGTCTTCCAGTGATTTATCCACACACGGTTAAGTTTATTTACCCGGCTCTTGTCTAACATTTTAAAGGTAAGAAGATTACATTTGAATTGCACTTCTATTTAGATTACATGCTGTTCGCTGGCTGGCGTCTGCAGACAAAAGAGCGGACATGGGTGGGATTTAAATGGGAGGGGATCAGCTGTGTGAAGAATGGGTTGTTTTTTCGATTCCACCCCCATCAATGAAATTAAGCATTCGTCTCGAAAACCACTCCATCCGTCAATTAATTGTGTACTTTTTCATTGTGTCTGTAAAGGAAACAGGATGGTGTAAACAGATCAAGTTCGCGGTACATTTACTGAGAGTAGGATATCGTTGTCCTGTCATGCAAAAAGAATGACAACCCCCATTTGAACAATTCATGTATGCCTCGTTTGTTATCTGTATTTCGTCTCTCTGGTTCTATATGCATAATTCCATATCAAAGATAATGTGAGATTTTGTATATTTGGTACATATGTAAAAAACGCCTCTGCAGAATCTAGGCCAGGCTCACTCTACATAGAGGAGTGTATTATTGTGACAGTAAAAAAACATGGCTGTTCTTTAATGCCTCTTTCTCTGTTTGTGTGGGTTTGTGCTTTTTCATCCAGCCTGAAATCTTCCCTAGATTTAACTTTTGAACATAATGAGTAGTCTGTGCTGCTCAGATCTTCAATATTAGTCTTCATATATAGCCCATCATAAAGTAGCCGAAGGGTCAAAGAGTTTACAGGATCAGAGGAGAGCATGGCCCAGCTAGAGGAGCCCCAAACTGAGGGAGAAGGCAGCCCCCAGATGATCTCCTTAAGATCAGAGATGTCAGGGAACCATGTGGCCGATGGAGAAGTGGGAGCCCCCATAAGGAGGAAGAGGAGGAAGAAGAAAGACCAGCGTCCAGAGTCCATTATTGTTTACCACTCTGAAATGGAGAGGGGCTCTGGAGAGGACCAAGGCAGTGAGGAGGGAGCAGAGAGGAGCACGGAGGAGGGAGCCAAATTCCTCTGCACACCTGCAGGAGAAGGTGAGAGACTTGTCTTTTAATATCAAGAAGTGCCATTATTATCACAGAAGGAAAGTTAGGTGATGTGTTTGACATACAGTCTACAGTGCAATTTACACCATGCATATTGACTACATAATAAAACGAAAGAACAATTTATGTATTTGTTATTAGCATATGGCCATTTTAAGGATAATATAATTTGACAGGAAAAAAAGACTAAGGCTGCGACCAAGCACATGCTTGCATCCATGCCTCTTTCTTGTAGGCCACTTTCCCTGCAACATCCATTTAGCTAATTGGAATGATCATAAATATACACTCAGACCCCCACACACTTGAAGCATTACTTCAAACTCTTAGAGCGGAAAATTGCGTTAGGCGTATTGTGTGAATCGACCTATATAAATGATGGTTACAGCTGAAGAGCAAGAATGTGAGTTTACCACATTCTCTTCTTGTTGGCTTTTCATTTTGCTGTTTGTCATAAAGGTAACTGTCTCTTGTTTCATAATCTCTTAACAGAAGAAGGGTGGAGCCTTCCTCCAGACAGCCGCTACGTGACCCTGACTGGCACCATCACCCGAGGAAAGAAGAAGGGTCAGCTGGTGGACATTCACCTCACTTTGACAAAGAAGGAAATCAGGGACCTGGCTAAGTCAAAGGAACGCCTCGACGCAGAATGTGAGGCAGGGGAAGGCTACAAACGCAACTGCGGCTTAGGCGTGTGTCAGGGACCCCATGTCGTCCTGTGGAGCCTCTCCTGCGTTCCTGTGATTTTCCTCCTCTCCTTCATCACTTCCTTTTACTACGGCACCCTTACCTGGTACAATGTCTTCCTGGTGTACAATGAGGAGCGGACGTTCTGGCACAAGATTACAATATGCCCCTTCCTCATCATCTTCTACCCCATGCTCATCATGCCCATGGCACTGTCCCTGGCTCTGTACTCTGCCATGGTGCAGGTGTCCTGGGCCTTCAGTGAGTGGTGGCAGGATGTCAGAGATATGGAAAAAGGTTTCTGTGGCTGGGCCTGTGGGAAGCTGGGACTGGAGGACTGTTCCCCCTACAGCATAGTAGAGCTTCTTGACTCTGATACTGTTTGTGGCACTCTGCATAGCAAGGCCCCCAGTGAACTCGCCCATACATCATCAGTGTGAAGTGGTGGTATGCTGAGGTGCAAGGCACATATAGGAGTAGGCCTAAATCCAAGTGATACGCAAGAAAGTTAGAGTTGCTTATGGGGAAGTACTTGAAAGCTTTTCTGTGATTGATGATCAAACACTACCTGAACAGTTCCGAAATTCAGATCTATTATGCATTATGGGATCCAGGCCACTATAAATGATTCCTCTAAGCATGCGAGTGGTAATCTTTGTTATTTTTAAGTTGTTATGGTTATCCTCCAACAACTGATAACTTCTTATAACTTTTTGATATTTTAAGGCCTCAGTGCCTCCTGTAGTGAAGTTTTCTTTAATCTCACCTTGTTCACTACATGTTGTTGGAGGCCTGAAAGTTCCACCAAGCTCCACTTCATCTGTAAATATCTGTAATTAAATGTATGCTCTCACAGAGCTGCGCACTGACGTAAAAAACTGGATGCATTTCAAATGCTTGTATGTAAAGTCATCATAATCTGTGAAGTTGTATTTGAAGTAAGGCTGGATTACTAACAGGAAACAATGGGTTCAGAAATGTCTTTATTAAATGTGTTTTATTACTGATTGATCTGGGTGTATGCACCATCCAAAACAATATTGTTCAAATAATGAGCACTGGGGGAAACACGACAACTTTCCCCTTTACCCTCACTAGCATTTCCTTTAGTTACTGTGGTTCCACGGCTAGTTCCGTTATGTGGGATGGTGACTGCAAATAATTGACATTGCTTGTCTTTGGTAACTTGGGATAGCTACCAGGAAAAAGAGAGATGCATCCTCTTCCTGTTTCTTTGTGCTTCTTCCTGTTTCTATTGTGCAAATAACATTTATTGTACAATTGATAGGAAATCCTTATTGGAATGATTTTTTTGGGGGGGGGAGAATATCAAACCATCTTAATCCATTAATAAATACCTGTATTTTTAGGATGATATTGTTTTAAATGGTGCATATTCCTAAAATGTTTTGCATTTCGTAAAGGAAGTTGCTGACACGAGTATTTACTAGTGTCTGGGCATCTAAATGTTGCTGCTTTGTGCACACATTAAGTACATAGTGTTACAGTGTTCTGACAGACAGAAGAACAGGGTTATCAGGTTAATCCAGCCATTTATTTGAAGCCATAGTCAGAAAAAGCTGACAAATTAGGCATTTCTCTGGTGTAGTCATGTGCTTTCATTGTCATTCTTCATATATTTAAGGCACCATCAACACAGATGTGTGTGATCTTAAACTACATGTGTTGTCTTCACAGTTTTGTTCCACACACAACTTAAAAAAGTAGTAATTTTCCAGTGTTCATGTTACATTTACACCCAGTCACATTTGAATGTTGATTTAATTTATTTTATATATTTAAGACTACTCACTTCCTGTCTTTGTTGTAGCTATTTGTTTTATACTCTGGCACTAAATGTATTGCAAATGGTTATCATGAACAGATTTTGTTGGTTTAAGTTGATCAGATAGTTAAAATATTTGTTTTAAAAAATATTTATGATCAGTCCTTGTTTGGTTGTATTATTCAATTGTGTTTCAAACAAACAGTGACATTAATCAGTGGTTGTGTCTTTATTCCATGTTACATGTTGTGAGACCACAGGATGCAAAGTAAAGAAGTACACAAATGAAATAAAGTCTTATGTCATTACATCACAACTTTATGACATTTTGGGGGTAAAACAAACAAGACACAATGGGATGTTTTATGGGAGGTTGATAATGTCTTGAAAAACAGTCGGTTTACAGTGTTTCCCTGAATGGTGACAACAGACGGAGCTAGCTCCCTGGGTTCAGGGTGTTTTAGATCTGATTATTGGCACCCTGGTGTTACACTGGGATGTTAAGTAAAGAAAATCCATATGCTCCAAAACACACATGAACCAACAAGGCCAGTTTTAAAGTCTGATTGTGGGGAGCTAAAGCTTAAACAATTTGTTGAGTCCTCAAAAAAAAAAGTGTTCTGGAAATGAAGAGGTTTAGGTATTATGTGTAAAGAAAGTTTAAGCAGCATTTAGACCTTAATGTAGGAAAAACATTTTAATAAACAAAGACACAAAAAATCCAAAATAATTCAACAGTTTGAGGGGAGAAGGTGCTTTATGGAGACTTTGAGTATTTGGTTTATTTTATTTATTTCTATTTGTATTATAACGTATTTTTTGGATCAGCTTTAATTCCCAAGTAAGCGTGTACCCATTCCGGGAATTTGATTTCAGTTGTGTTTTTTTCTAAACATACATGCACAGAAATTGACATACAGCTAACACAAGACTAAACAAAGGTTAACTAAAATATGTTACTACCATAAACATTTCGCAACTAATATACAGTGTATAAAAACAACACAATATAACTTTAACAGTTACACAGTGGTACAATGTTGGAAAGTGCAAATGATGCTGGAATAATAATGATAGGTTGCTTTATATATATTTGCATTACTAGTATTTCTTTATTATGTATTTAGTTGTTTATACTGATATACAATTTATAATATCCTGCCTACCAGTCTATTAACACAATAAGCACAGACTATAGGACACACATTGCAGTGTGCAATGTACAACGCTGGAGGGCGTTTGACCTACATCCTATAATTACATTTCATTGCACTCTTCTCGGGAACAGCACGACACTGTATCCACTTTATACAAGTGCGGTATGTTTCTTTAAAAAGTACACCTAAATAGTGATTTTACATTAGTATCTAATAAACTCTACCACTTCGTAAAGTGCTGTCTGATATGATATCTGAATGCGGCACAATTATCCCTGGAAACCGGAACCAAGTTATTGTTCCTGTAGTTCACTATTTCTCTCCGGAGCCATAACAGAGTGACACGCAGTCTTAGGAAGAGGGAAAAAAGAAGATGGCAGGTTCCAAAGTAAGTTCATTTTTCTTTATTTTCTACAAGTAAACTATTAACTTAATGTAAAGCGTTGTTAGCCTATGTTTTCTGTTTAATTCTGCAGGTTTGCAAACACAAGAAAAACAATGTTTCTCTTATCCTGAGCTTCAGAAGTTACACGGCGTGACCAGTGTTTGGCGGCGATATGTTCAGACATGTTGGTGCTAACGCTGTCACGCCCCCCAATTGATTGTATACAAAACATTACACAACTGTACTGGTTTGACAGAATGAGGACCAGGTTCTGCCTTTAATGAAATACACAATATGTTCTTTTATTGTTTGTTGTCTTTAGTCAGCGTTGGTGTTGTGCATGGATGTTGGGTTCTCCATGTCCAACTCCGCCCCGGGTGAAGAGCCTCCCTTTGAACTTGCCAAAAAAGTAATTCAGAAGTTTGTCCAGCGCCAGGTAATTGTTTACGACACGTCTTCCTAAAACGAGGAACAAATACCATGAGGATCGCTCTCTGTCATCTTAGACACACTATGAACATGTCGTTCACAGGTTTTTAAAGAGACCAAGGATGAGCTGGCTTTAGTTCTGTTTGGCACAGACTCCACCAACAACTCACTGGAGCAGGACGACCAGTACCAGCACATCAGCGTGCATCGTCACCTCACGGTGCCTGACTTTGAGCTTCTGGAGGAAATAGAGAATCAGATCCATCCAGAGAGTCAGCAGGCTGATTGTATCCTTTTGCTCAGTACTTTAACCCCAACATTAAACCTGTATAAAGACTACAACTTATAGTACTTTACATTTGAAGAATGTTTAGGTAAAAGTAAAAAAAGAAGAAGAATGTAATTTAATGTGTAACCAAATTGAATAGTGATTTTGTTAATTGTATATCACATCCAAGGTTAGTTGTTGTTTTATTGGATTTGTTTGTGATTGTTGCATCAATGTGAAATACTTAGTTTCAATGTGTAATTAAGGTGGCACAAGACACAATATTTGCTTTAACCTATCATTGTGAAGTTGCACAATGTAATGGCTATTCTACAGTATATATGATGTGAGAAAATATGTTACCTCCTTCACTCCGATCTACAGGGCTGGATGCTCTTGTTGTGTGCATGGATCTCCTCAAGAAAGAAACACAGTAAGAAGCTCCTTGTATCACATTCTTAGTTTTCACAATTCAAAGAACAAACAAAAATAATGTGTATCCATTAAAATGTTTATTTTGCTGATGGTATTGTTGGTTTTTCATTGTGTTGGGTTTTCTTTTCAGGGGGAAAAAGTGTGATCGTCTCAACGTTGTCCTCCTGACTGACCTCAACACGCAGGCCAGCTCAGAGCAGCTCGATGTCATTATTGAAAACCTGAAACAAGCCGACATCACCCTGCAGTTCTTGTAAGGTTCAGACTCACAAACTATGTGTCATTTTAAATGAGATATTATATGAATAGACCCAAAACATTATACCAATAAGGTTAAAGAATACTGATGATTTATAATGTATTTGTGTTCATCAATACTTATATTAAATGTGTCTCTTGTAAAGAACATTGAGTGTAGTTAATAACATTGTCAATTCAATTCAAAACCTTTATTTATCCAGGTAAAATCCCATTGAGATCAATGATCACTTTTTCAAGGGAGACCTGCAGCAGTAGGTTCCACAAGAAGACATAAAAACATAAACAACAGAACAACAAAAGGACATCATACAGCAAAATGTACAGGGATTACAATTTACATATTTAACCACATGTACAGGTACCAGCAGCATCTGATTTTGTAGCATCCAAGCGAGCTTTAAAAACATGTAGTGGTACTAGCTTGGTAATTTTCCATTCTTTTTGCAGACTGTTCCATGTTAGTGGAGCTGCACATCTAAAAGCTTTCTTCCCTAAGACAGTCCTAGCACTTGGCACATTTAATAAAACCACAGCATGCGATCTCAGGCAATAAGTACTTTCAATTCGCAGAGAGATCAGGGAGCAGATATAAGATGGTAGTTTATCCAACATGGCTTTGTAAATGAAAAAGTACCAGTGACTGAGCCTCCGTACAGTAAGTGATGGCATAACCGCCTTGGTATACAGGGTACAGTGATGCGTAAGTGCTTTACAATTTGTCAAAAATCGCAGTGCACTGTGATACGCAGCATCTAACTTGCTCAGGTAATTGGCAAGTGCATTCATATAGACCAGATCACCATAGTCCAGCACAGGTACAAAGGTCACAGTGACTAGCCTTTTCCTGGCCTCAAGCGAGAAACAGGACTTATTTCTGTAAAAGAAACCTAGCCTAACCCTCAGCTTTTTAAGCAGGTTATTTACATGAAATTTAAAAGTGAGACAATCATCAAGCCAGATACCCAGGTATTTGTAACAGGTAACCACTTCAAGTTGTATTCCTTGCGTAGTTACAATATCCAAAGCAGTCTCCGGTGTATTTTTAGCTTTAGCTTTAGAAAAGAGCATTACCTTGGTTTTATCCACATTTAAAAGAAGCTTAAGCTCAGAGAGCTGAGTCTGAATAATGTTAAAACAGCCTGTAATTTAACAACAGCCTCGTTAATGGAGGGACCTGCACAGTACATAACGGTATTGTCCGCATAAAAATGTAAGGTTGCTCCTTCGACATTTTCACCTAAACTATTAATATAGATAGAGAATAATAGCGGACCTAAAACTGAACCTTGTGGTACACCATTAGTGATGTTTAACCACTCAGAAGACAGCCCATCAAACTGAACACATTGGGACCTTTCAGAGAGGTAGTTCACAAACCACCCCACTGCATGGCTGGATATGCCAATACTGAGTAGCCTCTGCTTCAAAATGCGATGATCGACGGTATCAAAAGCTTTGGATAGGTCAACAAATAGAGCTGCACAACTCTGCTTATTATCTAAAATACTCGTAATATCATTCACCACTTTCATTGTGGCAGTGATGGTGCTATGTTGCTTTCTGAAGCCTGACTGATGTTTAGACAGGATGTCATTTGTACATAAAAACTCCTTTACTTGTTCACTCACTAGGCGTTCAAGAACCTTAGCCAGAACTGACAATTTAGAGATGGGTCTATAATTGTTTAATAAGGTGGCCTCCCCTCCTTTTTGTATCCTTCCTCGGACCAAACCCTTTTCAGTTTGCCCTTCCCTGCGGAGGAAGATAAAGAGGTTGGAGGAGATGCTGGCGAAGGAGGCCCCGGTCACCCAGGCACAGGAAAAGGTCTGTCCAGGGAACAGCAGAGTGGCCTGGACATGGTGAAACACATCATGCTGAGCCTGGATGAGGAGGACGGCTTGAATGAAATTTACTCCTTCAGGTCCGTTAGCTCATATTAACACAACACAACATTTCCTAGTGTATACAGTCTATGGATATTTCTCTTGTCTAATATATATATATATATGTTTTTCTCTCTGAACCACATGGTGATCTCTACACTCAAAAGTTGTAAATCTCTATTTGGATAAATTCATATGACTTGGCTTTCCATGTGCTTCACTCACGCTGTAGGAAAGCAATCGAGCAGCTGTGCATGTTCAAGCGCATCGAGAGGAAACCCATGGCCTGGCCCTGTCAGCTGACCATCGGCAGCTGTCTGTCTATCCGTATTGTTGGATACAAAGCAGTAAGTCTACAGTGAAGACAACTGGATACATATGTACTATATGCCAGAGGTGGGACCAAGTCATTGTTTTGCAAGTCCGAGTCAAGTCTTTGCGCTCAAGTCCAAGTCGAGTCTCAAGTCAGGTTGGGCAAGTTCAAGTCAAGTCTCAAGTCCTAAACTTTGACAAAACGAGTCATAAATTTGTCATTATGTGCTTTTAACCAAATGTAATGACATCGATCAACAGAATAATACTTAATAATCAAACTGCTCTTTATTAGTCACATTAATAATTTAATAATCCATTTTCTCTCTGCTGGTAAAGTAACGTGTTTTTTTCTATTTTAAGAGGGATCAGTAAGGTAAGGCTACCATGACGGTTTG
This sequence comes from Pseudochaenichthys georgianus, assembly GCF_902827115.2. Classification (NCBI taxonomy): domain Eukaryota; kingdom Metazoa; phylum Chordata; class Actinopteri; order Perciformes; family Channichthyidae; genus Pseudochaenichthys; species Pseudochaenichthys georgianus. The sequence goes on along the minus strand of NC_047523.1, from coordinate 24,964,963 downwards.
ATTCAGAAGGAGTTTAAGTTTAAGATCCCTGATGTTGAGGTGACAGAATGTTTATTTCCACTGTGTACAACATGTTATAAGGGACCCACAATCTATCTTTATGCAAGGGATAATGTGCAGCCAGGCGGTCTCTATGGGGAAGAGAACACCTGCATCTAGATCCCTCTGCAGGTGGTACTTTAACTATATTTTGATGCTAATACTTTTGTACTTTTAATTGTAACATTTTGAATGCAGGACTTTTTATTGTAACCGAGTATTCCTACACTCTGGTACTTTTACTCAAGTACAAGATCTGAACTTCTCCCACCTCTGACAGTAAATCCTGAGTGGTTACGAAAAACCTTCTCTGAAGGTTATTTTCATTTTACAAATCCTGCACTCAGCTTTGCTTTCCCCAATATCATTGAAATGCAGCCAGACGCTGCTTCTTTTTTGGGTTTTCGCTCATTTCTTGACTGTTTCCGACGCGCTTGCATTTAAATCCGGCTCCCCGTAGCTCTGTCCAGCTGGCCTGTACCACTACACCTGCTGTGCCCCCCACCCTTCTTTCACATAATGGTATGATCCTAGTGTGTCCTCGCATATGATTGGCCGCATGGTGGCCCTAAATAAAGTCCCGCCCCTGCCTGCAAGGATTCTCAGCAAGAGTAGGAGCGGCTGGAGATTCTGCTCTCCCCAACGGGAGTCTGCTCTTCTAGCGGCAGCTCGTGATCGGCGTGTTGGAGACCTCTGAATTAAATGATCAAGTCACCTCAAGTCCGAAGGCTCAAGTCCAAGTCAAGTCCCGAGTCATTGGTGTTCAAGTCCAAGTCGAGTCGCAAGTGTTTTGTGATTTTGTCAAGTTGAGTCTCAAGTCATCAAATGGGTGACTCGAGTCTGATTCGAGTCCAAGTCATGTGACTCGAGTCCACACCTCTGCTATATGCACATTACACAGCTCTTTGACTGTAAACATATTGAGTTCCTTTCTGGGAAAAGTGCTACTCCACATGTTATCATGTCACTGCCGTTACTGTAAAATCTGCTTTGTGAGACCTTGTAGCAACATGTATTCCACTTATTTCTTACTGCTATTAATGTCAAGATTGTTGTTTTATTTGTATTATTATAACATGAATACAAATCAAGTTTTTCCCAGTATGTATATTTTGACTCAAAGTAATTTTTAATAGTACTGTTTAGTTATGAGTTAATGTGTAGTTTTGCTCATTCACTTAGTGAATTTGAAAGGAATCTCTGACATTTCTTTAACCTCCCTTTTGAGTAATTTAAATACACAGATGACAGCCTGTCAGTAATAGTGAAACACATGAAGGTTTTCTCATCAGCAACCACTACTTACCATATTCCAGGTGACGGAAGAGAAACTGAAGAAGATATGGGCTACAGTCGATGCTCAATCAAACCAGAAGGAGGACGTGAAGAGAGAGACTGTCTACTGCCTGGATGATGACAATGAGACAGAGGTGCCAAAGGAGGATACCATCCAAGGTGAGAAAGTTATTTTCTAATTAAATAACTCAATGTTGAACTTATCACTTAATAATTCCCAAAACATTGTTTTTCTTGTCCACAGGTTTTCGTTATGGAAGTGATATTATTCCCTTCGACAAAATTGATCAAGAGCATATGAAATACAAGCACGACGGGAAAAGCTTTGCTGTTCTCGGATTCGCCAAACAGAACATGGTATAATACGTTATGCTACTGTGATCTGCTATCAGGGTTTCTTTCTTCCCCCATCTTAAGTCATTTTAATATTGAGTATCATTTTAGACATTTCCTGTCACAAATTGTTACGGTAAAAAGAGGCTAGGGTTCCTACTCAATACATCCAATACTTATCAGTTAAAATATACTAGTGATAAGGAAATCCCTACTTTAATACTTAACTGGTTGCTTAATTGTTTTCATCTGTCTGCAGATACGTCGCCATCAGTTCATGGGGACTCAAGTCATCAAGATTTTTCCTGGCAGAGATGATGAGGTGAGAATGGAGAGACCCGACATGTTGCTGGTGACTGCACGTTGATACTGACCTGTCTGTGTTCCTACTGTTCTGCAGCATGCAGGAGTTGCACTGTCCGCTCTCATCCGAGCACTAGATGAACTCAACATGGTGGCCATTATACGTTACGCGTATGACCGACGCTGCAACCCTCAAGTAGGAGCAGCCTTCCCGTGCATCAAGCTGGACTATGAGGTGACATCACAGAATGCTAAACATGCTGTTTTTATTTAATCTGTCATATAGCACAGTGCTAATGATCTGTCTCTCCTCCTCAATAGTGCCTGATGTACGTTCAGCTGCCCTTCATGGAAGACCTGAGACAGTATACATTCCCTTCCCTTGAAAACAACAAAAAGTTCACTCCGTCAGGTACTAAACGCCTCATAGAATTAACTGATAACTCACAAAACTGACTGCAGATTCTCCACAAGAGGGAGCTTTCTGATCATGATCACAGCAGCAGCTAACCTATTTAGACCTGCGGGTCTGAACCATAGACTGTATATATAAAGGTCTGAACATGACATTGTTGCCCCTTCAAGTGAAAAAACTGCTTTTACATTGTGTAACGTGATCGACAATGTGTACATATATTTCTTAATCTAAATCATTTTGACTACTTCAGTGAGAGATGCAGGAATGGACTTGAATGTATTTGTGTGTGTTATGTGATTCCCCTAGACACCCAGCTGTCTGCTGTGGACTCTCTTATTGACTCCATGATGCTGGTAGAGAAGGATGAAAACGGGGATGAAAAGGATATGTACAAGGTCCATAACATTCCCAACCCTTCCTTCCAGAGGCACTTCCAGGTACTGCACTTTGTATTGGAGAGACAGAGAAGTCATTTTTTTTTTTTTCATGACCTCAAAAAAAGACGTGATGTCTCTGACTGGAGCTTCACCAGCTAGAAGCTGTTGATACTCAATGTGGATTTATTCTTCCTCAGTTACTGTCCGTCTCACCCACCTTACCGACATTTCCTTCAGTGTGTGCATCATCGGGCAGTATGTCCCGGCACCCCGCTTCCCCCCATGGAGCCGTGGCTGAAGGCTGTTCTCGAGCGCCCTGATGTCATTACTGAACGCTGCCAGGCTCCACTCGAGGAGGTGAAGAGGAAGTTTCCTCTCACAGAAGTGGAGAAGAAGAAGAAGGTCAAGACTAGTGCACAGATATTTGGCAAAGAGTAAGTTGAATTAAGTGTGGTGGTGGGTATTTGATGTTACAGACAGAGCTGTTAGTCATGGAGTGAAAAGTATTTGATCTGTCAAAATGACTCATTATTATATTACAAGACTATGTCAAATTATCAAAAACAGTAGTGTCTGTGCCAAGGTTTTACAGATTATAAAACAATTTTCAATATTCAAACTACCCCAACTGTCAAAATTGCAAAGAAAATACATGTATTTGTGTTGTTAGACCTTTATCAGGCCATTGTCAATGAGAAACCCTCTTAAATGGGTCTGCAACATAACCACATTGCATTGTCTGTACAATAGAAAGGCTTAAATACCATTTAATGTATTCTATTAAGATCAACATTATCCTAAATGCTAGAAAAGTAAAACTCTGTGTAGAAACAATCTCTAGTCTGCCTCAAACTTCTTGAATTAAATGGGCAGATTCCGTTTCCGTTGCTAGACGGAGTGCAAGTCTGCAACCTTTAAACTACTCGTCCCTCCCCTGTCTGATGAAATAGATGTGTAAATTCATCTGAGTTATAATGACCCCTTTGGCCGTTTACAGCTCTGAGGAGCCAGGTGCCAAGAAGGCCAAAGAAGAGGAAGACGAGGAGGATTATAGCCTGGCTAACATCGCTGAAGGCCCTGTTACTTCGGTGAGTATCAGGGGAGCTGGACTGCATAATAATCCTAGAGAGACAACCGCTTTTTAAAAACACGAGCTATTCTTAAAAGAGTACTTCACCACTTGTTTGAACCAGCACACTTTACAATTTCCATTTCACTTCAATCCTCTGTCATTTTCAACACTTAACTAGGTGGGAAGCGTGGATCCAGCCAGAGACTTCCGGACTCTGCTCAAGAAGAAGAGTCTTTCATTTGGAGAGGGTGAGGTCAAATTCTTCCGTCTTTTTTTCCCGATGGAGCTGGACTGATAACGTTTTTTTCTGTTTATATTATAAACTGCCATGACTCAAGTTCAGCCCTTGTAATTGTCTTTATGTTTTTCTTTGCCTGTGCTGACCTCCGTGTCCTTCCCAGTCTGTCAGCAACTGACTCACAGGATAGAGCAGTTACTTGGCAACAAGAACACACACTACTACATGAAAAGCATCACCTGCATCGAGGCTTTTAGAGAGCAGTCTGTTAAGGTAAACAAACGTTCCCTATCTTCCATTTGTGGAAATGAATGATTAATATGAGAGTCTGTGTGGAACAAATCTTGAACGCAACGTTTTGGTTTTTGCTTTGGAGATAATGAGCGAACTGTCGAAGATAACAATGAGTAAGTTGAAATTTCGCGACTTGAGCCGAGGCCAGCTCTTGTGTGAGTTGTGTTTTTAGGAGACTCAAACAGATCATGAATGATGCATGTCTTTCGTTATTCAGCTGGGGGATGCCAGTCTGTACAATGGCTACCTGCAGTCCCTGAAAAGAAGCATCCCAAACCGAGGGCTGGAGGTCTTCTGGGACCTGCTTGTTCAAGGTATGATAAGCCTCTTTACTCGCACCTGCAGGATTTATTGTAATACCTTTCCTCCCTTGGGGTGAGAAGGCAATTCTATAATTTAAAAACTGCAAAAACAATTGATACAAAAGTTGGAGCTGATTTATGCTTTAAAATGAGCCTGAATATCAAGTTTTCTAAAAGTGGCTTGATGTTTTTGACTTAATTCTTGCTGTTGATTGGCAGATGCCATAACACTGATCAGCAAGGACGAGGTTGAAGGAAGCACTGTGTCCAAAAGTGAATCTAATCAGGTGACTCCTCGATTTAAACCATTGTGAGCTGTTGAGTAAACAAACCCTGTTTATATTCAAAATGGTGGCCGTCCTACTAACTGAAGCTTATTTTGTTCTCAGTTTCTGGTTACTGAGGAGAAGAAGGAAGAGGCAGCTGCACCTCCTGCTGAAGATACTGGAGATGTTGATGACTTGGCAAGTTTAATTCTGACTTTTCAGGTTTTAAATATTTAACTGCAGTGCCCAAAACCCACGTTAGAACCATTTCCTGTATATTTGGAAGATGGCCTGTTGAGACGTTTTATATAAACTCTCCAGTCTTACTTTTTTTTTCTCTTCCTACACAGCTGGACATGATGTAAGAAAATAGGGAAGGTCTGCAGCGGACATGCAGGGAAACGAGAAGAATGCATCATTCAGCTCGGATAGACCAATCCAATTCAGCCGTCCATTGTTCTGCTCCAACTTGGGGACCCCTGACGTATAACTGGTGATAATGAATGCAGAACTGTGTTGAACTAAACTGAAATTAATAAGAATAACTGGTTGTTGAGGGCTTTACATGTGTTTGTCTTAAAATCAAAATTATTTTATACTGAGTTCTAATTTCAATGTTAATTATCAGTAATGTCGGAACAATGAATGTTTAAAATCTCAAGATTTTTATTTGCACTTCAAACCCTTTGTGACTTTACAAAAGAGAGCACCGTCTTGTCCAATAAACTGCTGGTTTAATATCTTAAAGCTTAATGCTCCACTTGTGTAATTTTTTCAAAATATATAACAAACCATTGCAAATGAATACAGTTTTCCTGACAAATGTAGTAAAGCACAATGGTATGTTGTCATTTGCTAATTGAAAAGTGCAAAGTAGAATCGCAGTAAACCAGTATCTTATATTAAAATGCTAGATAAACAGCAATAGCACCAGTATGACTAGTGGCCGCTCTTTAACACACCCACTGGACGAAACGGTCAAACAAACTGGACTGGGACATATCCGCAAAGTCTTTTACTTTAAAGATGGCGTGCCGGTCGTCCATGGCCAGCTTCATTAGGACTTTTTGGTCAACGTCACTTCTTGTGGTTACCACTGTGGAGACCACCTGTGCCCCGCGCATCGCACTGACTGCCTCGTCCAGGTCTTTGCTGTCAGTGACGCCGTCTGTGATGAAAACAAATGAAACCTCTGCGTTGCGTCTTGTCAGGCGAGCATTTCTTTTACCCAAGACTTTGTCGATGGTGTGGATGATGGCCGGCCCTACGCTCGAAGAAGAATCCATATATTGCAAGCGTGCTATGCCATTGGCGATAACAGTAGGGTCGTGTGTGAGAGGGAAGGCCACGAGGTTCTCGTTACCAAACTCTATCAGTGCCAAGCGAGCTCGCATTCGATCAGTCTTGCTCGCAGCCAGACTCAGTCGGTCTGCCGCCTTTTGCAGAAATTCACGGACATACCGGAAGTTCTCCGTCCCCAGGCGCTCTGAGCCATCCAGTAAAAATACCAGATCCACTGGTCGCTGGACACACGGAGCTACATCAGGTTCTGCAAATAAATAAAATGAATAAATCACTGCGCTGCAATCCATTGTACAATTAACAAATCATCTAGCCGTGAATAACACCTACCGCTTTTACAGGGAAGATCAGGGCACACAACCACAGGATCTAGAAGTGAAATAAATGGATTTAGGTTAGAAAACGGGTAAGCAGAACCTGTATACTTGGTGCAGAAACAAATCATTAAACATGGAAGTAAGCATTTTAGGACTTCTATTCGCTTGTCTCAAAGTCAAACATTTTTAATGGGCTTTTTGGTTAGATGCCTAAGAATAAGGCCCATGGTTTACACAAGCTTAAGGGATATGTCATGAAATATCACACTTGAGAATGTCTGAAACTTCAATGTGCCAAACGGGGGCTGCTAACAATGGGCTTCAACTCTATTGTCATTCTGCTGTGTGTAAGGGTACAGGACTTACTGGGACAAAGCACAGCCTCCATCGTCTGTATAAAGTCCTCAGCCACCAAGTCAGCGTAACGCCTCATCCCAGTGACGCGTTCCTTTTTGTTGCACGCAATCGACTCCAGGATCTCATTATCCTGTGTCTTCTCAAACATATCACCAACCCCAATCGCATTCACCACCACATCGTCATCGTTGCAAAGGTACTGCAGCAGATTCTCATTGTCGCGTGGGTCAAAGCGGCCATCTGTGATCACCACCACAGATACTTTGGCCTGGGCTCGCTTGCCGTCCCTGATGAGGTTGTCGTAGGCGAACTTGAGGGCTGAGGGTGTGAAGGTGCCCCCAGCAATCCACTCTAGGTTCTTCACTGCTGTTTTAAAAGCAGACATGGAGTTGATTTTGGGGTCATTGAGACGAATGGCTTCAAAGGTCCCGTTGTGACTGAATTGTACAACTCCGACTCTTGTGCCTGAAAGAGGGAGACAAGTCAAGTGGTGCAGATCAAGCTGGCTTTGCTCTATTAGTTGTTACTCTCAACAAATCACAGGAAAATTAACTAGTTACACTTTAGATGGCTGAAAATGTATAAATCTGACAATCACAGTCTGCCGGTACTGTCAAAGACGAGTGTAGTGCCAAAGTGGGTTACTGTAATGTTGTATTCAACCCAATATGTATATTGCATTTGGATTTAGTGACTCATTCTTTGGCAACAGTTAATCTTTAATGGCAAACTCTACTTCTTGACACTTGAAAATGTGTGTGCAGAGAGATTTGCAGGGTGGTCTGGGCTGCGGCTTTGCTTCACTGTACCGGTTAATGACGCAGGATCGGTTGCCATAGATCCCAGCCTGTTGATGGTGTTGATAACAAAGTTCTTTTCCAGGGTGAAGTTTGTCAGCCCCACACTCTCTGAGCTATCAATTATAAATACAATGTCCAGAGGTCCACAGTGCTTCTCACAGTCTGAGACAAAACACAAGAACAGGATCAGTAATTCAAAATAAATAAAACAATGTAGCTGTGTTTGATCGGTGGAGATATTTACCACAACAACCACACGTCTCCCTGATGTAAGTCATGACATCGCATTCCTGTGGTGACAGGTGTGCATATTAGATACAACCAGGCAAATCTAATTATTTACGGATTTTCAAACAGTGTGGCTTTTTTAAAGTTGACTCACATTGAGCCCAGGATCGCCCACTGGTCCTTGGTCGCCCTACACACAGAGAGAGAAAGTGCAATTGGAGCTCAAATTTGCACGCATGGTCAAGTCATTATTTGAGTGTTTGTGCTGGTGTTTACATCAGATCCAGGGTTTCCTCTGGGTCCTCTCTTTCCTGGCTCACCCGGCTGACCTGGGTCCGCCTGCACAGAAAACATTTTAAAATGAAGGTGACTCATTTGTCTTAAGTAAGATGTTTCATTAATGTCTGCATCTGATTAAAGCCAATACTACATTTTTCTTCAGAAGATTAGCAGAATGTTCCTCATAACATTAATGTAATGTGTTTTTCAAAGTGTTTTCAGCCTCCATGTACTCTAGGCACGTTATTGCTTAACAAAACATCCTAATGCATCCCTTTGGACTGTTGGTGTGTTTCTAAAGGAGAAACTACACCTGGTACAATATCGAGTGACGTCTCAGCTATCTGCTTCAGCTAAACTTAAGCATCGCATGTTTTAATGTTGTCTTTTCTAGACATCAAATTCAACTTTTTAAGTTATTAATCTTACAGGCCCTCCTGGTGTTCCTTTGTTTCCAAGTTCTCCTTTGGCCCCACAATCACCTCTTCCCCCCCTGGGTCCTCTTCTACCGGGATCCCCTCTGTCTCCCTGGAAAGATCAGAGGTACTTTAGACTCAGGTATGCAACATATGCAAGAATATTGTGTGTGGTAAACAGAAAACCGTACAGTGGATCCTCTCGATCCAGGGTAGTTGAATCCTGTTCTTCCGTTGTCACCCTTTAAAAGAAATACATAATTCACAAAATGCGCATTTTAAAAGATGCCATATTGAAAGTGAGGAACAGAATATTGTTACCTACTTTTGGTCCAGGGGGCCCAAAGTCTCCCCTTGGTCCTAGATCTCCTTGATTTCCAAGGCTGCCCTGAAATGTACAGAAAAAAAGATATTTTTTCAAAACTCAAGCTCCAACAATGAGCAGTGTTGATGATGATGAGGGTACAAACAACATACGTTTCCTCCGGGGCTGCCTGTTTCTCCGGGCTGACCCCTCGGTCCTGGGAGCCCTAGATCTCCCTGGAAGAGAACGAAAACGTCATCACTGGGCATCACCTCGACTCCAGAGAAAAACTGACCTACTTATGTTGATGTGAATTTGGCAATGCACACTACTTTCTTTTAAAAACGCTTGTAAAAAAACAAAAATACCAGAAAAAACCTGTTTTTACAATAACAGTCTTCACTCAGGCTTTTTTTGGCAGCACAGTCAGGACATTCAGTTCAGTATTGATGGTCTGAGGAAGACTTGCAGATTTCTTAGAGAGCTGCTGAGTCATCCCTCTGCCAGAATCAGCCCACAGCACAATCCCCTCACCTTTGCGCCCTTTAGTCCATCTTCTCCTGGCCGGCCTCTGAGTCCCTCTGGCCCTAGCTCGCCCTGAATAAGTAAATGATTGAGTCAGGATTTACAATGAAACATTAATCATCAAGTAATGTTAACAATATGCAACAGAGAGCCATTAAATCTGCAGAATGTGGGACTAATTTTCCTGAGAACAGGACAAGGAAGTGTTTAGCAACGTTATGTGGACTAGACTAGACAGAGGGATTTGAAACTTGTGGGAGTTGAATTCTCTTGTGAAGTTCCCACAGATCCGTTGTTCTGTTAATGTTTCATTTTTACCACCATGTTCGTCCTTGCATGTTTCTTTTCAAGCATGTTACACTTAGTTTGAAATGTATTACATTTAATTAAGTCATATTTCAGAGGAATATTCATAGATTTTACATTTTTGCAGCTTCACGAGGTTGGTTTAAGAATTTTTTTTTCTTTTTCTGGGCGCTGGACTTACCTTCTCTCCCTTTAGCCCATCGTTACCCAGCCCTCCTTTTGTTCCAGAGTCTCCTCTCCTTCCCTGTTAATATTTATTTGATGATTATTAAAACCAACTAGGGTACATTTTTATAATGATAATGTATATTTTGGTAGTTGAGATACCCCTTCGCCTCTTGGTCCACGTGTTCCAGGAGGCCCCTGCAAGAGATGGTGGTTTTATATCAGACTCAGCTTTGTAACATTAACTTACAGGTATATATCATTCAAGTAATGATCACGAAAGGAAAACTTGTTCTGTACCGAAGGTCCCTTTTCTCCAGGCAGTCCTGGATTTCCAGCATTTCCGTCTTCACCCTGACACACATAGATTTCAGGGTTTGTTTTGCAGTTCAGGAACATTTTCATTTTTTTCTGACTGTGTTTTCTCTTGTGTTAAATTTAAAGTGTACCTTTGGTCCTTGTTCTCCACTAGGGCCAGAGGGACCTGACTTTCCTGGAAGTCCTCCGTCACCCTAAACAAACAAACAAACATACAATACTAAAAATCTACTAATACATATTTGCAACAGTTAAAACATGCAGAAAATGGTGGAATGTTTTTCCCGCTGGAGGTGGAGACCTTTCCTGTCGTAAAAACGTGTTAGAGACGAGACAGATTCCAGTTTTGGTTTCACACAGACCTTTGTTCCGTTGTCACCATGTAGCCCACTGTCACCAACATCTCCATGGTAACCATCTGGTCCCTTTTAGGCAGAAAATCAGATAAGATATTTCAGTAAACAACAAATTATTCTTTGTAACTGTATATCTGATGGATTGTAAAATGAATCATATTTAATTATTAGATTAAATATAATTAATTTTACAATCCATGGAACTGGAACATTAATAAAAACATTTCACCTTATTTGAAAAAATTAAACGGCACTTTAGGGCAACATTTTAATTAATTCACCAAACTACTTTACTTACCTTGTCACCTGAATCCCCTTTGCAACCAGGAGCTCCGATTCGTCCCATTTTACCCTAAAGATGTCCCAAAGACAATAATATTATATCAGTATAATGAACAGATTAATTAATGTACTATATTTACTTTGTTGTCGTAGACTCACCTTTTGACCATCAGTTCCATTCATACCAGGTCCTCCTGCCACACCCTGAATATTTAAACGTCAGAGAAGACAGTTGATTAACAACAGTATGCAAACACTGACATGTTCTAATATAAAATATGTGCGAGCACAAACTATAAACATTATTTACCTTTGCTCCACCTGATCCGATTTCCCCCTGACGATGAACAGCAAAACCATTAATTTAACAGCATTTAATTTAATTTGACAGATAAAGCTGGGATATAAAGATGTTTCTCTCACCCTGTCACCATTTGAACCAATCTCTCCCTATATCAGAGCAAAGAGGGACATGTTAGTGAAATTAAGAATACCAATAACTTAGTACATAACATCATCAATAAGAGACCTCAGCAAACCTTTGAACCAGGTTGTCCGATTGGACCTTCAATGCCAGGATCGCCCTGTAATACAAACACACTCAGAATTAAAACAATATAATATTGATTTTACAGAATTCCGAGTGTAATAACAATGCAGACTTCTTCCTACCAGCTGACCATTCGCACCTCTTGGCCCAGTATGACCTCTGTCTCCTTTCATACCCTAGAAATAAGTGAAAATATCGGCATTTCAACTAAACAAAGTATAGTCAAGCAGAAATATACATTATTTATATAATGTTGATTTGATTTTGTATGTCTATACTCACCTTTGGACCTTTTTTCCCTATCGGTCCATGGATCCCAGGAGTTTGAAAGCATTTATGTTCAAAACACTACACAATCAAAGAGTATAAAAAAACAATATTAAACCATACCAACGCATGAAAACTGAGAACACCAGAACATTTTTTAAGACAAACATTTAATTATTTGTCTTATTTAATATATCAATAATAATGTCAAGGTCTTTCATACCTGTAAGTAGGCTTGATATTTCTGCAAAGACAAGACAACAGTAAGTCAAAAGTACATAGCAATGATACTGTCATTTTGAATTTAAATCTGAAAAAAGTATAAGCATTCAAGTTAGGGGTGACACTTTTTGCCGGTATTGACGATAACCGTGATATTTAAATGTTTTGATTTAGATTTCATATTAATAAAACACATTATGATATTATCATTTTAAGATAAAGCTCTTCTTAAATCATTATTGTGTGTGCCTTTATGGTTACATCATCTCTCAACCTAAAAAAAGAGACAAATGGCATAAAAAAAAAATCGCAATATTATAATTATTTCAGATTTTCTTGTAATATAATGTCATAATAAAGTAATCATGAATTATTTTGCCCATGATAATCCTGTAGTGAAAATACAGCTCTCATTCAAGGTGAAAAAACGAAAACGTTTAGAACACCATGATTTTTATGATACGATCGATGGACTGCGTCTTTATCTCTGGTTTCCCGTCAGCGATGTCCACGGCTATGTAGTCGTCTCGGTACAGTTCAGTGGGAGAGCCGACGATGTCCCTCAACCCCAGCTCATCGACGTTCCTGGACGCGGCCACTGAGAAAATCTGGATCCCTTTCTCGCGGGCTTTGTCTGCCTCCGCCTTTATCCCTCCACACTTCTCTGCTGTCACATGCCCGTCGGTGATGACCACAGAGAAGAGGACGGCCTTCTTCTGGGAGTAGTGGGTGGTCATATGGTGAGTCATTTTCCTGATGGCGCAGTCTGTGTGCGTGCCTCTGCCCTTGTATATAATCCCGTTGAGGTTCCTGATGAAGTTCTCCTTTGTTGTGAACTGACTGAAGACATGCTGCGTCTCGGAGAAGTTCAGGCCTCCTATGGACCAGGAGATCTGGATCTGACCTCTGTACTCCTCGTCGTCCAGCTTTTGGGCAAACATCTTGGTGAACTCCAGGACTTTTCTCACCAGGCTCCCAGGCGGGGACTCCTGTAAAGCGATGCTCTCCGAGGTGTCCAGGGTGAAAAACAGCTTGATGGGACACTCAATGATCCCAGCTGGAGGAGAGAAAGTGGCAAAAGTTAACTGCTCTGCTGTAATTTGTTGCACGACTACATGTAGGGGTGGAAAGCAACAATGTGCTTGTACTCAAGTGCTGTGTTTATATTCAGGTTTGAGGTATTTTTTACTTCACTTGGGTGTATTCTTTGGTTTAGTTTTGAGATATTCTTCCTCTACTTTTCAGAGGAACATTTAGGGTGCACTATTTTCTTCACGAATTCAGAACTTTGCACACAAAATATAAAAAGAGCTTTTAAAATATGATGCTTTGTAAACATTAAACTAAACAAGTCAAGTGGAGCTGAAAGGATTATTCAATAAACAGATAAATCAGTTGACATTATTTGGCAACACTTAATTGTTAGTCATTTCACAACATCTCAGTATATAAGTATATAAGTAAATCATCTAAATGCATCTTCCACGACTGGTTTCACGTTTTTTTTCTTGACCTAAACTCATCTACATTACACAGGGAAATATAGTTTTTATTTGACTGCATATTTTTACCCAAAGCTATTTGCTGGTTACTTTCCAGATTGTCATTGTTCATACAAAACAAAGTATCAGTTTATGATACTGTTATAGATTCAAACCTCCAACACCTAATGTATATAGAGCAATACGAATGGACTCCGCCTTGACCAATACAACATCTGAGCAAACCTCTTATATATTAGGTTCATCAATAAAAATCCTCCATAATGGTTCTCATTCTACATAATGGGTTACTTTTCATAGTTAACATTTTGTTATCAATACTTCTATTATAATATTTACAGAAATGTAGCACTTTTCTTGAGTTAAGGACCTGAGTACTTGTTACACCATGAAATTGCCTTAACTTTTAGGGAAATAACTTTATTAAGATATTCTATATTTAGCTGAAAGGAAGTGGCTCGAAACTCACTGTTACAACCTTCAGGTCTGGGTATGGGCGGCAGAGGAGGAGGAGTCGGCCCCGGACTGTCCCCTCGCCCAGGTATCGGCCTGGGTCCCCGAGGTGTCAGACCCTGAGGAACTGCAGCTTGGAGCATGCACAGAAAGATGAACCCTGAAATCATCGCCATTTTTTCCTGCAATAAAAAGGCAGAGAGCAGAAGACAGTTGTTGAAGGCTTACTTTTAACTCCAACGCTCTTTTTAAATGCAGGAAATAGCTGTCAAACAAGTGAGTCTTCACAGAAGGCGTCTTCACAGAGCTCAGGAATGTTTATCAGTGTTTTAAACAGTGTCAGTGAATGACCACGCTGTGGAAAAATAGCACAATATTTAAGATTGTAGCTTAAATCCAAATTTCAGTTGTTACATCCCACCTGTTTGGTGAAGCATCCATGACTGCGTTCCCAAACTATTTCATATTAAGAGCAATAAAACATAAAAAAAGACAAGAGAGGAGTTTGTGTAAATATGGCCCTGAGCTAAAGAAGACATTTACTGTTTGGATAGGACAGCTGTGTGATGTAAGTGAGGATTACTTTTACTAATCACACACAATAAACATCAGCAAATACAAATTAATAACACTCAGACTAAACTCTTGTTTTAGTGTAACACCAATCCACATTTTGGGTTCCCAAAACAAAGACAACAATACATGGTAGAATTTTACTGAAGGAAATCGAATCGAAGAGGTTTTTCTTGAACAGTGCTTGAATGTAAATTCAATTACCTATGTACTTTTTGAGGTACTTGTACTTTGCTTGAGTATTTCCTTTTCATGCAGCTTAATGTCCTACGAAGAGGGAAACATTGTAGTTTTAACTCGATTACATTACTGTCTATTGTTATTTGCTCACACATTGATATTTTACAAACCAAAAAATGTGTTCTTATTAAATCGAACCAATAAGAAGATACTATTTGCTCCACTGGACACACAATTAAAATGCTGTTTTCAAAGGGGAAATTCTGCAGTTGTATTACCACAGTGTAAAAACCAAATTAAAAGTCCTGCATTTAATTGTTAACTTTTTTATGCTAATCCAAATGTCGACCAAAAGCAATCCCTAGTAGGCTATGGAAAACGGCCCATTTCTTAACCTATATTGTGCTATTCAATTATAAATGTTGATGCATTATTTTTAATCTAAAACTGGTAAAGGCATGGGCTATTCTTGATTTACTTTATTTGCTGTGAATTTCTTCCAGGGTTCAATTAGGTTAATCTTAATCTGCAATACATAATTGTTTACTTATTGTTTGCATTTAATATTATATTTTGAATGTGCAAATACGGTAATTTAAGTAATCGTTTAAACGTAGTGGATTGAAAAATAATTTACAAGATATGCCTCAGAATAAAGCAGAAACTAACCATATCAACAAGTACCTCAAAAAAGTGCACCTTCCACTTTATATCTAAATTAATTTGCGATTTTGGTCCAATTTATGATAAAAATAATATTAAACTCTGAGTAGTGAAGGGACCATACATACTTTTACTATTGATGCTTAAAGCACATTGTTCTCTTATTTAACCTTTACCAGACTATACTTGTCATTTGACTTTCCTTACTTTGAGTTATTTTGTTTCGAAAACACACGTCAGCTGCAACGTTAAGCAGGCCTTCAAATGTTGCGATACTTATGTGCTTTACACACCTTACCTCTAAACCTTCAGAAAAGTAGAAACAAATGACTCACCGCGGCGACTGTGCGGACAAAGTGAAATCTGTGAGCTGCACCTCGACTCTGTCAGGAATTCAAGCGTTTTCCAGAGACTGTAAACTTCAGATAATAATCTCAATCAGAAAGTCTCAATATCAGCCTGGGTCAACTCGTGGTCGAGGAGCCGCCCGTTTAATCTCGACACACGCACGAACTCGTTTGGGGGGCGCGCACACGCACGCGGAAGGGAATTTCATTGGAGAGCTGATGTTTAGATGAAGTCTGAGTTTGACAAATCCACTGAAAGCCTCAGAGAGAGCATTCTGGACAATACGTTTTAAATAAATACAACATGCCTTATAATCTATTTATCTGCCGGATTAGACAGAATGAATGTTAGTCACGAGCTGAATCTATCCAAACATTCCTCTGCTTCACATCCTTACATGGAGAGAGCTCTCAGTGTGTTTAGACTTTACAGCACCAGACATGGCATGTTGGAATTTAACTGCTGCAACTATCCAACTGTTTGTTCATAAAGTATGAACAGAAAATGTACCAAACAGTATATTTACATGATTGATTCATCAAATTATTATCTATTTCTTTAAAGTAAAAATGCCAAATATTATGTAGTTCCAGCTCGTCCAATGTGAACACTTGCTAACTTTCTGTTTGTTCTCTGGACCCAAACATCTGCAGTGGCTAACATACATGTACAACTACAAGTATGTATGCCGTTTTTTGAGGTATACTGCTACATTCTGTACACCTTGCCATACAGATTGAGATTTTAAATACAAAACATACACACTCTGTTAAAACTGTACACTATAAAAAAGGATTTTGGAGGGTAGTATATATTCAACCTGATCTCACCAGAATGCGTGACTCCAACACGACTCCTTAACACCACAATGCGTGGTGGAGTCACGAACTTTGTTACAATTACGTGTCGGCACCACGCATTGTGGTGTTAAGGAGTCGTGGTGGAGTCACGCATTCTGGTGAGATCAGGTTGGCCAGAACAGAGAAGAAAAAAAACAACAGTTTTCAAAACCATAACAATAATTATGTCTTACCGTTGCTGTTTGGTGATCAAAGCTTGTGTTCAAGGGAATAAAAACGCTGCTTAAAGTTAATCCAATGTCTTTTAGTCACTTTAGAATTGTTCCGGATTATCTATCATTACATTCATGGCAGCAGAGTAGGTATAAAGTTTCGCAGTCCCGAGCTAACGCTGTCTCACGTGCTGTTTACGCAAACCTCTCTCTACTTGACGTAAGTGTTTAGCGGGACTTACTAACTGGCACTCGATTCTATTGGCTCTAACGGTTCAGAAAAGGTGTCAATCACCCAAATCGACCAATGGGTTCCAAAGATATGATCCTGCGTAGTATAAACTACGCCCAATCCGGCTCCATTACGCATTACGGCCCGTCCACACTACAGCGTCGACAGCGTCGACAACTCCAATCTGCCCATTCACTTTGAATGGGGTGACGTCACGTTGCCTCGCTTTTTCGCCGAACTGAATTGTGGGAAGCAGAGCGGTCCGTCTCCGGCGTCAGAAGTTGAACAATGTTCAACTTCTGACGCCGGAGACGCCGGAGTAGCCAGCGCCAGCCAATCAAATCCCGTTTCGGAAAATCTGACAGCTCAAGCCGTAGCCAATCAAACCGCGTCTAAGCTGGGAGAGATATCCCGCCGTTCATTTCTATATTTCAAAAAAAGTTGGAGGAGAAACTAATTATCGCTGTAGCAAATCACCCGGTTTTGTATGACCAGACCCTCTTCACCTACCGAGATACAAACCGGAGGAACCAGGCATGGAGGGAGGTGGCAGAGACAGTGGGTGAAACTGGTAGGTTTTCGCCTGTTTGGGGAATTTATATATATATTGCTCCCATAAAATGTATGTCGGGGGCGGGAGATTCATGTGATTGGTTGTTGGTCGCATTGCTTGAATAAAATCCCCAAGCTACAGACACGCCCAGTCTTTTTGGAGTTACATTTTCTAAATGAATGGCCAGTGAATGAATATATATATATATATATATATATGTGTTTACTTATTTATTTGGTGTAATATTATTCATTTATTGTCCAATATTATCCTTTTTATATATTACTTTTGTGTTTGGTGGAACTGCATCACAGTGTTAGCTTAGCCAACAGGAATGATTAGCCAAAATGCTAAATAGTGTTACTTGTCTTTTTAGAGTTACATTTTCTAAATGAATGGCCAGTGAATGAATATACATGTGTTTACTTATTTATTTGGTGTAATATTATTCATTTATAGTCCAATATTATCCTATAAGTATAAGCCAGTGAATTAATCTAATCTCTTTGTTTTTCCACATTTGTTAGATGAGGTGTGACCCCAGCAGGACAAAGCCACACACCCAGAAGACTTTCAGGGAGCAGCTTGCTGCAGAATTGTTGGAGTTTGCTGAAGGCCCTGCACCTCCACCACCCCCTCCTCCACCACCCAAATGCATGCCCGAGTATTATGGGGAAGATGCCACCAAGGTCAGGAAGAACTGCAGGAGGTGCCTAGATGCTGGACTCAAAAGGGTGAAGACACCTGTGTACTGCAGGAAGTGCCAGGTCCCTCTGTGCTTCACTGTCAAAAGGAACTGTTTCAGGGAGTGGCACGACCTAAATACTGGAACATTCAGGTAGGTATAAAGTTCAGGTAGGTATAACATTTTGCGAGTGTTTATTTAAAAAAAAATACTTGTTGTTTTTATATACCTAGTGTGATTTTATTGTGTTGGTAAAATATTTGTTGTTTTTACAAACCTACAGTGTGGTTTTATTGTATAGTACGTTGGTAAAATGTTTGTTTTTACATGCCTATAGTGTGTTGGTAAAATGTTTGAAATAAATCTGCCCGAGTTGGAGTCAAATGTTACCTATGTTTCCGGTTTTTTTTATTGTGCAAGTACACCTACACACACTACAGTGTAGTTTTATTGTATAGTGCATTGGTACAGTTACATACACACACAGCTATACTTTTTTTTTTTTTTAAATATTTTTTGGGTGGAATGAATACCTATAGTGATGATTCAATGTAATACAATAATTGTTATAGTCTGGTACCTGAAAAAGGTCAAATGGCACTGATGGAACCAAATGTGCCCAAAGCTTATTCCGCCTGGACTTTATTTACATAAACCTCTCTAAAAAGGTCAAATGTCACTTATTTTGCCTCAATCTTGATACAGGGTACTTATAAGTAATTCTTAAATTCATGGTAGTTTCAGTAATCCCCTGGTAATTGAGGACACAAGTTATCTAAATGACTAATGTCATCTTTATGGCTTTCAGAAAGGACAGGAGACCGACAGGTGACTATCAAAGGACTAGCAGCAGCAGCAGCATGATGATGATGATGATGTTAAATGTGTTGTTTTAGGAACATCCATTGCAAATACATGGAGTTCAATAAACATTGAATAGCATATCATGCAGTTTGTCTGTGCCTTTTCCTCCGTGTTGTCCTGGTTTGCTGTGCTGCCTCCTAGTCGCCACCATGGTTTGCTGTGCTGCCTGGGGATGCTCAAATCGCTCAGAGAAAGGAGTACGAATGTACGGCTTCCCCACTGACACAGAGCGGAGGAAAAAATGGCTGGCTCAAGTCAGCAGGAGCAATTTCACGACCAACAGCAAAAAAATATGTTCCACGATCCGCCATTGCTGTAAAAAAGTGGTCCATTGGAGTGAACGGAGATGACGTAACTCTCAGTCTATATGGCGCTGCACCAGACCATCCTCCGATGAAATCCTCAGACACTCGCCCCGCCCCCTTACTGTGTATCGCTCACTGATTGGACGATGCAGTGCATGCACTGATCTGATGCTTCTTGACATGAGAGCAGTTTCCCAGCGGAGTGAAGAAAATACATGAACCTCACGAGAGTCACTCCTCAGTTTATACCGTGTTTTTTGTTTCAATTCATGTATCATTTAGTTACAAATATGTGATATATCTGAACAACAAAGGTGTCAAAAATCATTTTATTCATTTTTTGGAAACATTTTCATGATCGCTTTTTTCGTTTTACATTTTCATTTATTGTCATTTCCATTCAGTCAGTCATTAAGTGCTATTTAAAATGTTAATTTGCTACATATCCCATACAAACAAAGTGTGGCAATTGGTGGCTGACTAAATACTTTTTTGCCCCACTGTATATGCCATTTTATATGCTGTGAGCTGATTATCGAGCCTTCATTGTAAGAGTCGCGGGTACACCATATGTGTGTATTCCACTGTAGCGCCCGGTACATTAATGGGAAACCCTAGTTTGTACATATTCAA
Organism: Pseudochaenichthys georgianus; assembly: GCF_902827115.2. NCBI lineage: Eukaryota > Metazoa > Chordata > Actinopteri > Perciformes > Channichthyidae > Pseudochaenichthys > Pseudochaenichthys georgianus. The sequence continues at coordinate 24,945,028 of NC_047523.1, read as the reverse complement.
TACATTTGTAACACTGTACACATGAACGTTTCTTTTTTTCGGTTCACCAAAAAAAAAATCTCACTCCAAGCTGAACTCAAATGTTGGCAGCCCTGGCTATTGGCTAAAAATGGCATGATAGGTGACCTTTAATATTCATTAACGTTAGCTGACTCAAAACATAAGCAACATATAAATAAAGTACTCGAATTTCACTTACCGCAAAACCGCATTCATGCACCGTCTGTTTTAACCGCAGAGAGAGTCACAATAGTCCGATATTAGCATGAAGAATAGTCCACAAGGCACAGCACAACAAACACAGCCGAGTTCAAGTTATGTTCCCCGGATGAGTTGAGCAGGCTGAGTCCCTGTAGCATCACGGAGCTGCTAGCAGAAATCTAACAACAGCAGTCACTGGACAGACCTGTCACTCAATGTGACCACGCCCTAATTTATGCATACCTTTAAGGCTTAAAGGTAGGGTATGTAAGTTTGAGAAACCGGCCGGAGAAAATCTGCCACTTCCTTACAGAGCCCCTCCTCCAACACACACGAACGCGCACATGACCAATGAGGGCACGAGATAAGTTTGTGCACAGATGGAAGGCTGACAGGCAGGTAGGCCATCCAGTTACTTTAGCCAGACCGGCTAAAATGATTGGTCGTGCTTTTTTCATTTTTTTATGGATTTTTTGTCAAAGCACTTAAAATATTCATTGCTATCGGGATGTTAAGAGGATTCCATGGAATATAACAAAAAGTGTATCTCGAGCCGGTTTCTCAAACGTACATACCCTACCTTTAATATAACTTAAACAAATTATTAATGGTAGTAACTCATTAATAAATGGTGATTTGTTTAACACTTTACAAGGCTGCCTTTTGGCAGTTATAAACATTAGTAACTCATAAATAAATGGTCATAAAGAGATGCCAAGAAACATCAAAATGGAAGGGGGGAATCAACTCAGTGAACAACAGATACCAAGGATGCTGGATGATGAAGAAGACGAAGTAAGCTAGTGCCAATATAAGGCTTAGTCATCTTTCCAAATAGTGAGCCTGAGTTGATTAGAACTGGTTAATAAATGGTTCCTTAATGATTAATAAAGTGTTTACTACCTAATTAATAACCTAATTATAAACCCTTTATGAATCTTTATAAGGGTAGTCTTATTGTAAAGTGGTACCGATATGCTTTGGTGGAAATGCTATTCGAGGCACTTGGGTTGTATAACTTCACAGTTAGTGTTCCCATTGCTGACCAAGGACTCCCACCATTATGAACCAATTATGTTTTTATAATGCTATGCATTAAGTGCTTGGCTTAATCTAACCAATGGAGCAGTCTCTTTAGAAACACAATAATTAAGGAAATGTATACAATCATAGTTTTTGTGACCAATAAATGTTCCATATGCAAAAACACAATTTCTTTCTGCAATTTAGAGCAATTTAGGGGGAAAAAAACTAACATCGAAGATTTGCATTTTATTGTTGATCTTAACATCAATCATCACGATGAGATTTTACTTTCAGCCATGTTAAACAGGAACATTTTGGACTACTGCCCTTTTGGGACTGGACATTTAGTAGCATTTGCCCTAGTTTGAGATGTATTATGATCAGGTCACATGACAATCAGCAGGAATGTTTTAGGGCACAAGCAGTCTGCTTATCGACATTTAAAGGCAGCATGCTCAGGAAGTCCCTCATCAGGGGAGAAACGCGGTGTGTGTGTGTGTGTGTGTGTGTGTGTGTGTGTGTGTGTGTGTGTGTGTGTGTGTGTGTGTGTGTGTGGGTGTGGGTGTGGGTGTGGGTGTGGGTGTGTGTGTGTGTGTGTGGGGGGGGGGTAGGGTGCATTTCCAAAGAGATGCTGAGTGAGCAAGTGAACGAGTAAGAGAGAGGCAGGCGATCTGAGATTTTTCCTCCTGGGCAACACTCTTTTGAAACGCCTGCTGCATGCAGATGAACTCTTACAGGTAGAGCAGCTGTGCAGCGTGAGAAGCAATGATTATAATAACCTCCATAAACTAGGGTACACAGTGTCTTACCCAATTCATCTTTTACACCCTTAACTGTTTATGCTGATATGATATAACAAATTATTCTATGGCAGAAGAACATTACATTGCTTAGCACAACAATGCATGTTTTAATTTTGGATTATTATTATGTATTTATACAGTATATTCAATCACAACTACAGTATTACAGCTCATGGTGGAGGTGGAGCAACCTTTTTGGTTGGATTATTCCTTAACGTTGAATCATATTGCATAACATAATCACATACTCAAATCTCAAAAGCAAAGGGTGTGCCATTAGGACACTGAGTTAATAATCTGTGTCCTTAATTTTTCTTTGTGAATTTGTGTGGGGGGAATTCAAAGAGTACATGTATTTAGTTACTTTAAAACAGTAGAGATGACTAAGCTGTGTATCATCATGGTTCAACACAGAAAAGCTCAATTATTTAATGAGCAGGGGGATCTGCTCTATGTTCACAGACACAAGACATTGTTCTCCTTCTTCACTTTTAAATGCATTATAGCAACTGTACATCAGATTATATATAGCAATGTTAAAAGCGTATTAACCCATGCCTCTTGACCTTAAATCTCTGCCCACATCCCAAATGTCGCCACTCCAGTGTGAATACAATCCTCAAGAGCAGTTCACCAATGAGCCACCGGGGGGAGAACACAAACTACAAAAACCTATTGCTAAGAATGATTTATATATTACTGATCATCTTTTCTGGACAAGGATGTTTTTTATCTTTTCAATTGTTTCTTGCTTGTATAAGTATTTGTAATGCTGACGGAAGATACAGTAATGAATATATAGTAAAGGGAATGGAAACTGAATGCATGCAGAGGCTCAGTGGTCAAGAAGGTTTGACCATTGAAATGCTGATTAGTTATCTGGAACCTCTGATTTGACTATGTTGTTTTTCTTTTTAAGATAATTCAATAAAAAGATTCTGCCTCAGGATTTAGCTGCCTCTGAATCTAATAAGTTAGTGTGTATATAAAAAGGACAAATAGGGTCTGCTTTTAAAAGAAGAAGAATCTGACCCTACGTGTTTAGGCTGCCTCTCCAGCCTTGTCACTGCTTCTACCAACATTTCATCTCAACTCAACAGCACTTCAGAAATGTTCCTTTTCATTTTCAGAGATATGAGAAGTTTCAGGAAATGAATGCAATGCTTCCAGCCTGTCTGATTCAGTCTTCAGATGACCTGCATAAATAGCACATTTAGCTGTATGCAATTTACCCAGTTTCAAAGGTTCACTGTTGTATATAGTCTGCAGAAAAACCTTTTTGGGTCAATTTTCTGTAGATGAAAGCAATGCGTACAATGGTTTTGTTACAACCCACCAGGAGAAAGAAACTGTGTCTGAAATGTCTGCGCCGAATGAATTTCACACATTCAGGCTTTGCAAAGTGCCTCAATTACTTGCTTTAGCAGAGATGATAGAAGTTTTAAAAACGTTAACATTTGGCGCACTGTGGCGCAGTGGGCTAGTGCGTTGCTGTTCGGATCAGGGGGGCACAGGTTCAAACCCCACTGCAGTCAGCATGTCGTTGTGTCCCTGGGCAAGACACTTCACCCCACATTGCTCCTGTGGGGATTGTCCACAGTATTGAGTATGTAAGTCGCTTTGGATAAAAGCTAACAAGTAACATGTAATGATTGAGTTTCATGAACAACATTTGATCATGTTTTTATAATGGGACCAGAGTCTTGAGGTTATCCATCGATTAAATAAACCCTGAAAACTGTAAATGGAAATGGAAAGCACACCTTGAAGGAGTTGGTGTATGTTTAATAGAGAACAAAGATAACTTTAATTTGAAAATAATGTGTGTTCATATTCAAAAGTTCAACATGCAGTATGTTACTTCCAAAGCATGAAATAGATCTCTTCTTGTGCAGCTGAGCACAATTAAAAAATACAATTACTTAAGATGTGTTTATAATATCAATCCTGAAAGAGGTAATACATTCCTATATGAAATGTGTTTGTTTTGTGAGATGTATCAAAGCCTCGTGAACCCAGTTCAAAGAGACAAGGTGTGAAGAGAACTGAGGCAAGCAGCTTGATGATGAACTCTCTGCAACCTCCCAGCTCTTTGCAAGTTGCTTCTATACATCAGCTCCCACCCATTGATATCAGCACTTCATGGCTTAAATAATTCAGCAGAAAATCACGGTGCTACCTGGTTCTCTGCAGATACTGGCATTTGATTATAATGAGACACAGCAGAGGAGCAAAATAGCACATCCACCAGTTAACATTGAGATTGTTTAGATTAAATACAAAAGGCTAAACAGAAGGTGATGCAATTCTAGTTTAAAAACAAATCTTTAACATTACAAAGATGTTCCTTTTTAAGTAATTCGTGTTATAATAATAAAATAAGATTACAGTGAACTGTTGCATTGCATAATCCTTTAGTAATACAAATAAATTGCATGACATCCTCTATTAGCTACATGCATTTTTAAGCGTAAATAAAGTAATTCATGTTGGAAAAGGCTCAAAGGCATCTGAGGCAGAGCTCCTGAAAATGGTTTCACACTATGATCAGCTTTGGGCTTTTTGCTCGTAATGGATAATATTAGCATCAAATGTATTTTTATTTTTCGGAGACTGCAAATGATAAACTATACAGTTATGAACAGTGTCTTCCCTGCATAGCATCACAGTGTCAGTGTGTCGAAGTTGTGGAAAACAAGGGTGAAATGAAAAAAGCCACCCGCCCCAATCTCCATCCCACTATGAGCGTGTTTCCTCCCTCCTACAACATGCTTTAGATAGCTAGTCTCTTGGGATACAACTGATCTCTCATGGACATGAAAAAAGAGCTGTGGAGAAATATCAAACAGCATTATCTGAATCTGAGAGAGAGGAGGAAATCACTGGCTTTGTGAGTCGAGTGTGAACATGATTGTGTGCCTAATGGACGGAAAGTGTAACCACTGCTTTGGAGCTGCCACATGTTTTCTTACATGGGGATTTGTTTTGTGTAGCTTTTCTGTATTGGTCTATGGATGGATAGTAAATTGCTGTATTGTTAGAAGTACTTTAAAAAGGGCCAATTTGAGAAAAGGTAGCACAAAAAGAAGAAAAGAGTGAATGCAACAAAATCACATAATGGTTTTTGGAAAGCAAATTGCATGAACAACAAATCTTGGACTCAGTACAAAACAGTGCATCATTGTTGTATTGATTCAAGTCTCTATATATTGCCTATCATTTAGAACGAAAATCTGAAAAAAGTTGTCTTATACACTTTTTCCCAGTTCCAATTCGTACTCTCTATGCTGCTTTTGACAAACAGCAGATATTCAACCTGGACACAATGTATGCAGTGCGTCTGGACATAAGATAAACGTTGCAGTTTATCAATTATACATGCAGAGAAATTAAGACTTAGTTTATAACTTTCTTATAATATAACACACTAAGTTAAAAATTGCACTGCTTTATGCTAATTCAGATCCAGACGCCTTTTATTTATTACACTTATATGAATATCCAAAATGTTTTTTCTCATAACCTATAGGGATATCTTTCTAGCTAAGAATCATTGTAATGCAAACACATGTTGACTGTGGAAGAAATTCATGAAACAGAGCTGGAGATGCGTTTGAAAACTTCTCAATCAACTGAATTTAGTAAAGGGAACTTTATTATTGACTCCGTATATTGTTATAGTATCAGGAATAAATATCAATTCGCATTTCAGCCAATATTCTTGACCCTAACTATCTAAAATAAAGAGTTTCCAACCAATTCTGCAAATCAAACAACTTCGACTTTTATTCAATCCATGTAAGGACATCAGAGATGCATTTTGAGACAAACAAGAACATGTTATTAATCCAGTGCAGTTAAGATAAGACATTTTCTTTTTCAACTGTCAGCTGGGTCATAAATCTTCCCCCTCCGTGTGAGATAAGGCCTCTCTTGGCTCCTCAGACTGTGGTGACCCTCATGACCAGCTCTCTTGTGCTGTTGCTGGGCTGGCTGCGGGGCTCCGGCTGCCTGAGGTTGCTGAGGAGATGGAGGATGTTGTAGGGACCGTGTTGGTCTGGCACTGCGCTGCTGTTAGGATCCAGATGTGCTCCCTGTCCTCCTGCAGGCGTCACCACGGTGGTAGAAATGGAGCCATCGGCTGTGGAGGCTACCACCATCAGCGAGGAGGTGGAGGTGGACACTCCGACCCCAGTTTGGTAGCCTGGGCTGGGCTGAGACACAGTTCTGTCCACAGCTTTCTTCAGGTCCTCATTGTCCATAGACTTGATATAGTTCAGGACTTTCCACTGCTGGTTCACAGCCTGCCAGCGGTGGAAGATTCGAAACACAGAAGGTCCCTCGTGGATGATTAACGCTGCGGAGATCAGAGCATCAATTAGACAATGTCACTGCCTGGCAGCCATCTTAATGACACCTCAAAGTGATATATATCTCTTCAGTGGGTGCTAAAGGCTGCAGGAAGTATTAGCAGACAACAAAGCAACTTATCTTTACAGTATGGCACCATAATCTTGAGATAAAAATTTTATTTCTTGGAGAAATTGTAGACGTGGCACAGCAATACTCACTACTTTTAGATTAAGGTTAGCTAAAGTGATGCATCTGTTCTCTGGGGTTGTTCGATAACATCTTATCACATTTTAAAATTGCTTATTGATTCATGTTCATTGAACTCGGTATCTGGAAAATTGAAATCAATCTGTAACGAGGTGCTTAGACCTAATTTTCTGTACTGCAAATATCTCATTTTCAAGTCATGCAGAGAGAAATACTCTAAGAATGGGATGTTTTGTAGCCTGCTTAACATTTGAGCTTATTACCATCCGTACCATTCATCATCCCGACAGCAGGTATACAGAGCGGCATCCTCATACAGCTAATGCATTTCATTGTTACAATATTGTCCTATGGCTCACTGCCGCAGCAATCCGCTTAAAACGGATGCTGAATAATTCCATGCCTCTTTTATACAGTATTATAGAGATTATTGATCCAATCCAGTCCCAGTTTGTTTTTGTTGATGAGTGAAAGTCAGATCTTTCAGTATGCCACGTGAGAAGTTAATCTCTGTAAAGTGCAGAGTTAATGACTCCTCGCCACCAAACCGGAGACAATCAATCCACTCTTCCTCTTATCCAGCTGTCTGCTGCAGTGGCATTTAGAGTTTCCTAATGTGACGGGCCATCACACAGCCGTCCAAAACAGCTGCAGCGGCACGTGGAGGACGCTATACAAGTCTGAATTTGGACACCCACACAAACCCAGAAGATGATTAAGATATCTTTGATCCACTTTTCTCCTGTTGTTTTACATCAGCGCACAGTGGTTGTCAAAGTTTGCCTGCATTTGCCGTTGCAGTTTGTATTATACAGTGAGATTTATACAGTGACATTTTTAAATATATGCCATGAACTCTGCTGCAAAAACGGAATGCTCAATGTTTAAATGTTTAATTAAAGAAAGCTATGACTAATATTATAACTGTGATTTGTTAGATAGTACAACAATATTACAAACAATTACGTCTGTAATACTAAAATAAGACTCCACACTTTCATATTTATATTATGCAGTCTGTGATATAGATTAGTTGTATTTATTGTCAACAGTGTAACCTGCTCATGTCACAGCCGACGGGCATATTTATTGACTGGAAGGTAAATCTTTGACCTTTGTTATGTTTGCTTTGAATGCATAATGCACCAGACTGGAAACACACAATATCATTCTCAGTCTAATGCACTCGTTAATTCCAAGAGGAAGAGAAATGTCATTAAACAAGTCAATGTAATGATCTAGCACCTCACCGATGCAGACGATGTCCATGAAGCCGTACATGCCGTAGCAGATCTGGAACAGCAGGTCTTGTCTCTGCCAGCGGGCTGACGGGCTGAAGGAGGACCACACCAGCCAGGAGATACTGGCCATCAGGAACAGGGATCCCAAGAAGGCCGCTGCTATCTGCACCTTCTCTATCACCGTCAGGGAGATGGCTTGCCACTGCAGGAACACACAGACCACAGTAGGGCTCTCTTACTTTAATTCTTACTTCTCTTTCACATTGAAGCATTGACTTTAATTACATGTATTATGTCAACAGATTTCACATCACTGTATTAGGTTAGGTGAAAGCAATAATATTAAGTTGAACCTATTTCAAATTAAGATTATTGCTTTCAACTAAACTTATACAGTGATGTGAAATCTGTTGACATAATAGAAAGCTATGATTAAAATAAAATCAATATATAAGTTTATCAGGCTGATAATCATTAAACTTCTAAATGCTGCTGAGGGAGGGAAAATACAGTTGTGCATAATATGTGTTTGCATAACATTCACATTATTTGTACCTGTCATTTAGTTAAGCATTTGCAGATTTGTTGACATAAAAAAAACATTCAGGGTATGATACAGCTGAATATGAAGCACATATCAAAAAGTGTTTTTTCATATCTCAGTGATGCCTGAAAAAAACCCTTTCAAAACTCATTTCTACTCAGCCTATCAGGGAAGTCTAAAACTGAGAGGAAAGTCGCTTATGAAATCTTTCTGTTCTGGATATCAGAGGGGAAAGCCTTTTTTAATTCAAAAACTTTCATCTTCAGTCGAATTCCTTGGTCTGTGATCAGATTATAGCGTGATTCCTAAAAAAAATTGCGATTTGTCTCAAATACATTTTGTAAAATAACAAAAAGGCATCCAAATGAGTCCCAGCAGAGAACAGCCTTTTGCTATCAACTCCCATGATGATAAACACCGACAATTGTGTTATGTAACAGACATTTTAGTTCTAAGTGTTTTTCAGTTTTTTACTTAAGCTTTTTTATAGTTACCCCTCATTATCTTGACTTTCTTAACGCCTTTTTTCTAAAACCCTTCTATACCTTTGTAATGATTGCCAACTAGTTGGTCATTTCACAAAGGGATAAAATCACTGCTTTTCAATCAGCTCTTTTCCTTTTTAAATGTCCACATTGCTGCTCTTTACAAAAACAGCTCACCTGTAGTGGGTTTTTGGTGCTGATGGCAATGACCTGATATTTGTAGTAGCAGAGCTCACAGGCCCAGGATCCTCTCTCGCTGATCCACTTGATGAGGCAGGGGTGGTGGGTGCAGCGCACTGATCCGCTGCACCGGCAGGGGCTCAGGAGCTCCCCCTGTGGGAGAGAGGTCATCAATACCAGCAAACACAGGACGAAGGTTCTCCAAGGCCCTTTCTCATTTCTCGAACTCCCCTCCTCGACTCCTATCCTCGATACTTAGTCCCGCCCACAGGAGATGCGAGTGGAGGAGCCGAGGAGGGGAACCGAGGAGAGAGGAGGGGAAGCAGCAGGAGGTTAGAGAAATGAGAACTCCTCTCCTCTGAGCGGTCATTTTAAAGAGACCATTAATGATGACAGAAGGCACAGCAGCCTCTGTCTGATGGACAGATGTGTTCATGATGACTTATATATTTACTTTGATTCATTCACAGTGCGGTATAATGAGACAATAACAGGCTACAGATGCTAACACGCACACACACATATATATGTATATATTTATATAAATATATACAATTTCAGAATCAAACAGAGCAAAGTGTGTGTGTGTGTGTGTGTGTGTGTGTGTGTGTGTGTGTGTGTGTGTGTGTGTGTGTGTGTGTGTGTGTGTGTGTGTGTGTGTGTGTGTGTGTGTGTGTGTGTGTGTGTGTGTGTGTGTGTGGTACAGTGTGTAGGTGTGTGTTGTAGGCTACAGGGCAGATGCGACGGACAGACGGGTCTCAGTTGGTTTGGTGTCCTCTGCTTACTTTTAATACTTGCAAATACAACTTTTAGCCCGTAATTTCAATTCCCCATTTCAGCGACAGAGAGGGGGGGGATATATCCAGTCTCTGATTGTGTTACGTTATGAGAGTGCTCTCATACTTTAAATTGCATATATTTATATAAATATATTTGTGTGTGTGTGTCCGCATCTGTAGCCTGTTATTGTCTCATTATACCGCACTCTCAATGAATTCAAAGTAAATATGTGGGGGAACAATGTTCAGCTGATCCAGCAGAGATTATAAAATATGACAAAACACTCGACAGCTGATGCAGCTGTTGCCACGTAATAATGAACGGACGTCGCTTTCATATGACTGCTCAGAGGAGAGGAGTTCTCATTTCTTTAAACGTCTGCTGCTTCCCCTCCTCTCTCCTCGGTCCTCCGCTCGCATCTCCTGTGGGCGGGACTAAGTCTCGAGGAGGGGAGTCGAGGAGGGGAAATTTAAGAATTGAGAAGCCTCTTTTGAAACATCTCTGTTGCCGGAAATGCATCCACGAAGGAGCCGTGGAGGACCCATCAGTGTATCCTCGGTTATAGCTCCTCCAGAGAGCCTCCTCGACGCTCGGTCCTCGAAGTGCATTTAGAGAAATTAGATGTCCTTCAACATGGCGCGCTAAAATTCATTTCCGGGGCACTACCGGAGGACCGAGGAGTCGAGGAGTCGAGGAGGGGGATTTGATGAAATGAGAAAGGGCCCAAGATTCAGATCATTTCAACACAAACATTGACAGTCCGTTGCGTTCGGATAATCGCTGCTGCTGCTGCAGCTTAAACATGCTGCACTGATGCGTATATATACACTGATATACAGGGTTGGGTTTTCAAGCAGGAGAATAGATGTTTCAATGAAATGCTGCCAAAAACAAGAAGAACATTTATACATTTTTCAGCCACATAATATTGCATTCGGCCATTAGGAGCACCCGGAGCAGTGATTTATGATTCAGAAGAAATACCTCTGTGTAGCAATCATTTACCTGCTGATAATCCTTTGTTTTCTCATCTTGTATACTCCCTTTAACATGCAATATACTGCAGGTTACACTATACACACATATACATATTTATGCAGTTCTTTGTGCCTGCTTATTGATTTTTTGAGAGCTCTGCATGCACAGTAAGATAAGCATGCAAGTGCACGCACACACACACACACACACACACACACACACACACACACACACACACACACACACACACACACACACACACACACACACACACACACACACACACACACACACACACACACACACACACACACACACACACACACACACACACACACACACACACACACACACACACACACACACACACACACACACACACACACACACACACACACACACACACACACACACACACACACACACACGTATAGGCTACACAGCTCTGCACAGTCATAATACAGCAGAGTTCAGGTGTGAAATTAAAGCTTTGCCTCACACCAAGTTGACAGGCATAATGCTTGATTTCCACACTTGAAGTGGAGGATTAGTCACTGAAGCTTTTATCAAAGAGCAAACCACAACAAAGCTGCGATGAATGTACACTAGCTGTCACATATTATTTTACAGTTGTAAATATGGTAACTCCACACAGACCAAATAGGAAAACACACACATTTTGTGCATTCCTTTTCTACCCGGCCCTGATCTTTATTAAAAGGAAAAGCTAAAATCTTGTGTCATCCATTTATATATCAGAGCAATTCAAACAAAATGTAGATGTATTTGGAAAAATAATATGCTTATTCCTATGTTAACAATCTTGAAATGTATTTTTTGAGGTCAGTCAAAATATAATTGAGGACATTTCAAGTCTGCCTGGTGACAGAAACATAGGGTTGTTTCACTGACAGTGTGCTTGTATAGGGTGGTTAGCCTTTAGGCCTCAGTGGCCAGAGGTATATAAGCTGTTGGAGAGGAGATCTGTTTAGTAAAGCATTTGAGCAGGGCAGAAACATCAATTTACTCATGAAGAGGATCTCAGCGGTCGGCTCGTGAACTATGGAACCGTGTGAATATTTAATGAAGCATTACTGTCAGGGGAATGCGCTGAGATTTAGAAGCCCTATCTATATCTTGACCTACATGTGTTTTCAGTTTATCCAGTGGGGCTTGACAAGTTTTAAAAAAGTCAGAAACCTATCAGCTAAAGTAATAATAGATAATTCACTTAATTTGGCATCAAAAGGTTTTCACTTAACAGCAATATGTGCTCAGCCTAACCAACCATTAGTCGTGCGCCACATTCAGCCTGAGGAACAAATGAGATTTATAATCTCTCGCTCTGGGCCCTAAACTCATTAAAATACATTACTAGTCTTGTCATATTGGATATAGATCATGGCTCAAATGATGTATAATAAGCCTGCCGCCCTTTTTAGGACATGACCTGCATTTAAAGAAACTTGGATCTATACAATTCTAATCAGGGTCGTCTTGTATAGATGTTTTAATCTTAATGGGTATGAATACAAAGCCTGTAGTGAATGAAAAAATAAATTGGCCGACCTCCTCTGCTGCAAGAAAGCTCCCCACCCCTCTAAGCTAAGGCATTCAATTTCCCAAACCAAGGTATAGTTCATTCAATTTTAAATATCCCCTGTCCCTGAGCACCATGAACATGGCATAGAGATTGTGGGAAGAAATGCAAAACGCAGAGAGTTAAATTATTTCTCCACGGCATCTCTGCCAGACGGAGCAGCACCCTGGTCGAGGGGAAGGGAGGGGAGAGCAGGGAGTTAGAGCAGAAAAGGCCCATCTACAGATGGTCAGGGTGGGAGTGTATTGGCAGGAGCACCAGAACACTTCTGCCGTGTCTAGTGGAACTCAGACCGCTCACTGCGACTGGCCTCATTGCAGCCAAGAGCTGAACCCAGATCAGTAGAGTACAACTAAGGCTGAGAGACAGAGAGAAAGACTGATAACAGATGTGGCATTACAGCCCACACATACAGAAAGTGATATTTAAATGTCACTTGTTGACCAAACAGCAATGGTTCAAGGAAAACAGCAGATCAACATTGTGTTGAAAAGATTCTCTGGGCTGCAGAATCCTAAAAACAGCTCAGGACACTTAATTTTCTCTTTATAAAATTGGATTGACTCCCAATGTATATAACGACATTAAACTAAATTAGAGGTGGCTATTCATGTCTCCTAAGGGTCTACGATCAATGCAAGGGAACTATATTAACTGCAGGCGATGGGATATTGCTGTTTAATAAGCTCCCACAGAAACTGAACAAAAGCTATTTAAACAATAGGTAATGACATTCAGGTCACAAGCATTGCTGCAATAATGCAGTCATTGAAAAACAGCTTCATATTAGCATGATGATCATTTTCAACAAGTCTGAGGGAAAAGAGTCGGTGACAAATAATATTAAAGGTCATATCATTTCACATTTATTTACCTGTTAATGCTTGTCATAAAACAAGCTGGAGGATGTTCCAGTCATTGCTTCATTATGGGAACCATTACAGTGACAGCTAATGGATAGTTAGAAGTAATTTCATAAAGAAACATGGTTTATGATTTAAGTTTATGGATGTTCAGCTCCTGTCTGTAGACTTCAGTAATGTCCTGTGCTTGTGTAACTTGTTTATTTTCCATTTCTGACAAATTGCAGAGGAGCCGTTCTATGTGCAGGTGATGGAGCGCAGACAGCGTAATGTCTCGGGTCTGTGGGGCCATATAGAAGGAATGATGCTAACTTGACCCCTCGAGGCTTCCCATTGTGCCTCCAACAGACTCACTGCAAGTGCATTATCTGTGTTGTGATTTACGAGGGAAAGACAACCTTTTCTGGAAGCAGCATGGGACTCGCATATCAACATGCAGTTCAAATAAGGACGGGACAGTGAAGCTCTGGCCCTAAAGGGCACTTCAACATAATAGTGCATGACAACTCCGGGAAGGATCCCTTACATAAAAATATATTCCATGAGCTTTTTTTTATATTACTTGTTACATATCCTTTTTATAAGTCTGTGAACTACATGACCCTTTCTTGAAAATCTGTGTGATCTAATGCTCTAGCAGAAAAATATCTTACTCTTTGAAGGACGAGGTCAAGATCTTGTCTGAAAGCACAAGCTTGAATAAAGCAAACAAGCCAAAGCCTATAAGCTCCTCGCTGACCTTTAGCTACATCGAAGTGATAATGAATTGAAATGTCTCAGGTTAGGTGTGTATGAAAAATACATGAATAACCTGAGGTATTGAGGTAAAAGATGTATGACTTTGTGACATTGGCTAAGCTGTTTATTATACTTGTGGGAATGTTATTTAACTCCAACAGAAGAAGTCTGACTTGAAGGATTGTATTAATACAAAACTCTCATGTCCATAATATACACTAAATATGTTATTGGTCTCTGTAATCAGCCCTGAAATGTTCCTTTGCTTAGTTAATTTAAAGTAGGAGATGAAGGGAAACAAACAGTCGTATTTTATACAAATCTGTATTTGTGTTTCCTCTATAGTGTCTCCTACATTGTCAGGAAGGAATAATAACTCAAACAGGGACTTTAAACTCTGGAAGATATCCACTTTATTTTGCTTGCAGACTTCTAAAGGGATAACTTCATGGCCAAGAGCAATTATTACAGTGACCAATGCCTTTCAGTGGCCATCCTAAAAACAGCAGGACTTTGGTTATGAATCACAAAAGGAACCTCAAAGAAAACGGCTACAAAAGAAGCTGACAGAATTTCGATTACACAAACTTATTACATTGTTTGGTGTCAGTACAATAATTTGTCATTGGTTGCCTCTGTCAGACACTCAAGGCCCCTTTGGGGGGCTTGAGGAAAGCAATGCCTCCCGTTCCCTTCCCTACTCTGTCTTGAGTATCACAGCCTTGGGGATGGAAGTGTTTTAGAGGTGGATTGTCAGATCAGATACTGGCTGCCTCTGTATATGTGACATGCTGGAGGCTAAAGGAGAACGGAGGATAACTAATGTCCCCACTGCCTGGATATCGCAGTGACACACACAAAGTCCACTCATCTCTCTTTTCAGATGGATCCTCATTCTCCTTGTTCCCATTTACACCTCAGCAGATCTATATCTGGACTTCACACAAAGCAACAGCAGACACGGCAGGAAAAGGAAGGCCGGTGATGGATAAGAACTTGCATAATGATAAGATGGCATGAAATCAAGTGCTATTGACTGTAATGTCCCCGGCAAACATCGATGAGATGAGTTTGAGGAGGCCATGGGAAACACTGCACATTTGGAAGGAGGTGCTTTGCATGCACTGCAGAGTGTGCTGACTATCTGAAGTTTTTGCAAAAAAACATGGAAGAGGCCTTGTCTTGCAATCTCATAATATACCCAATGTCAGCAATAATTAAAAAGTCTGTGCTTAGAGGTGGTGATACACATAATTGCTGTTGGAGTAATTAGATGATAAAACCTTGAGAGATTAACATACACAGTGCAATGACCATACACACAGTTCAGGGTAAAAAGTTATGTTCTACACCTCAGTTATCTTGCCTCACACTTTTTGTAACCTCCATACATCCATTACCAATTGGTGAGATGTGACATATTTGTCAATGTGTTCTCAAATGCTCTGTCAAACAGTGTAACGAATGTGTGTGCAAATTGCTAAGTACTTGCTTCTCTGATGTCATTTCATATCATTTATTGTGGCACACAAGCCATCTTCTTAGATTTTCCTCTCTTGATTGATAGTGTGACATTATCATCAATATGGCCCTAAAGGGCTGTGCACATTATTTCCCCCAGTTTTCTGGTTTTTCATATGAGCAGCAGAGAGAGAAGTATTATTATTTTTTTAGGAATTCACACTGGTTTGCTATAATGAGTTGTTACTGAATCCCTGTGTATTCTCCACACTTGTTGTCAGCCATGGGGACACTGTCTTTCATTATC
Organism: Pseudochaenichthys georgianus; assembly: GCF_902827115.2. NCBI lineage: Eukaryota > Metazoa > Chordata > Actinopteri > Perciformes > Channichthyidae > Pseudochaenichthys > Pseudochaenichthys georgianus. The sequence continues at coordinate 24,929,261 of NC_047523.1, read as the reverse complement.
TTCCCGCTGCTGTCTGTCTTTCTAAACCATGCAAAGGGCTGCGTGCAGGATCCAGTGGGATGCTGAGGGTTCTCCAGTATGGATATCAACCAAGACACTGGGAGTGGGTTTCTCCCTTCAAAGACCTCATGTAATAGAAAGCCTGTATGTAAAAGGGATGTTTTGGGGGCTAAATGATAAACAATCCCCTCACTTGGTTAGCAGATTTGCTCCCCAGCAGTGGGAGTTTCCAATCTAACTGAACATAACTGATTTCTATGATTATAGTGAGAAGGTCTGTGTAATTAAGGCCTTGATCAGACTGCATGACATACATATCTATAGGCTACTTCTCACAGTTATGCGATTTTCTTTGTATTTCCTTGACTTACTTGTTCTGGTCCCTGGAAGCAGATCCTGCACAGCGGAGTCCTGAAGCCGCTCTCAGAGTAGCTGGTGAGGGAGAACCGCTCCTCCAGTTTGCCCTTTGAGCAGTCATCGGAGGAGCTGCTGCAGCCGCGCAGGGCCACCGACAGCTCGGCAGCATCCACCCAGCCCGACCGCTCTCCGCCCGGCGGCCCGGGGGCTCCCGCTACAGGGGAGGTAACCCGGTCACCTGCGGGCTGGTGGCTCCTCGTTAACGTATTGTTATTGTCGGGGATGGCGACGCCTGATTGATGGCTTTCAGTTCTTTGGACGCTCATGGGGGTCAGCGGAGGCAGAGGTGTCGGTGGCCCGAGAAGGAGCACCCTCAGGTCACCGAGCAGGACGCAGCAGCGGCTCTTCAGCATGCCCTGGCTGCGCAGCATCAGGCTGAACCGGCCACAAACTCACAGCACCATGCAGAGGTGTTGGAAGAAGACAGCATGTACTGGATATGTCCCCGTCATGAGCCAACACTTTCTCATATGGGGTCGTTGGGGTGCGTTTTCCAGCGTGTGTTGGGGTTTAAAGAAGTCTGCAGTTCTCTTTGTTGATTTATTCTAATTGAAAGTAGCCTATGTTATTGTTTCACGAGAATGTAAATCCAAAAGGCAAACAAATCCCATCGATGCAAACAAGTGTCTGAAGCCATTAAGTTCAATAAATGTCACAGCTAAAAGAGGAAAGGAAAATGTTAGTTTGATAGTAATATGCATTCAAGTAATAAGGCTACGGCTCGTTCACTCAGTGCCCACTGTCATTCATGGCTGTAATGGTCTGTCTGTTCTGTACAACATAAACTATTTCGACAGGCTTTTCCCTCCAGATTCACGACGAGTACACAAAGCAAGTATCACATAATGCCTTGTAGTACAATGGGCTGATATTTACTAACAAAATGCCAGCGTTTAATCTGTAAATTCAAATATTCCAACACCGAAATGCACACACTTAATCAGCAGAGCTCTCAGCCTTTCAAATCAATCGATGTCGTGCCACGAAGCGAAATATATCTTACCTGGCGAGCAATCCCGATTTCCACAGCCTTAATGCTTACAGTTTTTTTTTTTTGATAGATCTCCTGCCGACTGCAGGTCGCTGGCAAGTCTGCGCGGAGCTTAAATCCCCAATTGTCGCATTTCCATGTCCGAGGAACAAGCCGATGGGTTTACATCCCTCCGTTAAAATCCAACAGCATTGTAGGACTGTCCTGTCCTGCCCCGGGTGAAAGCATCCGTTGCCCCGGATTGTCCTGTGATCATTGGCTGCTGAAAAGGTGCTGCAGCCTCAGCACCATGATTCCTGGGACAGCTCCCAGACGCCGCACGTCACCTCCGCACAGTGATGCAAGCAGCCAACTCATTACAACTGAGACAAATGCACATGCAGGAAAATGGTATATCACTACTTTTAGCCAAGTCATTCATAGAAGGATGCATTATGTTAAAGGTCAGGTTCATGTTTTATTCCCAAAGTATAGCTTCCATCATGCAAACAGAAAGCAGAAATTATTAATTAAACAGCTCAATTATCAGGCAACACATGGCCAACACAAATTATTCATAAAAGCTCAGCTAAATAGTGTCACTTTGCTCAGCACAAATATCAATTAGGTTGAATGTGGCTAAAACCTAAACAATGATCACATCTGCAAAGGGAGACATGGCAGGCTACTCAAATTAGGAAAAGCAATTTATTCTCCTCATTATCGTCAATTAAAAAAAAAAAAGGCCTTAAAACACTAAACTAGTGATGGAAAAAGTATTTAGATTGTTTGCTTGATTCAAAGTGGCTTACTAAAATGCAAAAACAGATTATTGTTTGTCATGCATGCAAGAAGGGTTTACATGTTATAAATTAAGATAATTTATAGTCCTACTTTATATATTGTTGAATATTATGTAATGTAAACTGAGGCAAGTAGCTCTAACCCCTGATGCGTTTCTGTCCGGCAGGTAATTACCGAGTAAGTGTCTGATAAAATAACTATTGAATACAACAGGGATGGAAGACAGCTGGATCAACAACACAACACATTAGAGAATAAATGTTTCTATTGTTGATATGGTGTAAAGTAACAAACTACATTTACTCTAGCACTACTCATACAACTTTGAGGTACTTGTACTTAAGTTAAGCATTACATTGTTTTTCTACTTTTTACTTCTACTCCACTGAGGTAATTCGTGTATTTACTCCACCACATATATTTAATAACACCTAGGTTAATAACACTTATCACACTTAAGTAAATAACACTTTAATCAATCAATATTTGGATTCAACTGAACCTGAAATGGGCCAACCTGCATAATGAGTAGGCTACTTTTACTTTAGGTACTTTAAGTATATTTTGATGCCAATACTTTTCTACTTTTACTTAAGTCACATTTTAATTGAAGGACTTGTAGTTGAACCAGAGTATTCATACACTCTGGTACTTCTCCACTGACTCAAGTACAATATATAACCCTCTAATATTGATATAATTCAGTTGGAAGTCTCTCCTCCTGTCTCTACACTGCCAAGCAACCGACGCCTTCTCCACGTGCCCGCTTGTTTTTCTACGTCACTTCCTGCGCGGCAGTCCCTTCTCGAACCAGCTAACTTTTAGCAACATGTCAACTAGCTTCAAATGTATCGCCCTGCGTTGTTCTTAGACACTTTTAAATCCTTGCAGTCTTTAGATGGCACTGTTTGTCATGTGATATCCGAATAAGTGCTCACTTAAACCGCTGTCGACATATTTCTAGCTTATGTTGCGCAGTTTGACTGCCGCGCGAGCAACGTTAGCAAAGGAGGCTGCGGTTGAAGTTGACTAACTTTTAGGATATAGTTGTATTGATAGTCCTTTCATTGCATGGATCATGTGTTTGTAGGTAATTCAAGGTGTTGGCTAACTCTGAGAGCCTCGTTAGTAGTGTGTTTACGTTAGTTGCAGCTAAGTAAACCATCATCATGTCTAATCAGCTGACGACAGAGCAGCAGCGAAAGATCGATGAAAACAGACGCAGAGCTTTGGAGAGAAGAGCACAAAGACTTGGACACACTATCAGCGACAATAAGCAGGCCTCGGCAGACTCCACCAGTACTTCAGTGCAGGTACAGACCTCCAAACGTCGACTCGACTCTGATCCTGCTGCTGCTCCTCAAAGAGAAACTCTGAGCTCAGCTTCTGCACCTAAACGGTTTGTTCCGCCCTTCAAAAAAGACTCTGGTTCAAAGCAACAGCTATTATCTACATCTGGCAACACAATCCACCATAATACTAACTCTGCATCTACCAGACAGGTAAGATGTGTGCTGTAATGTTCAATCACTTATTATTTAGAGTAAAAATAACAAAGTATTTCTTAACTATGTGTACTGTCTTTCCTTGAAGATACAAGTCATTGACCCACTTCCTCATCATGTGAGCAGCCCTGTCTTGTCTACTGGAGGAAGCTTTGGTGTGAAGCCAGCTCACCCCAAACCAAACCTAACCTCCAACAGCTCTGAGGGTGCAGTTGTGCCTTTCTACAAGCAAACCAGTAAACCGTGCCAGAGTCCTGTGGCACCGCTTTCCTCCCCCTCATCAACTTTCAATGCTGTACCTGCAAAAAAGCCTGCCATCTCTGTAAGAGGAAAATGTGTAGCTCACACAGAGGGCCGCTTCAGAGTAGAAGTGTGCTACCACGCCCAGCTCATTGTCGTTTTCAAATCCATCCCATCAAAGAACTATGGTAAGTATCTGCCAGGGCAGATACACTGGCAGACTGTTCAACGATAGCTTTATGGTCCGAGCAAAGGGGGAATAAGAGTCTATTTCCAATTTATTGTATACTAAACAACTGCAGAATTAACACTTAATTGCATATCAAATTGTTAGCGCTCTAGTTTTGAATGGGAGAGTTGTTCATGTTTATTTGTATTTTGGACTTATACCATAAAAATACTGGCATGCATTTTGAAAATGGCCATAGTTCCCCTCAGCCATAAGCCCCATTTTTTGTAAGACTTTCTCAGGCTGATTTATATATTTCATATGCCTCATACAGAAATAAACAAGGCGGTATGATGATGATGTTAGTTATGCACCGTTATGCACCAAATAGGTCTGTGTATCAAACCTGAGTGATGACTTAATGTTTTGTGTTAGCAGCAGGTGTTGCAATTTTCAAATAATACCCAGCTCTACTGCCACAATTCACCATCTAAACACACAATCACGACAACCTCTCCTGCAAGGCAAAATAACCAATGACTGAACTCACCACTATATAAATAAATCTGGCCATTGTTTCAGAGCTTTCCTCTGCTAAAGAAACCACGTCCTGAAATCTTTCATACTAACCAGTAACAGTTTTCTCGATAAAAATACCACATTTCAAAATGTAGTTATTTGTACCATATGCCTGGTTTGGTGTGTTCATTTCAATGTCTGTGATGTCTTATAATAAAGTCTTATCTTCTGCATTAGACCCAGCCACAAAGATGTGGAACTTCTGTCTGGAGGACTATCGAGTGCTAAGTATGAACATCAGGGAAATAATCATTTGATGCACTCCTTATTTTCCCATTAGCCTACATTAAAGGCATGAGAGTATTGGTTTTCTTCAGGCTGCTGCTACATCCCCTCTCTTTTCTTTACCCTGTATTGCAGTGGAGGAAGCTGCTGCCGTGGCTTCTGTGTCTTTGCGGCCTCTGGAGGGAATGGAGGCGTTGGACGTGGCGGCAGCCACCAGCGCAGCCTGTGACGGGGCAGCACTGGGGGCGCTGCTGAAGCTGTGTAACGGCTGGCAGAAACCTGGGGCCACATTGCAGGGCCAGTGCGTCCTGGTGTCCCCGACAAAGTTTGAGGTCGACATCGGTTACCATGTGGACGTGATTGCGGCATGCAAGCAGATGCCAACAAAGAGCTATGGTAAACAGTGAACCTATGCATTTAATATAATTGAATAATGGTGAATCTGTGTGATACTGACTTGTCATTTATGTTGTTGTGTGGCAGACTTGAAAACAAAAAAGTGGCGTTTTTCCCTTGCAGACTACAAGAGACTCTGTGAGTGTCAACATTTGCTTTATTTAGCCTCTTTCCCTCTGTGGTCCTACTGTCTCTGGTACATTTGCCATCTTGTCTGACCGTGCTGTGTTCCATACCCAGTGGATGTCCTCAGTGGGATAGCAGCAGTGGAGGTGGAGCCTCTGCCCAGGGCAATAGTCCAGGCTTTCTCTGCCAGGTTTGATGGGACAGAAGCCAGGTCTTTAGACGTCCCTGAGGCCGACCTCTCCAGCATCGACCCCTCGCTCACCTGCAGCCTTATGCCCTTCCAGAGGGAAGGAGTCAAGTAGGTGCCTTTGGAATGCAATCAGTGCTCTTTTCGCAATAAATCAATACCAAGAGATTGCTATTCATCTAAAATGGGCTCAGTATTGTGCATACAAAGAGAATCTTTTGATAAAAGCCAATATTTCTATGCCATTTCTCTGACTTTTTTCAGATACAGTATGGTAATAGAGAACCGCAGTGATGCGTCCTAAAACCCGGAAGTAAACTCCTTCCGGTTCCTTTCTTCAAAAAGCAATGCAATTTCTCCATAGGATTTTGGAAAATAGCTCGAAATAAGGTCTGTGGTTGACACACATTTAAGAGACAGATCACGTTTTGTTCAGCCGGATAATCTCCACATGTCTACCCTACTTTTATAATTTTCGAATCATAAATCTAGTCGCCAGAAGCAAAATGCTAAAGTTATGCTACAGCAGGGTCGCTGCTTCAACGTCACACCAACTTAAGATCCATATTCAAAACTACAGATTAAAAATTGTACAAGTTGAAGCGTTTGTTTGAACACTTTGCAGGAGGCAGGTACTCACTTTCAAGCAGAACAGGGCAAACAAACTTAGCGGGAGTGTTTTACGTGTTCGGTGTAATGACGTAAAACGGCCTCGACAACTTCTGTGGTCCTATTCAGCCACTCGGTAACAACCATCGTTTTTCAGACACGTAAACTCTTCAAAAATCACCAGCGGGGTCACTGCTAATGTATTTGATGTCGTAGAACAAAACGTTATCTGTCTCTTAAATTTGTGTCAAACACAGACCTTATTTCGAGCTATTTTCCTAAATCCTATGGAGAAATTGCATTGCTTTTTGTCGAAGGAAGTGGTAAAAATGCTAACTTACTTCCGGGTTTTAGGACGCGTCACTGCGGTTCTCTATAGATGAGATAATGGGCTGGATCAGTTTTACTTCCACTCACTGTGCTGCTGTAGCTTTTAATTTGAGCATTTCCTTGTGTCCCTGTAGTTTTGCAGTGTCTAAACAAGGCCGCCTCCTTCTGGCGGATGACATGGGCCTGGGGAAGACGGTGCAGGCCATCTGTATAGCAGCTTACTACAGGAATGAGTGGCCTCTGCTGGTGGTGGCTCCCTCCTCTGTGCGATTCACCTGGGCCGAGGTAAAAAAAACATTCTGCAGAGTGAGCTTTAAAAGAGAAAATGGCTTAGTAAGTGTCAGAGGTTATCACTTTGTTTCGATTTAATTGTGTCATTATCGGTCTGAATTAATTCAGCATTTATCGTCTTAATGATATTCTCCTGGCCTCCTTTGACAAATGTGTTGCCTTACACATTGTATCGCTGCTTAAATCTCATCATCTGCATTCTAGGAATGTTCATACTGTTCCCCAAGGACTGCTAGACGCTGTTAAGTACTTTATCTTCAGTAGAGCAGATGGCAGTATTGAATTCTTCGCATCCATTTTCTTTTCTCATAGGTGATGATTTGGATTGTGAAGGAATTGATTTATAGAAGATATGCTTAAATAGCGTATTAATATGGCCATTATTAATGATAAAGATCTGCTTCCCTGGATTTTGCTAATATAGCTTGTACCATATCTATATAACTATAGTATGTTAGATGGACTTTTAGGTATTTCCCCCTTATTTTATATAATACATTAGAAAGTCAGACTGGTCTAAGACCACAAGGTCATTATAATGTCCCAACACTTCCTTGAATGTTAGTGTCTTTTTGTCATTGTTTTCCTTCCATAGTTTCAATGGTGTCTACCTAATTTCATGTGTCCCCTTTTCTCTGGTATGTTTCTCATCTTCTGTAGCTTCTATTCTCTGCTTAACTCACAGCAGCATTACCAACCTGCCACTAGCGGCACATTTTGAGCAGAGCTTTACTTGGCCTTTTGTCTATTAACAAGACAAGACTGTCTGCTCTCTAAATAGATATCTTGGATCAAACGCAGTCCCCCAATCAGGAGTTGGAATCGCAGAGGGGGTTTAGTCACCGGAAGCCGGCCCATTAAAGGGACTTTACTCTGTCTGGCTTGGCTCTTATCTCCACTGTTAGTCTTTGGCCACATCTACTGCAAAACATGGGAGCTATAACTTAGTGAGTGGAAGCCAGGTTGACAGGCGCATGGAGAGGAAGTAGATGAACTGTCAGAAAGATTTGGGCCACAGGGGATTTTTTCTTAACGACATAATTGGTTATTTTTTAATTGGAAAGGCTGTGATATCAGTTTGTGAATGATTGGTGATTAGTATCATTCAAAGCAGCTGTCAGTCACAAAATGATTATGATGGTGTTCATATCAAATGTCAGAGTCTGAGTTATTCCCAGACGGTAGGGGATAAAGTAGAGCTAGTTCTGTGTTATTCTGTTGTTTCACTGCGGCTGTGACATGAGTGTCTCTGCCTGCAGGCCTTCAGACGCTGGCTCCCCTGCCTGAGTCCTGACAGCATCAACGTGGTGGTAAAGGCCAAAGAAAATCTTCACGCTGGTTTGGTCAACATCGTCAGCTACGACCTGTTGAGCCGGATCGACAAGCAGCAGCTAGCAACCACCTTCAATATTCTCATCATGGTGAGCTTTGCAGTGTTTAGAAATGGCTCACCTTAAGAATTACAAAATAATGACTATGTTTTAAACAAAATATCTTGTTGTGATTCTGTGCAGGATGAGAGTCACTTTCTGAAGAACATGAAGACTGCTCGGTGTAAAGCAGCCTTGCCTCTGCTGAAGGTGCGCATTGTCTTTCTGTTTTATTGGAATTATCTTTTTGATTCAAAACTGAGGGGAAATGTGCCCGGTTAAACCTAGAGAGGCCCTCTTAACATTAAGTCGCAAATCAGATTTGTTATAATTATGTGTTTTATTTATTTTAAACACACAAATCAAAACCAGGATTTACAGGGAAGCCAGATCCAGGATTTTCTAACGTCAGATAACTATTATTCTTTAGCCTGAACCAAAAGAGCCAGCCGTTACAGAAGGAGTGGAACCAAACCAATATTTAAAGGGAAAACACACAATCTATCCCAGGGTAAACATTGTCTTTGCTACAAATACTGACAACACAATATTAAACTATTATAATGAAATAAATCCTTTTTCACACATCTATTTTTGGGCTGAGTATTTCAACTTCAAGCCGTCCACACACTTCACAATTTCCAAAATATTGAATAACCAGTTGCTACATACCAGATTTCCCTTTTTTAAATGTATGCATCGGCCACAGGTTCTTATGAGATTCCTGTCCTTTATCAAGAGATGACGGATATAAATCATTGCATTGCATATGTGGTGTATCATCTATTTCACTTGGTTACATTGATCCACAAACCAGCTGGAGCAGACACATTGCTGCGCTGCTCTGATCAGAGTTGTTTGTTCTTCCTCAGGCAGCGAAGAGAGTGATGCTTCTGTCCGGCACCCCCGCCATGTCCAGACCCTCTGAGCTCTACACACAGATCCTGGCCGTCAAACCCACACTGTTCCCTCGCTTCCATGAGTTCGGCTTGCGCTACTGCGCTGCTGCACAGGTAGCTAAAGCCTTAAAACATCTTTGTCTGTCGAACTGTGATGCTGACTGCTGTTGAGCTGTAATTCCGGTACATCTCAGAGAACATATAAGGCTCCAGGTGTAGGGATGGGTATCGTTTTAACGGTACTACTACTTGTATCGATACCGCTTATCGGTCCGGTCTTTTAACGGTACTTTTATCGGTTCTTTTGGAGAAAGAAATAAGAAACAAATTGTGAACAAAATTAACATTGCTAGTAAAAGAGCGATAACGTCGGAGCTTAACGGTACCACGGTCTTTAATAATTCAGCCCAGGGGCCCGTTTAAAGGTGACATGTCATGCTTTTCCGGTTATTGCCCGTCCCCTTGTGTGTTATGAAGGTTTTTATGCATGTAAACGGTCTGCAGAGTCAAAACCCTCAAAGTACACCATGTAGGGACTAAAACTCTAAAACAGAAAATACCTCCCCAAAACGCCTCGTTGGAGATACGTCACTGTCCATTTGATTCTTCCGGGGACATCATGATGTCATGTCGTCCCCGGAACGAAATGGACCAATCCGTGGAGCCGTTACGTTACGTCCGCGGAGCCGTTACGTTAAGCCCCCGCTGATTGGTCCAAATTGACCAATCCACGGACTTCCTCACACACTCAGTGCATGCAGCTCTGCTGATCTCTCCTCCCTGGCTGCAGGCTGATAACAGACAGTTGGGATCGCGGCGAAATTCTCTCTGCAGACCCATTCTCACAGCGTTTATCAACCTTTTTCTTACTCAATATCAAGCCACACTTATTGTTTTTACTTCGGCTGTGACTTTGTGTGTGCTCAGGGTGAGTTTGGCTGTGTTTCGCTGTGTATCGCTAAACAAGGAAACAACACCTCCACGGAGCTTAGCGCGATTCACAACGTGAAACAATCGGACGTTGTGAATCGCGCTGAGCTCCGTGGAGGTGTGATTTCCTTGTTTAGCGATACACAGCGAAACACAGCCAAACTCACCCTGAGCACACACAAAGTCACAGCCGAAGTAAAAACGATAAGTGTGGCTTGATATTGAGTAAGAAAAAGGTTGATAAACGCTGTGAGCCGCGATCCCAACTGTTATCAGCCTGCAGCCCGGAGGAGAAATCAGCTGAGCTGCCTGCATAGAGTGTGTGTGTGAGGAAGTCCGTGGATTGGTCAATCGGAGCACACTGGGCTCACAGGGAGGGGGGCAAGAGCTGCAACGAGCCGTTTAGTGGAGAGAGTGAATACACGTAGTTTACAGAGATGCTGTATGCCAAACAATGTGAGTTTGGAAAATTGCACAGTATACATCTATTCTAGTAGACCACAACAATGGAATTATGATCAGTGGAAATGGCCATGACATGTGACCTTTAAGTGCACTAGGGTGGGAAATCTAATGGGTGTGATGAGACGAGCAGGATTGTTTAAATGAAATGAGTGCACTCACTTAAACTTAATGTCTTAATGTTAATTGGTGAACAGTAAATATATTGAAACTGTTTTTTAGGTGTCAGCAGATTCCTCTGCTCTGATTTATTTTTTCTCCACTCCTCTTTAGTTGCTCTGCCTTTGCCACTTAATCTTCTTAAATATTTGTATTCCGTGGAAATAGGAAGCACGCTACATGAGTAAAGGCCAATCACACCCTTTAATTTGGTCCTTATGACTCATTTTGTAGATTGTGGAGATTTCCCCTGCTCTGGAAAATATCAGTTAGAGACTCTGGAGATATGACTTTTATTTCTGTGACTTCTAGTTTAGTCTCTGCCTTGACTTTCATGAAAACTCCAGGGCTGTCTAAATACTCTTGAGGTTCTTCTGTCAAATTCTTCTCATATCTTTTATCTCCGTTCCCTCCTTCCACCATCATACGTTCTGTTATCCATGTCCTCTCCTCTCTCCCTCTCTGTCCCAGTCGACTTGGGGGTGGGACTACTCGGGCTCCTCTAACCTGGGAGAGTTGAAGCTGTTGCTGGAGGAGTGTTTGATGTTACGCCGGCTCAAAAGCGAAGTCCTCTCGCAGCTTCCTGCTAAACAACGCAAGGTTGTCACGGTGACAATAGAGGGTGTCAATGGCCGCATAAAAGCTGCTCTGTCAGCTGCTGCCAACCAGTTGGCCAATCAACAGCGCAATGTAAGTTAACAATGTTTCTCATAGTCCTTGATTGCAGATTGTAAACTAAACATTCAAACTTAACTCTCTTCCCCGCTCAGAGTGTGAAAACCAACTCCAGATTCTCTCTGTTCGGATCAAGGTTATTCTCTATATTTGCCATGTTTCACGCCGTGTCCACATTTTTTATAGACAAAGAGAACAATAAAAGCAGGACACGCTCTTCAGAAGCAGTATCTTCAACAGAGAGGGATTTTGTTTGAGTCTATGCACTGTTTTGTTTTTAAATCCTACTAATTGTGCCTTGTAAGAGATCGTGTAGGGAAATTACAATTCTCACATCTTCAATCAAACCTTCCAAAAACAAGGAATGTGTAAAATCCTGACAAATACATCAGTTTGTCAGAAATACAACCCTGAATTATGTTTGAAAAAAAGACGGGAAAGACTCTGTTGGACTTAGAGTAATGGAGGATTCTTCATCTATACCAGAGGATTTTTAAATGCCAAAGTATTCAAAACCCAAACCTGTTGATAAAATGTAATGCGAGAAAAAATAAAAGGTTAGTTCTACTTGAAATGTAATCTTTGTGATTTAAAAAGTCAAATACAGGCAACAAAACTGTTGTTAAGCCCAAGAAAGTTCCATGAATTGGTTTAGAGTCCTTTCAAGCGAGAGCTTTTCAAACTGACCCAGAATACCCCAGCAAGTCTTATTTTAGGAATATTTTGACACTTGAGTCGCTTAGCGTGATTCTTTATTATCACACTGCTCCTCAGGGTAATGGCAGTCTCATCAGATCATCAGTCAGAATCTACTGTCAGTTCTTATCTTGTGCTGCTCTTATCTCTTTTTTCAGAAGAAGGAAGAGAAGGACGCCCTCCTCGTCTTTTATAACCACACAGCTGAAGCCAAGCTGCAAGCCATTATGTAAGAGCAGACCTTCTAACAGTCACTAAATCAAATCAGCTTAAATGTGATGAGCACTGAGATTAAAATGTCAAATGAATCCGAGTCTTTTGTCAGGCCATTGTGATTGCGCTGGTTTTTAGAGATATCAAAAAAAAGAGTTTTCACTTTAGGACTAAATATTGAACTGCTTTCTGTGAAACTGAGTTTTGTTGTGTCTGTCACCGCCAGGGAGTACATCACAGACATGCTGGAGTGTGGGAGGGAGAAGTTTCTTGTGTTCGCCCATCATAGGTTAGTCCTGGATCATATCAGCAGCGAACTGGGAAAAAAGGTGAGTCAGATGTTTGGATACGCACAAAATCTTAGTATGAAAGAGAGAGTAGCTGCGGGGAACAAGAGTGGGCAGCTCATTTGAGCTTAGTAATACTACTACTATGACTTTAATATACAAGGGTTGTTGATTTGTGCTGGTCTGCTTTTAATCTCTTCCTTCTCTTCCTATAGAATGTGAGTTTTATCCGTATTGACGGCTCCACATCCTCTGCTGATCGGCAGCTGCTGTGTAATCGGTTTCAGAGCTCCACTCAGACCTGCGTGGCTGTTCTCTCCATCACGGCCGCCAGCATGGGCCTCACGCTGCACGCCGCCGACCTGGTGGTCTTCGCTGAGCTTTTCTGGAACCCGGGGGTAAGCAACAAGTTAATACGGCAACATGCTGTGCACTCAATGTGACTATTTTATTATGGTTGCATTTTATTTTGTAGTATTTTCCTTTTCAACTCAATTTTTGTATCTTCTTTCCATCAACAGAAGCTTAGGTTTTGAAGTAGCTCCCAAACATGACAGACGGAGAAGATTTACATAGTGGTGGTTGAAAAAAGCAAAACATGTAGTAACTAAAAAGCCTAAGGAGTAAGACCTGCATTCTTCGGTGCCAAATCATTGCCGTCTATTCTAGATCCATAAATTGGCAATACTTTGCTAACAGTTTAAGCATTACATCTGTGTAACATAATGGGCTGTCTGTATCTGTCAGTGTGTTTGGATGTTTATTTGCCCTTCAGTGGCTGCACACATGCTGCATCACCTGCAACGTTAGGTAGTGAATTATTGAACACATTGTATTGCTGTTATCCAAAATGAACTGAATTTTACCAGCCAATACAGGAATGTCCCAGTCCCTTTTTCATGCCAACAGTTTGCAGTGACAACAAATGGCAGTACCGTCCAATGGGGCTTTCTAAAATTGGGCAGGATAAGACAAATCCATACAAAAAACTCAATTCATAATGATCTAATTATTGTACTCAGCCTGACCTCTGCATAAGTAACCACATCTTTAATTTTCAGCTGTTGGCGGCTTTTTCCCTGAACAGTAACTCAGCATTTGATTGACTTCTGTATGCAGAGCAGTAGTCAACTTGAATAAAGATTTGGTAATAATAAGATTGCAATTTCCCCCCCTGCAGGTTCTCGTGCAGGCAGAGGACAGGGTGCACCGTATTGGACAGACCAGCAATGTGAACATTCACTACCTGGTTGCCAAGGGAACAGCTGATGATCACCTGTGGTACGTGTTGAACAGTGGGAAGTGAGACCCAATTAAACTGATTAGAGTTTTAAAGTCCTTTTTCTCACATATTCATAATTCTTTCACTACAGTATGGGGTGGGGGGGGGGGGCAAGGGCTCAAGGCAGCGTTGATTGTCTGACACACACATCGTGACAAGGAGTGCATTTATTGTTCCTGCTCTTTTATAAGAATGTATATCTTCATTGATCCAGGCCAATGATCCAGCAAAAAATGAATGTCTTGGAGCAAGTGGGATTGTCTGAGTCAAACCTCTCTGACAAAGCAGTAATCGCCAGCTTCCACTCTAAGGTAAGCTCTGCATCCGTATAGAACAATATGTATAATCCTGTTCACGGTTTTTAAATAGGATCAACATATTTACGACGCAGTACAACAGAGCTTACCTAGCTAGATTAAAATGGTGTCAGTGGATTTAGTGACCGGATAGTTTGGATTTGTTCAGGACCCTAAGCAGAGGAGCATCATGGAGATGTTCCAGATGTCTTTCACTGCGGGAGACGACATGGACGATGCCCTCTTACTGGAGGCTGCAGACGACTGGGACGCCCCCCCGCCTGAAAACAGTTCTGCTCCACATCACGGCGTGGCCGGACAGAACCCCAGCAAGAGGAGCATCAAAGACCACTTCAGCAGATGACTCTGAAACTCTCCCAGTTAACATCATTTCGTTTGGACTTTTTAAACAACTTGTGTTAAGCCTATCATGACTTTTCAGAGCTACTTTTTGTAAAAGATGTAAAATAACTGAACAAACTTATATATATTTTTGACAAATGAGAAAAAATTAATAAATGTGTTACAACTTTTAACTTGATATTCTCGACATCCATACAGAGTTAATTTCTTAAGAGTACGTTTTTTCTCAACTGATCTTCTCATCATTAAGCTTTTAAACGGGGAACAAATTCAAGTCTGCATCGTTAAAATGGATACAGACGGTTTAATGTCGCCAATCTAAGATGGATGTGCAGTATAGTCTTGATTGAGCTAAGGCTATTGAAAGTACTACCTTTTTAACTGGCAAAGGAATACATGGTCACATTATTATAGATCCATCACCTAAAGTTTGTACATGTCACGTCTTATTGTTTCATGATTCATAGTGACAGATTTTGTGTTTCACCATTATGTTACAGAATCAGCCCCACAATAAAAGCGAAACTAGGATGATTCAGTTTCCCTGCTCCGGATCGTCACTCCCTTCTCTCTGTGGGCTGCAGGGATCTGAATCATGTTGGTCACCTGTAAATCACAGAGGAAAATTAGCTCAAGTTATCTAAACGCGACCACTAAGACAATAATTAATATTAATGTTCCCATTCCTCAGCCATAGGACACAAACCTAATGGCATCATGAGAAGATAGACACAGTCCAATTTAAATGATCCTCCACAATGCAGCCGTCATGATTTACTTCTCTCTAGACGCAGTTCTACAACTCCGTGCCAGCTGATGTTCGGGACATTATGAAGATCAATGGCCTCATTTATCTGTATCTGAAGAGAGGCCTCTCTTGCTACTGGAAGCACTCTGAATTTTCATTATTAAGAGACTTATCTATTTGCTGGCTACTCAGACTCTTGACAATGTTATAATGACTGCACCCTTTGTCACAAGATCCTGGTGAATATCAGGGTTCCTACGGTCATTAAAAACCTGGAAAAGTAATGGAAATTCAAAATGCTAATTCCAGGCCCTGGAAAAGTCATGGAAATGTAACTAAAGTTGCATCAAATATAATTTATATTTTAGCTAATCGCCGAAATATTAATACTACAACGATAATAAATACTGTATCGTATAGTAATGAAACGTAAAATGGCATTTAACTGACGAGGTATTTTGGTGGTGAGAGATTTTAGTTGCTTAAGTGTGTAGAAGCTATAGCCTACTATTTGATTTGTTTTAGATAGGCACAACATGTTTCATATGCAGGCCTTATTTTCCTGTTCCATGTTCAAATAAACCATT
The DNA here is from genome assembly GCF_902827115.2 of Pseudochaenichthys georgianus. Taxonomy (NCBI): domain Eukaryota; kingdom Metazoa; phylum Chordata; class Actinopteri; order Perciformes; family Channichthyidae; genus Pseudochaenichthys; species Pseudochaenichthys georgianus. The sequence goes on along the minus strand of NC_047523.1, from coordinate 24,913,446 downwards.
TTCAGTGGTACCGCTGAGAAAGAGTAATTGTTTTGGTCATGGAAAATTAGGTGAAGGTCATGGAAAGGTCATTGGTGAAAAATGTATTAACCCTGGAATATGCATCCAACACACAGAAGTCTGGCAAATGTCTCACCTCCAAATTCAATTTTAGCAATGTTTTCCAGAATTTCCCCATCTAGTGTAGCATCTTTAATGTTGACATAGCTGAGATACAGACTTTGAAGGATCAAGCTCTTAACATTGGAACAACTTCATACCTTCATGATGGTTATCAGACATTTCTTCAGTGGAAGATCTGGACATTCCTGTGTTTTCATCTGAAGAATTGTCCTGCTCTTTCTCTGCAAAAAAATAATCTATTTCAAGTCTCAGGTTTCAACCATTTTCTTTTCAATGATACACTGAACAAAAATATGCAACACTTTTGTTTTTGCTCCCATTTTTCATGAGATGAACTCAAAGATCTAAAACATTTTCTATATACACAAAATAACCATTTCTCTCAAATATTGTTCACAAATCTGAAAAGATCTGTGATAGTGAGCACTTCTCCTTTGCCGAGATAATCCATCCCACCTCACAGGTGTGGCATATCAAGATGCTGATTAGACAGCATGATCATTGCACAGGTGTGCCTTAGGCTTGCCACAATAAAAGGCCACTCTGAAATGTGCAGTTTTGCTTTATTGGGGGGGTCCGAAAACCAGTCAGTATCTGGTGTGACCACCATTTGCCTCACGCAGTGCAACACATCTCCTTCGCATAGAGTTGATCAGGTTGTTGATTGTGGCCTGTGGAATGTTGGTCCACTCCTCTTCAATGGCTGTGCGAGGTTGCTGGATATTGGCAGGAACTGGAACACGCTGTCGTATACGCCGATCCAGAGCATCCCAAACATGCTCAATGGGTGACATGTCCGCTGAGTATGCTGGCCATGCAAGAACTGGGATGTTTTCAGCCTCCAGGAATTGTGTACAGATCCTTGCAACATGGGGCCGTGCATTATCATGCTGCAACATGAGGTGATGGTCGTGGATGAATGGCACAACAATGGGCCTCAGGATCTCGTCACGGTATCTCTGTGCATTCACAATGCCATCAATAAAATGCTGTGTTCGTCGTCCATAACATACGCCTGCCCATACCATAACCCCACCACCACCATGGGCCACTCGATTCACAACATTGACATCAGAAAACCGCTCACCTACACGACGCCACACACGCCGTCTGCCATCTGCCCTGAACAGTGAAAACCGGGATTCATCCGTGAAGAGAACACCTCTCCAACGTGCCAGACGCCATCGAATGTGAGCATTTGCCCACTCAAGTCGGTTACGACGACGAACCGGAGTCAGGTCGAGACCCCCGATGAGGACGACGAGCATGCAGGTGAGCTTCCCTGAGACGGTTTCTGACAGTTTGTGCAGAAAGTCTTTGGTTATGCAAACCGATTGTTGCAGCAGCTGTTCGAGTGGCTGGTCTCAGACGATCTTGGAGGTGAACGTCCTGGGCTTGTGTGGTTACACGTGGTCTGCGGTTGTGAGGCCGGTTGGATGTACTGCCAAATTCTCTGAAACGCCTTTGGAGACAGTTTATAGTAGAGAAATGAACATTCAATTCACAGGCAACAGCTTTGGTGGACATTCCTGCTGTCAGCATGCCAATTGCACGCTCCCTCAAAACTTGCGACATCTGTGGCATTGTACTGTGTGATAAAACTGAACATTTTAGAGTGGCCTTTTATTGTGGCCAGCCTAAGGCACATCTGTGCAATGATCATGCTGTCTAATCAGCATCTTGATATGCCACACCTGTGAGGTGGGATGGATTATCTCGGCAAAGGAGAAGTGCTCACTATCACAGATTTTTTCAGATTTGTGAACAATAATTGAGAGAAATGGTTATTTTGTGTATATAGAAAATGTTTTAGATCTTTCAGTTCATCTCATGAACAATGGGAGAAAAAACAAAAGTGTTGCATTTATATTTTTGTTCAGTGTATATGGAAATATAGCTGGGTGAAATATCGTTTCTAGCAAAAAGGGTGTATAAAAGGCAACAGGAAACAAACTGTGAAGTGCTGTTGTTTATTTGTAGGCAGATGGTGTGCCAGATGGAAGAGACTGCCACACACATCATATGATTACCTGAAGTGATCGTGTTAGTCCCTCCATCAGCGGTGAGCTCTGCGTCAGAGCAGATGTCACCGAAGATAAAACGGATCTTCTCCTCTGCATGCTGCTCATTGGAGGAGCCGTGCACCGAGTTGTGGAGAATGTCGGAGGCAAAGCGCGCCCTCAGAGAGTCTGGGGATATTTCCTTCGCTTGTTCTGGGTCTGTGGGGCCCATTATGACCCTCCATTCCTCCACTGCATTTTCCTTGGTGAGTACAAGCATCAAACAGGGCCCCCTGAAACAACCAATGAAAGGAAAACAGACCAAATGTTGTGTCAATGCTGTTCTTTGACCTGTTTCCCGTGAAGCCTGGTTATGCATTCAGAGGACTGTGCTGCTGTAAAGTCGTGATGTATCGTTTTACATGCTGGGCTAGTTTATATGAGAGTGAATGCTGACACATGCTTTTTGACTGAAGAACCTTAACTATTCAATGTCAATGCAACACTTTCAAACTAAGAGGTGAAAGAGCTTTGCACCTTTTTATTATTTATGTTTGGGCTATCAACTTAGTGTGCTCTTTGTTATATGAAAAAAACAACAAACATAACAAACCACAATTTCTACGCCGAAATTAATTGGTAGAATAATGAAATTACTCTACAACATGGCTCTTTTTTATTGTTACAAAAAGCTGCGTTCCCCAGTGTGAATACATTTGGAGAATTGCAGGTACATATATTCCTAGACATGTAGGCCACCCCTACGCAAGATTATGAAACAAATGATTTTTGAAAAGAGCGAGTATTGAGGGATAGAGACAGTAAAGGTGTTTTTCTGAACTGCCCAGCTGCGCATATCTCTGCACTTTGTATCTGAGCAGTTTTGTAACAGCCAAGTGAACAGAGCTATCGGGGCGGAAGAAAACTCAAATATTTCAATGTGCAATGGAACAAAGAAAGAAATTGAGACGGACTTCATAGCAACTGGCCTGAGGCTGCCTCGATTTGAAGCAGCCAACATGACTGTTAAAACTTCCAGAAGCAACAGAATGAGGTTTGCTGTGGTCACTCTGCTCTTTTCTTTTGACTGTGTTCGGGTACAAACGTACCGACACATGAACTCCACCAGTTGTTTAAAGAAAGGCTTCTCTCTCTGCTCTTTGTAAAACTCCTCAGCCATGTCCCTCGACAGCACCGCCTCCTTCAGCTGCGTTACAGAGAAACCTCTGCCCCTGATCTCCTGCAAAATGTTATCTGTTAAGAGTCAATAGAAAAAGTAATATTCATTATTCATGCACATTTTAACAACACAAGTACATTTTTATATTGTTCTTGATGGCCCAAAGGTACCTCGGTGTTCCTCCATTGCATCAGGTTTGATGACTGCTAGAGTTTTCTGTTTAGGGAAGAAGAAGTGAATCTCTTGTTCGGCCGCTTCCAGGTTCTCGCTGCCATGCAGCTGGTTGATGGGCTCGTTCTCCACAGCAAACTGAGCCCTTAGACTGAGGGAGGAGGGATACAGAAGTCAGCTCTGCAGGGAGCTACCATCAATATCTAATAGCTCTTATTTGAGGGTTTCATGGAATTCTTTTTGGACTACGTGGTGTGCTTTCTTGTACTTTTCTTCAGCCTGCCTTGTCTGCTTCTACTTCAACTAGTGGTTTCCCCAATTTTTAAGATTGCCTTCCAAGAAATGGCAGAAACTGGAGTGAACAGAAAGAGATTACAACAAATGTTCTCTCTAAAATGTGTCTTTGCCTTTGGCTGTACTACTGTCAGAAGAGAAACTGTTATTGTTGAATTCCTCCTGCGTGATTGTAGAATGGCAAGCCTTTTCTGTCTATTATTACACTAGTGATTTAAATAACCTGAAAAAACCTGACAAGGTTAAAAAGAGGTCAAAAGAAATACAGGGTTCTTCCTAAATAGCTGTCAGATCAATTTAAAAATGAGAACTCTATTAGTAATGTTTCCACAGCGACTTCATGACTCATTGAGCCTCACATCACTCACCATTCAGGATTTTCATCTTTGGCTTCATTAACGTCAGAGGGACCAAGAATGTTCTTCCAGAGATAGACAGCTCCCGTTCTGCCTAGAGCCAAAGCTAGCACCGGCCCACTGTAAATACACACTTGTTTAATGTACATCTGCAGCAACATACTACTCTTTAGAATGTTTTTTAGAGCATATGTGTGTTACCTGGTCATGCTTCGGAGCAGTGCAGGAAAATAGTCCTCCTCAACGTGTTGGAAGTAAAACTGTCTGACCTGCTCCTCTGTCAACAGCACATCTCTTTGGAGAGCCACGGTGAAGCCTGACTTATGGATATGAGCCAAGATCTCCTCTGCAGAATTGTACAAATAAAAGACACAATCATTTGCTGGAACTTCTACCTCCCGACCACGGCTAAGCGGGAGAAGATGGATGGATGGATCATTTGCCGGTTTAGGTAGAGAGACATTTGGCTACTGCAGTCATACATCCTACAATCATGAATGTTTTTGTTGAAACAGTTTGAGCAGATTACTTTTGTTAGCAGTTTGTTATTGTATTGTATTGAACTGCATTAGTTTTAGCTAGGTGTATCCTATAAACTGGCATATTCTATTTTAAAATAATGTAAATAGCCAATAGTGATCATTCAATGAAAGAATCTGGAGCTGCAGATGTTTCATTCAACACCTTTGATGTGGAACTCAATAAGCAGTCCCACCATTTCACTATGAACCATCTTTATGCGTGTGTATCTGCGTTCGCATACGTGTGAACTTGTGTTTGCATTTGGCCCCGACCCCACCTCTTTTTTCTCTGGCAACGTCAGGCCGGATAAGAGCCAGTGTCCTCTCCACACGCTCTTCCTCCCCATTCTGCTCCGTTGCTGAGGCCGTCCTAAAGTTGGGGAAGAAGAAGGCGAGCTCCCTGCTGGCCTGGTCGATGTCCTCACTGCCGTGCACGCCGTTGAACAGTGTCTGTGTGCCGTATTGTGCCCGCAAGCTGCAGGAAGCCAGGGGGGGGGAAAGGAGAGGAGAGCAGATGGTTGCTCGGCTGGTGCTCAACCAGAGAGAAGCATAATGTTTGGGTGTGTCTGGCGGAGCATATGAGAATGTGCTGTTCATGTGCTTTACCCGCCTAAAGCCTGGGATCGTTTCACACAATCAACCGTGTGAATACACAAATGCTCTTCTTTACAAATACTGAAGGTTGATCTTATCATTCCAGATCTTACAGTTTTAAATCTTTTTGTGAATGAAGTATAATTTCCAGCAAACTAACCTTTCTGGTTGTTCCCTCCTGGCTTCCTCTATGTCTGCTGGACCAATGTACTCCCGCCATGCTGGGACAACGTTAGCTGAGCACTCAACCTGAGAGAGAACCAGAACGTGGGACGGACCACTGGACATAAACTGCACCAACTCCTCAAAGCAAGCCTACAAACCACATAAACACAGAGACAAGAGAATACACACATGTTAGGCAAAGAAAGTGTTTTTAAATCAGGCCTTACATTTACAAGGTGAAAAAGAATGAAGAAAGGCGGATCAAAAATATATTATAATATTTGTTCATTGTTTTTTAACTAGCACCTTTCCTCATGTTTTGTATTTCTCAATCTCGAATCATTTAGTCTCTTCACAAACAGCACGATAAGCAAAAAAAGCAACACAAAAAAAAGCTGCTTACACAGCAGACCTATTTTAAGCCCTGTGTAGAAATGCAGATGGAAGTGTGATGTATTGCAAACTAATTGCAATGATGTTTGCACTGTTCGTGACTGCCCTACCATTAGGATGTTTATTCAGAATCTAATTGCCCAGACTAATCACACAGACGAGTGTGCCAAACACAAAGAATGTGTTTATGTCAACTGTTTTCTGTCATGTTTGGGTGAGATGTGCTGTTTAGCTTTAGCTCCATACCTCTTCTGCTTTATGCTGGTAAAAATCTCGAGCCTCAGCCTCAGTCAGCGTGCGTTCCTCTTGGGCCAGGATCTCGAACCCAGCGTCTTGAATCTAGCCAGGGGATTAACGTTGGGTTAATGAACTAATGTCAGCAGGAAAGGTTGAGGCAATATTGTCTTTCAGAAGGTGAGCAGTCTGCGTACCTTCATAATGAGCTCATTTGCTTTGCCGTGAGCAACAGCATCTGGTTTTATGATGGCAACTGTGTAGGATTTACTGGCAGGAACTACGGGAGAAAACAGCTTGAGTGATGATGGTTGATAATGCAAAGATGAATCATTATGACGCTGGTTAACAACCGTGATTATCAGGGCAACAGGTTTTTAACACTATTCAGGCTCAGCTCTCTGAGCTTAAGCTTCTTTTAAATGTGGATAAAACCAAGGTAATGCTCTTTTCTAAAGCTAAAGCTAAAAGTACACCGGAGACTGCTTTGGATATTGTAACTACGCAAGGAATACAACTTGAAGTGGTTACCTGTTACAAATACCTGGGTATCTGGCTTGATGATTGTCTCACTTTTAAATTTCATGTAAATAACCTGCTTAAAAAGCTGAGGGTTAGGCTAGGTTTCTTTTACAGAAATAAGTCCTGTTTCTCGCTTGAGGCCAGGAAAAGGCTAGTCACTGTGACCTTTGTACCTGTGCTGGACTATGGTGATTTGTTATATATGAATGCACCTGCCCATTGCCTGAGCAAGTTAGATGCTGCGTATCACAGTGCTCTGCGATTTTTGACAAATTGTAAAGCACTTACGCATCACTGTACCCTGTATACCAAGGCGGTTATGCCATCACTTACTGCACGGAGGCTCAGTCACTGGTGGTACTTTTTCATTTACAAAGCCATGTTGGATAAACTACCATCTTATATCTGCTCCCTGATCTCTCTGCGAATTGAAAGTACTTATTGCCTGAGATCGCATGCTGTGGTTTTATTAAATGTGCCAAGTGCTAGGACTGTCTTAGGGAAGAAAGCTTTTAGATGTGCAGCTCCACTAACATGGAACAGTCTGCAAAAAGAATGGAAAATTACCAAGCTAGTACCACTACATGTTTTTAAAGCTCGGTTGGATGCTACAAAATCAGATGCTGCTGGTACCTGTACATGTGGTTAAATATGTAAATTGTAATCCCTGTACATTGTCCTGTATGATGTCTTTTTGTTGTTCTGTTGTTTATGTTTTTATGTCTTCTTGTGGAACCTACTGCTGCAGGTCTCCCTTGAAAAAGAGATCATTGATCTCAATGGGATTTTACCTGGATAAATAAAGGTTTTGAATTGAATTGAACAACATTTTCAGTATAAGGATAATGACAAAAAGTATATAGACCACAACTAGTATTATACCGTCTCCACAGTACCTATTATGCTGTCTTCTTCTTCTGACTGCTCAGGCGTCTTCTCCTCGTCTTTTTTCTCATCCTCCACCAGACCTTCATCTGTAACCTGAGGGACACAAAAATACCAAATAAAAACACTATTCCCTGAACATGGGTGTGTACAAACACTGCAATGCCATTGATTATTTTAATGTTGATTATTCTGCCAACAATCTTGATCTAAAGAATGCCAGAAAACAGTGACAAATATGCATCCTGGGAATGTTGTGACCAACAGAAGCTTATCAAGGGTCAACTTGTTCCTGTGACTTCTTGAGAGGTTCCCATAGCAGGAGAGAAGTCGGAAATGTCAATAGGTCAAACCACTCATTAAGTGACCTGTAGACCGTGGTATGGGTGTGTTGGCTGGCTTTGAAGCCTAATTATTTTTATTTGGAAAAAAGCAGTAAATGAACACACAAATGTACTGATTATTTCAGTTAGCTAATGATTCAGCTGCATTTATAGAAAATATTTTGTTCTCTTTGTCTGATTTAATGTCGGCAGTTATGTTGCAGTTTTTTCTGTTGCTTCTGTTTGTAGCATGGTGTTCATTTTTTATATATATCTGTTCTAAAAGTTTAAATAAAAGGCAAAAAACAACGCAATTAATAAAATGTCTTAACAGTTGCTGATTAACTTTCTCTGTTGAGTAAGGTCATTTTAACAGAAATACATTTGACATGTCATAGAAGGAAAAGCACAGGAGTAAATAAAAAAATACTGAATTTGTCTAGCTCGTTAAGTTTAAAGACCTCCAAATTGTCATGGCTGACTGGGATACTTCCCTAGAATTAAAGTCAACATGCTTTTCCTAAATTGGCATGTCTGCATTTAAGTATGTTTATGTATTTCTGCTCACCCCTTTGCGTTCAACACCTGTCTCCAGGACCAATTTCTCCTTGGCCAGTTCCTCCACAATTATCCTCTGAAGCAGAGGAGCGTTGGCCCCTCGCAGCACCGCCACCAGCTCCCCACCCTGTTCATTCAACACAATCCAATTCAACTAAACAAGTGGTAACATATTGAAATGCTTTAAATACTTTAGGTCCATGTAAGCAGGCTCAGGAATAAAACAAACTCTATGAAAATATAATACACAGGATATAATGTAAAAAGAAATAGACAGGAAATAAACTTGAATAACTTGAGAAAGAAAATGTTATACAAAGGAAGCACAGCATGGAAACAAGCATTTACTATACAAGCAGGCAAATACAGTATATACCACACACACACCCCATAGAAGAGGAAGGTGGGCTCGCATTTCCCTCGATACTTCTCCAAAGTGTCAATGCTGTCTGCCTCGGCCTGCACCACACGAACACAAAAAAACATGTTTAAGGCGGCTCCTCTTGTTTTGAAATTTAAATTGTTCACATTATACATTTAATTAGAACTTACCGTGGCAAAATGCAATAGGTCATCAGCCAGTTCGTTCTTTATTTTCCGTAAGAGACTAACCACAGCTCGACAGGGGCCGCACCACTGTTGGTACACATCTACAACTGGAACAGACACAGTGTGTGAGCATTGACAGTCTATATAAAGTGTGTGATTGAAGGTGAGTGGACTGGTGCAAGCATTCAAACTGCAGTTTTCCCAGTGAACACAGTGTGGCAGCAACATACAATAAATTCAACTCATGACAGTCACCATTCACATTTTTTTTTCACTTGTTACCAGTGTATGCTGAATTGATTTTTTAAAAATGGACAAGTTGTCACCTGTCCCTGATACACAGTCTTCTAAAACATTATACAGATAGATACGAAGATGGACTTAAACTGACATACTACAGACTGGTTTACTTATAACTTATGCGAAGGTTACGTATTTTATGATCGTTTCACTGTAGTTACAAACCTCTTGTCAAAATGGGCCTTCCTGCACATGGGAACCTGTGTCCAGAGAAAAGGGGGTAAAGTTCTGGTAGAGTGGATGATCTGGGTCATCTATGTGATTGTGTGGCTTTGCGTGTAAGGGATGGATGACACAATTGGTTGGGGGTAGGAATACTAATGAGTGTGCTGATTACAGTACCTTGAAAAAGTACTCACTCCCTAGGTGTTTTTGTAATTTTGTTGATTTAGAACTGGGAATTATAATGGATTTTTACTTGTATTGTAAGAAATTGACCAACACGAAGCAGTCTTGTTTTCAAATATTAAAAAAATTGAAGAGCATTGGGAACACTTCCCCCTTTACAAAAGAAGCCACATTATTAGTGCAACAGGATCTGACACCTGATCCAACAAAGCACCATTAAATCCATTATTATAAAACGAGAGAATATGCCACCACAACTGTATTACTCATTTTAAGATAGGACCAATACCAAGGGACCATGCAAGGAGCGCTTTAATCAGAGAAGCAACAAAGAGACAAAAGATAACCCTGAAGGAGCTGAAACTCTTAAAGTGGAAATTGGAGTATCTGTCCATAGGACTACTTTTTAGCTGTAAACTTCACAGAGCTTGGCTTTATGGATGAGTGGCCAATGCTAAGAAAAAACACAGTTGGAGTTCCCCCAAAAGTGCATGTGGGAGATTTATGGTGGTATGGTTTTTGAAGCCCTGCATGGACTGACACCAGGTTACATCTGTGAACCCAGTTCATCCATTATTGGCCTTAATCAGTGGAATAGTTTGCAACTAACAATTATGTCCTTAGATCCTTAGCCTCTATCCAATCCTTATAAAGACATGCCTGATCACATCCTGTTATCATGGTTTCTTATGGTTTTATCAATACATGCTAAGCTTTTATTAATTTACTTAGGCTATATTGTATAGTTCATGTCAGTATCACGCCTGCTTTGCTTATCCAATCTTTTTGTAAATGACTTTTGTCAAAGTGTGTTGATTAAATGTGCTTTACTAGTTGACCTACAATCATGTTAGATCTGAAGTTCTTACCTGTTAAACCTTTGGTTGCAAGCATCTCTTCCCACTGCTCTTGGTTTGTGACAGACGCCTGGAAAAATACAAAAAAACAAATAACATCAGGGCTTCGTGGAGTTAGTTGACTTTTGTCAACATTACAGACGCCATGTTGTGTTTTTCCAACCTGCAAACTCGCTTCTTTCTTCTTGCCTGCCATTTGATTAGTTAATATTATAGTTTTCAATCTACATGAAATGCTAGAAACCTTATGCTGATTACTAAATCCAACTGCTCAGCTGCTGCACGCACTTGTTTGGCCCCGTGGTTGCTAAGCAACGAAGCCTTCCGGGGAGTTCTGTATTTCGATGGAAGTGCACTTCATTAAAATCGTTATCTTGTGTTGTTGTCGCTATTATTTAACTCAAACGCCGGTCGTGGTTTCGTATCGCCAAACAGCAAGAACTACAATTCTTCTTCTTCTTCTTCCACTCTCTTCAAATGCGTTGCTGTTCCCAGGGCGTTTCCGTTTCCGTCCCCTCCCCAGAACATAACATGCATAATAAAAAATCTGAATAAGCAGCAGTGCCATGCTCTTTGCAAAGACTACTTTGTAAACTGAAAATTATTATATTATTATATTTTTAAATAAGTAACATATTCAACAGGATATAGTATCATTTGAATGTGCTGAAGGCCATGGGGAGACCACAGTCAGTTACCACACTATATCAAGTGTATTTTTGATCACATATCTCAATGAAGGGGCTATGGTCCCCTGATCTTTATTATTTCATGATGATTGATTGTGCTTTTTTATAGATAGTTTTGATAGACCAATGTTTTAATGTTTTATTTTGCAATCCGCTTTGATGCCATGTGGCATGTCTTTGGCTAATGCTATGCTAACAATAAAGTCCTGTTAATCCTACATTGCATTTAGCTGAATTGTTTACCAAAGCAATTTACATACACTTCTTTACCGTAGACATGCCTATGGGGGCAACTTGGTGTTAAGTATCTGCCACAAGGATGTTGACTGGAGGGGCTGGGGATCAAACCAATGACCCTCCAATTGGTAAACACCCAGTTATCCCAATTAGCCACAGCCTCATCAAGATGTCTCAAGTTACAGGAAACAACTACTTTTGCTGTGTTACCTTCATCCCTGTTTAACTCAGTTCTTCATTCTTGCATTTATGAGTAAATTCTTAGGACTTCGAAACAGTATGATGGAAAGACAGGGCTATAGAGACTGAGCAGTGTTTTCATTACATAGAAGGTGCACACAATGGCGGTTCTAGACCAATTTGACTGGGGGGGGTGGCCTGGCTGGGGCCAGTTATTTTCTGAGGGGGGCACAATAAATGCAGGACAAAAAAGACAAAGACAGTATGAAGTAATTGTGCATAAGAAAACAATGCAATACAGTTATTGGTATTTGTTTCATTACACATTATTATCTGCTTACCTTTAACCTTTGTGTGCTGTTTGGGTTTGTGGGACCCGTTTTCAGTGTTTACTTTCATTTGGACCACACATCCTTTTGGGGGGATGCTCCCATGCTCCCCGGGAAGATTGTTTTTTAAATGTTGAAGTTAAATGCGAGAGCTGTATACTTTTCAATAATCCAAACATCTTTATAATATGATCACAACCAATACAAATAATTTAAACTTGTTTATTCTTATCTTATGTTACATATAGTTAGCATTCTTTCTTTATGCATATTTCACTAATCACTCCCCTTTTAAACAGATTTTATTTTTTTACTGTCCTATAGTACACATTAGAATGATTTCTTACTTTATTTTTTACAACTATATTAAATAGATAAAGGTGTGCTCTCTCTATCTCTCTCTGTCTCGCTCGCTCACAGAGGCTGTGTGCTCCTCCGTGGGGATTGTGAGGGAATAATTTTGGCTTTACTTAAGATATTTGACCTTTCGGCCTGTTGACGTTTTACGACCGAACCCTAAGTCTGTTATCTGTCTTAAGGAATGGGAAGTCTCAGCTATTGCTGCCATTATCAGTTTTATGACTGGTCAATTCTCGGTCACAAGAGCCATAGAGTCAGATAAAGTGATTCAGTGCATCCAGGTGTTCACAGATGCCTTCCCCAATATGTGGGTTGACTCCCTGTAAACTGGTTAAAAGGTCTGCCAAGATGAGAGGCTGATTCAGATTTGACATGGCAAACCACCCGTGCAGTCAGAACTTTCTGCTGCTGTGACTTGTGATATGAATTCTCCGGCCGATGCTTGTAATAAACTGCCAGTGTTTGACATCAGAACTCCTGCTCGTCCTGTGTCTCCTTCATGAGTCGGTGACTCCACAAATTGGCGTTGTTGGCAGGATACCAACATATCTTCAGAGACTGGTAAGTGTAATTTCAAATCCACATTTGGACATTGCCTTACCAGAATCTGTGATTGACGGTATCCTAAAATTACCTGTGAAACTGAGCGGTTGTGTTTCATTTTGGTTAATGAACATTTGGCTGATTGTCTCTGTGCAGGCTGCTTGGGACGAAATTACCATACAAGCATGCACAGCTTATGTTCAGAGTAACCTTAAAGAAATACATCAGTAAAGTGGAACTTCTGTTTAAAAGCAATGTAAAGATTTGTATTGAACAAATCGCCGAATTCTGGGGGTTTCAGCGGCCAACACAGCAGTTCAAAATAAGCAGCCAGAGATATTTCCCTCCATTGCCTCTGTGAGCACGGCTCCAGCAGCAGCCGGGGTGTGTGTGTAAATACCTCCCCGCGTTTGGGTGGCTGCAGCCGTGCAGCTGAGAGGAAGAAAGTCACAGCCTTTTTGTCTATAAGCTGTAACTCACACCACCGCCATCTCTATTAAAAACGAGATGGTCTAAAAGCACCCGTTGTTTGTGACCGTCTTCTGCATTGCTGGTAAGGCTGGGGCAGCACGAGGTGCGTGCATCACCTGATGCGCCACAGCTCTCTACTCTGCTGGAGGAACATTTCCTACGTTGCTTGGAAGCGTTCCCTACTTTGCTGGATTCAGCTGGTGGCGGTCCGGGGTGCATACATAACATTATAGGCTAATTGATCATAGGTGGGCAGTGGCAAGCAAGCGTAGAATCAAAACTGTGTTTCATCGTTGTGATGAACTCGATGGCATTTTGAAAATGTATTTTCATGCCTCTGCCAGGCTTAGTCTTTCTATCTGTATAGCCACTGGTGTTAAGTAACTAAGTTCATAAACTCAACAACTACTATACTTGGGCACAATTTTGAGATACTTGTACTTTATTTAAGTATTTAAATGCTTTGCTACTTTGTTCTTCTACTCCACTACAGTTCAGAGGTACATGGTGTACTTCTACTCCACTACATGTATTTAATACCTTATAGTTACTTTACAGATCTGGATGAATGATGTGAAATATAATCAAGTGTTAAATCAGACTTTAGTTCCACCTGGAGTAAATCCACAAGCTACCCTGCAGTATACAAAGTCATTCGAACTAGCTGCGCCTTTACCAGCTTTGAGAACACTCTCATGATCAATCATTATAAAACACGACATCATATATATTATTCTGAAATGGACCAATCTGCACAACGACTACTTTTACTGTCGCTATTTCCACTATATTTTGATGAGAATACTTTTATACTTTTACTTGAGTTACATTTTGAATGCAGTACTTTTACTGTAACATAGTATTCCTACACTCTGGTACTTCTACTTTTACTCAAGTTCAAGATCTGAGTACTAAAGCTAACGTTAGCCAGAAAAAAAATTCAGTGCACATCACGCTCTGCCGCTCCGACAGGGAGCTCTGCTCTGAACACCTGAACGCCCCGTTCTAACAGCTGTTCACCAGCGGTCCAGTCTGTGCCACAGTGACTCCGGACCACACAGTTAATATTAAAGAACGCACCCGTAGGTAATGTAGCTGTTGAAGCTAGGACATCTTCACGGAGCAGCAGAGCCTTATTATACATCCATGAGCAGAGCCGACAGGCAGGAAGACTCGAGCACATAGCTCGCGCTTCATTATCATATATAAAAAAGAACACCATGCGTGTCATGATGGCACATAACAGCTCGCGGCTGCAGATTACTCCGGTTCCCAGACCCCCCCCGATACCCCATTAATATTTTTATTGCAGATCTACATGAATCACACAAACGACCTATTTTGGATTCAAAACGGCGAATTTCGCCGAAAGGTGACAAGTTTGCATCCCTGCTTGTTATCCTTTTCATTACAGAGCTGGGAAAATGGTGTATTGATTAGATTCTGATCCGTGCAAGTCCAATTTTAACTGACTTTAGTTCTAATGTTAATTTGATTTCAACCCATAAGTAATTATTTTAATTAACTCATATTTCACATGATGGATTAGTGTTCCACATTTTTCCCACTGATTTGTTTTATGATTAGGCCACAGGTAAAGAGAGACATTGATGACCCTGTGTCCCTTTTGTTAGTACGTGGTTCCATTTTGTCTATGGCCTCGGACGGCTTCACTAAGAGTCACCCAGTTCTGCCCTGCTACAGTCCGGCTGAGTGCAGTCACAGAGATGCTATGGCTGCTCTACATGACATTAATGGTCTGGTCCAAGAATGGACACCATTTCCTGAGAGAGAATGACGCTCCTCAAACTGAACATTACAGCCGTTGATACTGTCTCACGTGGGTCTGCTCCCCCCCACCGAGCCATGAACTGAAAACTTGACATCTGCTTTGAACACTTGGAAGCCTCCTGTCACACCAGCACCAACCCTTGGGTCAGTCAGATGAGACTAATGGCTTCACTTAGGGCATTTGGGTCAGAAATATGACTCTCGTTACCACGGAGTGGTTTGTTTTTTTAAGGCTATTCATACTGCTATGCAGAGGATGCCTGTAACTTGGCAAGCCGTTAAAAGCCCCTACTATGTTTAGTATAGGCCTAATGTCAGGGGCCTCTTACTGTCTACTTCTACATGTATTCACATTATATGGACCATGTTTCCACCTGGTGAAACTAGAGGCGGCACGAAACTCAGGCTACAATACAACCATTTTGTTCTGCTCTAACGATTCAATTTATAGATTCTACATCAAAACAGTTCGTTTTTATTGTTTCCAATGATAACGTCACCTTAAGTGGAGGAATGCAAACCTGTTTTCAAATGTAAGGTTTTGAATTTGTTTGACATTTCTCAGTAATGACACCCTTAGACGCCCACTATCATTCATGCTATGCCTTCAGTGGTAACTCAGATGTTAAGGGGGTTGAAGCCTTTCCTCCCAAATCGGCTATGCGTTGTTTTTTCAACAACGGTGTGCATTTCCTGCATAATATGTTTCTCACAATTGTTTTTTGTTAGCTGCGCACAGGTGATACTGAGTCTTCTCGAGTGATGGATTATGACCTCTACCATACTTACATGGACTCGTATGTTTTATTTCATATCTAACTGAAGTAAGAGAGAAAGAGATGGGTAAGTGAGAGAAGAAAGACATGGGTAAGTAAGAAAAGAAAGAGATGGGGAAGTGAGGAAAGAGGGAGATGAGGATGAGAGAGAGATGAGGAAGAGAGAGGGATGAGAATAGAGAGATGTGAAAGAGATGGGGGATGAGAGAGAGATGAGGAAGAGAGAGGGATGAGAAAGAGAGAAGAGGGAAGAGAGGGATAGGAAAGAGAGAAGAGATATTTGCGAGTTGCATACTGATACTGAGTTTTCTCGATTAATAGCTTATAGACAATACCATGTTTAAATAGACTCCTACGTTGTTATTACATTATGTGACATATGTAAGAAAAGGGAGGAGAGAGTCAATTATATTGAGTAATTGATTTCATATTGGAACATTCATTTCTCAAACCTATGTTTTATGGAAGAGGAAATGTACTTCTGATAAACTAATCTTTTATCAAACGGTAAATGGTGAATTAAAATAACATTTAGAATCATTGAGAAAGGGTTATATCCACAGGGACTAGCTCACATTTAACTTAAAATAACATTTCTCTGCTTTGGACTGATGAGTATATGATTCTTGCATGTTAAATGACTAACACAAACCTTACATTTATGCATGTGCATGTGTCAGGAAGGCTCCCAAATAATTCTGAGGGGCCTATCCTATTTTTGTAATTGAATGATAATGTGCTAATCCATTACTTTGAGTTGTCTTCACTCAGGAAAACATCCCTATCAAGTGTTAACCCAATAACTAGGACAGCTCTGAAGGCCAAGGGTCAGAGAGAGAGGATCACACTCTCCGGCTGCAGAGAGCACCCCCAGCCACGTGCAAGGAGGCACGAGGTCATTCGAGATGAGAGGATTCTAATCTTCAACTTTCTGATGGGATGGGATGCTTCTTCATCTTTCTGCTCGGGGGGGCCCAAATAGACAACTCTGCAGGACGAGCGATGGCTTCATACAAGGTTCCATGTTTCTTGGAGGAGCAGATGTCTTCCTAACCTCTCCCATCACGGGGGGGGGGGGCATCTGGATGTGCCACTAGGAATAGGCAGTTGCACTGCTCTCAAGCAGATAGCAGAAGGAATGCAGGCAGATGAGCCTCCATTTCACTGGGGGATCATACAGTGTTCACTGAATGATCCACAAAAGCAGAGCAATTGGGGGGTTGAAATATGGCGCTCTGATGAAGAAGAGTTTTGAGCCAATCAGCACCTCAGTGCGAATCTACAGTATCAGGATGCCTTTACACACCAGACATTCTGTGTCATAAAGAGAGGAGGAGAACGAGTCAGGAGGACATGTTCCTCCAGCTCTCGTACAAAGATAACATTTAAATTGAATGACCAGATGTTTACAGATGCACAATTAATGATAGTTCTTATATTTCCGATGAACAGACATGTGTTAAATAGTGATGATAAATATATTTTGTCAGATCAGATTACACTTTCACACTGCACAAAATAAATTAATTGATATTTTCAGATTATAAGGTATTGAACAATAAGGTATTTCTAATATTATAACAGATGATGTTACTATCCTTGATTGTCCAGAAATCAGGCTTAATAACACTACTCTTCAATGTATTATCCATGCACAGAAAGACCTACAATGATGTTTTAAATATTTAAACCTTCCTTTCCAGGTTTTACAAAAGTCTTTGAATATTTGCCTAACTTTTCCTTTTCAGATTGTTAAACATTTTGAGAATTGTTTAGTTTTCCCTTCAGATTTTGAAATGACATAATGATTGATAGTTGAAGTAATGTAATTATGTTATCATGCCATAGTCTTTTGATTTAATATGTAATGAAGTAAATGTAAAGTAATCCTGAATTGAGGACACTAACTTTACAGATTACGAATTGATCAAATCACCACTGTGAACTTTATACCTTAACTGTGATTTTATACTTCACCTGGATCTCTTATGATCCTATGTTTTAAATACATTTGACTAGTGATTGCCTTAAACTAAATCTTTAAACTGCAAGCTGGTTTTGATTTTGTAGTTTGATAAGTTATATCAGTTTGATAAGTGATATCAGCTAATATATTATTTTAAAGAAGATGTTTTGCTATTATGCGTCTGTGTTTTATGTGTGTTCATTATTGTGTTTTTGACAACAGACGATCCAAACATTGATGAGAGATGATTTTCTATCGTGATTGTCTGTGTCTATCATTGTGGTTGAATGTTTCAGTCTTATTCTACTTTGTGATGTAATTGATGTTGTGTAAGACCACATTCAAATCTGAAGACGCTTATTGATTTAAGTATTGACCAAATTATTATTAGACTAATGTTTTCAGGTTATCATAAATGATAAAAAGAGTGGGCTGTGAGGGAATAATTTTGGCTTTACTTAAGATATTTGACCTTTCGGCCTGTTGACGTTTTACGACCGAACCCTAAGTCTGTTATCTGTCTTAAGGAATGGGAAGTCTCAGCTATTGCTGCCATTATCAGTTTTATGACTGGTCAACTCTCGGTCACAAGAGCCATAGAGTCAGATAAAGTGATTCAGTGCATCCAGGTGTTCACAGATGCCTTCCCCAATATGTGGGTTGACTCCCTGTAAACTGGTTAAAAGGTCTGCCAAGATGAGAGGCTGATTCAGATTTGACATGGCAAACCACCCGTGCAGTCAGAACTTTCTGCTGCTGTGACTTGTGATATGAATTCTCCGGCCGATGCTTGTAATAAACTGCCAGTGTTTGACATCAGAACTCCTGCTCGTCCTGTGTCTCCTTCATGAGTTGGTGACTCCCACTGCATTGCTACACAGAAGTTTCCTCCACAGGGATGACGGCTTGCGTTAAAAAAACCAAAAAACATATTTGTAAAGTGGGGGCTATTGAGGGTTTGCGAGATACCGGTAGCTCGCGATCGACGTGTTAGAGACCCCAGCACTAATGGGTCCTTCTAGAATGACAAACATCGTTAGTTCCGCCTATTCCGTCAGCCAAGAAATCGTTTAATCATAAACTTTTATTTTTTCATTTTCAGGGGGGCCACAGGGGGGTCCAAAGTCAGAGTTAGGGGTGCACTGCCCCCCCCCCCCCTGCCCCCTCTAGAACCGCCCCTGGGTGCACAGAGCAGAGAGTTGAATAGTACATTTGTACATTTACTCAAGCATAGGTGGACTCTGGCTTTCTAAAGTGAGTCATCTGCTATACTGTGTAGTAAATGCAGGGCAGCCATTGTGTCACTGAATCGTGTTTTCTTTATATAATGGCACACATAAGTGCACTGCATCTTATTTTCTCTCCTATTTATTCTGGCACTCTATCATGTTTTGTGTGCTCTAATCCACCGCTGTACCTAATGACTTTAGTTTTGATGTTGGCATGACATACTGTACACTATTCCCCATATCATAGAGATACTATACATGTATTTCACAGCTTTGTCTACTTTTGACATTGCTATTTTGTAATACTCCACATTTGATCACTTCAAAATCTAATGCATTGTAAACGATTAAACTACCCAGCAGGAAGCAGTTATAAAAAGCATTACCTTAATCAACTACAAAATGTGAGTAATAGTTAGATGTTGATAAATCAGGATTAATGATCAAATATATAGAAACAACCCTGGCAGGGGGCATTCTGCATTATGAATACTTACATCTCTAATACATTGTGTAGCTAATAGCATACTTATGTAATTTAACTTAAGCACAATTTTAAATGCAGGATTATTATTATTTATGTTTTGGCTGCTTTTAACCTGTTAAGCCCTGAGCCTGTTTTTCAGGTCTCAGGCTCGAAAATGACATTCCCAGAACAAATGACCATATCTTCCCTACTAAAAGGGATACATTAATAATCTTTTTTTCTCAAAGTAATGATAAACCTGTGAGTTGGATGTAGAAAAGTCAGAATCAATATAGATGTTTTTTATTTTAAAGAAAATTCAGATTGAACATAGTCAAAAACTGTAAATTATAGTGTCCGTCTAAAAATTGTTTTTTACTTATAGGGAAAACTAACCTTGGATGATGGGTTAGTAGACTAAAAGCTTTAGGAATCCAAAGTACAACATAATAAGTACCCTGTATCAAGATTGATACAAAACAAGTGACATTTTACCTTTTTAGAGAGATTTAGCAAAAAAAAAACACTTCTGGGGTCATTTGGGTGGATTTTCCATATCTCTGGCCCCCCTTGGTCGATTTTGACGAATGAAATCTCTTTATAACCGCTAGAGCCAATGGAATCGAACCCACACACACACGGTAAAACAAAAAGGTGGGGGCTTTGCGCATGCAGGTTTGCATCAGAGTGAACCTGTCTCTCGCTCTGACATCTGGAAACGGAAAAGCAGGTTTATTGCTTATGGATTATCATAAATTATTTCAAAGGGACACATTGAATTAACCTATGGATTAACTTCAGCAGCGTTTTTATCATTTTAATGCCATTGAAGACCACTTTTGACCAGACAACGACACAGGTAAGCCATGTTAGCGTTTTTAGCTACCTAGCGCCACATGTTTTGATGTCTGTTTTTGTTTATAAAGTCGCGAGAGTGAGTGATAGAGTGATAATGTATGTACCCATCGATTCTGTGTCATCTCACAATGCGAATCGATGTGTTGGATGTGCAGAAAGGATAAATAATAAGGTTTTTTGAGTGAGTTTCGGTGCAGTAGGTTTTATGTGGAAATGCACTGCGAGGATTGCTTTTTTAAATTTCGTTGTACCTGGTGCGATGACAATAAAGGAATTCTATTCTAGTAATCTGTTATCATTTTTCGCTCGTTGCTAATTCAGAGGCTCAGCATTGTGGGTTTATTTTAGAAAATTAAAATGATCAGTTAGATGAGTTTCTTCCCGTTACATGGATATAAAACATTCATAGTTTATTAAATGTTAAGATGCCCTCAGACACTGTTTCCTGCAAGATGTTGCGGGAGGGCCCCGGTACCGGGGTCTCTCGGGCTTAAAGTTCCCAGGTCGTGGCCATTTCTACTGATCATAATTCCATTGTTGAGGTATACTAGAATAGATGTATCCATCCATCCATCTTCTCCCGCTTATCCGTGGTTGGGTCGCGGGGGTAGCAGTTCCAGCAGAGAGCCCCAAACTTTCCTTTCCCTGGCCACATCAAGCAGCTCTGACTGGAGGATCCCAAGGCGCTCCCAGGCCAGCAAAGAGATATAATCCCTCCACCTGGTCCTAGGTCTACCCCTCGGCCTGTTCCCAGCTGGACGTGCCTGGAACACCTCCCTAGGGAGGCACCAAGGTGGCATCCTTACTAGGTGCCCGAACCACCTCAACTGGCGGAGGAGTGGTTCAACTCCGAGTCCCTCCCGGATGACTGAACTTCTCACCTTATCCCTAAGACACCCTGCGGAGAAAACCCATCTCGGCCGCTTGTATCCACAATCACGTTCTTTCGGTCATGACCCATCCTTCATGACCATAGGTGAGGGTAGGAACGAAAATGGCCCAGTCGACAGAGAGCTTTGCCTTCTGGCTCAGCTCTCTTTTCGTCACAACGGTGCGGTAAAGCGACTGCAGTACCGCTCCCGCTCCTCCGATTTTCCGGCCCATCTCACGCTCCATTGTTCCCTCACTCGAGAACAAGACCCCGAGATACTTGAACTCCTTCACTTGGGATAAGTACTCATTCCCTACTTGGAGTGGACAGTCCATCGGTTTCCTGCTGAGAACCATGGCCTCAGATTTGGAGGTGCTGATCATCATCCCAGCCACTTCACACTCGGTTGCAAACCGATCCAGTGAGAGCTGAAGGTCGCAGACCGATGAAGCCATTAGAACCACATCATCTGCAAAAAGCAGTGGTGCAATCCTTAGTCCACCGAACTGCAGACCCCCTCCCCCACGGCTACACCTCGAAATCCTATCCATGTATATTACAAACAGGATTGGTGACAAAGCGCAGCCCTGGCTGAGGCCAACCCTCACCTGAAATGGGTCTGACTTACTGCAGAGGACCCGGACACAGCTTTCGCTTTGGGAGTACAGAGATTGGATGGCCCTGAGTAGAGACCCCCTCACCCCATACTCCTGCAGCACCTCCCACAGTAACTCCCTGGGAACTCGGTCATACGCCTTCTCCAAGTCTACAAAACACACACCGGATAAGCGTACTCCCAGGCCCCCTCAAGGATCCTTGCGAGAGTAAAAAGCTGATCCGCGGTTCCACGACCAGGACGGAGTCTGCATTGTTCCTCCTCAATCTGAGGTTCGACAATCGGCCTTACCCTCCTTTCGAGTACCTTTTTTAGAGTACACTTTCCCGGGGAGGCTGAGTAGTGTGATGCCTCTGTAATTGGCACACACCCTCTGATCCCCCTGTCTGCCACTCCTTCGGTACTGTTTCCGACTTCCACGCAACGTTGATGAGACGTGTCAACAATGACATTCCCTCAACACCCAGAGCCTTCAGCATTTCTGGGTGCATCTCATCCACCCCCGGGGCTTTGCCACTGCGGAGTTGTTTGACAACCTCAGTGACCTCACCCCGGGAGATTGGTGTTGATCCCCCGTCATACTCCAGCTCTGCCTCTACCATAGAGGGCGGAGTTGTCGAGTTCAGGAGTTCCTCAAAGTGTTCCTTCCAACGCCCTAGCACTCCATCAGTTGAGGTCAACAATGTCCCATCCTTACTGTACACAGCTTGGATGGTTCCCTGCTTCCCTCTCCTGAGGTGTCGGACAGTTTTCCAGAACAACTTTGGTGCCGCCCGAAAGTCCTTTTATATGTTTTCTCCGAACTTCTCCCACACCCGCTGCTTTGCCTCGGCCACGGCTGAGGCTGCTGCCCTTCGGGCCTGTCGGTACCTTGCAACTGCCTCGCGAGTCCCCCGGGATAACAAATCCCTGAAGGCCTCCTTGTTCAGTCGGACGGCTTCCCTGACCACCGGTGTCCACCAGGAGGTTCGAGGGTTACCGCCCCTTGAAGCACCTAAGACCTTGAGACCACAGCTCCCCACTTCGGCAATAGAGGCTTTGAACACCGACCACTCTGGTTCAATGTCCCCAACCTCCACAGGAATGCCCAAAAAGCTCCGCCGTAGGTGTGAGTTGAAGGCCTCTGAACTTAGGCCTCCTCCAGACCTTCCCAGTTCACCCGAACTACACGTTTGTGCTTACCAGGTCTGTCCAGAGGCTTCCCCCGCCACTCGACCCAACTCACCACCAGATGGTGATCAGTTGACAACTCCGCCCCTCTCTTTACCCGAGTGTCCAAAACATACGGCCTCAGGTCCGATGATACAATAACGAAATCGATCATGGACCTTCTGCCTAGGGTGCTCTGGTACCACGTATACTTATGAGCATCCTTATGTTCGAAAATGGTGTTGTTATGGCCAATCCATGACTAGCACAGAAGTCCATTAACAAACCACCACTCCGGTTCAGATCAGGGGGGCCGTTCCTCCCAATCACGCCCCTCCAAGTGTCTCCATCATTGCCCACATGTGCATTGAAGTCTCCCAGCAAGATTAAAGAGTCCCCTTCAGGAGCCCCATACAAGACTCTTTCCAGGGTCTCCAAGCTGTATACTCTGAACTGCTGTTTAATAATAATAATCCTTATATTTATTATAGCGCTTTATCAAAGACTCTCAAAGCGCTTTACAAATACACATTACACATTACACATACAGATCATACATGTAATGGTCATCTACTGTGGACAATACCCACAGGAGCAAATTCGGGTGAAGTGTCTTGCCCAAGGACACAACGGCCTGACGCCCCCTTGATCTAATGATCAAACGCACAGACCACTGCGCCACCCGTCCCTGCATAAGCACACACAACAGTCAGAGTTCCCCCCCCCCATAACCCGCAGGCGTAAGGAGGCGACCCTCTCGTCCACTGGGGTAAACTCCACGTCCCCAAAGCCAGCTTCTGTCACCTGGGTCTGGTCTGTCGAGACCCTCTGCTTTCACTGCCACCCTTCTGGCAGCGCACCTTCTCGCTGTTTCCCATAGGTGGTGGGCCCGCGGGACGGAGAAGCAGAGGTGTTGCCCACGTTGCCTTTTCGGGCTGTGCCCAGCCAGGATCCGTGGCAAGGGTATCCTCACTTCGTGTGTCGTCTTTCATGAGGTCTTTTGAACCAATCTTAGTCTGGCCCCTTGCCTGAGACCAATTTGCCATGGGAGACCCTACCAGGAACACAAGGTTCCAGACAACACAGCCCCCAGGTTCATCAGGGCACACAAATCTCTCTACCACGGTAAGGTGCTGGTTCTTCAGAGAGGAAAGAATAGATTTATATTGTGCAATTTTCCAAACTCACATAGGTTTCTCATACAGCATCTCTGTATAGTATGTGTATTCACCCTCTGGCCGTTTCTCAATGTCGAGCGGACGGTGTGAGCTGGGTTCATTTCCTGCTTGCTGCGTGGGATCTGCGAGACAGCGAGAAATCGCAAATGGACGCGGGAAGGGGAGGATGCTGTGGGGGCTGCAGCACCACCATCTGCGAGGCTCAACTAGCAACCCCCCCCTCCCCCCCGAGAGTGTGTCTGTGTGAGGAGCTCCACGGAATGGTCCATTTGGGTATGGGCACGTCACTGTACCCAGGAAGAAGACGATGGAAAAAGATAAATCTCCAACGAGGCATTCTGGGGCGGCATTGACGGGTCTTTTCTGTGTTAGAGTTTTACTCGCTACAGGGTGTACTTTGAGGGTTTGTGACTTTGCAGACCGTTTACATGCAGAAAAACCTTCATAACACACAAGGGGACGGGTAATAACCGGAAAAGCATGACACAGGACCTTTAATGAAATCCCTCCCCAAAACCTTTTTTTTTTTAAATTGGAAGATAATGTAGATATTTTTTTTGTTGTAATTACATTCATCATTATCCAGGTTTTTCAGAGCTTCACCCATACATACTAGTTAGCTTTTTTCTCCTGGAAGCCACTGAAACGCATATAAACCACGGCACAGATTTATTTAGGACTGTTCACACAATGCAATTAACATAAACATATTTTAAAATGAGCAGCCCCCCACAAGGTGTTATTCCATGTTATGTTAATGATAGTTTACTGTATGTGGCTTCAAGTGCTGTTGTAGTGTATAGATTCAGGTGTTTACATCAAGTTCTTTAGTTTATTTTCTGCTAAAAAAACACTGAGTAGCCCAGTGGCGGAGCCAGGACATTTTCAGTGGGGTGGCCAGGATGGAACCAGTGATCATTTTGGGGGGGCATTGAAATCACTATTATATGAACATAAAAATACATCTCACTATAAAATAAGGGGTTATTTAAGGCACCTACAACACACCTCCACATTATTTGGAATTAAGTGGTGGAATAGATCAAATAATATATATTTTTTTCGTATTCCCGCAGGCAAAGTATCAACGAAGCTTACATTATACAAATGTAATGCAATAGACTGTTTAGCTTATGGTGATCAGCAGCCCTATGAGCTCATTCTCTCAGTGTATCATCAGGAATACAGAGACACACACACATCATTTAAATAAGAGTTTTTAAATTAAATGATAGGTTAAGAATAAACATCTTAAAGTAAATAACAATAAACAATAGCCCTTAACCCTAGGTCCTTTTGTTCAGCCTCACAATCCTATTGGGTAGTAAATGTATTATAGGTCCTGCCCTCTGGCCATACACGCCAGGGATTTTGGGCCCCATGGAAATATATCACATTGGGCCCCACCACCAGGCCACGCCAACCAAGCACAATTGCTGTAACCACACCTCCAGAACCCAACCGACTCATTTATGCTTTAAATAACTCTACCTGTACAGGCTTGCATCTATCTTGTAGTCCAATACTAACTGCACAATATTTACTGACACTGAGCTGTGAAAATATAACTGCTAAGTCTAGAGATGGATCTGTTGGTCCTGGCACCAGGGGGAGGGACAGCTGCTAAAAATGTACCTGCATTTACTAAATGTCAGCTAAAAGAGGAGTGAAATTAAAAACCTGTATAGATATTAACAGTACTTAATGTCAGCTTAATAAAAAAAAAACTTAACAACTATTATTTACAATGGACTACTTGGAGCTAACAGACACATTTCCACCACTCATAGACCACACCCACCTTTTCTTTGAAAAACTGGGTGACATACTGTCGCCCTTTATTCCCTCTCTCTTGTCTTTCTCTCCTTTCTTTTCTCTTTTGAAAGCCTGATTTGGTGAGTCGTTGAGACATGGTTCACACGTAAGTACTAGCATCCCTGCTCCTAACATGCTCTCACTCTCTGCTAGAAAGTGCCGGGCTGAAGTCGAATAGTCCATTTAGCTTAGGAACCTTCCTAACGGAGTGAAATGACCCGGAAGTCCCTCAGTGGCAGCCATGATAAGTGCCGTTCAAATTCTCTAAATGAAAGGAAAGGAGGTTTCAAACTTCCTTTATAACCTCCTTTAGCTTAGGAACCACTGGACCTCCCTAACCGACAGGAGAAGCGAAAATGCTGTCCCACAATGCCTTGCAGCCGCAGCATTTGCGTCACACAACAGTCGGCCGTTCACGGAAACAAACGATTATGACGGAGAAATTATATCATGAAAGTTACGGTGCTTATTAAACATTTTAAAACGTATGTGGTAAGTTGCCAAAGTGCTTTGTTCTGAACGTTCATCAGTATTATAATCAAAAAGAGAAATATGAACGTTAGTTTTTACTGAAATGATCAAATAAAGTCAACATTTCACTGAGCTGTGTGGGGTTTGTTCAACTTTTAAAAGATGTTTGAATGGTGATGTACACAGTGATAGGTGTTAAGGACTAACGTTTATAATAAATACATTTGTATTGATTTTAAGATCTTTTCATAGTTCATACAATCATACGTATTGGGATCATTTGTATTAATGTGGACCGGAGGGAGAGGGTGACAAGCATAAGTTTCACTTTCATTCTGTGGGGATTGTCCACAGTACTGTAATGTAAGTCGCTTTGGATAAAAGCGTCTAACAAATGACATGTAATAATAATTATTAAACATCCATGTTGTAGTCCGCTGTATAGAAAACTGTAGTTTCCATAGTTTCCCCACAGCAGCAGCAGACGCACAAAATGACGTCCGCTGGCGCATCATAAACACGTCGGATAGTGAAAGTGCATTCGGATTCTCTAAAGTAACGCAGTCTCTTCTCCTAAGTCCTTTTGAATTCTCCTATCCACTATCCCTTAACCCCGTGACGTTTCACTCAGAGGTCAAGGAATAGGAGATAGGGTTAGAACTTAGGAGCTGATTTTTAAACTATCCGCCCGCAACCAGGGTTAGAATTTAGGAGCTGATTTTTGGATTATCGGAACGCAACCCCGATATGGTACCGACACCGGCGGTGCTGCACCGCGTTTGGAGGCAGGACCAAACCATTACATGTAAATAGAAGGGGGTGTACAGAGGCTTTGGATAATTAACTTTTGGAAGAAAATAAGTTAAATGAATTGTACGTTTAGTGAGTACATTATCAATATAACGTCCTATTAATGTTAATTCTTGATGAATGATGAAAGGTTACTTAAACATTTTGTTCTTAATGTTCTAAAATTGTTTGGGCCCCCGTGGTGAGGGTGTTTGGGGTGGCCAATAGGGTTGCCAGGATTCAGCCCCCCCAGCTCCGCTAATGGAGTAGCCTACAGTACGTTTTTCCTTTGGTGTAGAAAGGCTCATATTCTTCACTCACTGCTATCCTCACACCTCAAAGAGGTTTCCCTCCAACTGTAACTTTTCATTTAATAGTGAAATAGGTCCTCTAGAGATCAGACCACTTCTGCATGCGCTTCCCGCTTGAATTTCAATGAACTGCTTGCACTTGAACGGTTCAGCTCCACCGCCTCCTCCCTTTTCAAAGTGGACCCAGAAAAATAAGTTGAACAATTTTGTAAAAGGACAAATCAGTGCTCTGCAACAGTGAGAAACAGAATATTAAAATGAGACACTCAAACGGCAGTGCCTTTGTGCTAGCGACAAAGCCCTGCAGTTTGTTTTGCTCTCTGTATGACATGTTTCTATTAGTAACCCTGAGACTTGCTCTGAGCTCATTATGCAGCCATATGGGAACCAAAATCACCTCCCCTCCATCATGGCTGCTGTGACAAGGTCCTTGCCCTCAGAAATAAGATTCATACAGTGCCTAAAATTCAGGAGTGTGTTTCTGTTCTACTTTTCATCCGAGAGATGCAAGGAAGCGATTGCTTTTGTTCCATCAAGTCAATGAGAAACATTGATTTGATGCTTTTGTCCCATGTGCACAATTCAAATATTGGCCTTTGTATCGTCGAATGTCATCAGTAATGACTGCTGCTGCGTGCTTGCGGTTGACTGTACGCAGAACAAATACTCCTGCAAACTGAAATGTGATTGCTCTGTCCCAGGGGAGGGCACTGGGAGAATATTGTTGGAGGGTATTTAGACGAGATGTCACTAACTAATTCAAAGTGGTGCAGCTGAATTCATCACTGCTGTCAGTCAATATGGCACATGTTCAGACAAAGAAAGACTGTACACACCACAATTATGAATGTTTACATTTTTAAATATTGTCCATCTGATTTAGGTTCCTCTGACAGTGACTGTCAAGCCTCTGTGTACTTGTCCCTCTGAATCATGTTTCAAAGCAAATACTTTCTTTTATATTTAGGCCTATTCTGTTTCATAAACATCAAACAAAATACTTTGAATGAAAGATGTCTAAAGCCCACAGTTCTTCACCACTGACCCTCAATTGAATTCTGATCAATTATTCGGCAGGATGTCAGTCTTTTCCACATCCCATTTGTATGACAGACGTTGAAGGTCTCTGCTTGAAGCTCACCTCACACTGAAGGATTTTCATGGTACACTGCAACGGCAGTCCCTCAATAGATTTGGTCCCTATGTGGCCTTGAAGAAACCACTTATCATCTTCTCTGGTGAATTGCTGTTAATCTCTCAGTGATGAAAGACTCAGAGGTTTAGGCTTTTGAAAATTAATCTCCATTAGCCAATCTTAAATACAGAAGTCATATTTAAGCCTCATTAAAAAAATAACTCCATTTGCTTGGTTTTGTTTATTTTTATAGAGGCTTCACCCCACCATCCTCAACGCACAGGTCCAAAGGGCTTTCGCTAATTGTTCTGACACAAATGTTGGATAAATCCCTATTGGTCTGCAGCTTTGTACACTTAAGAATGAATTCAAAACAAACATGCAAAAATGATCATGCTTTGTGTATTTAAATAATATATATTTATTTTACTACTGTGAGACACAGTATTACTGTACATCAAATAGCCTAAATGCATTGCTGTAAGGCAGTGGTTCTCAAACCTTTTCTGTCAGGCCCCCCCTTTGGAGAAAAAAAAAAGTCGGGCCCTCCCAACACAAATAGTCAGGCTCAGTGGCGGCGCCAGAGATTTATTTTGGGGGTGCTGTGGGGTAGCTTGACGTTTCATAGAGGGTGCTCAAACATTTAGGGTTTTCCATTAATGTACCGGGCACTACAGTGGAATTTTCTACTGCAACAATCCCCACGCAACTGTTACAATGAACTGTTACAATTTATTTTTAAATATTGAAATTAAATGCATCAATCTGGTGCACTTTGAGAGCAAAATGAAGAGATCTATGGATCTCTCAACACCCATATGAAACAGAACTGTTAACAGATTTACTTTTTCTTTATGGATATTTTACAAATCACCCTTTTAAACTTTATTCTTTTTTTACTGTCATATAGTATTTCATACCTGTTTTTCATTTATTCTCTTATTTTTGTATAACTATAATGATCATATAAACGTGTGCCTCGGAAATAATTGTTTACATTTAATGGTGACCAAAACATTTGAGACCCACTGAGTCTCTCAGTCTGACAGGAGAGGACTCTCCTCCACTTTGTTGTTGAAAAAACTCCTTATATCTCTTAGCGTAGCTCGCTAGCACCAGAAGCTAACAACAACGATCTCCAGTACCGGTGCGCTCTCGCTCGTGCACACAAAATGGCTCGTTCCACACACACACACACACACACACACACACACACACACACACACACACACACACACACACACACACACACACACACACACACACACACACACACACACACACACACACACACACACACACACAGAGTCGCGCCCCCCCTGGCATGCCTCTGCGCCCCCCACTTTGAGAACCACTGCTGTAGGGCAACAATTAAGAATTATTTTCATCATTCATGAATCTGCCAATTATTTTTAAACATTTAGTCAGTTAAAAAGTACTTGAAAAAATGGCATCTTTGCAGAGCCGAAAGCAATGTCTCTAACCGTGTAGTTTTACATGACCAAAAGTGCAAATACATCTTTTATTATTATTGTTTTAAAAATGACCAAAACAATTAAAGGTGTGGTATGTAATTTATTTCAGAAACACTTTTTGTTATATTCCATGGAATGCTCTTAACATCCCGATAGCAATGAATATCTTAAATGCTTTGACAATAAATCCATAAAAAATGTCATCTCTGGAAGCCGTGGTACTGTAAAAAGCACGACCAATCATCTGAGCCTGCCCGGCTAAAGTAACTGGATGGCCTACCTGCCTGTCAGCCTTCCATCTGTGCACAAACTTATCTCGTGCCCTCATTGGTCATGTGCGCGTTCGTGTGTGTTGGAGGAGGGTAAGGTAGTGGCAGATTTTTTCCGGTTGTGTATTTTCAAATTCTAGCGCACTCGAGCTGGTTTCTCCAAAATTACCTACCCCACCTTTAAGTGATTCAAAAGTAGTTGCTTATTATTTTTCTTGTAATTGCCATATCGATTGATGAACTCAGTGTTTTAGCTGTGTCAATGTCAATGTCAATACAAGATCAAAATGCAGAGGTTGAATATAATAATAATTTTAACCTTTGTATAGAACCAACTGTTTTCCTACATGGTTCCATATGTAATTATATTTTCATGACATTGTTTTATATGTGATTTTTTTAAATGTATGCTTTTAATTGTTAATATCGCTCTGTATTGTTCTTTAATATCTTCCTGCCACCATTGTAGATGTAAATTAGCTGTACAGCTAACTCTGGCTCAGCAGTTCTGTTACGCAGGACCCTGTTAAATAAACTAGACCAAATTAACTAATCAAACAACAGAATTATTCGACGAGACACTCATTTAAAGGCTGTCGCTTCGCTCCTCCCAAGAGGTCACTGTTGCCTCGACATTGTGCCGCCCATCCTCCTAATCTCACTCCACACACACACACACACACACACACACACACACACACACACACACACACACACACACACACACACACACACACACACACACACACACACACACACACACACACACACACACACACACACACACACACACACACACACACACACACACACACACACACACACACACACACACACACACACACACACACACACACACACACACAGAGTCGCGCCCCCCCTGGCATGCCTCTGCGCCCCCCACTTTGAGAACCACTGCTGTAGGGCAACAATTAAGAATTATTTTCATCATTCATGAATCTGCCAATTATTTTTAAACATTTAGTCAGTTAAAAAGTACTTGAAAAAATGGCATCTTTGCAGAGCCGAAAGCAATGTCTCTAACCGTGTAGTTTTACATGACCAAAAGTGCAAATACATCTTTTATTATTATTGTTTTAAAAATGACCAAAACAATTAAAGGTGTGGTATGTAATTTATTTCAGAAACACTTTTTGTTATATTCCATGGAATGCTCTTAACATCCCGATAGCAATGAATATCTTAAATGCTTTGACAATAAATCCATAAAAAATGTCATCTCTGGAAGCCGTGGTACTGTAAAAAGCACGACCAATCATCTGAGCCTGCCCGGCTAAAGTAACTGGATGGCCTACCTGCCTGTCAGCCTTCCATCTGTGCACAAACTTATCTCGTGCCCTCATTGGTCATGTGCGCGTTCGTGTGTGTTGGAGGAGGGTAAGGTAGTGGCAGATTTTTTCCGGTTGTGTATTTTCAAATTCTAGCGCACTCGAGCTGGTTTCTCCAAAATTACCTACCCCACCTTTAAGTGATTCAAAAGTAGTTGCTTATTATTTTTCTTGTAATTGCCATATCGATTGATGAACTCAGTGTTTTAGCTGTGTCAATGTCAATGTCAATACAAGATCAAAATGCAGAGGTTGAATATAATAATAATTTTAACCTTTGTATAGAACCAACTGTTTTCCTACATGGTTCCATATGTAATTATATTTTCATGACATTGTTTTATATGTGATTTTTTTAAATGTATGCTTTTAATTGTTAATATCGCTCTGTATTGTTCTTTAATATCTTCCTGCCACCATTGTAGATGTAAATTAGCTGTACAGCTAACTCTGGCTCAGCAGTTCTGTTACGCAGGACCCTGTTAAATAAACTAGACCAAATTAACTAATCAAACAACAGAATTATTCGACGAGACACTCATTTAAAGGCTGTCGCTTCGCTCCTCCCAAGAGGGCACTGTTGCCTCGACATTGTGCCGCCCATCCTCCTAATCTCACTCCACACACACACACACACACACACACACACACACACACACACACACACACACACACACACACACACACACACACACACACACACACACACACACACACACACACACACACACACACACACACATACACACACACACACACACACACACACACACACACACACGCACACACACACACACACACACACACACACACACACACACACACACACACTCACTCACTCACTCACTCACTCACTCACTCACTCACTCACTCACTCACTCACTCACTCACTCACTCACTCACACATACTGCTCTGTGAGTTTTTTAATAGCAGGAAAGCCCTTTGCTTTCAATATGCTGGTTGCAAGCGTATCAGCTCTTCCAGGCCTAAAAATGATCCTGTAAGCAATACAGCAGTTGAATACAGAATAGCTTAATTTTTTGCTGGCGAATATTTTAAACGTCATGGTATATAATGTCCAATACTGTCAAACTGAAAGAATTAGAAACACTGTTATCTAACTTTTTTACCAGACTGTGTTTAGGAAAGAGAGCAATGCTGCTTGAATTTATTCCGTGGGATTTAATGAAGCATAGACACAGTTCTAGACCTAATAATATTTCTCACTGACAACTTCCCATTTTTCTTTTACATCGTGACAACCATGACTGAGGCTCTGTGCCTGCATGCCCATGGAGGAGTCCAACTGAGAGGTGGTTTGTTCTCTTTTTTTCTGCACTAATGGAAAATGTATACAGAGTGAAGGGGAACTAGTGTGAGCCAAAGGGGGCTGAGGGGGAGTGTAGACTGTCTGTCAGTCCGACAGTAAGTCACAGACGGACAGCGGTCGTGATTGACTTTCACTCTTTACAAACACAGGGGAGATGTCTTCTCTTCTCCCTGGCAGGCGGCTCCACCACTGACAGAGCAAGCCACTATGGAGGAAGTAATCTGCATCTAAATAAAGACCGCCAATGGCTTTGTCAGAGTCCATTAAGCAAATTGCCATGTTTGATAGATGCAGCTACCAGCTCTCTCTCCCCCCCCCCACCCATTTGCCAGCCTGAAGCAAAAAAAATGCCTTTTGTTTGCTTTCTTAAAAATTGAGAAAAAAGGCAATGAGACGTGAGAAAGGATTCTTCTGAAATATCATTTTGATGAAAATGATGACTGAGTTTTACATTGTATGGGTCACCTCATAAAGAGTGCACTAAAAGAAAACCCCCTTTGGGTATAGTAGACCTGCTCTAATTAAAATGTGGAAATTAATGATTCTGTTTTTGTGGATGCCATTATTATGTTTCATTATGTATTTCTCCTTTGTTGGTTATTTAGCACAAGCAGCAAAGTTGCAGGTGATGGCTCCGCCTCCACATCATAATTTGAATGTTAGTGTCGGTTTATTTTTCTTCCCCGAATTAAAGTGCAAGATAGTTGCTGGGATTGTGGCATCAGTAGAGGCAGGTCTCTGTTATCTGTCACAGCCGGAACAGCTCCAGGTTAATAGCTGCAGTCACTCAGATATTATTCAGCTCTGCTGCTTTCAGAGAGCTTTCTCTAGCATACAGTTTATGTCGGAATGATAACCAGAAATCCTATGCCTCTATCAGGGGTTTGTCAGGATCATTGTTTCTAGCCATGAAACATATTTAACCAACAATCTCTCTCTGTATACATCACAATATATGCTATCGTTAAATTAAACAAAATAAGCATGACAATGTGCTTTACAGTGACACAAAGATACGACAGTAACAGACTTAGAGCTTACAATAAATTGATTTATTGATTAGTTGTTTGAAAGCAGATTAAATGGCAGCTATTTTCATAATCAATTATGATTAATGCCTCATCATTAATGATCCTGTCCTATTTTTCTTTTTTACACATGACATTACACTGAATATTTCTGTAGTTTTAAGAATTAAAAAAACATAATCTTTGGTTATGAATAATTAAATTATTTTTTCTCACTTTTACAGCCATATATCAAGCCAACAATAATAACAATTCTAATTAGTTTCATCCCTAAAACAGAAGACTTAAATGTAAAATATGCAAGAAAATCATATTATTCTCACAGGCCTTTGGTTAAGGTTAAAAGCTAATCAACAACATTATCTTAGAAAAAAGCACTGGGGGGGTATTGAAGGCGTGAAACTGAACTGTGAATCCATGTGTTAACACCCAAACATAGCTTTGCTCATCTCACCTCCAAAGCTGTCATCAACACTCGCCACACAGAAACACTATCAGGACCTCCAGGAGATTGGCCAGCCTGCTATCTCTGATGTGCCTTCAATACTGATAATTCAGAGTGATGCCTTGTCCTGGTTAGAGAACGAACCCCCCCCCCCCCAAATCAGTCAAATCAGACCTATTAAGTGGATTATGAGTTATCTGCAGCACAGCATGTAATTGGTTTTGTGTTATCGTTGTAACGTCAAATAGGTGCAAATTGAAAAGCCAGTTTATTAGACGGTAGACTGTCCACAGAGGGTTGATTGTGGTTTAAAGATCTTGTTTCGGTTAGCCTTCCAAATGATTAAAGATAATAGACTTCTCCTATTGAAGCTTGCAGTTCTCTCAGAATGTATTCCCCTGCTCATTTCCTGCTCAATTTGTCTTCAGGTCTTGTGAGAATATAGATAGAATGGGAGGGATGAAACCCTCTTTAATAGTCACACATGCAGAGCACACAGCACACACAGTGAAATGTGTTCTCTGCTTTTAGAGGCGGCGCTAGGGGGTGGCTACTTGGGCTCAAGCCCCGGATGTTTTCTGAAAAGCCCCGGATGTTTCACTTAAAAAAAAAAAAAAATTACTTTTTTTTTTTTAAATGTCTCGGGAGTAATATGCAGTACCGGAGTCCACCAGAGAGACAGCCGCTGCGGGACATTAGCCTGCGTACTGCAGCCTTCCCTGCCCTGAAGAAGAAGTGATCCTTCCTAGTGCCTGACGAGTTTTAAGCTAATAGCCAAAAAGTTATGGATATTAGAAAGTTATTTTCATCGAAGCAGGCGCCACAAGCTGCAGCAGCAGCAGCAGTATCAGCAGCTGACAACAATGTCATCACCAGCAGTGAATAAATGGATGATGTTTCAGGTTTGTGAATCTAATGGTGATATCTGCACTCTGGCTGACTGAGTAAGAAGTGAAAAAGAGTGATGTACTGTAACGTTAATCTTATAGCTAGTAAACATGGAGTAACCAAGGCAAGGCACGTTTATTTATATAGCACCTTTCAACACAAGGCAATTCAAGGTGCTTTACAAAAATGAAAGACATTCAGACAAAGGCATTTAAAAACAGTAAAAGATAATAAAAGAAACATTAAAAGAAAAAATACATGAATAAAAAGTTACAGTGCAGTTTAAGATATGAATAGTTCACACAGAAGTTCCACTTTAGTGATGAACATAACAGCTCAGTTTAAATTAAAAGCAGCGACAAAAAGATAAACCACACTAAGTCAATACCCTTATATGTTAGTATGTATACAGAACATGACTAAAAATTATCCTAAGATGTAACGTTAACCTTTCATACCTCAGTCTACTTTTAAGACACTAAAATAACGTATTCCAATTTTTATTTTGTTTTCGCGTGTGGAATTATACCGGCTCTTGTTTCAGTACACATAACAACGGAACCATAGCAACGGAATTGACAGGCAACACTCTGAATCCGGTTGGCTGTGACTGCATCCACTCAGAGTGCCCGATTCAGAAACGTGACTCTTACACTCTTTACGTCACAAACAAAGATGGTGGATGAGAATAGATCTATAAAACGATAAGCAATGCGCAGTGGATCGGAAGAGGACGGTGTGTCGGCGTTGTTCGATAGCGGTGCGGTATGCTAATGGGAACACACGCCAAACATGCTAAATCACATCAGAAGGCATCACCCAGATTTGCCAATCACCGGAGCCCGGCAAAAGACAACAGCAGTTCAACAGCTGATCCCCGCTGTTTTGAATAAACCAATAGACATGAGAGCCGAGAGAGCAAAATAAATAACGGAAGCTTTTGGCATATTTTTTCAACGACTTTGCGCTCTGGAAACACTTTCTTATTATTTATGATGTCGTATTTTCAAGACATTCTTTTTAGTTTTACAGCTTGATGAAACCTTTTTGTTTGACATCAGCCATTATAGATAATATGGCCATCTGAGTGTGTGTGGTACTGTTTGTGGTTTGTTTTTAACTGTTTAATACAGTTAATTATTCAAAATGTCAGAGTTCCTTATTTTTAAACTGAAACTTGCACTACTGTTCAAAAGTACGAACCGCACCGTGACTTCTGTGAACCGTTACACCCCTAGTTCTGGTGTTCCAGGGAACTCACCAAGTGTCAGAAAACACAACCCTCTCTCTTTTCCTCCATACCCAAATCTCTAAAAACGGGGCTGCAACGGATCTGATACAGACTGATCTTGAATTATTTTCTACGTCACAGAAGTGGTGCTCCGCTTATTGGTCAATTCTCCACCTATCAGGGGAATGTGGGGTTGGGCCACGGCAGGCCATTGCGCTGGAGACGCTGTAGTACATATGCCAGGCCTGTAAGTGGCGCTGTAGTCTGACACAAAAGTAGCGAAGAAGACTTCCCGCGCATGGTTGCCCTTTATACTCTGCTCTGGCTCGTTTTCTCCCTCCCCGAGGGAAGCGTTTGCTCCCGCTGCTGTAATTCAATGCAATCCCTCCCTCGCTGTAATTCTCTCCGGTTAGTCCACCAGCAGATGACAAACACCCTCCTCTCCGGCTCTTCCAAGGAACGAGGGGACCGTGCGGCAGAGTTTCAGTTACATTTTTATTTCGCCGGTCAACATGTCCGTTAAAGTTTAAATCTTCCGGACAAAATTAGAAAAGTTCTTATATAATAATATAAGAATAAAACACGGAGGACGGAGATCTCTTTTTCTCCCCCTCTTCTCCCCGCTGCAGCCCAGCAGCTGATCTCAAAGCACACTCCCCTCTCCTGCAGGGGGGCATGGTCAGGTGCAGCTCACAGAATCAGCCCCCTGCAAAAACAGCGCTGGAAAGAGCAAATAGAGCGAAATGAGGCATGGCTAAAATGCAGGATCTGTTTGGTATTTTGAAAGAAAAACTATTTATATACTTTATATAGGTATGGCCCTACAACAGGGGTGGGGAATCTCCGGCCCCCGGGCCGTATACGGCCCGCGAGACAATTTGATACGGCCCTCGAGGTAACACACGCAAAAAAGGGAAAAAAATGAAGAAATCTAGACCGTAAAATATGTAACAAGCGAGTGCCTGTTTTTCCTGGCCAAGGTCAGGGTCCTTGAACACAACACGAGCCTAACGTGTCATCACGTGGTATATGTCTCTTCCGACAGGGGTTTAGAGCTGCCGGAGAGCAGAGCAGCAGAACGCCGCTCCGGGCCGGGACTTCACAAATGTCAGTAGTCATAAGGAGCCGTACACATGCCGCAGTTTTTGCGTGGCTGTGTCTTTAGTTGAAAGCCCAGTGGCGATCTGTTCATCTGTCATACTGATCATACGGTCAATAACTTTGTTGTTATTAGCATCTGGTTAGCTAGCTATGCTAACGAATATAAGAAGCTTTTTCTACTACCAGTGAGGTAAAGGCACATCTTTATATGATCATTATAGCTATAAAAAAATAAGAGAATACAGTAAACGGGTATAAAATACTATATGACAGTAAAAAAAAGTTGTTATTAATAAACAAGAATACAGTTTGAAAGGGGAGTGATTTGTAAAATATCCATAAAGAAAAAGAAAATCTGCTTCCAGTTCTGTTTCATATGGGTGTTGAGAGATGTATCCATAGATCTCCTAATGTTGCTCTCAAAGTGCACCAGATTGATGCTTTTAACTTCAACATTTAAAAAAAAATCTTCCCGGGGGAACATGCCCCCCGGACCCCCCTAGAGGAGGTTAGGTCCCCCCCACACTTAAATCATATTCACATGGATAGGAAACTAAATTGCACACATCTTGTGTCCATATCTTTCTGTTTTGGTGGTCATGCCACAACTGTGCACATGCATGCACGAATCATGGTAAAATATCTGGATTAAGAGGTTGCTTTTTCTTTGCACAGCATGAAAGAAAGGCGAAATGAATGGGCTGTGATTTTAGTATTTTTAAGCAAACGTCAATCATTTGTACGGCCCTCGGAGGAGGAATTTTTGTTTTTGTTTATTACTTTAATCTCAGAACTCTGACTTTTTTCTCAGAACAAGAAATAAAAAAAATCACATGCCCACATTTTTTCATGTGGCCCTAATCCTCTTCCGTATTTTCCATAGTGGTCTCATACTCATCAGCCGTTTTTTTGTACTGCTCTGTGTGACTCACAATAGTGGCATTCATATGTACTTGACAAAAGCAATGTGTCTGAGGCCACTGTGAGTCATGAAGAAAACCGACAGACACTACACCCCTCCAATACATTTGTGGGTCTTTTTGTGAAAGCTACAGACCATAATGCTACTTTCTAACTTTCAGCAGTTTTGTCTGTTGTTTGAAAGGATTATTGATGCAGCAGCTGAAGTGTTTGGAAAACAACAGTGAACATTCAGACAGAGTACGGGCTCCAGTCACTGTAATGCGCCTGCCAAGTTCTTAGATTTTTGGCATACAGGCTTTACATTGCATCAGTTGATTTATGATTGCCAAACCCCTGGCCGTGAGTTGAAACAATAACAGATGAAAAAGGCTTCTGTCTTAAACTCTAAGCATATAGATAGATAAATACTTAATTGATCCCAATTTGGGAAATTATTTTGTTACAGAAGAAGCATTAGTGTGTTCAGACAAAAAATAAAAATATATAATCGACAAATGATGCAACAATTGAGAGGTGTGAAATGACAAAACATCTATGGATGGGAGGCTGCAAGTGGTTCTGCTTCTCACATTGTCAAACCACAGAATGCTCCCTGGTTTTTTAAAGATCACTGACGGTATACAGTTGGAGACACACAAGAAAGCCTGGGGAATTTCTTCAAGATCTTGAAACCTCATGGTAAAGCTTCTCAAATAAGCGTGTCCTCATAGTGCTGCAGATGGCAAAAAAAAGAGCTGTGATCTTTGGCATCGAAATGCAGGGAGAGTTGAGGTGCTCAACTACCAGCTCCGTCTCTGTCTTTCATCTCTCACAATCTAAGACATCTCTTTCCCGCCATGACATCCACTGCCAACACAACATCCACTGCCAACACAACATCCTAAAAACAGAACAGGCTGTGATGCAGTGTTTCCTTTATTCAAGTGGGCTTTTCAAGACTCAACTTTCTTGTGACTCTGTAGCACTATCGCTGCCGCTCCAGTGCTGATGAGTGCAGATAGGATGCCAGCAGCCTGGCTGTGAGGAGAAGAAACACCATACAGGGTGGTGCATCTGCTGCTGAAGCATGCTGCTTGCTAGCATGCATTATTCAAAGATTGAAAGCAGGAAAGATGATGTGCCTGACTCACACTGAAGGATGGACTGCCACCATTAGCTATCATAGTCAGCTGTTTCCCTCAATACTGCTCAGATTTACCATTACATGATCAGCATGGGAAGACATTAATTTAAGTGTTATTAACTTAACTCCATGCCATTGTTAGTAACCAAGTATTCCCATACAAAGGTAAAGAAAATTGAGCATCACAATATTATTGAAGCTATTATTTCTTGCTA
Source organism: Pseudochaenichthys georgianus (assembly GCF_902827115.2). Classification (NCBI taxonomy): domain Eukaryota; kingdom Metazoa; phylum Chordata; class Actinopteri; order Perciformes; family Channichthyidae; genus Pseudochaenichthys; species Pseudochaenichthys georgianus. The sequence goes on along the minus strand of NC_047523.1, from coordinate 24,873,464 downwards.
TAGATGCCAGAAAAGCAATGCAGCTTGCTTTCTGTTTACCTCTCAGCAGAGAGGATATGTTCTCACTTAGCAGCAGATGTCAGGAACCATTTAAGGTGCATATAGAGAAAATTAAAGTTGATTGAATAAGGCTTTAAAGTGAATTGGAGCCACATGCACTTTGATTGCGCTGTGTATGCTTTTATCACCAGATAATGTCAGCAGCACACCGGGCATCTAGGCTGAGCTGATCTTCCTTTTCTTCTGTGCTGAAAGGGACTCCATTCCCTGGTCTCACAATGCAGGATCATTGAATCATTGGTAAAATCCCCAAATGTAAGAATTCCTGTGGTGTCGTAAAATTGTTGAATGCATCTAAGATCCCTTGTTGAGTTACCTGAAGAAAAAAAACTGGCGATAAGCAGTTGTTACAGATTCTGTCTCTAACGACTGATCTAAATTGATTCATAAGTCAAATATACTTCTCTGATGAAATGTATACTTTAAGTAAACAAGCTGCCTGACTGGTGCGTAAGTGCAAAATGCATTGAGCGCCGGCCAGCCATCCTGTCTGTGTGGTTTTATTGTGCATCTGTTGGTAGAGTAATGAAACATTCAGATAAGGAGACACAGTGAATAGCTTAACCACCTAGCACTTATTGACAATTTGTATGTTAAATATCTATAGGCTTGGTTACATAATTTACCAGGATTTAAAAGATGACATTTCTATAATAACCAGATGCATTTTTTACCTTTACATGACAACGTCATGACATGACAATGTTGGTCTTTAACCTTGCTTTATGGATTTGTGATGCTGATACACAAAACTGAAATACCTAAGGGAAAACATTAACACACATTTTCAGAGGACCTCTAATCATTGTATAACACCACTGCATTGGTCAAGAAAGCAGAGCAACAGCATTTCTCCTGAGGTTACTAAAAAAGATTGTCGCCCCATAGGATGTAGGTGGCTGTCTCCCGCTGCACCACTGATCGAAACACACTGCACCTATGTGTGGTTCCTCGTCCACACATCAGCAGATAGGAAAGCTTTTCAGTGGCTTGTTTCCAGAGTACAGAAGATGATTAAGAAAAAGCTTATAGTCCTGGAGGACATATATATTATTATATTATTATTATATTACATTACATGTTACTTGTTAGACGCTTTTATCCAAAGCGACTTACATACTCAATACTGTGGACAATCCCCACAGGAGCAAGTTGGGGTGAAGAGTCTCAGGGACACAACGACATGCTGACTGCAGTGGGGTTTGATCCTGTGACCCCCTGACCTGAACACCAACACACTAGTCCACTGCGCCACACGCCATATATATCACACACTGCCTCACAAAAGCCACCAGCCTCTGATAGGCATCCACATACCCATGCCACCTTCTGTTTAGACTTCCTTCATCTGGCAGACCTTATAAGGCTTTCCACGCCCACACCCCCAGCCTGAGAAATGGCTTTACGTAGAGCTATAACTGCACTGAATCAGTTCACTGAATGTCCCCAGTCTGTCTCTGCCACGTCCTTCATATCTGACTTTAGTACAATACGGTGACAGCTGCTCTAACTCAAAAGTGACTCCATGTATGGACTTATACACTCACCCATAATATGTTCTTTACATCATGTGTTCGTACAGCTTTAGTTGTCATGCTGAGACATGAGATTCTAACCCTGCCGGATAAACTTTATAATGTTGTTCTATTTGTGTTTGAACTACTTTATTTTTTTTAACCTTAAATAACATCCAAACAGAAGGGTTTTCCACAATTTGCACAATATCAAAATAAGAAGTTATGCAAGTTACCCACCATGCATCACTTAACACCAAGCTGTACTGTAAAAGAGAAGAGTGAATACTGGGGGTGTCATATTGTATTAGCCTGTAAACTGTATGATAGACTGTTTAGGGTGTCTGAATCTCTTAGACTGTTAAACAACCCAATGGGCTCACAGTAGACCGAGGGCAATGCGCTGTCAGCCAGGATTTTAAAAAGGAGATGGAAGGATGAAGGCAGGTGGATTGACAGTTATCTGTACCCTTTGACCCTTGTCAAAGGGTTCAGATGACCCCATAAAAATACATTAGATTACATATGGTGTTTTTTTATAGATGTCAATTACAAAGTGAAAAGATAACATTTAGAATTGTTAATGGTTTCCACTTGTTTCCGTACCTTTTTTAATTAATTTATGAGATGTTGATGAAAAAATGATAGTCAAGATTTGAATGTGAAAAACGTGATTTAAGGCTGACTGAGTGAGGTGGACAGTTATCCTTACACCCAGGACCCTTCTCAAGGGGTTCAGGTGACCCTATCAAAATATATTAGATTTGTGTTTTTTTTACAACAAAAACACCATAGACCATCAATTACAAAGTGAACAGATAAAATGTAGAATTGTTGATGGTTTACATTTTCTTTTGTATGTCTTAAATTCATTTCTGAGACGTTTTTTTAATATCAATGCAGAATATTGTTTTTTTTAAGTACCAAAACATGCATACCCTTATATATTCTATATACATGTATATTGTTGTGCGAAAAGACATATGTTAAAGAAACGTGACAATACATTCTTATCTGTACTCATATCATTTATCTTACACATGATCAACAGGGATGTCACACTTTGTAAAACTGTCCCTTGTTCCCTGAATAATTTCTCCAGCTGTAAGCACAATCTCTACATGTGTTCCTTCACATCCCGCTTCAAACAGAACATATGTAAACTTATGCAAGGTGTTCTCAGGGCGCTGCTGCACAGTGAATATAATGTTAATGTATCTGATGGTGCTCACCGGTTGATATCTAAAAGCCCCATTTTGAAGATTTCTTGATGACGATTCAGTACAGAGAACTACAATCAAGCCTTTTCAAAAGGTAATTCTGGCTGATTGTCTGATTAACTATGAATATGGTTCTGACTACATAGCCTGTCCTCCTTGAGCCCACCATACTTCCTGCCCCCACCTCATCCTCACCATCTCTCCCCCCCCCCCCCCCCCAGCGCTGTGAACTCTACAGCCTTCGAAGTTCAAGGGGCAATCAGCCCTCCATCAATCACTAATGCAGATGAGAAGAGCTCAGCCTGTTGAACATCATACGGCACAATTAAAAACCCTGAATGCAAATCATCGTCAGAAGACCACTAAATGAAAAAAGCCTTCCTTTCAAGAGTGCTCAATAGTGGCAGGCCTCTTGCCCATGTGTGCAGTTTAATGATGAAAGTCGGTACGGAGGCTGTGTCAGAGGGATACTGCACCCTGCGTGGCAAGGTTGTTACCATGACATTTAGCAATAATAACAGGCTCATGAGGATGCTGTAACACACTGTTTCAATGTGTTAACGGTGCTGTTGAGGATTTATGACATTCTTATGAGATATTTCCAATTAGGCCTGGCCTGCATCCTCCATAACTGTTTTAACGTTGAACACCATAGGTGAAACTTTGCTAATTAAGAGAAGCACCTGAAGGGACTCTTTGATTTTAGTGTTTTAAGTCTGTTCATTTTTTCTATAAGAGTTTGACCTTGCAGCCTCTGCTGAAGTTTCACAGGACTCTGGCTACGACTACGTAATTAAAAAGTGCTCCACAAGGCCCTAACCTTATTAGTGCAGCCTCGGAGAAATACCTTCTGATGTTCTTAAATACTCCTCGATGGGCTGGGTACGAAAGCTAATTTTAGACGGAGGGGTCTGAATAAATTCTGTGTCAGTGCTCACTGACATTTTGAAAGCTAAGAGTCATTCTTGTTAGGAGTTGCTTTTCTTTCTCTCTTTGGCTGTTTTGTTCTCTTTAGCTCCAGGGTGCAGCATGTTTTCATGCTGGCTTGAATCCAGTGAACCTGACATGATGCTGACATGGTTACTGTACAAAACATGTTGGCTGTGTCATCCAGATGTCCGCTCCTGGGTTTCTTAACACTGTGATCTTAAATTGTCCATTTCTAAAAGGAACATTCAATTTCTTTCAGGCTAAGAAAGACACTCATGGGGGGTTCAAGCACCTTACAAACAAGTACAGAGAAGAAAATAATACACAAATCTTCGAAAAACATATATTAACATATTTCAACTTTTTTGAGAAAAGGCAAATTGTTCTTTCTTGACAGGACTAAGATAAATACAAAGATACCCCTGTCAGTTCAGTATGAAGCCAGAGCCAGCTGTTTGTTAGCTTATCTTTAACATAGAGACTGGACGAAGAGGAAAGTAGAACATCTGAAGAGCACTAATTAACATGTTCCAGCTTGTGTGCCATAAAAAAACAAGATGTAAAAGCAGCTATTTGTGTTTTCAAAGGAGGTTATGTGCTGGACTTTTTCTTGGCCGGGGGCATCCTGCAGCTTTGTATTTGCTGTGAAGTTGCTAGGCAACCAGCAGAGACTACAGAAAGTTAGTGCGACCTGCTGAGAAATAATTTAATACCCTGTAAAAACACAATTTGTTGCTTTGACACAGCTTTTGTACAGATTAAACCTCCTTTGGACAGAGCCAGACCAGCTGTGAAGCTGTAGGACATCAGTCTCCTGTAGCTTTCATATGACACTCAGCAAAAAATCAAATAAGATAAAATGTGAAATTAAACCTTCAAACTAAATAACAAATCTACTCTTACCGAAAGGGCAATATGCCTTTATGTATTTTTTTCAGATACTATGCTCAAATCTAATATTTACATATGATCTGACAGCCCAAAAACATTCATATTAACTGCAGTGCTGTTAATTTCCTCAAAATATACAATATTGCTATATTTGACAGATCTGCAGATATGATGTGTGTATGTTAGTCAATTGTTTGGAAAATCCATTGTTTGGATCCAATTACGATTCAAAGGACAAAGATGAGTGCTGCGGCCAACACATCTGTTCATTATTCATCAGAATATTAAAGATAATGTAAGTCCTAGCACAATAGACTCTGTCAGAGGCCATCCAGTGTAATCAGGTGTTTTAATGAGGGTGAATGCAGGAAGCCTCCTACACAGCTTAGGACACTTGGAAACGGAAAATGTGATCACTCCTGTAGAGAAGACCGCCATGAATCATTCATCGCTCAGGAAGTGCACTGTATCTACAGTAATTGGTGTGCGTTTGTCTGTGCGGGAGGCCGTGTGCTCGTGTGTATCCGTCATACACTGACATTAATTAAACTTGTTACCTGGTTTCCAGGCAATTGGTGTTCTGTAGTAAGCAATAGGAACCTCACACACTTGTCTACAACACAGACACTATACTGTATAGGGGCAATATATAGGGTTATACTGTTATTGTTCTTCTCAGTGCTGTCAAATAATCGCTTGATATGAGCAATAACTCTTTCTATTAAAAGTCCTCAGTTTGGAGTGTACTCCTCCTTGTGTTCTTGTTTTCTACCACTGAGCCCCAGATGCCTCAGCTTGGCTGTTCAGGGATCAGTGCCACCTGTAATCAATAGGTTTTCTGCCCGGGAGGCAGCTGTTGATTGCCACAGACAGGCCAGATGAGAAGATAGAAGGCAATCTAGAGGCGCTGATCCAACTCTCCCATCTGCTCACAGACAGAGGGAGAGCTGCACGAATCAAACGCTCATCACCTTCACAATGTCCTCAGCCTTTGTCCAGTCTGGAGGTGAAGAGGTCTGAACCACTGGCCGGAAAAACAGCAGCCACAAAGGCCATTATCTCTGGCTTTCATCAGTTTTGGGAAATGGTTATGAAATTGGAGTTGCTTGGAGAGACAGGAGGTATTGAATAATTCCTTTTCCGGCTCAATACATTATAAAAACATGCTCTCTTCTCTTTTTCCCAGGCGGCAACCTGCATTTCTGAAAAGTGGAGCCAATGCTTTTAACTTGCTTTTTCTCGAATATCCAACACATCCGCAGGTTATAAAAAAATCATCCTTCTTTTTTTATTACCTCAGTTAACATTTTACTGACAGATTTTAATGAGATTATCATCAATAATTAAATACTTTTTTAGTACAGCACAAGGTTTATTTAGAAAGTTATGGTCCAATTCTTCCATTTGTTGCTCTTGTGCCTTTTTGTGTATTTCCCATTCAGAGGTAAATAGACCATTAAGCAGGCTTTGGGGCCAACATGAAAACCAAGATGGCAATGGCAAATAAAAAGAAAATATCCGGCTCTTAAGCTGCTAAATGCTCCATTCAACTGTTTTCCAGTTTGTGGCTAATTTAATTTCTCTATTGATTCTGGACAGGGAGCGTAGGTTGTTAGAGTTTTAACCTGGTAAACAGCTACCTGCCGTCGCTCAAAATCACTGTGATAACACCTGAGAGAATAAACCAAACCAAAACAATGAACTGCAGGACGTTAAAATGCTCTCTACAGATAAAGGGGGACGACTGAGTTGATAATTCCCTGTTGGTTTGGAATATTTCACATCACAGTACATGTAGTCATTTGACCCAAAGTGCTTTCTTACGCACATCATTTGGACCTTGCATTTAGTGTACTAGATCAAAAGAGAGGAAAGTCCCTGTACGATACATATTTCACAAAACACTGTGAATTTGAATGAGACCGTAATCTTGTTTCCAAGCTCAAAGAATACATTTCTTATCACCTCAGCTCTGTTGATGTTGCTGTTGCTGTTCATTCTTTCAGACTCCATGAGGCTTTCACTCTGTTTCATATGGCCAGTTACTCCCACCTGAGGCAGCAACAACATTGGGCTTTGCGTGAAGTGTTAATAAATATGACAGGCCCTCAGCTGTCAGGGGACGCGGTGTGATTCAAACAAGTACAATAATGCGGCTGGTCACCTTTTTATTACCTCTGGGCGCGGGGACGGGCTCACGCTGAAGCCTGCCGCCGTGATATTACATTGATGATATTGGATTATAATTCAAATGTATTCAGCATTCAGATTGTCTCAAACACAGGAGACTTTCATCAGATTTACAAGGAGGGCATTTTGTTGGAATAAGCTTCAAAAGCATTGCACTCTTCTAATGCTGAATGTAGCACCAAAGAAATAATATTGTCTAAATCTCACAATGTGTTGATTAGTCAAGAACATTTTAAATCCAGCCTGGATTTGTGAGCTCTCAGATATTTTCTGCCAAAAAAAAAGAATCTTACCACAATTTATTCAAACTAAATAATTGTACTGGATAAAAAAAACCTTGTTTGTAGAGTCCCTTGATAATTAACACACATGTTATTAAACAAATATTTAGTTCATGCACAATTTAATAATTCATTTAGGCAAATAGAAGACATTTCTAATAGTGTTAGCAACTCTAGCCTAGCCCAATGGTAATATCGTTTTTATACAATTTATTTTAAAAATGACTGTTATACATGTTGTCGTACTTAAATAATACACCACAGTGACGAGGCTTTCAGCGTTAATGCTGTTGGCCCTGCTCTGTGTTCAGTCTCCATTTCTCACTGTGGCTTTGTTTCTTGCATATTCCTCCAAGGCTGCTAGGTTCATTAAGTTGCCTGCAGGACGCTGTTGAATGCATGCATTTAGTAACAGCATGACCTCTGTGTCTAATCTCAATTTAGAGAAGCATCCTGTGAAAATATGAGGGAGTGATCTTGTGCAGCCTCTGACAGACGTTACTGTCGAGGAGGAAGAAAATTCACTCTGGGAAATGAGTCTTCCTCCCACTCGAGATCAGATATGTTGATTTTTCCGAGGGTAATAAACACTCCCGCAGCTCCATCTCACTCCCACACAGCCAAATTAGCTGTCACCGAGCACATTAATCTGTCACCTATTGAGGTTCCTCTCAGACATGTTCCGAGCATATAGATCTGTGAATCTCGCTGCTATTTTTAAATAGATGCAATGGAGGAAAGAAGGATGTCTTTCTGCCCACATAGCTGACTGGGTAGAAGGGTAAATACAAGGATGACATGTCATTTGATGTGCACTATAGGCCCTTTTCACTCTGCATATGCTGCCCTTTGGCAGTGTCAGAGTCAGACATTGCAACAATTTTCACAGTTACACTGAACGCACTCAGCTCTGCATAGCTGTGTCTCCTGGTGACATAAGCCCTTTTGATGCCCTCCATAAGTGTTTCTTAGACATGATTTCTTAGAAGCCTCAGGATGTCTTTTTGTTGAACCAGGACAAAACAGAGATACAGTATTCATTAATGAAGCACAACCACAAAGAGAGAAGCTAATTCATGTCCCTGGCACTAACATTGAATAGTACTGATGCTGTACATTATGTTTGTTTAATTACAATTTTCATTATAGCGCAGACCAGTAGCATTATGAGTTTTTACACTTGGTTTGCCCCCCGCTGAAGTTCACAGACATCTACAAGCAGCACTAACACTGTTGACAGCGAGATAGCTAGCTGATGTTTTCCCTGCACGTGGCGGCGGTGGCGCATGGTTTTTCTAATGACTGTGTTCAGCGGAGTGAGGGAGCCACACAACACATCACCAAGGAGGCGTATTCAGGGGAGTGACGCAGTGTCTCTGTCACTGATTCAGAGCATTTTTATTTATTTAAACGGCAGCACTTATTTAATCACTTCACACTCTGTGTCATATTAACACTTTTTAATTAAAGAAAGAGTTCCTAAGTATGCAAATCTGACAAAGCATTAATCACACACTTTGGTCTCTTTAATTACTTTTTTTTTTACTCTTTAACAACTTGTGAAAAAAATAGCTTGTTATCAACAGCAGTGGGTGATTATAAGATAATAAAGTAAGAAGGCCTAGGACATCACTCCAATTGTATTTTTTGTCATCCATTTTTTATTTGATTTTGTGGTTTTATTGATGCCAATTTCAGTCTTGGTGGGTCAGTATTTTAGCTATGTATTGTATGTATTAGAACAGAACATAAACGTCTCTTAAGTTTGTTTTAACTAAATATGTATTTACAGGCATCTCACCGAAAACCCCAAACCACCCAATTCATTTCCGAGTTTTAGGACTATTTCCTACAGCTCTTGAACACAGCATACAACCTCACCTTAAGGACCGTTTATTAGTTAATGTTGAAGTAACTAAAGTCAACTCAAATAAGGACTGTATGACATCAGTTCTAAAATTGAACTATGTGACATAAATCACTTCTCTTATTCATCTCTGAGGTCATTCTCCTCCTAGAAAGAAAAGTCAATATGACCGCCCTCCTCCTGTGACTTTATTGCGTGAGCCGCTGGTCGTTCATCTTAAGCAGGTGGGAAAAGGTTGAATCCTTTGTGCTGGCGGCTAGGCTTGTGTCAGGCTGAAGACACTGATCTGATAACGTCCTCATTAGACGGCCTCCGCCCAATGGAAACCACGACTGGGGGAAGGAGGTGGGCTCTGCTGGTGACTGTGGGCGCCTCGGGCCTTCAGGGTCCAGATGAGCCCAGGATGTCAGCTCCTCTGGGCTCCATCCGTCACAGCCTATCTGTAAGAGAGAGGAAGGAACAAAGTTTAAAGGATGACTTTGATTTGTAATTTTTTTTGTCAATATGACCAATTGAGAGAAATACATCTTGAATGTTAAGAGCCAACAGCTGTATGTGTTGTTCTTTTTATAAAATCCTCCTTTTATTACATGAATATCACTACCCCCTCTCCTTCCTATCGTCTTATACAGCATCTGAAACCCGACAGGAAACCACAACAGCACATCTGGTGCTTCAGCTTCGAGTACAGTCAGTAAAATATCCACATAAAAAGTTTCACTGGGGCAACAACCCTGCTCCTGTATATGCTACAGCTCCTTGTGTTCTGTCTGGTGAGGCTGCTTTGTTGCTCCATCTGACGGAGATCAGTTTATAGCCTCAGTGTGAAGCTGTGGAGGAAGAGAGATCACTCCCACCTCTGACGGATGGGGCTCTGAATTTATATCTGCTGCTATCAGCAAAGTCAGCATGAAGAGATGCCCCTTGAGTCTGCATACAAACATGTTTGAAGCTCCAGTAAACACTGCCACTCTAGAATAGAATAGAACAGTAAGAGCAGGAGAAAAAAGGTTAGCATTTTTTGAGGAATAAACAAAACTATACAGTCTTTTTTTTCCTTTTTTTGTATTCTCTTTTGAAACATAAAGGCACATATCCATCCGACAAACAATGAAAATGAGTGTCATCAGCAATGTGAAATATAAATAAAAAAACTGAGGGTACTTACATCACCCACGTATAGAAATCTATCCATAAGTCACAACTTCTCTTCATTACCCTTTGACATACAGATCTATACCATCCACGTGTATATTCTCCTTAAGCCTAAACATATATACGTATTTACCTTAGTCATCTGCTTATATCGACTCTTCTCCCTACATATAATTTTTACCTTCTCCTCCCTTTTCAAACTTTCTTATAAATAAGATTAATCAAAATAAAATGAAGAAGAGAGGGAAAGGAAATCAAAACAAAAAGGTAAATCACAACAAATATAATAATGTACCAGGAATTATTGAATAAGTGAATAAACTAAGCGTTCAGAAAAATGTCCTATTCTCCCTTTCAATTTGACCATTCCCTCTGTATATCTGCTGTATAATGTAAATTCTTACTCCTGACGGAATGGAGATTCTAATACTGTTTCCAGTATAATAAGTTAAAAAAATGACAGAACTATTACAGTCTTGAATTATTTTTACTTTTTCTAATATACGGTAAAGAGTGGGGCTATGCATAATCTGAATTGTCATAGTGATAGTATTTAAAAAGCGGCCACCAGAATACATGAAGTTGTTGTTCCACAGTATGTGTCTTCTTACAATTCACATGTGAATTATCTGAAAATCACATGAACATGAACCTCAAATCCCTAATGTCTGCAAACCAAATATGCCCTTATGTAACCGTGGAATAATGTTTCACATGTGATCAATCGACTAAGAGGGCAGAACCTTGAAAACTGTCTCTTCACAAGGTCGTACTTTATAGCTTTTCACATTTGAAAAGCTGTCATTGAATGAAACAGCAATTGAGTTTTCCAACATGTCATGGAATTGTCGATGTTTACATTTAATTTTTTTCTAAGCATTAACAAATTATTGTCCTGTTTTAGTTTATTACATTTATTTTTTAATTAATCCTAATTTAACCATATAAAACCAATTGGGATCAAATCTATTTCATGCTTATATGGTAAACAAGTTAATAAAGTCATCATTTGTGAAAAAGCAATCACATACATACAAAAAATACTACAAATGGAAGACTCATGAACACAACATGTACACACAAACTACAATACATGACAAAATCAGCACTCATTTTAGCAAGAACAGTTTGTGACAAAACACTGGACAGAGAAGTAAGGGAGTCTATCGTGCGGATCATTCCCAAACCAAAGTCCATAATAAAATAGACTCCTTGTCGTTACACATAATTGAGTGTAAGCTAAGTATCAACTAAGGGCCAAAAGAGCAACACCCTATGTATGGTTTGATCATATGTGTACATATGATCGATACATAAAGGTTATTTTCCAGTGGGTGTATACAGTTTAACTGGATGATTTGTAGCAGTAGAGTTAGAGGTAAAGACTCTTCTTGAAAGAGAGGAAGAATGGTAGGCAGACGTTCCTCGACCTCACTGACAGTGAGTGAAATACGAGGTGAAGAGAGGGTAAACTACTGCACAGTGCATCTGAAAGGATGATTGAATGTTTGGCACCTTGTGTGACCTTTTCTCTTTCAATGCTTCTGCCTCTGCTGATGTTATTTCCTCATCACACACAACCGAGGCAATCTGATCATCTCTCACTGACACTGTCATGTCACTCTTATGGGAGATTTGAGCATATGGGCAGGATTAGCAACCGAGAGCCTATATGTCTGCTGATCGGGGATCCTGATCGTTTTACAATCCTCTGCCTTTAAGGATTCCCTTGTACATTAAAGGCTTGTGAGAAGACAGATAGCCAGTTCTTCATCGGCCATCTGCCATTTCCTGCTGCATCAGCATCATACACGCTACGTTCAAAGTGATAGAATCTGTTTCATACGGATTTCAGTGACACTACAGTACATGCCATAATGTCTTTAAGCAAACAGTAGCATAGACCAAACAGCCTTTGTGGTATGTTTTCTGTCATCGCAGCACGCAGCAGGAGATGAAGCTCCCATGGGGCTCGCCTCGCCAGCTGGTTTTAAAGGCAGGTGTTTCCAAGACATCTCAAGACGTTTCAAATATTTCCTTTATTTTCAAGGCAAGCACAAGAAATGTGTTGATAATTTAAACATGACATTTTGTCTATTTTGGTCCCTACACAGGTTTCAGCGTATGAAATATGTCAGTGAGTCAGTATGTCGATCATGTAGCCTAACCCTGATTAAATGTTGTTCCCAAAGCTTTTGCTGGCACACCATTGTGTAATCCCGGGAGCTTGTAAAGCTAATACTTTGGCACATTTTGAAAGCCTGTCATTGAAGGTAAAGAGCATATAAAGGAAATGAGGCAGGGCTACGGGAATTAAATTCAGTGATGTGGCGGATGACTGCTTTTGGTTTAGTTTAATAGTCAGACTGGTGTAACAAAAAAAACACTTCTCAGTTGTTTCCACTAGTTTTCACTCTTGATGTACAGTATTTGGACTTGGGATTCTTTGTATATATTCAATAGTAGTTTAACGAATCTCAAAAAATGTACAAACTTCACTTTTTCAATCAATCAATGTTTATTTATAAAGACCAATATCACAAATGTTACTTTTGTCTCAGTTGACTTTACAGTTTTTTCCGTCAATAAACACAAGTTAAATGTAAACTACTTGTTAGAGAAAAAAACAGCTAAATATGAACATAAAATCAATAAAGAAATACACCAGATTTTAATCATTTAGCAACTTTCTACCATTGAAGAGTAAACGGCCGTCCACCTTATCAATGCCCTTTCAGCGTGTCCAACATGCGTGCCAGATGTATTTATTCTCACAGCTTTTTTATAGAATAGGAAACTGCCTTATGAATATGATATTAAATGAAAATAAAAATAAATGCAGTTTTATAAGCCAAAAAGTACATTTGTATAAGTGGATGATTTCGTTCATATTTTATCATGTTGAGGAGTATTCCTGCCAGCCATACAATGTGGTAGATATGTCTGCACATATCTTTGCATCGTAAACATTCACATCCGAGAGCGTGGGGCTCTGTCAGAGAAACCGTTGCACTGTGCACTTCTTTGTTTCCCCTTGTTTCACCGCACTGACATGCCTCATAGTTATTCCTGCTCGCTCATTCATGCAAACTCTCTCCTCCTCCTCCTCCTCCTCCTCCTCCTCCTCCTCCTCCTCCTCCTCCCTCTCATGCCTTACACATCTTCCAATATTCCTCTCACTCTCTTTGCCTCCATCCCTTTGCTCACTTTCCTGCTTCCCATCCCCTCTTAGGAGCCATTCATGCGTAGCTGGTACATCGGAGGCTATCCTATGTGCCGCGCCCGATGCTTACAGGCTGCTCTCAGATCTCTGTCTAACCCCTAAGCAACGGCACAGATTAAATACTTAACTTGATTCATTTTTTTCTCTCTCTCTCCCTCCCTCCCTCCCATCCTTGTCTGGCATTACAAATTCATCCACTCTGTGTTGTGTTAAAAGCACATTACGCAAGACTCTAAATATACCCCCTCCCAGGCAGGAACCGTTTGTCCCTCACTGCCTTCCTCTGTTTGTGTTTGTGCATACATTGTACTTGTGTGTATGTGTATGTGTATGTGTATGTGTGAGCTGAGAGCTTTTTCATGGCCCTGATGCTGCATCTGTGATTTCTATCATTGTCCCAGGAGGAGGCCGGCTACAGTGCTCAGGAAGTCCCTCAGGTGGCAACGGGGCGATACAGCAGCCTGACAAACAGGTTGGGTCAAGTAAGCATCTCTCAAATCATCTACATGCCTCTTTGGTGTTAAAGCATATTCACTTGCTTCCATTTTTCCCTGATGATGATGAAACTGGTTTGCCATATTGAAAAGAGCTTTCACCTTTTCACCTGTGCAGAGGTGGTAATTGCTGAAGAGTTTGACCCATCGCTCTGAAGGCCGATAATCGTAGAGATGGGCGTTCGGAGGAGAAGAGAGTGCTGCTGTGTGCATCAGTCCGCCCCAGGCTGGTCTGCCTGTCTGCCTCCACCAACACAAGCTGACAGTCGAATCGTTTGATGCTGCCTCCTCGATGAAAAGCTGCTGTAATTGGCTGCCATTACAAACTGTATGCCATCAGTGACAATGGCATTGAAATTGCAAGAAGAGATGTTTTGTCAACCATCTTTTAAAACACTACATCTACCAAACAGCAATATAAGCTCATTGTCTGAATGGAAATGGTTGTTTGTAATGTCTTTAATTTGTCTTCTGTGTTGTTTAGATGCTCACACACACACACACACACCATGTATACATCACTTCAGGGGACATTACATTGACTTGCATGCATTTCCTGGAGACTTATCCTAACCTTAACCATAACCATGCCTAACCCTAACCCTTACCCTTAACCTTACCCTAAACCTAACCAAGTCTTCACCCTCAAATTAATGATTCCCCTCATGGGGATCTCCATTTTGTCCCCATAAGGGAGGCGAGTCCCCACACGTGACTATGTAAACAGATGTAGGTCCCCACAAGTATAGTAATGCTAGGACACACACACACACACACATACACACACACACACACACACACACACACACACACACACACACACACACACACACACACACACACACACTTCAAACTCACAGTCCTCTGGCGCTGAGAACAGCTTCTGTAGATGTTGGGGTGCTTGAGTTCAGTAGATCTAACTAAGATGAATATCACAAGGCTGGCTTTGACAGAATAAGGTTGTTTTCTGTTCCTCCAACCCCATCCACATATGCCACGCGTCTCTCTGTGGACAACATGTGCCAGCTCTTCCTGCCAGTCTCCATTGATGTGCAGCATACTTAACTCCATCACGATTGTCAGCACAACACCTGCAATCTACAACTTCCTCCCATGGTGTTCACCCTCTGTGCATGTATGTCTTTCTTTCTTTTTGCCATTTCTTGGCACCTGCCGTCCCCATCTGTACCAGGTGTGTGTGTGCAAGAGTTTGACACTGAGCACAAACAGCGACTATAAATTGTCACCATCATATCTGAGATACAGGATCAGATTATTCAATAATGTTAGACTGAAGCACTCTTTTGAGCTGCAGTCAATCCTAAAATATAAATGTGGTGTTTGTTCCCAGATCAAACGTAGGTTGGAAGTTTTTGACAAATTGTCTTCAGTGGTTGAAATGTTATTACGAATGTCTGTTCCACTGTTTATCATTTTAAATGTCGTCATTCATGTTGCAAATAATGCTGCTGTGATACAAAACAAATGTCCAACTCACAATAAAGTATTATCATATCATATTGTATTATACAATTTAGCGCCATTGAGGAGCAGAAATAAATACATTTTCACTGCACAAATACTTCCTCTGCTCTTAGATAAAGTCCACCACACCTTCAAATGAATGAAGTCGTGAGAAAATATGAAAGTATACGCTGGAGTGCAATGCCAAGAGCATGTATTAGCTAGAGGACGATACACTGTAGAGAAACATCTGGTCCCTCATGGCCAATTCGTCTGTTGTGCACGTGGCGTATCCAGTGTCCCCTTCCTCGCTCTCCTGTCTGAGTGACAGTAGTTTGCTGCACGTTGGTCTGTTCTCTCTTCCCATGGGTCTAATTTGTGCAAGCTGCTTTTGAATTGTTGCAAAGAAGATGCAGGAAAAAAGCCAGCTGAGGGGGCTGGGGCGTGTGGGACCTTCTGTTCCTCGGTGCCTTTAGTTCTGATGCCAATTCATCTGCATTCTTCTGTTCATCCCTCCAGTCCCTTCTGTTTCACCTCTAACTCTTAGCCTTGTGATTGTACTTGTTGGCAGTGTTGGGAAAGTTCACTTTCTACATGAACTAGTTCAGTTCACAGTTCACATATTTTAAAATGAACTAGTTCAGTTCATAGTTCATAATTCAACATTTTGAACTAAAGTTCATGGTTTCAAAAATGAACTAATTTATAGTTCATAGTTCTTTTTTCAATACGTTGCTGCGAGCTATTATTTGTCTCCTGTACGATGTTAATGGGCCATTTCAATTTTTACAATATCCTCAGAGGGCCGTACAAGTTATTGACCTCTGCTTAAAAAAACTAAAATCACAGCTCATTCATTTCATTCTGTGCAAAGAAAAAGCAACCTCCTAATCCAGATATCTCACCATGACTCGCGTATGCATGCACGTGCAGGGTGTGGCGTGACCACCTAAACAGAAAGATAATTTATGGACACAAGATGTGTGCAAATGTATTTAGTTTCCTATCCATGTGAACATGGTTTAAGTGGGGGGGACCTAACCTCCTATAGGGGGGTCCGGGGGGCATGCTCCCCTGGCAAGATGTGTTGCACTTTGAGAGCAACATTAGGAGATCTATGGACACATCTCTCAACACCCAAACACAACTGTAAGCAGATTTTCTTTTAATTTATGGATATTTGACAAATCACTACCCTTTCAAACTGTATTCTTCTTTATTAATAACTGTCTTATAGTATTTTATACCTGTTTACTTTATTCTCTTATTTTTTTTATAACTATAATGATCATATAAAGATGTGCCTTTACCTCACTGGTTGTAGACAAAGCTTCTTATATTCGTTAGCATAGCTAGCTAACCAGATGCTAATGACAACAACACAGTTATTATAGTATGACAGATGAGCAGATCGCCACTGGGCTTACAACTAAAGACACAGACACGCAGAAACTGCGGCATGTGTATGGACTTATCGGTACTGCAATTTCTGAAGCGCTGGAGTGGCGTTCTGGTGCTCTCCGTCAGAACTGCACCCCTGTCAGTCGAGACATATACCACGTGATGACACGTTAGGCTCGTGTTGTGTTCAAGGACCCTGACCTTGGCCAGGAAAAACAGGTACTCGCTTGTTTAATTTTTTTGCGGTCTAGATTTCTTTCATTTTTTTATTTTTTGCGTGTGTTTATAAATTACCTCGAGGGCCGTACCAAATTGTCTCGCGGGCCGTATACGGCCGGAGGTTCCCCACCCCTGCCGTAGAGTCTCACTCTGAGCGAGTGCTGCTGCAGCTGCTCTCGGCTTCGTCCATACTAATTCATTCATTCATTCATTCATTCATTCAATGCTCGCCGGTTCCGCGGTTCCACATTGTTTGTTGTGAGGAGTCTGATATATTTAGTATATTTATATTTTAGTGCGACAGCCAGGGGTGACAGGCGCGTACGCGTCACAGGCAGCTTGCTGTTGCCAGATTGGGTGGTTTTCCGCATTATTTTGAAGCCTGTTTACGGTGTGTTTTAACTGGGTTTTCGGCTGAAAGGCATATGAAATCTGGCACACTTTTGAACGCCGTTATAATACAGTGCTGAGAATGAACGCACGTTTGAACGCCGTTATACAGCGCTGAGAATGAACGCGTTCTCAATTACGTTCATCTAGCGGAAATACAGTACGTTCAGTTCACGTTCGCCCAAAATATGAACGCGTTCATGAACGATCGTTCATTGAACGCGTTCAGGTACATCACTGCTTGTTGGTGATATTATGAATAACCTGAGTGGGGTGAAGAGGTGAGTGGGGTAAACTTGGGTGCATGACTTTTGTGCAACTCAAACATATTATGCAACAGGGAACCACTGCATGAGTCATTCATAACAATTAGATTAGTTTGCAGGTATATGCTGTGCTTGAATTAATTTGCATACAGCTTTATCACAGAACATAACATTATTGTGCCTGCTTCCCCCGTCAATGTTAACCCGCATTTGCAGCAGCTGCTAATGATATCCTTCAAAGACTCCCAGAAAGTCGTGACTCAGAGACTCTGTTCCTTAAGGCTGAGCCCTGCTTATAAAGCACGACTATCATACTGTAGTTACTTTCTCTACAGGGGACAGGATGAATCTATTCGAACTCTGCAGGAAAGAAAGTTAAGGGAATGAGCTGAGACCTTCAAAGTGTTGGTTTCGGTCAGACAAACTGTCTGTTGACAAGTGAAGATTAGTCACCTGCAACTTTCAAAGCGGCAGGGTGCACTTCTTCAATAACAATGCGTCGTTCTTTCGCCCAAGGACAACTCAGGTCGCCTTTTGTATGTATCCTTATTCACCTAGATCCCCTATGGCAAGAGAGGGGAACTCATTTCCTGACACTTAAAGGTGGGGTATGTCATTTATTTCAGAAACACTTTTTGTTATATTCCATGGAATGCTCTTAACATCCTGATAGCAATGAATATATGTAATGCTTTGACAATAAATACATAACAAAATTTAATCTGTGGAAGCCGTAGCGCTGTAAAAAGCACGACCAATCATCTGAGCCGGCCCGGCTAAACGGATTGGATGGCCTACCTGCCTGGCAGCCTTCCATCTGTGCACAAACTTATCTCGTGCCCTCATTGGTCATGTGCGCGTTTGTGTGTGTTGGAGGAGGGGCTCTGTGAGGAAGTGGCAGATTTCTTCCGGTTGTGTATTTTCAAATTCTAGCGCACTCGAGCTGGTTTCTCCAAAATGACATACCCCACCTTTAAACTATAATGACATGCCAATTTACAAGTTTCGTAGAGAGGGATTAGGAAGGTTACAGCATGCAAACTGTAGCCGTGACAGTGCTCGGCATCAGGAGTATGGGTACATCAGGGAGAGCTGTATAACTGGTTTTTATATGTATAATATTTTTGAAGTTCAAAAGTTGAGTAAGAAGAAATCTTTGACAGTTTCTTTGCAAGATCCTACAGTTGGCCTACATAAGGAAAAGGGGTGATTTCAGTTAATTCTAATATAAAGTTAAATAGTCACAAAGGGCAAAATCTTTCCCTAACCTAAACCAAGAGCTTTTTGTGCTTAAACATAACCAGGGAGAAATTACATTTCTCGACATTTATGCAGGGCAAATTATTTAAATATGTTGTCAGTTAGCATTTATCAAATATAATTAATATTTGACATTTCATCTTAGGGCCTTATGTTTCTTATAAAACAAATGTTCTGTTACAAATTAGACGTATATTTGGAGTAAAAGAAACAAAGGCAAACCTTGAAATATTACCCAAACTGGATAGAAAGCTCCATCCCTGTTTGCAGTTTGACCTGGTTTACCTCGACCTACTGTACGCTAGCTTTGCACTGACATAGTTTTACAGTGAAACGACAGATTAATAGACACTATGGGTGTGTTCATTTTTAGTTTTACTTCCAAATACAGTGGTTTAGATAATCTGGTAATCCGGCTAAAGAGTTGGCTCGTTTACAAACTGTCTGATCGTCTGATCGCTCATGCACATCAAACTTTCTGGACATTAAAGCAAAGCTCAGCAATTACCTTGGTGAATATATAATTATCCAAACAGATGTCTATAAACTATAACTATTCTTTAATTTGTTCACAAAATAAAGAATAACTGCATCACACAATAACATGTTTCATTGTCTCTGACTTGCAGTACACAAAATAACCTAAAATCATATTAAATGTACAGTATAGGCCAACATACATGTCAAGAAATCTAATCAGCTAAGTGCCTGCTTTTCCCGACATCAACAGCCCAACATTAAATTACTTCTATTTCTACAAGCTACAGTAATAGGAATGTAAATGCAAGGCCGAGCAATGCTGGGAGGTTTAAAACAACATCTGTAATGATCCATGATGGAGAACAATGGAGCATAAATCAAAGAGACGTTCAGCTAAAGACGACGGGAAATTAAATTGGGAGATGGAGTGTGGGAGTAAACTGGGGAAAAGTTTTGATCAAATTTCACCATGCATGCAGAGCCATTGACAATAACAACAGAATTCCTGCTGTGACGCTGAAATATTCCTCTCTGAGAGGGTCACGCCCTGTCTTTTGATTTAAAAATGCATCATGTTTCTGGTATAATGTGAAGTAATTAGGTTGGTTTGTGTGTCACATGATTTATCTTCTAATTCCTTTAACAGCCTTTGAAATAGATGCCTTACTTTTCAAATGATACAAAGTTATTTTATTAAAGGTACAATAGGAAAGTGGGGAGAGTGACAGTTGTTATACATCCATCGCTTCTGCACAGCTTCCCATTCCTGGTTGTTTTTATTTACTTGCATATTTGCAGCTTCAGCCTGTGTTGAATGAACAATGGCCCCACGAGCGTTGCGTGTTCTACACAATAAGAAGAGGCAACGCTTGATGTCATCCACAAAACAAAATGTGCCTGACATCTTAGAGGAAAAAATATCCTCACTGCCGTCCCTGGGAAATAGGATGATATTTGTGTGCATAAAAATACATCTCCTAGGGCAATTCACCAGGCCTTATCCGAGAAATTACATAACACACCTGCTTGTGGAGAATGACTTAAATTGGTTTAAATTAAGGGAGGCAAATGAAGGAAACTAAAACAGGAAGAAGGCATTTTCTCTCGTCTGACAGGCAGCTGTGTCTTGGGCCGTGTGAGGCTGCAGAGAGAAAACACTCTTGAGACATTCGAGAGACACCGACTGAAACAGCTTAGTCTTCATTTAGTGTGCACTTTCTTTCAGCCAGAGGCAATTCCAAGTCAATATCTGCTGCTTAACATTATTGCTCCACAGTGACCTTTGCAACATGCATTCATGCAGCTTTAGACGGTGAGCGTGATGGAAATGCAGACCGGTGCTTTGACAGGATGGATCCGAGCCATGAGGAAGATGATGGGTGATTATTATACAGAGGGAGAAGGATGACAGCAGGCCCCAGACGGTCCTGACTTAGCGTTTTGTCAGTTTGAAATGACACACCACCAACATGTCTGTGTGTTTGTGTGTGCATGTGTAGGTGACGGTGTGACGGTGAGTAAAACCTTAGAGGCTTCTCAATACTCAAATTTCCCCTCCTCGACTCCCCTCCTCGAGACTTAGACCCGCCCACAGGAGATGCGAGCGGAGGACCGAGGAGGGGAACCGAGGAGAGAGGAGGGGAAGCAGCAGACGTTTAAAGAAATGAGAACTCCTCTCCTCTGAGCGGTCATATTAAAGCGACGTCCGTTCATTATGACGTGGCAACAGCTGCATCAGCTGTCGAGTGTTTTGTCATATTTTATAATCTCTGTTAGATCAGCTGAACATTGTTCCCCCACATATTTTATTTGAATTCATTGAGAGTGCGGTATAATGAGACAATAACAGGCTACAGATGCGGACACACACACACAAATATATTTATATAAATATATACAATTTAAAGTATGAGAGCACTCTCATAATAATGTAACACAGTCAGAGACTGGATATACCCTCTCTCTCTCTGGTCGCTGAAATGGGGAATTGAAATTACGGGCCAAAAGTTGTATTTGCAAGTATTAAAAGTAAGGACATCAAACCAACTGAGACCCGTCTGTCCGCGGCATCTGCGCACTGTACAACACACACCTACACACTGTACAACACACACACCTACACACTGTACAACACACGCACCTACACACTGTACAACACACGCACCTACACACTGTACAACACACGCACCTACACACTGTACAACACACTGTACAACACACGCACCTACACACTGTACAACACACACCTACACACTGTACAACACACACCTACACACTGTACAACACACACCTACATACTGTACCACACACACCTACAGCTGCTAAAGCATAATCAGGCTACAGCCGTTGTGTATTTTATTATGTGAAGCACTAAATGGTTTTAGAAAAATATGGACTCTTTGTAGATATCTACTAAACTAAAGCAAATAAAGAGAGTAGGCCTGTTGTACTGAGTGATATATATTTTACACACTGCTCTGCTTTCTGCAGGACCTCACAGCTGTTCTCACTGTAAACATCGCGTTGCGATGAGAGCAGGTTCTCAAATAATATCCAGGGGATGCATGCAGAGCTGTCATTGGCTGAGATAAGTCCGGCCGTGCGTCACGCCTCCACCGTTCCCGGAAATGCATCCGCGGAGGAGCCGTGGAGGAACCATCAGTGTATCCTCGGTTATAGCTCCTCCAGAGAGCCTCCTCGATGCTCGATCCTCGGTCCTCGGTGTGCATTTAGAGAAATGAGACGTCCTTCAAAATGGCGCGCTGAAATTCATTTCCGGGTCACTACCGGAGGACCGAGGAGTCGAGGAGTCGAGGAGGGGAAATTTGAGTATTGAGAAGCCTCTCTTGTGTCCCGTCATTTTGAATTTCAATCCAATTACACCATATTAAATCAAATGATTTGTGTGCCTGTCTGTCTTTGCCACAGACACAGCAGAGCATGCAACGACAGAAAGTTCGACAACTTTGACAACCGTGAAACAGATTCAGACGTGCTGATAAGCACAGAGCAGCATGAAGGTGTTGTATCTGGGAAGGTTTTGGCTGCCGGCTAAAGAAACTAGAATCAAGATAAGAGAATTCTCTTTCAAAAATGTTTGCACTAGAGCTAGAAGCTGTTGCTAATTACAGCGCAAATGGAAACCAAGCTGAAATATATATATTTTTTGTTCAGCTAAATCATTTAAAGGTGGGGTAGGTAAGTTTGAGAAACCGGCTCGAGATACACTTTTTGTTATATTCCATGGAATGCTCTTAACATCCTGATAGCAATGAATATCTTAAGTGCTTTGACAAAAAAATTCATTAAAAAAAATCATCTCTAGAAGCCGTAGTACTGTAAAAAGCACGACCAATCATCTTACCTGGCCCGGCTAAAATAACTGGATGGCCTACCTGCCTGTCAGCCTTCCATCTGTGCACAAACTTATCTCGTGCCCTCATTGGTCATGTGTGCGTTCGTGTGTGTTGGAGGAGGGGCTCTGTAAGGAAGTGGCAGATTTTTTCCGGCTGTGTATTTTCAAATTCTTGCGCACTCGAGCTGGTTTCTCCAAAATTACCTACCCCACCTTTAAATGTAATGAAATAATTATATAAGAAAAGGGTAAAATGGTATAATAAAAAAAGAGTTACAAATGGAAAAAAATAACATGTTTGTTTAAAAATGTTTGGCACTCTTTAAGTATTTAAATTTTAATGTAATATAGCATTCAACATTACATGACCAGAGTTTAGTTAAGGGCATGACTGTGGTATCATGGCTAAGAACCAAACATAGTCATTTTTTTTTATATATTTGTGAATAACCATGTTCGGGCTTGTTAAACATCCAAAGCTTGAGAGACTTTAAAATGAATGGGAGTTGTATTTTTACATTTTTTGTGTAGTATTTTTTCTGCTGACAAAAGAGAGAACAGGTTAAAAAAAGAGTAAAAACACAGAGAAACTGTTACGGTGTGTGAAGCAAGTAGGACCCAAATGCAGATTAACGTACAAATAATTCCTTTATTTCAAGGCTATGCTGACAAATACAGAACAGAACAGTCAACACTCACCGAGGACAAGCCAATACAAAAGACAACCCGACAAAGAGAGACAGAAAACCCAGAACTTAAATACACCCAGGACTAATCACATAAACACAAGACATAACATTGCAAAAATCAGGCATATCTTGCCTCAAAACGATGCAGAGAAACTAGTCCATGCATTTGTTACTTCTAGGCTGGATTATTGTAACTCTTTATTATCAGGGAGTACCAAGAAGTCAATCAAGTCGCTTCAGCTGATTCAAAATGCTGCGGCTCGTGTACTAACCAGAGTTAGGAAAAGGGACCACATTACTCCTGTTCTGGCTGCCTTACACTGGCTCCCTATAGAACACAGGATAGAATTTAAAATTCTTCTTCTCGCCTACAAAGCCCTTAATGGGCAGGCGCCATCTTACCCCCGGCAGGAGAGCAGTCGGCGGGGCCTCCAACGGCACAGGACAAAGGGTTGGCAGGACCCCCGGCAGGAGAGTAGTCGGCGGGACCTCCAACGAGACAGGACAAGGAGCTGGCAGGACCCCCGGCAGGAGAGTAGACGGCGTGACCCCCAACGGGACAGGACAAAGGGTTGGCAGGACCCCCGGCAGGAGAGTAGTCGGCGGGGCCTCCAACGGCACAGGACTAAGAGTTGGCAGGACCCCCGGCAGGAGAGCAGTCGGCGGGACCACCAACGAGACAGGACAAGGAGGTGGCAGGCCCCCCGGCAGGAGAGTAGGCGGCGGGACCTCCAACGGGACAGGACACAGGGTTGGCAGGACCCCCGGCAGGAGAGCAGTCGGCGGGACCCCCAACGGGACAGGACATGGAGTTGGCAGGACCCCCGGCAGAAGAGCAGTCTGCGGGACCTCCAACGGCACAGGACATGGGGTTGACAGGACCCCCGGCAGAAGAGTAGTCTGCGGGACCTCCAACAGCACTTCAGATGGGACTAGAGAAGGGACTAGGAAAGTGACCTGAGGAGGGACTAGGGAAAGGACTAGAGAAGGGACTACAGAAGAGACCAGAGGAGGAACTAGAGAACGAAACTCGAGAGGAGACTCGAGAGGGGAACTAGAGAGGGGACTTGAGGAGGGAACTGGAGAGGGGACTCCAGAGGGGACTAGAGGAGAGACTAGAGGAGGGACTAGAGAAGGGAACTTGAGAGGGGACTCGAGAGGCGAACTAGAGAGGGGACTCGAGGAGGGACTAGAGGAGGGACTAGAGGAGGGACCAGAGGAGGGACTAAAGGAGGGAACTGGAGAGGGGACTCCAGAGGGGACTAGAGAAGGGAACTTGAGAGGGGACTCGAGAGGCGAACTAGAGAGGGGACTAAAGGAGGGACCAGAGGAGGGACCAGAGGAGGGACTAAAGGAGGGAACTCGAGAGGGAACTCGAGGGGGAACTGGAGATGGGACTGTGGCTGCTGGGACCGGCACTGGAGCCGGAACCATGGCTGCTGGGCAGGGAACCGGAACACGGATCCATGGCTGTGTGGGGTGGTACTGGAGCACGGTACCATGGCTATGTGGGATGGTACTGGGGCACGGAACCATGGCTGCTGGGGCCAGAACTGGGTCCGTAACCATGGCTGCTGGGGGCTGAACTGGTTCTGGAACCCTGGCTCTTTGGGCTCGTGCTGCCAACCTGGCCTTGCGACCACTTCCTTTAGGAGCCGTTTGGAGGCTCCTTGGACCTCCAAAGGCCAGACGAGTACCAGCGAATGGCTCCTGGACAGTAGCAAACACTGGGTGAGAAGCAGGGGCTGACGCCAGACGGACCACACCAATGCGTGTGGTATCAAAACAGGAGTTGGGAGACCTGGGTCTGTCAGGATCGGGAAAACAAATTGTGAGGTAATCCAAAAGCCTGGCAGGTAAGAATTTCACCAAACTTTGATTCCTCAGTGTAAGGTGGACTGCTTCTGCCAGAGCAGCATCTCACTGCTGAACCCTGACCGCTCCTATCCATTGATCAGAGCAGGTAGCCAAAGAAAACGTAAAATCCAATAATTCCTGCTCAAAAGGATCTGCTGGGCCCATATTTAAGGTCGGGTTGTAATGTTACGGTGTGTGAAGCAGGTAGGACCCAAATGCAGATTAACGTACAAATAATTCCTTTATTTCAAGGCTATGCTGACAAATACAGAACAGAACAGTCAACACTCACCGAGGACAAGCCAATACACAAGACAACCCGACAAAGAGAGACAGAAAACCCAGAACTTAAATACACCCAGGACTAATCACATAAACACGAGACAGGTGAGGAGGGAGGAGAAAACACATAGGTACCAGGTGAACACAATTGGGTAATCAGAGAGGGAAACCGACAGAAAGCAACCAGGCAGGAAACGGGGGTGAACACTTTACAAAATAAAATAGGAAACCCAAAGATAGAAAAGGACACGAAAAATACCAACACAGACAAATCCTAACAGAAACTCTGTGAATAATTAATCATTGAGCAGAAGCATAGCTTTGCCATAACTGTTTTTGTGTGGGCGAGTGGTACAACAATTCAATGTACAAATGTATGCATTGGAATATTTCCCCCAGGTAAGTCGTTGGAGAAAAACAGACTGTGTGGTTTTGCACACATGGATTTGCAGGGTGATATGTGGCAAGGTGCTGGGAGCAGGAGTGAGAGGACTCTGTGATCATCCATCACCCTTCTCGGGGTTGATTGGTCATGCCTGAGGATGAGGAAAGATGGACTGTCACTTTCCACGGAGTGAAAGCTTCTCAGTGTGGGGAAGTAGGGGCACCGGCAGCGAGCCAAAAGGCAGCAGAGGTGGAGTGGAGAACTGAGTCTCTTTTGTTTGGATCTGGCTGCGCCCACCGCTCTGAAAATGCTCTTTAGACAAACAGCCATCCTCTCAACTGTGATCCAGCCCCATCCGAGAGTCCTTTGTTCCTCCCTGGCATCAGCACATCTGCTTGGAAACCTTCACTCTCCTCTATTTGCAGCAAGAGTCTCTGAACCAGATAACAGCCCTGTGCTAAAGCAGCTATTGGAAATGTTCACTGCCATGTTATTTCCGGCATCACTGCCCTATAGCTACCCGTCTGCCTCCTCTTGGGCTCATGGGACACAGAGGAGGTTCTGTTTGGTTTCCTCAGAGATGGCTGTTGTCTCTTAAATAATTTAGTGCAGCCCCAGAAAGCTCGGAGCAGGGAAGGACACAGGCATTCACTGAGAAGAACAAAGTATGTACAAACTATCTAAACCCATGACCGTGTGTGTGTGTGTGTGTGTGTGTGTGTGCGTGCGTGCGTGCGTGCGTGTGCGCGTGTGCGTGTGTGTGTGTGTGTGTGTGTGTGTGTGTGTGCTAAATCAACCACCTTGGGAGTTAAAGGCAACATAACACATAACAGAATGAAGGTTTAGATTTACTTGACTGTACCCAAGTTCTGTGACTTATTTTCAATACCTGCAGTTTCATATAAGACAGACTGCAAAAACACTCGCATCATGCCGACAAAGGTTTAAGCTGACTTTATGTAAAAACAAACCAAACTATTCACCAAAAGCACTAGGAACAGTTTGCTCTGAGTAAATCAGGCAAATTAAAGGTGTGTTTATGAACTGATGTAGTCTATAGTTTGATGATTCAAGTATACACATACAGAGTGAAGTCAGGCAGCAGGTGATTACAGACTACGATCCTACAACCGTCAAAATGAGAAAGTAAAAAGGAGGTTGATCAAAGAAAGCCAAAGCATGATTTTCAAATGTCTGTTAATTTGGTTAAGAGAGCATTGCGGCCTATCGGCTAAAAACGGCAGCCTAACATTCAGCAATTAATCAAATGTATCGTAATTGTGTTTACAAGGCTGAATGTGCTGCACAAAAAGGACTTGCAAGCATCGGAAAACAGAGTCGAGAAATAGAGCGGGAAAAAAAGACAAGGGCTGAAGTCGAATAGTCCATTTGGCTTAGGAACCCTCCTAACGGAGTTAAATGACCCGTGCCGTTCGAATTCTCTAGATCAGTGGTTCCCAAACTTTTTGTGCCCAAGGCACACCAAAGGACAAGTACAAATCTCAAGGCACACCTATTGTGCAAAATAGCCCTTATAACACGTGTTATCACTCATATCATGTAAAATATCTGTATTATGTGCATAATTATTTACTAATGCCAAATAAAATGTGACAAAGACAACTATATTACTCATGAAATATTTATTAACGAAATATTTCAGAAATTAATTTGAAACGTTATCAAATTAGGCTTCATCAAAGCAGCAACACACTCATTTAAACCAGACAGGTCACAACATTAAACATGAGACAAAGGAAATTCAGCACAGAGAACTGTCAATGCAAGGAAGCTGCATTGTCCATGGTCCTGAACTACAAATTATAAATGTAACATTTCAGCAGAGATGGGGTCGTTACTAAAAAAAAAGTAATATATTACATATTACTTTAAAAAAAAAAAAGTAATATATTACACTACTTCGTTACTCTCTACATAAAGTAACTCGTTACTTTACTCGTTACTTTACTCGCAGGGCCGGCCCGCCCCTCCCTGCAGGCAGATCACGCAGACTGCTAAAGTTTCAAATGTTCTCTTTAGTTCAGTTTCCATTGTCGCATAAGACTGATCCAGATCCTGAATGTTTTCCTATCTGACCGTGGCTGTCCTCTGTCTCCTGCTATCTGACCATGGCTGTTCTCTGTCTCCTGCTATCTGTATATTTTGCGCAGTCTATCTCTGCTCACGCTGTTGCGTCGGCGTGTTCTCCTGCGTGTTGGCCATGTGTTGCACTGGAACCAGACACCGCAAAGACTTCAGCCGAGCACGTACAATAACTCTCCTTACCAGCAGGCGGCGGGAGTGTGTATTCGTCATTCAAAACAAGTCGCGCAGATTACGTACATATAAACCTACAAAGTACTGATATAGTAAATTAAAAAATAATTATTTTTGTGTAGTTGTATATTGCAATAATAACGTATGGTTGTCACAAAATCCCACGGCACACCCGGACTTGCCTCACGGCACACCAGTGTGCCGCGGCACACCGTTTGGGAACCACTGCTCTAGGTGATAGGAAGGGAGGTTTCAAACTTCCTTTATAACCTCCTTTAGCTTAGGAACCACTGGACCTCCCTTTACAAAAGGAGAGGAGAAAATGCTGTCCCACAATGCTTTGCAGCCGCAGCATTTGCCGTCACACAACAGTCGGCCGTTCACGAAAACAACCGATTATGACCGAGAAATTATATCATGAAAGTTACGGTGCTTATTAAGCTTTTTAAAACGGTAACTTGCCAAAGTGCTTTGTTTTGAACGTTCATCAGTATTATAATCAAAAAGAGAAATATGAACGTTACTTTTTACTGAAATGATCAAATAAAGTCAACATTCACAGTGTTTACTGAGCTGTGTGGAGTTTGTTCAACTTTTAAAAGATGTTTGAATGGTGATATACACAGTGATAGATGTTAAGGACTTACGTTTATAATAAATACATTTGCATTTATTTTAAGATTTTTTCATACAATCATACGTAGGCCTATTGGGATCATTTGTATTAACGTGGACTGGAGGGAGAGAGTGACGAGCATAAGTTTCACTTTCCTTTTTTATTTCAATTCCAACTTTGGTCATGAAGAATATGTTTCTCTGTTGTCCACGTTCATAAATCATAAAACAACAGCATCAGAGCACGGTGCAGAGTCTCTAGATGAGTTTACAGTAGTCCGGCGTTCTACATCTAGGCCAGCGCCATATAGAGAGAATCTTCTATTATATGGCTCTGATCTAGGCTATATATGTATATAGAGTGGCGAAGTCACGCCCATCTACTTCTGGTCCATGGGACCTTGTTTCGGAAAAATAATGTATTGAAGTCAATGGAGAGAGAAAACTTATCTTTCGATCCCGTTTGAATTGTGCCATGAATTACACATATGATGTTTGTCAATCTTAAAAAATTATTTCCTTGTCAAAAAAGTCACAGTTTGTCGTAAAACTGTTGAAATATAAGACTATGGAAAATACGCAACTAGAAAGACTACAAATCTCAGAGTTGCGTAAGTGATGTCACCATTGTTTTCCTCCACTAAGAGATAGCTAAGATCAGCGCCATATAGATAGAATCTATCTATATGGCGCTGGCTAAGATAAGATAACTTTAACAAGATGCCTGTGTGCTTTGTACCAGGTTGTTATCATACCAGCAATGGGTCTTGCTCGTTCTTTCGCTTCCCGTCTGATGAAAGGACCAGGAGTGGCTGGATCAAGTTAGCTACCTAGCTAGCACGTTAGTTAGCATTACAGCCTTGTAATTTTTATTAGCCTTAATCAGTGGCGCCTCCAGAAATGTTTCATAGGGGTGGCCAAATGGGGCCACTGAAAATCTTGGGGTGGCCCACCAAAACCAAGAATGTAATTGTTGTAAAAGTATAGACTAGATGAAAACAATGGCAAAGAGAATCACCTACTGATATACTTTGGTTTCTTATTTTACATTTTCTGATACTATTCATCTGAAGTGAATATAATATGGATAGTTAACATTTTACTTCAAACAACATTTAAAAGAACCTTGTTTTGTGTTATGTATACATGTGTTGGTGATTTATTGTTTTGTTTTTTATATATGCTAGTTGTTCTTTCCTTTTTAAAAAGACAAATATAGCTTAATTAAAATAAGTTCCTTTATTGTAAGGCACAAAATGTTCAGCATTCTCAACACATACAATACACAACAGCAACATGACTATTTTATTTCAACAGGACTCAAAAACACAAGGGGTATAAAATGATAAATACATACTGTGATTGAACACAAAAACACCATCTATTATTGACCTTTATAGCAAATTCAAAACATTATAAATGATACAAAACACCATCTTTTAGTATTAGACAGAAAATAGGTGACGAGACATTCTATTTTTTTAGATTAGGCCACTGTGGTGAGGGTAATACATATAGCTTGTATTCCATTTGTTTTGAAAATGTATATTTATACTTTATAAACAAACTGGTTACCTTTTTTTTTTAATTAGCATACAGAACATTATGAAAAAAAACTTGACTAATGGTCGGCTCATGAGTCATAACCTCAGAACACAGAAGAGGAAAAACTGCATAGATTCTCGTTTCATTTTGAAGGAGCTGCAGATCTAAAGTGTGTAGAACACTTAAATGATTACAAAGGTCACAATCACATTAATAAAACTGTACTTAGGTTTTAGTTTCACTTTTACAAAACAGAGTTCCACATGTACTTTCTAGCATGTATGGCCATCTCCTCACTAGCCCTATGCTGCTGCTCCCCTGCCAGCTCTGTCTCTCCTTTACTCATCTTCTTCTTCAAATAAGAAGAGATGTCTGTTGACTTTCTCTTCATTTTCTGCAAATTGACATTACACACAGCAGTGATTAATAGTAGCCTACGCATTACACCAGCCCAGCATACCGACATCAGCTAACGTTAGCTTAGCAAGCTAAACTAACGCTAACTAGGATAGCCGCCAAAGTGTGTTTACAGACGAATTATACCTGAAGCCAAGCCAGCCTTTACTGAGCCCCGAGCCTGTTTTCCAGGTCTTCCAGCATTTTTCTCGTTTTAATGCCATTGAACACAATTTTTGATCAGAATAACAGCTAAAGGTAAGCATATCTCCGTTTTTTGCTACCTAAAGCTAACACACTAAAGCATAAAGTGTTGTGGGGCTTAACAGGCAACGCACGTATACGACTTACCGTCTAGAAGTCTGGTGGATTTTTGTCAACTCCAGTCCAGTCAGTAGAAAGAAACGTTTTGCTGCAACCTGCTGTGCAAATCTCAGAGTGGTGCACGCGAGTGTCAGAGTGTTACCATGGTAGCAGAGGGAGAGGGAGGGGCTGCAGTATGAGCGTTGGAAGCTCAAATCAAGCGACTCGCTGGCTGTGTATTTGTTGTTAAATATCAGATAAACTACTACGCATACGTGACTGGCGAGGCAGTGTGTGTGGTGGGGGGGCCAGTGGGGGGGCCAGTGGGGGGGCCAACAAATATATCAGGGTGGCCATGGCCCCCCCTGCCCCCCCCTGCTGGCGCCACTGGCCTTAATATGAAGTAACATTAAGTAACCCAAAATGTTAAACAGTAAGAGTAGTAGTCATTTTTTCGTGAACCCTTTGAAGAGTACTGTCACCGGTGTGATCATTCTATAATACACCATATAAGCCTGGGGGAGAAATGCTAACGCTAGCATCGGCAATCACCGATCTTTTCTACTAATAATAATAACCTCTAAATGTCACAAATGAATTAAAGTTGGCAAAAATGAGTTGGTTAATATCTCATTGAGACATGTGCCAACCATTTTGCTCAACTAGGCCAGTCGTACTGCCTGCAGCATCACCCTTTAGCATAAACAGAGAGCTGTTTGTTGGAGTTACCTGAATTCAGTCGTGGCTCGAGGAGGCTATTCTTGGGTTTTTCTTTTCCTGGATGACTTAAGTTGCAGCACACCCACACCAACATTCTTATTGCATCTGGGATTTAACACCTATACTACACATTCAGTGTGAGTGAAAAATAAAGGAGGTGCTTACGGTAGGCTATGTCTTGAAACCTACTCTCAGTACTCTCAATGTTCATGAAGACCAGTGTTCATTGTAATCTATCTGAAGGATACAGAGAATATCAGAATAGTCAAAACACACGTTAATGTCCAAAAACTAATAGCTCAAGGTCATCTGACAAAAACAGACTTCTCCAAACTGCAACACCTTAGGGAGGACCAAATTCAGCAGCAGGAAATACATAAGAAAGACTAATTTGTGTATAAAGAGGCCTGTCAGTGAGTATGCCAGAGAAGGAGGAGGAGGGGCGTGTAAAAGCCAAACCTGATTAAGCAGAGCGCAAACGGAGCTGTGGGCTGGACCAGATGAGGACCAGCAGATGCTTTTCACACTGTGGTGTTGTATCTGCTGCACTGTGCCGCACCACAGCCTCTCAAAAAAACTCCTCAACTAGCAACACAGCGTGGCCCCCTGCCCCGGCCCCATTCTCCTCGCGTCCACTTTACACCATTAGCATGTAAATGACAGCTGAGCCCCTTCGCCTGTGGGTGCTGATAGGCTGCTCCAGACCTCCAGTTTCTCGGTGAATTAATATAATTTTCCTCATTGTTGTGGGATTATGCGGGGGTGGGTGTTGAGCGGTCAGGTTGATTCTTAGTATAATTACGAGAGGTTGTTGTGTCGTAGGGATTTACACCACTTCACATTCATGAAGATGCCGTAGTGGAGAGAAGCACACGAGAGAAACTGTGGCATTTATGATCTAGAACAATCTGTGACTGGGAGACAAACTCTTAACATAGAAACATTTCCAGTTTCTATTCTCCATTTGTTATATTCTCTCTTTCTTTTATTCAAGGTCATATGGAAGCTATTATAGTTTGCACCTATTGAATGTGTTTCACGACGTTGAAAATGTATACACAAAAAACAAACAAGAATAAGAAATACACATATTTGGTATACAAGAAATGCTGTTACAGGTATTGTGCATGCGCAGTCTAATGTCTATCGAGTGTGCTTGACAAAAGGTAGATTAAAGAAATTGTTTGACATTTGGGAAATACACTTCTTTGCAGTTTTTAAGACAATTGATCCTATGATTGATACCACATTTGCGTATCTCCCCAAATGTTAAAATGTTCAACATTTTAAGGCACACTTATCAGACATATTGGACTGTTCCTGTGTCCAGAGAGTTTCAGCTTGTATGACATTTATGTTACACACAATTGTTTAAAAAATATTCACCTTGACCATTCGCATTCCTCTGTGAAACAACAAATGACTGTGAGTTTTTCGAGAAAATAAAACTAGACACGTTTTAGAAACACTGGATTAGATAAAAGTTTCTAAAACTTTTAGTATTGCTTTTCAAACTTACTTAAGGATGATGTGTTTTTCAGGGCAGCATTTTCCTTCAAGATCTCCAGTTTAATGGATGCACAAAGCTAATCCTGGGGCGCAAAAATGGATAAGATCCCATAATGCAATAATTCCCCCGAAACCAATGTTTTTTATGGTTGACAGGCAGCAGGCATTTAGATTTAGAAAGCTTACGTCTAATTTTTTTTCCAGCTATATCTGCTAGGAGCAATCTGGGTCCAGTGATGGCCTAGTTCTGTCCCTCTATTTTGGGCAACCCTTTAGAAAGTATTAAACAGAAGAGAACAATGCCATGTTTGAGTGGCAGCATTATGGAATACTCTCGCAGATGAGTGCCACATCTGTCCAAAGTGTTGTGAGAGAGGACTGGAGTGACATCAATAATGTGAATCCAGACTGTAAAACCTCTCGACGGCTGCACACAGAGAGAAAATAGAGTTCTATAAAGTAACAGTCTCAGTTGCACACCTGTTTGCATGCATTAGCATGATTCATAACTGCAGTTTGTGTGTCCTCAGAGTTCAAGTGATTGTAAGCCCCACTGGAAACACAAACGACCGGCTTTTGATGAAGTCATTAACTGGTTTTAGCTGGATGGGGACAGAGTCTCTCCACAAGTTACAGTTCTGTTTCATTTCATTGCAGAGTGAAGATGAAACGAATAAAAAATACTCTCTTTTCATCATGTATAATGTTCTAATAAAGGGTTCATTAAAGGGCGTACGCAAGATAGTGTACCTTTGATGTCAAACACATCCTGCGATTCAAAATAAATTACATGAAGCTCTAAAAAATTGCTTCAGATAAAAGAGAAGTAAAACAAGAGTGCACAATAATCCCATTTTCCTTAGACTACAGATGCATCTGCCCATTCCTAATAACTGTAGTTTGTCTTCCCTTTGTCTTGTTTTAAAATAACAAAAAGAATAAAAGTTACGGGAGAAGAGATTTAACAAACTGAAAAGAAAACACTAGAGAAGGCGGCCATAATGACTTCACTGGCAAGTTGAAAGCCAGTGTAGAAATCCTCAACATCCCCCGACCCTTTGATGTGATTAAGATGGATTCAGACTTTCCCTCACAATTGCTCTGCTAATGGCCACTATCTAAACCATGAACACTGCTGTAAAGTATAAAGATAATAACTTTGTAATATTTTGTAAATTTAAATTAGATTAATTCAGGACCATTGACTGAGAAATGGAGAGTACAATATGTTAAACATGCAGAAGATGTTGCAAATTGTATATGCAAATGTATCATTAATGCAGCACTTTTGCCGACTACACAATCATCATCTAATACTAACTAAACCCACAGCAACAAAGCCAACTAATGACATTACGGTATACCACTGTGAGTCATTCCACCATTGCACAAAAGCACTCACAGGCTCTTCGGCAGAAGAAGTCAAGGATGAATCACCAAGTAGATTTAGGCAACAAGAATGAAATACTTTCTAACAGCCCGGTTTATCCACACTAAAACTTGGAGCTGTTGTCTGGAGTTTGCAAGGAGAAAGTCACGCTCTGTGTTTAAAAGGAAAAAGTGCTCTAAATCCATTTCAAAGACGAGAGCAGACAGTGACGGGAAAAAGTAATGAATATTTTACAGGCAGGGAGTGCGGAGCTGCACTCCAGGTGACACTCTCACGTTTATTGAGTATATCAGAAACCCATCACCCATCAGGCAGGACCAAGGCAAAGCCATGTGTCTGATTGTTTATCAGAAGCCAGTGTGTGGTCCCCTGTTACCTGCATCGGGACAATCACAGGGACATTATGCTGTAAATTCGACATACAAATGACCTTTTTGATGGATTGCTGCTGTTGAAATTTGGCTCTGAATGTCTCAGATTAGAGACGGGCTATATGAGGAAGCAGTGTGCCTGCAATATAGTGGTTCCCTGCTGGGATCTAATATAGATTTTTATCAGGTTCCCTGTCAAATTATAAATGATGTTAACCCTTTTACTTCTGCTTTAACCCTTTAACTTTTCTTCAAATGGTTACAAAGAGATCCAATGTATAAATTATGTGAGCTTGTTCCACTTTTAAGCTTTGAGACGTTGCCCAAACATGGGGCACATTTTTTTGTCATTTATTGTTTTCTTTTGGCACTTGCACTACTGTATAGATGTAAATGGTATGCCACAATTTTAACACCGAAACAATACATTTCAACTTCAATATTAACCAAAACTGTCCTGTTTGACACATAGTATCCTGTAACTGCTGAATGACAGGCAACATATATCAATATTCTGCACAGTGAAAACATAGACTTTTGATAACTTTAACAACAACACAGGAGGGCTTTCACAATATCAGATGTTCACTGCATGATAAAAATGGCGAAATAATTCATGTTAGCAATATTAATACGATATTGACAAAATATATAAATATTTATGCCATCAGTCCAGTTCAGGTTTAAGTGTAACTACTTTAACTAATAGTTTAAGGACATTAAATTAAGTCTACAAACATCATTGTTTAAAATCATGATGTAAGAAGCGCTGGATCATTTACACAATATTATCATATGCGATTAATCATATGCCAATATATATATATATTTAATATTACAGTTATAGCAACATCAGTAGAGACCCCTTCTTAAAATTGTAAAAAAGTAAAAATTATCTGAGGAATACAAGGGACTTCTTTCCATCTGTGGGATGAGATGCATGCAATTATAAACATAAATGTCAGGCACTGCTGGCGCTCTATGTTTTCCTTTTGTCTCTTAAAATCTCCTCTGAGTTTATGGGTTTTTGCTCGTGTAATAGACGGCCTCTGGAGAGAAAGAGCAATTGGATGAAATTAAAAGGAAACCTCTTGTATAGGGTAATGTGTTTGTATGCACATCAAAAGGAACAACAAAGTGGAGCTGACAACATCTCTCTGTAGCTTGTGTGACACGCGCCGTGCCAACCCTGCCTGTGAAGAAGTCCTTGAACAAGGGCGGTTTTTGATTTGCCGTTCCTGTGTGTGACAGACTTTGTGAGTTCTCCACTGCTCAAGGTGCCTGCCAATTGAATGACTTTGCTGCGAGGGATTAACAATTACAGCAATCTATCTCTTTATGAAATCTTTCTGTAGCTCTTGAAAAATAATTTCCAAATGTTTGACTACAGCACGCGCACACAGACCAGTGTAGGCAAAGACTTTACATGTGCTTGCATCATCATCCTTTTACAGTGATTGAGCTTCCTCTGCCTGCTGCTGCTCTCCCTCAATGCATCCCTCTTTCTTCTTTTCTCACATTCTGAGTTTAAATCCGGTCTCGCCAGCAGCCTTCCTCTTCTTTATCACATAGCAGAAATATGTAAAATTATGGGGGGATGACAATACCATTTCACCCCTGACTAGGTTTTCTCCTTGCATTAGTGGAGCACAAATAATCAATAAATGAAGGGGGAAAAGAGAAGCATAGCTAAAACAATCCAGGCTTGAAGTCAAGGTGAGAAAGTCACTTGCATGGTCTATCGTAAAATCAGCTGCTAGACAAAGACTGTCTATCAGAGACCTAGAGGCCATCGCTGCTGTGGATAAATAACCATGGGGTCAGAAGTGGAAGGCTGGATTCCTGTATTGTATTCCTCACACCATAATTGCATGCAAAACAAAAATGTAGGCAAAGATCATCCTAACACTACTGACTCTCGCTTAATTTTGTTTTTCTCTTGCTTTAATCGAATTCCAATGGCAACACAGGGAAAGGGTTATTAGGAGAAAGCACATTTCCTCAAGACATTTCAGAGAATCTAAACAACCAGCACCGACTAAATTGTAGCACATCTTTTACTTTCCTTTGCTGTTTCACTCAATCCCTGCAGAGCATTATTGATGTTTGGTGGAGGAAGTTTGAATGCTTTTCAAAGAAGACTGAAACTCTTTTTTAGGAGAAATGCGCCACACTGGCTACAAAAAGAGAGAATGGGGGAGAAAAATGTTCATTAAGATTTATTCATATGAAAATAATATGACATAAGATAACATAACAGATGTTTTAAACTGCGTTAAGAGGGACTGTGTTCAGTGTAATATCAAGGGCTGTCCCTGAATACAAAACTCTGACAGATTATATATTCACTTTTTTAACACTCTGAATCACAAATGTGTTAAATTAGTTTTTGACATCAGGGACTCAAATGAATGCAGTCATGCAAAATGACTTGTTTTTTTTTACATCTAGATTGCAGCAACACATATTCGTGAATATTTTAGTGATTTTTGCCGATAACTCTGCGGATAACTCTAAAAACATAAAAAAAAGACCCAGCCCATCTTCATTTCACTAACTGACTAATAAGGGGCTGTCTCACAAATATTATAATTGAGTGCATTGTTCTTAACATCATGTCCATCACATAACAACACTCAGCATCCTATTCCATACGGTAATTTCTTTTAAAACGGTTCATTAAGTGACGATCTTCTGCCCCAAAGCACTAAATAACTGGGACATAATGTACTAGTCTAGCCTGCACATCTTTCGAGACTCCCTTCTCAGCTGGCATCCCAAGACATTTCACTGTCAAACCCAGAGAGCAAATAACAATGCATCTGTATTGTTGTATAGGTTTATATGTATATATATATTTTAAATATATTCCCTCTTCACTTTGTGGCTTGCTAGTTTCTGCTGTGTCTTTTTTCACTGTAGCTCTGCCAGGGACACGTTTGTGCTATTTCATTTCTTGGCTGCTAATAGGGGTCAATGCAAGTCGTGTTTGACTTAAAGCCCCGTTTGACCTTCAACAGCAGTTCAGTCAAGCTGGTTCAGTCAAGCTTGACCAGAAAATGTGGTCGGAACAATGTGATAATGTCTGATAAATGGTTTAAGTGTATCCCTGGCCCTTGGCAGGTGCAGTAAAGGAATGTGCTTCTGTGTAATCCTTGATTGTCGAACACTGACTACCTACCCCTCGTGTTAGTAAAGTGCACACAAACTGTGGGCCCGGGAATATTTTATATTTACGTGACAAAAGCAAGCGTGTCCCAGCAGCTGTGAGCTGAGTGATTAACGGGTTAAAAGGCTGATGTGCTTTAGGCCCACGAGAGGTAGCTGGCATTGTAGCTATTATGCTGAAGTGTCAGAATTATGAAAAACGTGTAGGTGGAGCCATTGAGTGGAGAACAAGTCGTGTCAGGCTTATCTGCCACTTAAATGTTGAATTAGACAAAGTCTGACGCCTGGAAAGCACTAAGAATAATCTAACTGCTCATTATCATCAGAAAACCCACTATACCAGCACTTGACGTAGCTCCAGTAACATACCTAAAGAGAAATCTTAGGAAAACAGTCTTATTCCTCTGAAAGTCTCCTCTAGTTAGTGCTCCTACTATAGATTACCATGTAATTGAGATGTTCCTGTATAAATACCAGGTACAGTTTGGCTAAAGGAGATTTTTTTGGTCCACTGTGCATGTGCTTGATATTCTTGTGCTTGTGCCTTTATCCTGTATTGTAATAAGTTCTAGAAAATGTCCTTCATGCAGGGTAAGTGGACAGACGAGAGGCTGTGTGTGAGTGCAGACGTACAGTCCTCGGCCGACTGCAGGAAAACAACTCCAACTAAACAATCTGGCAAAGCCCTGCTGAAGCATTAGAGCAGTTTGTGTCCTATTGGTCTATGTAGGATACATCCACAAGAGTAACTCTCAGTTATTCTACTCCCTCACAGCGTGGGTCAGTGTCCGTTACACAGTTGTTTCGATCTTCTCGATGATCTCTATCATGGACTTGGAGGGGGACAGCAGAGAGCATTCGTCCTGATCCCAGAGGCTGCCGGGGCTGGAGTTCCCATCGGTGCTCAACTCGTCCTCCTCCTCCTCGCTCTCCTCCTCACAGGACTCCAGGTAGTGCAGACCCAGCGCGTTGATACCAGAGTCCTCGGAGCTAGATGGAGAGGAGCAGTGGTCCATTTTGGGGCCTTTAATCTTATCCACGGTGGTAGGATGTTTGTGTTCGCTGTATACCTGCTGGACCGGCTGCACAGGGGCAGGCACGTGTTTGGTTGGCTTCACCGGTTGCCGAGGCTGCGCGGGATTTTGTGGCATCTTAGGTGTAGCGGCAGCAGGTGGGGGAGAAGTGGGAGCATGAGGAGGTTCTGGTAAGGGGGGCGATGGGCGCTGCACATAGCACATCTTCCCGTTGATGCGTTTGACGATGTAGTCGTCCACGAACAGATCGGCGATGATGCAGTACTTTGGGGACTCCAGGAGAGGAGGGGACTGGAAGCTGGGCGCGAGCTTCAGGAAGCGCTCAGCCAGAGAGACGGACAGGTCCATGGTGTTACTGTACTCCGTCCCAACAGCTGGCACCGACGTGCTGGGCAGCTTGCACACGTTGGTCATGGGCTGGTACACATACTTGCCTAAAAGGAGAAAAAAAGCTGATTAACTGACTGTGGTAAAACATCTCCCTGCTTAGCTGCTTAGCAACTAGCTGGAGTACAAAGACACATATTTCCGGAGATGTTGGAGACATCGTATCGCAGTGCACTGAGATTTGTGACACACTGTAAAGCATTAACCCATCACTGTACCCTGTATGCAAGGGCTGGTTTGCCTTCGCTAACTTTATGGAGGCTCAGTCACTGGTACATTTTTATATACAAAGCCATATTAGGGAAACTTCCATCCTACATCTGCTCCCTGAGGACTGTCTTAGGGAAGATAGCATTTAGATGCGCAGCTTCTCTGTCTTGGAATAGTCTGCAATTGAAATGGAAACAGCAATCTGGTGCCACTAAATATTTTTAAAGCTCGGTTGGATGCTACTCAATCGGAAGCTGTTGGTACCTGCACATGTGGATAGTTATGTAAATTGTAAATCCCTGTAATGATGCTGTATGATGTCCTTTTTGTTGTTCTGTTTATGTTTTTATGTTTTATGTGGAACCTACTTGAGCAGGTCTCCCTTGAAAAAGAGATCAATGATCTCAATGGGATACACCTTGATAAATAAAGGTTTGAAATGAAATGAAAATGAATGGTGGACTCCATTCAGTTTACAGTGGGTGGCCTGAAATATTCCTCACAAATAATCATAATGTAGCTCTCTGTTTACTAATGTGTTTGGCTTAAAAGATGATAAGAAGTTGGTGTTGTGTTAACAGCTTGTATCTGTGGCCCCAAAGCAACCAAAAAACACAAAATGCAGTTTTAAATCAATCAAAAATAGCAAATTATGGCACCACGTGGAGACATTTGGCAGAAATCCCGAAAGCAGCATAAAAATAGACTTTATTGTATTTCATTTAAACAGGCTTTGCTCAAAAGACACAGTCAAAAATAAAACATTTTACAACTTGTTTTCTTGTTTCTCTGCATTCACTGTTCTGCAAAGCATTTGTGAGTATTTACAAAAATCCCTTTTTCATTTAATTTAATTTCAAACCTTTATTTATCCAGGTGTATCCCATTGAGATCATTGATCTCTTTTTCAAGGGAGATCTGCTCAAGTAGTTCCACATGAAACATAAAAACATAAACAGAACAACAAAAAGGACATCATACAGCATCATTACAGGGACTTTTATCTTCCTGTCAAGCAAATATATATCTTAGATGATACTAGGTGGCTTTCATATACACAACATCTTTCTCAAATGTGAACCCTTCCAATCATGTAGTCTAAGCAGATGCTAAAAAGTTGGTTGGGACTGGCAGGCATGAGCAAATAGTGTCTCAATGATAACTTATCATGCCTCCTTTGAAAGCAGGTATAGCAATTTCCCCATCACAAAGCATTCCCAGCTGCCAACGGCAAAAATACCTGCCAGAGTGTAACATACTTTAAAGTCCAGGCTACCCAGTGCAGTGCAGCAATCACTGATGCAAGACGTTCATTTTTTTGGAAAATGACGAAATAAGATTTCATAGCCAAGTGGTCATAGGCTATAGCCAATGCCCTATAGCAACAACTACCATCCTCTAAGTCTAAAGGCAAAACACAGTCTTTAGCTAGACAGATTGACAACAGGCCATACAATAATGTGGTGCTGATTTACATCTGGCTTACTGACATAATAGATTTTGATGGCGTAATATAATTACTGAGCATACATTTCTTCTGGAAAAATGTTATATTCATATACAAGATGCCTTCCATGTGAGTTATACCTCCCATCTTGGCAGCTGATATACTGGTGGAGATTGTGTGAGGTGACTGCTCCCAAACGTTCCTCATTGTTTGCAGCCCACTGCCTCCAACATGCTGCCTGAAGAGTGCTGCTAAGATGTGTGTTTAACTGGCTCCCCGGAGAGGGAGAAACTACAGAAGATGACAGGCCTATGCATCACTTCCTCTCACTCTGTGTCCTTGTCTTTTGTTTCACCGGCTCGGATATCCATTCAATCGAAGTATTTTCCCTGGTTACCTTGAAATCATCTAACTACTTCACAGGATGTGACTCTGTTTTGAGAGTCTGCTGATGAGACATTTTCGCACCACACAAAAGATATTTGGTTTAATTAAATTAAAATGTAATTTGTTCGTGCCCACAAGAATGGTGAAGTTATTTATAGTGGCCACCTTTTCATTAAGGACACACAACTGCATCATCCGCCCATTTGAAGCAACAAAAAGAGGCTCAATGTCCGTATATGTAGTAAACACAGTTAACACAAAACACAGGAGCTGATGTCGATACAGACAAAAGGGAGGAACCGTAACTGTCCTCTGTTTAATGAGAAAAACTCAATGGTCCATGTTCAGAATGAGGCGAGCCCATTCATGCAGACATCATAGCGGCAACAAATGAGAGCTTAAGCTGTAGAAGGCAATGTGTTGACATTTCGTTTTTAGCATATTACATTTAATTGCATCTATCCATCTGGAGTTTCAAATACCATGAGCAGTTCTGGGGGACAGACAGATGCATGGGCAGACAACCAACCATACGGAGCAAACGCAAGACCAACAGCTTTGCAGAAGAAACACATCCTGTCTGTAGATTAACGGGGTGTGTGCAGAATGCAGAATTACTTTGGATTTAGTTAGAAAAATCTCTGTTTCCATCAGCCCCAGAGGATTGAGCCTTACGTGAGAGATTAATATCACTTAGTCTGGCAAACAGTAGAAGAGCAGAATCTTTACATCAAGCAAAATACTTTTTTATATTTATCTAATACTTAAAAGCATGCTCTAAGAAAACTCTGAGTTGGATTATTACAAATACTTTACAATTACAGATGCTATTATTATAACCAATACTGTGGAGGTTCATAGTTATTTAAAGTCACTCATGTTTGAGCTAAAAGGCCAAACTTTTGCAGGTTTTACCTTCCTTTTTAGAGGATTTAAGTTGTGTTTGTGCAACACATGAAATTAACTGAATAGACTGAAATAACTGGAAATATTACATTAGCCACAAAGATGATATAAACAGCATTTCTTGAAGGTTTTTTGACAAATTATAAAACAATTAAAGGCACATTAATAAGTATTGGAAAAAAAATACAACAAGAAAAAGTTGGTTTTAGCCCTAATTAGATTATTCTCTTCCACATTATTCTACTCTGATAATTTAAAGGTAACTTTTAGATTTGTAACACTGGTAGTGCTAGAGAGCAATGTTTTTTATAGTGAGTCCCGAGTTTACATTATACTCACATGCATGCTTACAGTAGCAATGCATCCACAACAACAGAGACTTCAAGCCGCAAACAGATAGTAGCAGATGCACAATTTCAAATATTCTTTAAACGTGTCACGATCTGTCTGTGGTGTGTTTTGTCTTGTCTTTTTCTGTCTTTAGTTTCATGTTTTATTTTGAAAACTATTCACCCCCTGTCTTGCCTGTCGCTTTCTGTCTGTTCTATTTCGTATATGGCTTCGCCCTCTAAGGCTATCGCTATTGGGTTATCCCTCTGCGCCCCCCCGCAGCACTGACACACTTGTAGTCCACGCCCACCCGCTAGGTGGGCCCCACCCTCGGGCCTCCTTCCGGTATAAATAGGAAGGTGGCCCGGCAATCTGCTCCCTCTTTTCTTCAGCAACCAGCAGGACAGAGCCTTCAGTGTGGCAGCCCCCTCCCTCTGGAACGCTCTCC
This sequence comes from Pseudochaenichthys georgianus, assembly GCF_902827115.2. Classification (NCBI taxonomy): domain Eukaryota; kingdom Metazoa; phylum Chordata; class Actinopteri; order Perciformes; family Channichthyidae; genus Pseudochaenichthys; species Pseudochaenichthys georgianus. The sequence continues at coordinate 24,830,148 of NC_047523.1, read as the reverse complement.
CTGCGGAGATTCGCAACATCCCCACACTGGACGCCTTCAAAAGGGCCCTCAAGTCCCATCTGTTCATCAAGGCTTTCGGCCCTTAAATCTATCTGTTGTTTTGTCTGTCTGACCTTTGTTTTGTTTGGTTTTGTTTGTGCTTGCCCTATTCCTGTAAAGCGACCTTGGGTCCCTTGAAAGGCGCTATAGAAATCCCAGTTATTATTATTATTATTATTACTGAAGCACGAGAAAGAATCATGAGCAGCAATGATCGTATCCGCATGTGTCCTTCGTGCAATACAGGATATATCACGAGCTATGATTTGCACCCGATATGCGCATCCTGCCTGGGGCCAGAGCACGCGGACGCGGCTCTCAGCCAGCAGATCGCATGTTCTCACTGTGTTCGTCTCCCATCATCCGACAGGAAGCAAAGGGCGGACTCTCTAGCTGCTGCGGGTGAGGAGGACGACTGGCCCATCCAGAACAGGGACAACAACCTGTTTCTGGAGGCGAGTGGGGGGCAGGAGTCGGATGACTCCTACCCAGTCTCCCTCCATGGCTCGCCATGCGGCTCTCCCCTTCCCCCTCTTCCTCGGACGGGGGAGACGGGGTAGGAGCGAGAGTCAGAGGTGGCGGCCGAGCACGTGGTCCTCTTCTCCGTGGCCACGGCGCTACCGGCGTAGCGTTCAGACGGGCAGGAGTGACCTGATCTGGCGAGCTTCCCCGCCATTAGGCGATACCAGGAAGGGGCAGCGGCGAACCCGAGGACCTTACGGGCTCCGGTGGCCACCTTTGTTCCCTTCACTAAGGTGGAGGGGTTCACGGACGAGGTTTTTCCAACCACACCCGCTCTGGAACCGAGCTTAATGGCGTTCTTCGGGGTTAGGCAGGCCAACTTGGTCGCCAGACGGCGCCCTATGTTGGCCACCCCCAAAGACCAGTATGTCGCCCGCCAGGCTGACCGAGCGCACCAGTGTGCGTTCCAGGCGTCGGCAGCAGCGAATAACATCGCGTTGCTGACTAACTCGGTGGTGACGTTAGTCGAACGGTCCACCACCGTAGCTCCAGAGGAGGCAGAGGAGATCGCTAAGGCGGCCAGCACGGCACTCACGCTGTGCGCAGTCGTGGCAGTCTCCCAGGCTAGAATCACGGCCTGGATGACTCAGATCCAGCGCCACCTTTGGTTGCAGCAAGCAGCGGTTACAGAGCCAGCCAGGAAGGTTTTGCTGGACGCTCCGATCAGCTCGGACGGGCTGTTCGGACCCCAGTTCCTGGCCATGGTTGAGTCCATGAAGGCGGCATCGGAGCAAGCGGAGGACATCCGCCAGCACGTCAGCTGGCTCCAGCCAGCGGTGAAGCAGCAACGGCTCCAGCGGCAGCAGCAGCAGCCAACCCAGCCACAGCGGCAGACGGACAGACACTCACAGCAGCAACAGCCGAGGCGTCAGACTCGTACATCAGCGGCGGCGGGGGCACCGTCCCGTGCCTCCAGGGCACCGTCCCGCGCCTCCGGCCCCCCACCAGAGAGGGGGGGTAAGAAGGGAGTGAGGAACTCCCGTTCGGCGTCTGCTCCACGAGAGCCGCCGAAGAAACAAAGCCGGCCTTGACGGTTTGGGGGGGAGTGTGAGGGAAATAAAAGAAGATTATTTCCCAACATGTTGTCTGAGTCATCAGTTACAAATCTATTTCACATATCCCCCACCCTGGGTGAACCAGCTGCCTATGACCTATCGGTTAATAGCCAGCAGAGTTCGTTACAAAAGTCTGCACTATTTAATCTGTCGATTAATAAGAGGCAGAGCACAGTAACTACACCAGCTGCCTCCAATCTGTTGATTAGTAGGCAGCAGGAGTCGCTGCAGAGGCCTGATGGTTATGACTTTTCGGTTATTAAACCACAGACCTCGCGGCATTCCTCTGTCCGAGATATGCCACCTACACACGGTCACAATAAGCCCACGAGCCGCCGTGGTAACGCCTCATGTGGATATCACTGCACACACCCCCATCCATCCTCTGAGCGTGTACGCGCGTCATGATGAGAGGCGGAGTGAAATGCAGCGTGTTGAGGTTTCCTCACAGCCCTTTCGCTCTAGGCCCACCTTGGGTTGCCTCACGGGCAGCGGCGGCGAGGGCTCTGGCGTGGCTCGTCGTCATGACGACCACAACACATCTCGAGCATGTGCGCCCGCTCTCAGAGTGTTTCTCGGAGTGGCAGCGCGTGTGTCTGATGGACAGATGGATGAGCAGGCTGATCAGCAGAGGGTACACCCTGCAGTTCGCCTCCCCCCCCCACAGTTCAACAGGATACAGGTGACACGCCTGTCATCCCGAGAACAGTGTCTTGCGCTCCAAGCAGAGCTACGGGAACTCCTGTTGAAAGAGGCTATTTCCAGGGTTCCCCAAGAGGAAGAAAATCAGGGGTATTACTCCCGCTATATTCGGGGGGAATGAGACCCATCCTCGACCTGTCAGCTTTCAACAAGGCAATAATGAAGAGGCTTTTTCACATGCTGACGGTCAAAAAGGTGTTCAGGGAGACTGGTTCACCTCTATAGACCTAAAGGATGCATACTTCCATGTACCCATCATCCCGCAACACAGGAAATTCCTGCGGTTTTCATTCCAGGGAATATCGTACCAGTACAACCGTCTGCCGTTCGGGTATTCCCTGGCTCCTCGCACTTTTGTGCGTAGAGACGGCGCTACGGCCGCTACACAGAGGAGGGATGAGAGTACTATTTTACCTGGACGACCTGCTGCTGCTGGCTCGCTCCAGGGAGGAAGCAGCTTTACAGACGGTACAACTCATATCGCATCTGTCAAAGCTGGGTTTCATAATGAACTGGAAAAAGAGCTGTCCTCTTCCCTATTATTTACCTGGGAGTGGAATTGAATTCAGCCCGCATGAGAGCACGACTCTCACGGCAGAGAGTGGAGAAGCTGACAGCTCTCCTTCGACGTGTCACACCTCGCAGCGTGGTGACGTCACTCTCCGTGATGCGGCTGCTCGGCATGATGGCAGCAGGTCACGGGGTGATTCCCCTGGGTCTCCTGCACATGAGGAGACTGCAGAGGTGGTTCATCAGCCTGCGCATCGACCCCGTACGACAGAAGAGGCGCATGGTGGTCATCCCTCTGTCCGTGGGTTCAGACTTAATCTACTGGAAAAGTCCCCACGTCCTGTCAGAGGGTGTGGCCCTGGGCAGAGTTACGTCACACATCTCGGTGTTCACAGACGCATCTCTCTCAGGGTGGGGAGGAACGTGCATGACGCAGGCAGTGGGAGGACAGTGGCCGGCTCACATGTCTTTCCACATAAATGTGCTGGAATTGATCTCCGTACGGAGAATAATTCAACATTTTGCGGAATCAGCATGTGTTGATTCGCACAGACAACAGAGCCGCAGCAGCCTACATCAATCGCCAGGGAGGTGTACGCTCAGTGCAGCTCCTGAACACAGCCAGGCGGCTATTGATCTGGACGCGCACACACGTGCTCTCCATCAGAGCACTGTATGTGCCCGGAGAGCTGAACAAAGGGACAGACCTCATGTCCCGAGGAGGTCCTCGCCAAGGGGACTGGAGCCTCCATCCCGAGCTGATCGCCCAGGTTTGGAGCCGGTTCGGGAGGGCGGAGGTGGATCTATTCGCCGCACGCGGGAACACGCAATGCGCGCTCTGGTTCTCCCTGTCAGCGCGGGACCACCCCCCTCTGGGGGTGGACGCATTCGCACATCGGCCATGGCCCAGGGGACGGCTGTACGCCTTCCCACCAGTCCCGCTGATTCCTCGGCTCCTGAACCGAGTACAGGAGGAGCGGCTGTCAGTGATCCTAATTGCCCCAGAACGCACGGGAGCTTCCTGGTTTCCATGCCTACAGCGTACGCTGTCAGGCGGGCCATGGGAGATCCCGTGGCGGGGGGACGCTCTCTCACAGGTGGAGGGAGCGATTTACAGTCACCCAGTGATAGGCCAGCCCTTATGGGCATGGCCCCTGAGCGGGAACACTTAGAGAGGTGGGGTCTCTCTCAAGATGTTGTACGCACCATTCAGGGAGCCAGGGCCGCGTCTACCAGAGCGTCCTACACAGCCAAGTGGGCAGCGTTCCAGCGTTGGTGTGTAGAAAGAAGCCTGGACCCCATCACGTGCCCCCTGCCTCACGTGCTGTCATTCCTCCAGCTGTTGTTGGACAGGAATTTGGCGTTCAGCACAATCAAGGTATATGCGGCTGCCATATCATCTTGTCACGCGGGTTTCGGAACAGGGACGTTGTTCAGTCACCCACTGACGAAACGGTTTCTGCAAGGGGTACGAAGACTCAGACCGGTGTCACGCGCACTGGCCCCTCAGTGGGATTTGGCTTTGGTGTTACGAGCACTAAGCAAAGCCCCATTTGAACCTTTAGAGCAGGTTCCCCTCAACATGTTATCAGCTAAAGTAGTACTGCTTTTGGCTCTAACATCGGCGAAAAGGGTGAGTGATTTATCGGCTCTCTCTGTGGCCCCGTCATGCCTCCGGATCCAAGGGGATGGCAGTTCGGCTGTGTTATGCCCTAACCCAGCCTTTATGCCAAAGGTCATCACAAGCTCTTTTAGGTCAAGACTGATCACCTTAGATGGGTTTTTTCCACCTCCTCATAAAACGGAGGAAGAAGCCACATCTCATCTCCTCTGTCCGGTGCGCGCACTGGCCTGCTATGTGGCGCGCACGGCGGCATGGCGCCGTTCTCAGCGCCTGTTTGTGCATTATAGAGAGCGCTCGATCGGGCAACCTCTGTCTGCACAACGGCTGTTGCACGGAGGAATGTCAGTGGAAGATATTTGCACGGCTGCATCTTGGTCTTCCCCCTGTTCATTTATTCAATCTCCCTTTCCTCTCTGACGCACCCTGTACTGGGTGTCCTGTCGGAGTGAGTGACGTCAGGGATCCAGCGGTGCGCCTCTCTCCTGCCTCTCGGCACACAGAGAGCGGCCCTTTTTTTCCCTCGTATGAGAGGGATGTTCCCTTTACTCTGACACACTTCGTACGGAGTGCCTGATCAGAGTGAGTGACGTCAGGGATCCAGCTGAGCGCTCTCCTACCTGTCTGACACGCAGAGAGCAGCTGTTCCCCCTCTATGATCGCAGGATAAGGTGGGTCTCTACTTTCTCACAGCGGCCGGTATTTATTGTTCCCAGCCTTCACCCCGTCGGGAAGATAGGCATGTTTTGCTATGTTCCAGGGACGGTGATGCGCCATTACGCATGGCACAACAGGCAGGGGGTGTTATTGAGCAGGTGTGTCTGTGCTTCTAGTGCCGGGCGGACCCAGTGGGGCGCAGACTACATCATGCTTCGCCCTTAACCCAATAGCGATAGCCTTAGAGGGCGAAGCCATATACGAAATAGACTGGGGTTATCTACTGTAACCCAGCTTCTATGAGTAATGGCGCAGCCCTCTAAGCGCTGGGCCCCACTGGCTCTACGAATAGCTGAAGAAAAGTTATATTGTATGGGAGCAGATTGCCAGGGCACCTTCCTATTTATACCGGAAGGAGGCCCGAGGGTGGGGCCCACCTGGCGTGGGCGTGGACTACAAGTGTTTCAGTGCTGCGCGGGGGCGCAGAGGGATAACCCAATAGCGATAGCCTTAGAGGGCTGCGCCATTACTCATAGAAGCTGGGTTACAGTAGGTAACCCCAGCGTTCCCTCCTACCTGATTACCCGATTGTGTTCACCTGGTGCCCCTGTGTTTTCTCCTCCCTCCTGACCTGTGTCTTGTTTGTGTGATTAGTCTTGTGTGTATTTAAGTTCTGGTTTTTCTGTCTGTCATTGTTGGTTCATTGTTTGTCGTTGACTGTGTTCACGAGGTAGTGTTCTGTTTGTTCCTTAAACCTTGCAATAAAGATATTTTTTCTGTTTATTCTGCATTTGGGTCCTGCCTGCTTCACTCACCTTAACAGAATGAACCAACCAGAAATGGACCCAGCAGAAGATCCATTTGAGGTGGAATTAAGTCATTTTACCTTTTTTTTGGCTTGCTTTGATTGGTGGAAGGGAGCGTCCAGTGTTCAGCAGAAGAGGGCCGCTCTGGTAGGGAAGCACCGGTTGGCAACAGAGAAACCATGTTTGGTGAAGTTTTTACCTGGCTGGATTATGGACTTCCTCCAGACATGTGATTCCCGGCCTGCTAGCCCCAGGCATGCTAGCCCCCTGCCTCCCAATTCCCAACCTGACACCATACGTCTCAGTGTGTTCCGTCTGGAGTCAACCCCTGCTTCTTCCCCATTTCCTGCTCCTGTCCAGGAGTCGTTCTCGGGTACTTGTCTGGCTTTTGGAGGTCCACTGAGCCTCCAAAAGGCTCCTAAGAGAAGGAGTCGCAAGTCCAGGCTAGCAGCCCGAGCCCCAGAAGCCATGCTTTGGGCTCCAGTACAGGCCCCTGCAGCCATGGTTCCATGCTCCAGTGCCGGCCCACACAGCCATGGTTCCGGCCCCAGTTCTGGCCCCAGCAGCCATGGTTCTGGCCCCAGTTCTGGCCCCAGCAGCCATGGTTCCAGCCTTAGTCCTGGCCCCAGCAGCCATGGATCAGTGCACCAGTACCGGCCCACACAGCCAAGCTTCCGTGTTCCATTACCTGGCTTACACAGCCAGGGTCCAGGCTTCTGTTCCGTGCCCAACAGCCATGGTTCCGGCTCCAGAACCAGCCCCAGCAGCCATGGTTTCGGCTCCAGTACTGGCTCTCCAGCCGACGCCAGCTCCCTGTCTCCTGTCGTCGTACCGGCCGACTCCAGCTCCTCGTCTCCTGTTGGTTCTCCGGCCGACGCCAGCTCCCTGTGTCCTGTCGGCGTAGCGGCCGACGCCAGCTCCCCGTGTCCTGTCGGCGTAGCGGCCGACGCCAGCTCCCCGTGTCCTGTCGGCGTACCGGCCGACGCCAGCTCCCCGTGTCCTGTCGGCGTACCGGCCGACGCCAGCTTCCCGTGTCCTGTCGGCATTCCGGCCGATTCCAGCCCCCCGTGTTCTGTCGGCGAACCGACCGTCTCAAGTCTTCTCTCAAGTCTTCTCTCAAGTCCCCTCTCAAGCCCTCTCTCGAGTCCCCTCTCGAGTCCCCTCTCGAGTTTCATCTCAAGTCCCCTCTCCAGTCCCTACTCAAGTGCCGTTGGAGGTTCCGCTGGGGATCCTGCCAACTCCATGTCCTGTCCCATTGGGGGCCCTACCGGCTACTCTTCTGCCGGGGGTCCTGCCAACCCTATGTCCTGTCCTGTTGGGGGTCCCGCCGACTACTCTTCTTCCGGAGGTCCTGCCAACCCTATGTCCTGTGCCGTTGGAGGTTCCGCAGGGGGTCCTGCTAACTCTATGTCCTGTCCCGTTGGGGGTCCCGCTGACTGCTCTTCTGCCGGGGGTCCTGCCAGCTCCGTGTCCTGTCCCGTTGGGGGTCCCGCCAACTGCTCTTCTGCCGGGGGTCCTGCCAACACCATATCCTGTCCTGTTGGGGTTCCCGCCGACACCTGCTCCGCCGGGTTTCCTGCCAACACCGTGTCCTGTCCTGTTTCGGGTCCCATCGACACCAGCCCTTGCTCCGTTGTGGGTCCCACTGACACCAGCCAAGGTTCCGTCCAAGGTCTCGTCTACGTCTGACCCGCCAGGGGTTCCACCAGCTCCTGCCCGTCCTTGTGCCTGACCCCCTGAGTTCCCCAGCCACGGTCTTCGCCCTCGAGCCTGGCCCCCTGAGTGCCGCGGTCTTCGCCCTCGAGCCCGGCCCCCTGACTTTCCCGGCCGCGGTCCTCGCCCTCGGGCCCGCCCCTCTGACTCTTCCAGCCGCTGCCTTTGCCCTTATGCCCGGGCCCCTGAGTTCGCCCGCTGTGGCCTTCGCCCCTTTGTGAACTCTGCATTGCCCCCGGGCCGTCCGCCCGAGATCCCTTCCGGGTCCTCCGCTGTGCTCCTGGGCGTTCAGTCCAAACCCGTCCTCCGGACCCCCTCCACCCACCCTGGTGGTCCTAGCATTCAGCACGCTTGTCAGGCAGTAAGGGTCCCACATTGCATTTCAGTGAGCAACAATGGATAGTTTCAAGAAAACTGACAGGGCAAATTGAATTTTAAAATCCTGTCATGAGTTGGTTGCCAGAAATATGCTACATATCCATCAACTGAAAGCAATACAGTTCAACACAAATTGACTAAATAAAAGACATAAACTAAGTCTTAGAAAAGCTGAGAAGAGTGTGCCTTTACTGGAAATATGAAAACGCTGACAGCCAGTGAACACTATCTGCAGCTTTATTGATATTCACTTGTATTCTACCCTTCTGTTTCCCAGTGCTGGAGCCCTTGCATGACAATGTCAGTTGTTAAGTGGCCTCTGCACCCTCTCGTGTGTGTGTGTGTGTGTGTGTGTGTGTGTGTGTGTGTGTGTGTGTGTGTGTGTGTGTGTGTGTGTGTGTGTGTGTGTGTGTGTGTGTGTGTGTGTGTGTGTGTGTGTGTGTGTGTGTGTGTGTGTGTGTGTGTGTGTGTGTGTGTGTGTGTGTGTGTGTGTGGCCTAGCATTAGCATACTTGTGGGGACCTAAATCTGTTTACACAGTCACGTGTTGGGACTCGCCTCCCTTATGGGGACGAATTGGAGGTCCCCATGAGGGGAATCATTAATTTTAGGGTGAAGACTTGGTTAGGGTTAGGCCGGATAAGGGTAAGGTTAAGGGTTAGGGTTAGGCATGGTATGGTTAAGGTTAGGATAAGTCTCCAGGAAATGCATGTAAGTCAATGTAATGTCCCCTGAAGTGGTGCGTGTGTGTGTGTGTGTGTGTGTGTGTGTGTGTGTGTGTGTGTGTGTGTGTGTGTGTGTGTGTGTGTGTGTGTGTGTGTGTGTGTGTGTGTGTGTGTGTGTGTGTGTGTGTGTGTGTGACCCCTAAATTCAAAACAGAGGGTATGGTTCCACTTCTTAGTTTAGGATAATGACATGTAAGTCAAGGCTTATGTTATTTTCCATATTGTCAACCAATTCTATAATAAGACGAAAAGTCTAAAACTGCCTGACTTCTATGTGTTACACGTACCCACACAACCACTGATTTCTACTGACGATGTAAATCAGTGACGAATGTATAGGTCAATAAAATAACAATAATTTCCTAAAACAGACGATCACTGTGGTTTTAAGACACTTGCTTAGGAGGAATCCTCACATCTGTTGGGGACATTGGATTAAAACATATTTGGTAGGCTGAGTATTTATGGCAGCAGGATGGTGTTTGTAGGATAGAATACAAATTGAAGGAAAATGTCACACTGTGCAAGCGTGTGTTTTTAATAGTTTCTGAGCAGAAATGGAAGTCAACGGCCCAGGGGAAAATCGACATGAGGCTCTGGCTGAAGAGAACATAATGTAAAATTCCTTGTTGGATTTTGTCTTTTAATGAGACAGCAAAATTGTGAAATTGCTGGTGATATCATACCCGTCTTACTTACTATGCAACATATACATCTATGTGAAATTGTTGTCTCGGCTTATTGTTGTCAGGTGCTTCCTGGGCATTAACCCTGAGACGGGCTCGAAAGCCAAAAAGAGGCATTGCAATTTAAACCCCCATGTCAGCACATTCTTCAGAAAAATGTTGACTTTGAGTGGATGTCTGTGTAGACATGTGCTCCCCTCCTTGGTTTCTTTTCTGTCTCCCTGCTGCACAGGTGCACCTGATCTGCCCCTGGCTCCGCCTCTGCCCAGGTGTTCCAAATTCCACTCAGCCGTGTATATATAAAGAGAAGCTGGAGGAGAAGGATGTCTCGCCTATCCTAATGCCGGGAGACACTCTCCTTAGAATACCTCTTTGCCATTTTGAGCTGTAGGCCATATCTTTGCAGATGTGTTTGTTTAGCGAGGACCTGGTAGTCCAGTTTTCGCGGCTTTATTTTGTTTCCCATAGGGTTTATAATTGATTTCTGGTAGGGGGAGCTCTGGATCCTACGGCCCGTGGTGTGGCTGGCTCGGGTTCCCTCCTTCTGTTTGTTCCTTTTGGCCAGTCCTCCAGACCTCTTTTTGTTTCCCGTTTCGCTTGTGTGAGCAAACGGCTGATTATCAATAAATGCTCGTTACCAAGTACCGGTTATTGCTTTTATTCTTTCATGTTGCGGGTCTCAGCACGAGCCACTACCGCGGAGTAGAGGTTGGGGCCGTAACATGTCCAAGACACTGTGAAATGCACTTTGCACTTCAATGGAGTAATACAAAGTTAAAATGGGCATTTTCTTTGTTGATTGAGCTAATTGAATTGTGTAGTTATGGTAAAATCCCAGTTAACTAGTCAGATGTACAATATAATAAATCGTATTATTTACATTTTTATATTTACAGTAAATTACTGGCTAATGTGTTGCCTTACTTCTACAGTAAAAGTGTAAAAATACAGGCAATTACTGTAATGTATGTACAGCAATGTACCATAATACCACAGCTCTGTACTGCTATATCACAGTAATTCCATGGGCTTGGCAACTGTAAAGTCACAGTATTTAGTTGTACTTTTATTCTAATTTACTGTAAAATATCTACAGTAAATTACTGTGAAATATTTACAGTAAATTACTGTGAAATATTTATACTAAATTACCGTGAAATCCATGCAACTAGTAGCGAGTAATTTACTGTAATTTTACTGCCAAATTTGTTACAGTGTAGGGAAATCATATGAGTCAGAGTAAGTATTAATAAGCTTCATTTGGAACGAGGATAGAGAGAATTTTATATACAGCCAAAACGTATTTTAAAAATACATGTATGGGTACAATCAAGAGGTTAATGAGACAGTGGGAGAAGTGGCAACTCATTCCTCACAAGTTACAGATTGCTCTCTTGAAGAGGGAGTACAATGGAGGAGCTGCAGGAGGAGGAAATCCTCACCTCCCACCTGCCTCCATCTTGGACGCCTCCTCCTCTCTCTCCTGGGCCTGAGGCTGCACAGTCTGGTTAAATACAGCAGGAGGTCTCTCTGAATAATGCAGAATGTGGCTCCTCATCTCACTCTCTCTCTCACACACACAGAGCTTTGGCATCATTTTGTCCAAGTTTTCAGATCTACTGTCGCTCTACAGAATGCAGACTGAATGTCTTGGAGATTGAGGTTTAATTGCCACAATCTCAACATGTAGTGAAGATGAATGGGCACGAGTGTCTCACACAGATTGTGTTACTTTAATATTAGCTTATATCAAAGCCACTGATTCATTACCAAACCCCTCAGTTAGATCTTTTGCACATTTGAGCCAGAAGTCTTTAGGTGCAGCCTGAGTAGTTTTTCCCCTGTAAATGCAACACACTCGGTTAAAGCTGCCACTATAGCAACTAGGTGAACAAAAACAATTATTTTAGCAGATTGTTCTCATTTATCAACAGCTGCTGCACTCATTTGGCCAGTGCATACCATCCGCTCACACATCCGCTGCTCTTTGTGTTTAAATCCGTCCAACGAGGCAGCAGCCAGTGGGAAAAACAAAAGTTTCAGGTTTCAGTGAAGGGGAAGGGGAAGGTCTGACCCTGCATCATCTGAAACTCCTTTACTGTTTCCTGTTGTATGACTCCAGAGGCAAAAGGCTGTTCTGACTTGCAGCCAGTTGGAAATTCAATGTTTAGTCTCTATAGGAAAGAAATGCATCTCTGTGGGCTGATTTGTCTGTGCTTAGTGAACATTAAGCAACATCTGTAAAGGCTTCAACGCATAGGTTCAGATTTCTTATATCACTACGATCAGTGGCGTAACAAGGTTGTGATTGGCCCCGGTGCAAATATTGTTTTGGGGGCCCCCCCTCCCCCCAAACATAAGCGCACGCTGATGCACTCACACATGCACGGACATACACAACCACTCAGAAGCGCCACATGTATAGGCTATCAACAACAGCCTGCCCTGGCCTCAGACCACCACAGCCTGACAACGGCATAGCGAACTAAGAAGAGGATTAAATCTGTTTCCTTGATGTTTGTCTCTGGGGAATGGGCCGGTAGGCCTACATAGACCGGTTGCTATAATATAGCTTTTGATCTTGGCGTCGGGGGTCTCAATAGCGCCATAGAGTCCCTTATTGGGGCCCTTGGGGGAACTGTTGGACCACCGCCGGGCACAGCCAAATCCAGCCTCTCCTCCTGGCTGGCTGGAGAAGAAAGTTGCACAGCCACGGCCACGGATACAGCTTCACTTGTGAGGAGCTAGACGGCAATGATGGTGGTGAGGCAGGTGAGCTATTGATAGCCTCCGGCTCAGGCTGCTGCTGCACGTCAACATTGCTAACGTTAGCGCTCGATTTCGAGGACAATGTATGACAAAAAAAAAGGTCTAATTTTGTCAGTTTAGCTGTTACATGTCCTTGTTCACTCTTGTCCTTTCTCTTTTGAGCGCTGCTCTTGTGCTTTGGTTTGCTGTACATTATAAATGCAATCTATTACATTTTTTATAATGCTGCCGAACTTGCTGCTGCAGCTACAGTACAGTATAGGTTGATTAAACGGTCATGCAAGGTATCACATGACATGAAAGGGAGCAAGGTCATTGGACAGACAAATTACAAATTAATTTAGGTTGCTTGGTTACTTTGAAGACTGCATGCCATTGGTCAATGCCATTGGGGCCCCAAAAAATATTTTAAAAATATCTTTTTTTATTTTTGTGCATGGGCCTCTGGCCATTGACTACGATACTCACAAGCCCAAATGTATTTAAAAAATGTGTCTTCAGAAAAATAGGCCTTCTTCAAAGTAGATATTTTGACTTGTCAAAGTACAGAAAGCACAGATGTACTTATAACATTAACGATGGCTGTGTTTAATTACATTTTCCCAGTTAGCCATAACAGTGTGACAGTGAGCCAGCATGCAAAACATCAGGACCCTGAAAGTGAAGCAGCTAATGGAATTCAACCGTCATTCATTCAATTATTTACACCTGAGCCTTTCCTACTGTGACATGTCAAAATGTCTTCCTGGGAAAAGTCTTGCTGAACATATAATTATGACACCAAGCAACATTTGGATTCAGCACCATACTTCCTCGAAAATGTGTGGATAAATACAATTCTGTTTTCAAAAGACATTACAACAAGATTTGAGTCATCTCCGAGCTTGTCTCAACAGTAAGTTAGAATAAACCCATAACAACTGAGACAACACTTAGGCATAGGTTCTATTTCAATCAATCAGCTACTGTTCATGTGTCTTTAAACATCTAACTTGTGTCCAAATGTGTATTTAGATCAAAGCTAATATGAGTCTTCAGCCGTCAAATCATGTGGGTATCTCACAAAGCTGCATTTGTTTTTGTACAAATGGCAGCTTTGTGTTTTTCTGCTACAGTGATGCTGCGATGAGTGGACAGCAACAAACATAACATGTGGTATTATATGAAGACAGATTTGAAAATGATCTGCAATCCTTTAAAAACATGATGAAGTTGGTTTAGTGCTGCCCTTTGTTTCCAACTTTGTGGGACAATAAGTGAAAGTGCTTCCCAACAGTCCAGCTAGAAACATCCCCTCTGGCCTGTGCCAACACTGAATCGATCCTTTAATAACAGTTGAAGCTTTTTATGGTCGGCCACTGCAGCACATTTTGAATTGGTCAGCAAATCAATCAATAAGAGCTTTATCCGATAGTCCTACACATTTCCCTTTAGAATAGCTGCAAGCTAGCTGTGTGATGTGACAGATGAGATGACGAAGTCTGACAGAAAGATCCCACTTTCTTGTAACTACAACAGAAGTACAAGTTGTAAGGTATGAAATTGGAGCTGGCAGAGAACGAACAGACTGACAAGACTGTTCAGGACTCATTAGACTCTGTTAGAATTTCTTAATGAGCAATTGTTCGCTCTGACTGGTAATTGTAATCAGTTAGTTGAGGATAACGAGAGAGAAAGATCATTCAGACCAGGTGGTTCCAGTGTTGCTTGCTGTTAGCAGAAGCTCTCATCAGACATGATTATTTATATTTATATTGGCGGTGACACTAACCACAGCTAATTACAACTAATGAGAGGCTTGGACTGATGTTGTCACCAGCTGGGAACACGGCCTCTCAGCCAGAAATGTAACAAAGCTTCAACAAAGTGGAAACTACCACAGAAAACCATCAAAGCATCATTTAGTTTCTGTAGGCTGCAAAGTCAAGACAAAGAAGACCAAAGAGAGAGAGAGATGTTTTGGATGCAATGGCATGTAGGAAGTAGTAGAAGCCAATAATTAAGTCACAGGTAATCGCTGTTCCACAGGTACGATGAAATTATCATTTGTGTTTGAGAATTAAATTGCTGAGCCAACGCCTTACTAAACATTGACCCTTTGTATTTGTTTGCCTAGAAACCCATTAAAAATGTAATTAAAAACGCAAGTCTGGTCTGGCAAGGCTCCCTGTGGCAAATACACAATTATCAGCCTTAGAACAAGTTTATATCCGAGGCAACAGTCTTAGGCACTATTAAAAATAAAATGTGACAAGGTAAAGGGAGTGATGCATCCAACATTATTATGAGTTGCTACAAAGAAGGGTTTGAGACGGGGGGCATTGCATGCAGCAGCACACTGCTATTCCATTCTCACCGGGTGCCCAGTTTCTGCCTGATTCAGCAATCTAAGCTTGTTTATTCAAACTGTGGTGCTAGAGTGTCCTGTGAGGGGAACCTGTGAATTAGAGTGGTCCGAAATGTGAAGGTGAGAAGCTCCATTATGATGAGGCTGGCTCATTCTTCTATACCATAACAGCCTGAATTCAATAAAGGGGAATAATACCCATCCATGTCCATTGTGCAACACATACACGAGTGATGAATATTCCAAAGCAGAAAGGAGGAGCAGGTATTCATGTTTACAAATGATGTAACGCTGGCATTGCTGAGAAACATACATCCCAGATGTGGATCATATTAAACACCGGAAATAATCAGACACATCAGATATTTCAAATTGCTTGGCTCATTCTGGAAGGAGTCAGGCATCTAAATCCAATTATTACACTGCAAAGATTACAATGTGACCAGTTGCACACTATAAGCCCCGACTAAGTGGTGCAGAGTGGAGGGTGATTGTGTTTTATACTGATCTCAGGATTTTACGAGGGTATAGGGGAGCCAGAGCTGGGATAAATTAGGGCAGCACAAAGAGACAGGCATCCTGTCAGGTTAAGGCTCGGCTATTGTGGTTCTGAAGTCGTGTGGAAGTGACAGGTCGAGAAAGGCTCAAATGGAGAGAAAGTGTTGTGGGTAGGATTTGAGTAAATGCCACTAACACTTTGCCAAAAAATTAAATGAAAATGTTCCATGTTTGAGTAAGGGCCCTGTGCTACTACCAAAACTGTCTATTCAACAATGAATATAAAATGTATTTTTTATATAATGTGGTAATACTGTTGAGTTTAGTCGATATTATCAAGTATTTGGCATAGAAGTGGTGCGATATAGTAGTATCAAACAAGATTTCTGACATTTCAAAAAGGTTGTATTGATATGTTAAAAATATACATGAAAATACAATAAAAACAAATCCAACACCTCCTAAATCCTTTCAATTTCTTTAAATGTATGGTTACAGATGCAATTTTGACAAAAAAACAACACTAACAACAACAAAAGTAAGAAACTAATTTGACTGATAGTACATTTTTACAGGTAGCACAATAATAATGAGTCATCATGAAAAGTTTTGGTTACGATAATTGTATCGTTAAAATCTGATATGGTTACTGCCCTATATTTAGTTAAGTGAAAAATGTCAGCCCTAAATGATTGACTAAATCCGCTGGGCAATTTTTATTAAACATTACTCAAACAAAAATAAACAGTGCATGTATTGGGGACTATTTTAAAAATTGTGGATTGATACACATTTGATGCTCTAGAGTAGACTCTAGAGAGTATTTTTTTCAACGTGGTATTGACTCAATACACTACAGAGCCCACGGTCATCATGATGAAGTAATAGTGTGTTTAAAATGGTCGATGTGTATGACACGGAGGAATAGGCTATTTCAGGCTGTTCTTGTTGGAAGAATCAAATCATTGTTGGTTTTGGTCTCTTCATGGAATGTGTTGACAGCAGAAAAATATCACAAGACTCATCCTTTAAAGCAGAAATGAAAATGATGACTTAAGTGTGACGTCACTTGGGACTAACCCATTTTCACATCTCCACAAATAGTTTGTCCTTTTTTTTGTCATTTTGGTTTCCGATCAGTCCTTTTGAGTACTTTACATACTATATTGATAAATATGCTAGCAAATAAATGATCTAACACACACAGATGCATTCATCACCAATATGATAGAGCATAAGCGGCCTATATGGAGTTATAGTAAAAGTCATTTGGAATCAGAATACCAACATTAAGATTATTTCAGTTATTCTAGTTTCATCCACTCTTTAAGCTTAACTGCATATCATTTAGAGTATAAATGTGCACTTACAGAGAAATAGTTCATTATTATTTATAATTATCTGTGTTTTTCAATAATGTAACATTGACAATTGAAAACTAAGATTATGGGCTGCTGGAGGATTCATCGATGGAATATTTAATCTATGGCACAATAAACTTCAGCATACTGCCGAATTGGCCTGGTCACCGAAATTGTAGGAAAATATAAAAAAAAATATAGGAAAAAAAAGAATGGTAGGCCTAGTACCACTGAAACCATGAATCCAAACCATATAGTTCCCTGCTTCTGAATGTTGCCACCTCCATTGTTTGGACTACATAAACTATTCATACAAGGGTGTCTGTTTATGCATATTGGATCAAGGATGAATGTGACTCTATAGATAACAAGTTTCACCTTGATATTATTGGAATAAAAACAAAATTATAAAATATGTAGGAAGTTTTATCAAAGATGTTATAACATCTCGGGGCAGCACATGTTCACTATCATTTATCCTCTCCACATAAAGAAGACTACAGTGAACTGATGCTTCTGCCCACACAACATGGCCAGATTTTGGCACCACAGTGAGATATAATTATGGTTATACTATTAAAGCATTTAAACAAACTTACAGTGACACCATCCCAGGTGGCAACACCAGTGCAGCTTGAAGCACTTCCCGTGGCTGTGGGTCGCGCAGATGGAAAGCCCATCACACGGCAGGAAGTCTGGTCTCCCCGCGCAGCTCCTGGCCAAAGCCTGCGCCTCGTCCAACTTCTCACTCTTCGGACACTTCTTACCTCGCGAAGAGGCCATGCCAACATTTCCTGGATGAAAACAAAAAGCCTCGTCCGAGTAAACTATAACTTAATCGCGACGGACCGAGCCGAGGTTGTAAGGTCCACGCAGCCCAGGAAGCTTCTCAACTGGGAGAGAGACGCGAAAGACGGCGCTGGATCTCTGAATCCCGAGCAGCTGGGTTACTGCTCATATGAAGGGTGGAAACATATCCTGTAAAAGTCGAATAGCGTCAATTAGATGCATGTAATGTGACATTCAAAGCCTTCCATGGTCGTGATCCACACATCTCTCCAGCCTCCCCCTCGCATCGGGAAGCTCCTCTGTGCGCTGGTGACGCGCGTACGGAACAGCGGCGCGCATCTGAACTTCATCACACAACGGGAGGAGTCCTCTCACACAAAGCCAGCTGCTCTGCGCACTTCAAACACACATCCAGCTTTCATTGGCTCGGCCCCTTTATACAATTTCAAAACACCATGGCAGGGTCTGGATCTGAAAGAAAGATTTAATTAACCTTAATAGGATAAGTGTTGTGATTATACGCTTTTTTGTATTCTTGGATACATTTTAATATCCTTCTTTCTCAATTCATGATTCCTTTATTTACCTGTTTTAAAAGATAACACGTCCAGAAGTGTAGCTGAAGTACAAAATAAAGCATTATGTAAAATCCAGCTGCTCTGTCTGAAGCCCTGTACCGCTAGATGGCAACCCCAACATCTGCTCTTCTGAGGCGTGAGATTTCAGGGTGAGCCATTGATTTATATAAAGAGCAGTTTACCGCCGCGTGTCCCCCTCGGCTCTCTGTCACCGCGGTGCCTGAGTCAGCAGAAATTCAGAAACCAGAGACTAACACATGAAGAACAGTTTGATTTTTCTCCTCCAGAGAAGGTCGTTTGACTGATGAAACAAATTAAATTAAATGCCACAAGCAGTTACCTGGACACACTGGGAGCTGGAATAACAAGCCAAACAATAGCTACTCTACATAATGTCAGTTTCACACAAATAGGACAGTAAGTACAATACGAACCAATAAATCAGTATGAAACAGGTCTTTGGACATCAGATTATTTTTATTATCAAATAGTGTACATTACACAAAACATTTATTAAACATGATTCATTAAAAACCATTCAAGCCTAATATAGGAAAATCAATAACATTTTCTCTTTCTTGTGTTTATAGTGTTTTGTACAGCCACTATTTACACAAACAAGAGACAATCTTTTAGAAACAATTAAACCATCAATCTATTGCAAGTTAAATCAATGTATTTGATAAAATGTCAACACAAGCTCAATCTGCTTAACAAAGATATGATTTACTGTTGTTGTATATAATTATATTACATTGTGTACCTAATAAATTGGCACAGACAAAGCTATTATGATTATTAAATCAAAGAAAGCACAGCAGCCTTCAATAATTACATTCATAATCACAATATACAAAAGAAAAAGATTAGACATTTTAAAGGGTACACAATAAGCAATTTACTGTTTATCACAGTATAAGCTTGTCATTATTAAAGTGAATTAAGAGCTTAGAGCTAAAATGCTTAAGATTTAAAGCTGACTGTGGAGTTTCTTGATGGCCTCCCCCCACTTGTGGATAGGTGGGCTGCCGCTGGCCACCAGCCTCCTGAGCAGGCTGCTGGGCTGCAGGTGGGGCACCTCAGGGTGAAGCTGCTGGTAGTGCTCCAGCCTCTCCAGAACCTTCGCCAGCCCGACCATGTTGGCGTAGAACATCGGACCTCCACGGTGCCTGGGCCAGCCGTAGCCCGACACATAGATGACATCGATGTCTTCAGGTCCTGCAGCTATTCCATCATCCAGGATATGGAAGCCCTCGTTGATCAGGGCGTAGAGGCAGCGATCCAGCACCTCCTGGTGGTCGATGCGTCGCGCCACCAGGCCGTGCTGGGCTCGGTACGCCCCCAGAAAGCTGTGCAGCCAAGGGTCAGACCTGGCAACCCGACTGCCAGGTTTGTCATACTGGTACCACCCCCGGCCTGTTTTCTGGCCGAAGCGTCCCTCCTCACAGAGCAGGTCTCCCAGAGGACTGTACCTGCGACCCTGTCGGATTCTAGCAGATCGCCCTGACGCCATGCCAGGCTCCACCAGCCCGTCTCCTTTCCTGACTCTCCATCCCACGTCCAGCCCAGAGAGGTCGGACATTCTGAACACACCCATGGGAAAACCAAACTCCTCCAGCGCTTGATCGACTAACTCTGGTGTAGCTCCCTCCTCCAGAAGGAAGAACGCTTCTTCAATGTATGGCTTCAGCATGCGGTTCCCCACAAAGCCTCGACAGTTGCCAACTGCCACACTGGCTTTGCCCATTTTCTTCCCCAGTTGCATGGCAGTGGCCACGGCTTGAGGAGAGGACCGAGGCCCGTACACCACCTCCAGCAGCTTCATGACATGGGCTGGGGCGAAGAAGTGCATCCCGACCACCAGCTCGGGGTTTGGGGTCTCAGAGGCGAGCTGGTCCACGTCTAGAGCAGAAGTGTTGGTGCACAGTAATGTGCCGGGTTTACAAACGGCAGAAAGCTGCTGGAAGACTTTGGTCTTCAGGGCGATGTCCTCAAAGACAGCCTCGATGACCAGGTCCACATCCGCCACGGCCTGGATGTTCTGGCTGTAAATGACTCCATCAAGAGCAGGAGACACACCACGTCTCTTGGCTCCTCGCTCCAACATGCCAGATATCGCCTGCTTTGCCTCCATCAACTGCTTCTCCTGAGTCTCCACGGCGATCACAGACAACCCGGTCTGAGCCAGTGCCACGGTAATGCCTCTCCCCATGGTGCCGAGGCCTTTTTAGACAAAATCACAAATCAAATAAAACCTCAAATCACAATTCACACATACCTTGGACAATTTTGGATCAGAAAAATAACCATATATACAAGAAGAATCACAGTAAATAATGTTTTTGTGTAAATAATGGTAGTCTGAAAAAATATTAAGCCTGGGAATTTTTCCAATGCTTGCTATTTTAATGCACAAGCTGCTGAGCTTCACATATCCAGATTGTCATTCATCCAACCCTCACTGCCGAGTACAGAGAGCTCATCCATATACATTCAGCGTAACTATAAATGAGCTTGTGCGTATTGTTACCTCAGACAACTAGAAATTAAAGAAGCTTTTACCGATGACAGCTGCTTTATGCACAGGCCTGGGGTTGCTCGTGTCCCAGCGGGCTCCACTGGGCATCCTCCACCTGCCAACAGCTCTCTCAGCAAAGAAACAGTACTGCAGGGCGCGGGCCTGGCCTGAGGTGAAGAGAGTGGCCATCAGCTCTCTCTCTCGCTCCATGCCCTGAGCGTAGGGCAGGGTGGCAGCCGCCCGCACCGCCTGGACACATGCGATGGGTGCAATAGCTCCACGGGCGCTCTGACGCACCTTTTGCATCACCTCCTCAAAGAGAGCATCCAAATCAGGCTGCTGTGGACACGGATGAGTACTGATACGACGAGGATCCAGTGACCGACCTGCAATAAAAACAAGGAGGAAACATGACTGCATGTGAATAACATTTTTACATGCAGTTTTCTGAGTTTTCAGAAAGTACATTTTAATTATTGCAGAATATTATTTCTGCAATTTGCTTCCTACTTTCCATTAGTACTGCGTTTTCCTTTTTCTCCAGCCTGGATGTAATTGGCCACTCATCACTAGGTACCCCAGTGGCTTAAAGAGCAGAGTGATACGACAGACCAATTTTCAAAATAATTGTACAGACTCCAGTGCCACTTCACTGTTTCTGTTTACTTCGAATAACACCGATGTGAAACTAAATGAAGGCAACAATTTGATTCTGGGCAAAAAACAGCTGGTAAATGTCCAACTCCAAAGAGGGAAGTGATTTAATTTTTGTGATTGTCATGCCTGAAAGCAACAGTACAATACTAGGGCAATTTTCCAGGTGAAACTACATGACAAGACTTAAAATTAGAGCCTCAAAACTTCCTGTCTGCCGTGATTAAAGCCTGCGAACAATGAGAGAGAAGAAGCAGATATCTAGTCTGCTAAAACCTTGTTAAAAGCATCTTAATTCCCATTCCTGTCTCCTCTGACATGATTACATGAGACAGTAGTAGGAATCCCTCACAGCTTCACTGAATTACATTCAGTGGGTCTGGGCCAGAAAACTGGGTCAGCATGGCTAAGCTTAAAGGCACGGCAGCCGCATCTGATCTGTTATCTCCACTTAGTCCAATAACTTTCAATTGTGTCTAATAAAGTCCCTATCAATATATCACTGGGGAAGAATTCATGTTGAAGGCCATTACAGGTCAGTTACAAGTACAATGCTGTGTGGCAGTGCGATGTGATTCCAATGTACTTAAGAGGGGGCATTATTGCAGCGGTTAATCTGTAAATGGTTGAGCTGCATCGATGGATTTGTTGTGCTGACAGATGTAGCGGGCAGATGTTGCAACTACTGGGGTAAAAAAGTTAATCTGGTCACCAGCAGAGACTTGAATCTGTGCATGTGTGTGCCTAGTGTCTGTGTCTGTGCGTGTGCGTGTGCGTGTGTGTGTGTTCACATGTGCATCAATTTAGGTTGTCAAACAATTGTTGTATATGTGCCAGATGTACTGCTGGCTGGGGTTTATGTATGCATGTATTAATGTGTTTGAATCTATTCTGTGCTTGTTGCCTCACTGGCCGTTCATCTCAACGTCTCAAACATTCACATGTTTCGATGTAAATTTAGATACATATTTCCCATCCAAATGTAACACCCCTGCTTATCAACTCAAGAGTGGAGTATCGGTCAAAGTCTCCACAGATTTCCTTCCCGTCTCCTCGTCATCTCCCATCTTGTATGCTGTTGGCTTCACTGTCAGACTCACTCTAAGCCTCAGCTTTAAAAACAACACTCACTTTCTCACCCACTCAAAGTCATCTTGGCAGTGCTGTGTGGAAAAAAAGCATTTGTAAAAAGCATCAGACTACAATCATCTTTTGATTGTGAAATGTTGTTTTACAGGCAATCCTGGGGAACTGCTGTTGACATTTCGCACAAACTTCGTGTGATAATTTGCTAAAGGTGGAACATTAGGCACAAACTAGCAGTTTTCATACCAATTTAAATGTCGTAAAAATGAGCCGTCATTGCCAGGTAAGCTAGCAACAAACTGTTCAAGATGACTTCTCGAAAACAAGTAGCGAGCTTCTTACATTATAGCCATGAAAACATCCCTATTTTCCTTGTATGCAAACGAATCAAAGGCTGTTGTACAACCAGGGCAAAGACATCATTCACATCAACCACATTTAATCGGAAAATGTAAACACAAAAAAACGCACACCGGAGTAGTTGGTATATGCATTACTTCACAATATGACCTTGCTAACAGCATTCCTTAATACTTAAAGGAATAGTTTGACTTTTGTAAGAAAAAATGATGCTTAATGACTTCCTTATTGTGAGTTGTATGAAATGCGTGATACCACTTTCTTATCTGTATGTTAAATATAAAGGGTTGGTTGGCCATAGCTTAGCAGAAAGTGAAAACAGCTAGCCTGGATCTGAGCACTCAATAAACAGTCCAGCAAATAACCTGCAAACCCACAATTTGTGTTTTTTTACACTTTTGTACGGATAAATCACTTCACAATGTGTTTATTAGATGTTTGCTGCTAGGCAACTGTGGAAAGAACCAGGCTAGCTGTTTCTCACTGCTTTCAGTCGTTATGATAAGCTAATTAATAGCTGGTCTGAAGTAGAGTATCACTGAAAATGTTGTTAAATGGGTATTCCTTTCATATGAAAATAAAATGTATAAACCTTTTGCTGTTGAATTATTGTAAAGTATAAGACATCATCTGACCAAGAGCAGAATTGGAAAATCTAAGCATTTCACAAAAATAGACACCAAATGTTCTTAAAAGTTGATTTGTCATTTAACAGACCCATTACACAGAGACATATTTGTTGGTAAACTGTGGGGATGTGGCACATTTTATCAGTCAATTTAGGGTGTTCATTATTCTGATTCACATACACAGAGAAACCCTTATCCTCCTAAATGATTGGCTAGAGCCAGTTATTAATATTTAAGGAAAGTTTGTCCCTTTTCACCCTTTTAAATAATAGAGCAAAAGCAGTGAAGACATCAGAGCACATCTGACAGAGCCATGAAACATTTATGGCGTCTGCGGTGGAGGATCTGCCTGCCGTGTTTTCTGCTTCCTTTGATTTCCACAACCTACATGTCAAATCTTCTTGATGTCGGACTTGCCCAAAATAACTTCTCTGGGGAGGAATGTAAATCCACTAAATTCATTTTTTAAGCCAGTGGAGAGTGAGTGGATTTTAAAACTTGTGCAATCAGGTTTCTGTGCCTCACCTGCAACACTCAGGGCAAACTTCACAGCTGCATCCACAGTGTTGTGGTCAGTAACCTGATCCACTATGCCAAGTTGCAGGGCCTCAGCGGCAGTCACATGGCGGCCTGTGGGAGATATGAAGGGCATCAAAGGTCTATCTGGATGACATGTGACATTTGTAATGCTTAGATGAGGAATAACACGCCTCCCAGCCAGGCACAGTAGATTTGGACTCAAGGACCATTTGTATCCTTGATAAATGTCAGAACATGATAAAGAACAACTGTCTCCTCAACTATGGCGTTAAGAACATTTCCATTGATCTGAACACTGCAGAATATAAGCAGTGAGCATGGTGAAACTAAACACATGCTGACCTCTGCTGGTTATCACAGTAAACTACCGATCTCATGTCAGCAGCTGCATGTTGTGAACAATCAACAACTCTGCCAAGTCAATGATTGGTAATCATTTGTACATCTATAATATGCAGGGACATCTGCATGTGGGTTTACAAACAGAGCCCTCTTGCAAAAATAGACCAACATTTCACATTTTTGCATGGCATACTAATTCTAAAAAGATATAATCTCTGCTGATAAAACAAATAGTAATCCTCAACTTGGCCTGATGTTTAAGGATGTTGCGATATCACTATCAAGATTGTTAGGGCCGGAGTTGTGCCAAAGTCATAATATGGTATCAGGATTACACTAAGTATTGTGACTTCTTCACAGGAATATATACTTCCCTTTTTCTAGTCTGATACTTTCAAGAATGTCTACACTTTTATAATCATCTCTTAATGAAGTAAATCTGTCTTCTCGACCTGTGGTGATGAGGTTTAGGGCAGCTGGGACCCCGATGAGCCTTGGCAGACGTTGGGATCCTCCTGCAGCTGGCAACAGACCCAAACTCACCTCTGGCAGCCCCAGTCTGGCCTTAAAGGGCACAGAGGCACAAAGTATGAGTAACAGAAGGGGCTTAACAGTTTGGGGTTTTCATGTCATTCTTCCCCATAACAGTAATTATATATTGCAACAATTAAACCATTTGAAAGAAAAATGTGATTGTTGTATTTTAAACATAACAACTAAACCAACAGTTACTCATTACAACATGTTCAGACAGTTAGACACTGATGCAGCACTACGCTGACATTAAAAAGAGACAGAGAGCGATCTGAAGCATGAACTCACTTTAGAGTGTGCGATTCGATAATGACAACCAAGCGCCAACTCAAGCCCTCCACCTAAAGCACTTCCTTCTATGGCCGCCACCACCGGCTTGTTGGCAGACTCAATGGCGTGGATCATCGGAATTAGTGGAGGTCCAGTCATGTTGGATCCAAACTCCTTGATGTCCGCCCCTGTTGTGCAAAATGAAATGAATTTTGATATCAAGAGTGTTCAAACAGAAAGCCAGAAACAACAGACTTTATAATAAGGTACATCTGGTTCAACAGAAATGCTGTGCTTCTGTCTTTGAGGAAATTAACACACACCAGGACGCATGTATATATATACACTTCAATTGTTAAAGTGTATTAGTTATTATTGAAACTAAAACTTATATTTGAGAATTATTTTGCAAGCCTACTGGTGTTTGATAGTGTACTCTTGTCGCCTTTTGCACCGATCTTTACACCCATTTCAAGGTTTGTAATAGAACATTGAAAGAAGTCAAGTAAAATACAATTCAAACACATTTTGGCACCTATTTGTGTCACCATTGTAAAGTTGCAGAAAATACAAGAAAGCTAAATAATGTCCATACCTCCACAGAAGATTCCATTCTGGCCACAGATGACCACAGACTTCACGTTTGGGTCGCTGAGTGCTCTCTGCACGGTATCAACGATGCCCTGCCTCACCGCTGCACTGCATCAAAGAATAACATGTTTAAGTTATACTGGATGTACATTATTGCTGAAGTTCACCTTTCAGTAACCCTTTAAATTGTTATAGTCGAGGACAATTTAGACCTTTCTGTTACAGGACTTCTTCCTCAAAATAATGATAATTATTAACAATATGACCTACATTTGACATGTGTTTCTGTTAAACAGGGTAGTAGTGGCCTAAAGAGCTAGGCAGACAGGATTCATATTTGTGAGAAACACCCATTAATATTTACTACATCTGGGGTACCTTCTAGCACTGTTTTTAACCCAAAACTGGAGCAGTCTGCAGCAGTAGATCATTCACCAGCAGATTAGGCTTTGCAACACCACAATACTACAAGTAAAAGTCCTGCGTTCAATAATTCACTTAAGTAGATGCAGATAAGAAGAATTAGCAAAAGGCATTTAAACTATCAAATGTTTAAGTATTCATTATGCAGCACAATTTCCCCTTTCAATGTCTTAATAATATCATGACATTTATTTTCAGTTATTAATTATCATGTAAGTAGCAACATTAAATTATAGCAGGCCAAGATACGAGGTCATTGTATACATATACATTGTACATTGTATATTGTATATTGTCTACATACAACAATGTTTCATTTTATGTAAGGTCATCATACATATTGTTTGTATTAACTTCACCCACAAAGTAAAGCTGTCTGATAAAGTATATATAATTGAACATGGAAATACCTACTCCTACAATAGGCCTACACAACTACAGCAAATATATTCCATTTTTTATTTGAGTTAACAGTCTTTCCTCTGACGCCCCCATCTGGCAATATTTATATAATTTTAATATTGTACTGACAAAACAAGTTATTGCCTTTGCTATTTTGTGTGCATTTTCCTATGCAAATTTGGAATTGTACATCCCGAAGGCTTCTATAAAAGTCCCACAATATACGAACATGCAGTAATTTGTCTTCTCACAAGATAAAAAAAACTCGAGAGTAAATCATGGATCATGCACTGTTAAGCCCGAAGGTCCCCGCCGACGGGGACCCTGATTTTTTTTATACACACTCACACAAATATTTTTAATATTTTTTTAAGAATCTTTTTTTTTATTTACATTTTTTTAAAAAAAAATTTTTAATGGAATGAATACCTATAGTGATTTTTCAATGTAATACAATGATTTTTATAGTCTGGTATCTGAAAAATGTCAAATGGCACTGATGGGCCCAAATGGGCCCAAAGCTTATTCCGCCTGGACTTTATTTTCATAAACCTCTCTAAAAAGGTCAAATGTCACTTGTTTTGCCTCAATCTTGATACAGGGTACTTATTATATGTTATAATTTGGATTCCTAAAGCTTTTAGGCTACTAACCCATCATTCAAGGTTGGTCTTCACTATAAGTAATGGGTTTTCTTTAGACGGAGACAGGAATTTACATTTTTTTGCTATGTTCCATCTGAATTTACTCTGACACAGAAACATCTATATTGATTCTGACACTTCTACATCCAACTCACAGATGTAACCTTGCTTTGATAACAAAAATTATTCATATAAACCTTTTAGAAGTGAAGTTACAGTCATTTGTTCTGGGAATGTCATTTTCGAGCCTGAAACCTGAAAAACAGGCTCGGGGTTTAACAGGTTTTTAAAGAAGCCCTGCTTGCTGTTGACTGTGGCTCACCTGAGTGCGTTGACAGGCGGATTCCGCAGAGTAATCAAACCGACACACTCCGAAACACGATTATATTCAGCCATCTTACCGAATACCAGACGCTGTCGCACTTGTTTCTGGTTTGTGGACTGAACTTTGTAACTTCAGTCCTGCTGCCAAGACTGCATCACCTTATCACAGTTTTACTATCCATGTGATAAAGATTTCCATACTGTCTTCTTCGTGGCTTTTATTCTGTGTTGTTTACAGTGGGCGGTATGGGGTAACGAGTCGGAGCTTTAGCGCCCCCACCTGACCTGGAGTTAGTTAGAAAACTAAATCTGTCCATTTTGTTCCCTTTTTTGGGGCATATATGCTTTTAATTTAACTATTTTGTTGTAGTATCGTTTGATTAATAATAAAGCATATTTGAGGACCAGGAAAATCGCTATAAAAAAACATGAATTATTATTAATATAAAGCAGCAATCATTTGTTTAATTAAAAAAACATATATATCACAGTCAAATGCAAATACTATTACAGATATTGCTGAATACAAAAAATATCTTTCAGCGGTTAGGTAAATGCGTCCAGAAGATGGCAGTAACACCAATGATGCTAGCTGCCTTTACCTCAAAGTAGAAGAAGAAGAAGAAGAAGCGGCAGTTGTTGGCCATTTCTTCTCTCCACTCTGACTGTCAACACGGAGGAGAAGCAGCCGTCTCCAGGCTGACAGTGTGGAGGAATATGCGCTCTCTTGTGGGACTGCTCGCGGTGGTGGCTGCAGCCAGTGTGTACCTGTACTCTCTTTCCCTGTACCTTCCTGCTGCGCCGCGGAGACCTCCAGCCGCCCACAGACACCACGAGGAGTCCGGGGAGCCCGCTGACAGCTCCGGGGAGCCCAGCAGGTGACGCTTATGTTATCCAGAGATTATAAAGTTCACGAGGTTAAGTTTTTATCTACAAAATGTGCATTTGACTGTAACGTTGATATCACTACTGCTTACATAAGCATGCTCTTATCTCACACACAATCTCATCATGGAAATACTCACTCTATACTATATGTAATATGTAAGATATGACATTAAGTAAAGTTTTAAAATCCATTAATTATTAATATTAGCGTCATTACACAGTTGTAAAACAGTTTATAACCACTTATATACCCAATACAACTAATGGCTGTAACCCTAACTTTAGGCCAATGTGTTAACTTCAGTCCTCTGACTTAGCAGCCAAAACCAATACAGTGTTACCAGTAATTCAGGTTGAAATTGATCAAACAAGCACATATCTGCATTTATAAACTTGTTACCATCAGGTATATGTCAATATTGAATTGTTGTTGAGTTGTTGATTACCATAATATCCTATTATCTGTCCATGATTCTGAACACTGTCTGTTCCTGGAAGAAGTGCATGATGGGACTAACTTGAGTATGGATGTCATGCAGGTTGAAGTTCCCCTCAGACTTGGAGGAGCTGAGGGAACTGGCTGAGCTCCTGCATTTTTACAAGACGGAGCACACCGGATATGTCCTGCTGCTCTTCTGTAGTGCATATCTTTACAAGCAGTCCTTTGCCATTCCTGGATCTTCATTTCTGGTAGGGTAAAATGCAGGTGTTCAAACTCAGGTGTTCTTTGTACTGACGCTGGATAACAAGGCAAACCATGGATGTTGATATTTGTGTCGGATGTCTTTTAAAATGTTTACAACAATTAAGCAAGTCATTGATCTTCGTGGGTGTGAGGTAGTCACGGTATTTGTTGACATGTTTTACAGAAACAATTATTGATTTGAATGCCAATTAGAAAAGAACATGTATGGCAGGTGTGACACAAATTAAGTATGCTATAAGGAAAAAGGAAAAAGCTACGACTCTTCTCCAAACACACACTGCAGAGGATAACAATATCCAGCAAGCTCAAACAATAAAAGGATGTCAGACTCTCTTTGTGTGTAGACATTATAAGACTTTTGTGGCCGTTTTTCTTCCCCAGTATCATTGATTTAATTCCCCAAACGGAGCTTGCAGCACAGAACCACTGTTAGATTAAAGAGTACTTCTCTCCTTTGGCAGGAAGAGATATGCAGTAGATTGTCTTGATGTGTATGTCTGTGACGATCATTAAACACTTTTATGATGTGTAATAACTCTGGCCCTCTCCACTTGTCATTATGCAGAATATTTTAGCAGGAGCTATATTTGGACCCTATCAAGGACTGCTGCTTGCCTGTGTGCTCACCACTGTGGGCTCCACCATGTGCTACCTCCTGTCCCAGACCTTTGGAAAGCGCTACATCGCTAACCTCTTCCCTGATAAGGTCTCCATGCTACAGAGGAAGGTACATCTGTGACACCATGTAAACAACTTATTCAAGGCAACAAATATTGATTCAACTCTACTGTATATTCTGATGATAAATGAGTTGTTATGGTAGGCTTTCATTGAGAATATGAAGTTATATATTCCTGCCCCGAATGCTCTGCTCACACATGTTATCATTACATGTATATACATGTGCAAAGTTATAATGGGGGTGATTACAGGTTTTGTTTTGTATTTTTATTCCCCAAAATGTGACAAGAAGATATCAAATTGACATTGAAAATATCTCAAAAAGCAACAAGCACACTACTACTCTCCCTATATATCCTAACATCTCTTTTAAAATCTTATCTTTTCTACCAGGTTGAGGAAAACAAGGACTGTTTGTTATTCTTTCTACTCTTCCTAAGATTCTTTCCAATGACTCCAAACTGGTTTCTGAACATGTCGGCCCCTGTTGCCAACATCCCCATCACCTACTTTATCTGCTCAGTCTTCATTGGTAAGAACACAAGGATACCTTACATGAAAAGAAAAGGACTTCACATTCACCTAAACTCACACTTTGGCTACTTTAATTGTTGTTTGTGTTAGGTGCGTGCTAATTAATACGACTAATCGTCCCTCTGTCAAATCATCAGTTTCAACATGTGATTGTGACATTTGCTAAAGGGAAAGTTTACACCCAAACAAAAACAAATATTTGTCCTCATACCTGCAGTGCTATTTATTAATCCAGATTGTTTAGGTGTGAGTTATTGGCTGTAAAAATGTCCTCTTTCTCTCGAATACACGGCTTGTGGTGCTCAAAGCCCAAAAAACGAAAGACCTAAAGAACTCCCATTAACGTCTCTCCCCGGAAATCATGACCCAGTCACTCAAGATAATTCACAGTTATTGTTGTTGTTGTGAACAGTTTCATACAGAAAGTACTTTATTTTTTAAAGAACTGCATGCTTTTGTTCCACGAGTAGATACAAACTTCCTTCTGCATAGTGATATGGTCGGTGGGTGTAGTTTGAAAGAAGGAATATAGTTCCTACATAAAACTGCTCACAACAAAGTCTTGACTCGATTTACATCACATTATTATTTGCCTTCAAATTTTAAGTATTGAACATTTCTCCCAACCCTCCACATTCATTTGATGTCTAACTACAGTTTTGTTTTTTACCTGCCATCTGTGTCTGCAGGCCTCCTACCGTACAACTTCATCTGTGTGCAGACGGGCGTCATGCTGTCTGAGGTGGCGTCTCTGGACGACTTGTTCTCATGGGGGAGGCTGCTGCAGCTGCTGGCCATCGCCTGCATGGCGCTGCTGCCCGGCGCCCTCATCCGCCGCTTCAGTCAGAACCGCCTCAAACTGGACGTCCCATCACAGAACGGGCTCAACACGGAAAAGAAGGTCCAGTGATTTGTTCTGGGAGTTGTTTTCCCTGGCTCGAAGATGAAATGTATTTAAAGTGATGACTCTTCAGAAACAAACTGCAGACGCAAGTGTAAAGTTTTTTTTATCTTTTCTGGAGCCACCTAGAGATGCAGAGCTGTAAAAAAATAAGACTGGCACATTGGGATTTGTAGCCAGGTATTTTTGTTTAACCAAATGTTTGTTATTCTACAGTATGCCACAACATCATTGGGCACAGTAAATGTATAAAGATATATGAATGTACAGTAATCATAAGGATAAAGGGAAGGGTTTAAAGGGGACTTGGCTTCAATGTAAACAGCCAGTGTTTCAAGTGCCTGTCGTGCAGTGCTGGACTCTGATTTCTACCTCCACAAGTTTGGGAAAACTAATGTAACAGCCTGCTCATGTTGGTTGTAGCTTAATGGCTCAGATGATTATTTGGGTTTGTGTGAATACCTATATTTGTAACTGAAATATGTTTGCAGCATATACTTGAAATTGTATTTTTCTTTTTTGACAATCACATCTTAAGTATAAATTGTAATACAGGGTGTTCAGCAATTTTTACTATTTTTGAACTTTGTTGGAACTCAAAGTTTTTCAAATTGTGTAATTTGGCCTCAGTCTTTGAGGTAACAAAAAAATGAAATGACATGACTGAGTAAATGTCATGATACCCAATCATTACCTGAAAGTAAAGGTGCAGTTAATCCAGGATGTGTTAAATCAATCATTTATATTGCGTCTCTGGCTGCCTCTTCACTGTCCGTATGTCTTTTGTACAGGGCTATTCACACTGCAGTGTTATCTTAAAACTCTTTCTTTGTGTGGGTTAAGATTTAAAATGTAATGTCAGCTTTCTGTCTCTTCAAAGATGTTAATTATTTTTTAATTGAATGTACAGTTATGGTGTGCTGGATCCCAAACGACATGACACCTATTATTTCAGAGGTAAAAACACTTTGGAATAATAAAACAGTAAATGTGAAAAACAGCATTTTCTTTTTTCAAATATTATTTATTGCTCAGATCCAGGTTGCTCAACAATACAGTTCACTCACAACTCAAAACAACAGCTTGGCTGTTACCAGAAAGGCATGAATCCACGGGATGGATTAAAAATTGATCATATATGTCTGTCTAGCGCACAGTCACCGATTACCTTGAGGTGTCTGGGACCTTTTGGCCCGTGGGAAATGTAGGACTTGAGGGTTGAGACCTACTGAGGGGACAAAAGGAATCTCCCAAATGGTGAAAAGCAGTTAAGAAATGGATCCATGGAAAACCACTACTGAAAGTCTAGTGCTATATAAAGTGTACTACATACTGGATCGCCTACAACAGTCTCATGCAATGCTTTGTGTTTTCCCATTTAACAACAAGACAAAAACACTGCTGTGGTTCTGCATACATCAAACCAGACTTTACTAAATCCTTCCTCAGCTAACTATCTTTTTTTGGATGGTTGTTGAATGCCCTATTTTTTTGTTCAGACGCAGAACAAGATTTGATTAGCTTTTTCTTTTTTATCAGACCTGGTTACTCTGTCATCCCTCTTTTTATGCATGTCACAGATTCATTTATTTTTCCATCATGATTCCCAAATCTGTTAAACATTCTAGTTAGGATATTTCAACCACAATTTAACAACTAGTATAATTGGTAGTGATCTAACAGGAAAGCAAAGAATCCCAATTACTGCTCTGGACTATATCATTAAATCAGTGTAAATGACGAGAAAAAACCAGATCAACAGGAAAAATAAAAGCCTAAACTATCCAACCACCATGTGATATGACTAACAACGCAGTACACCCTCAGTGATGTGTGTAATTGTGGTTTTCTGGTACTGAATATTAATGTCTAGCAACACCCCACAAAACCTCGAAACACCAATCCTTGGAAGTACAAATTAAAATGAAAAGGAAACTATTACATTTTGACAAGATTCCTCCACAGACAGTGGCCGGCCTACAACAACCAAGACGCTGTGCTGAACCCGACACAGTGAAACCGAACCAGCTGGATGGAAACCTGCACTGACTGTGTAAAGAGCCAAAACACAAGCGAGACAGAGCTCTGAAGAGTCCTCTGCAACACAAGAGACAAGCTTTCAATACTGCTCTTAAAAAGCTAGTCCTGCCAAGTTAAACCATGAGTGACAAACTGCAATTTCCAGCGCTACAGCTAAGAGCCATTCTCTCCATGACATGCCCTACTACAGTGAAGCAGACCACCACAGGAGTCACGTGTTTCGAGTTAAAGCACCGTACTGCATTGGTGTGGTTAAGGTCAGGGGGTCATTTGAATCAGGTCTGGTGAGTGATCATCATCAGTATGAGGTACTGTACCGGCTGTGGGGAGGCTTGCTGTTGTTACAGCAAGCCTCAGGCATTGTGTGAGTTCGATAGACCTTTTATTTTTTAGTTCAGCAATGGTAATCTGTGTTTACTGGGACAATGATCCAGCTCATCTGATGACAAAAGCATGCCCTCGAAAAAAAAAAAAAAATCAGCTCTCAACGGTTAAAAGAACTCCAAAGACAAACACTAACTTTCACTATATCATTCCTTTATTTAATTATTTTTCGCCCTACATCGGTTTTAGTAACTAAAGTCAGCCTTGGATTCTGAGAGGTAATTCTGAAATGTACAGCACATCAAAACAAAAAAAATCATCTATAGATTGATGAGAAAACCGTTTAGAGGTCAGTTTTGAGGCAAACTGTGACGCTCTAAAACTTCTCCCACCATCTCTCATATCGTAGGTGTAGACTGATAAGTGTTATAGAAACAGAAAACGATGCATTAATGTGTGACTCTATTGTACATGTTTACAGGTATCTTGTCGTACACAGTGACATTTTAACGAGTAGAGTTGTTCTACATTCTACACAGAAGACTAGGGTTTTTACACCAAGTTCAAAGAGTCCCGTCAGTGTATTTTTGCAGCTTTGTGTTTTATCAAATAGAGCTGGTACGGTTGAATTGGGTTGTTTAAAAAAATCTTTTTTTTTTTATCCACAAGTGAATAAACTTCATTGTTGTTTTTTTTAAAGTCTAAAAAAAACCTGGAGGTACAGTTGGGAAAAGCAGGAGGTACAGATGGTTAGTTTCTGTTTTGTTTTCAACTGACTTTTCTTTCCTTTCTTTGATTTCTGTGAAATCAGTACACAACATCCACATTCAGAACCACTTCGGGCAGGTATGTACCCCCTTAGATCCTGCTCTTCATTCCTTTCTACAGAAAATGTACTTTGTAATCCTTTTGACGTGTATCATTAAGAGGTTGTATGGCGTCCAGGTAAAGACAGTCCAACAGAGTTGACTACGGTTGACAAAGTTTCACTAGTTGACTGGACCTGAAGAGTTTAGAGATTACTGTAGATCTTTTGTCTTTTTTTCATTAAAAAACAAACGCTAAAAATTAAAAACGCTCAAAATGATCAGTTAACAAGGCATACAAAATGTGGAAAAAGGGGAAATGAAAGATTGGACTGAGGTACCCTGAAGCCTGAGGTAGATCACAATACTGACATGCGCACTGTTCACATCCTGACCAAAGTTATCGATGGTTCACTTAACTGTTCTCCTATTTTTCAGGTTTTTTGTTTATATTATTATTCATAGTCTAGTTTTCAAGAAAATAAACACTTCCCTTCAAAATAATATGGCAGTGTCCCACTGAGGAAGAAAAGAAAAGGACTTTGTTTTTCTTTTTGTTTCTTATCAATAGCTCTCATCACAAAATAGGAAAAAAATAGATTCATAAATATTACTCTCTCTTTTTATATATATATACACACACATGCGCACTCGCACACAAACGCACACACACGGAGGAAGCTGTGCGTATTGGCAATAACCTTGCGTCTGGAAGATGAAGCTGATGGGTGATGTCTAAAAGTTGACAAAATAAGGCAACAAGCTTCCATGGTCTCCACAGTAAAGGGACACCAGGAGGACCTGCGTGTCCAGTGCACTCGCAGAGCGGTCGGCTGGCTCGCCAAAATAAAACAAAAAGTTAAAAGAAAGAGCGAGGGTGAGAATGACAATCTGTGTGTCTGTGCCTGTGGCCCCGCCTGCTGGACACGGCAGGGGTAATTCTTCTAAAAGGCTGCATATCGTACATTCACAGCTGTCATGCCATTTTAGAAAGCTCCCTGACAAGAGAGGGTTAAAGCCAAACACGGCTGCGGTCACGTTTGCGGTTGTGTGTGTACCACAGGTCATACAGTGCCTCCCAAACCACCCTCTAACCCAACACCTTTTCCTCACTGCCACTTCACGCACCAAAAGTGAGCACCCTCCCTCAAAACAACGTCTAATTTCTTATGTTTGTGTCGGACATCATGACGTCCCAAATAAGGCCGAGCGTGTGGCGCTGCACATTCAAAACGACTGGTCACCTGTAAGCAAATTAACTTTGACCAAATCGTTTTTTTAAGATTTGCTCTGATCGTCCTTTATTAGACAATGTTTAGATTTCTTTTTTAAATATCAGGACAACAAGCATGAATGCTGTTATAGTTACTGTACAGCATGGAAGAATTACATCAGTTTAAAAATTCTTCTGATGCGTTTAACCTCTGTTGAGTGAAAGTGGCAGTTCAATGAGGGCTATGGGGGAAGAAACTGTTCCTTGACAACAAATATGTTTTTAACCTATTAAAAAAACACGCCAGATGAGAGAGAGTGATGAGAAATTAAAGCAGAAATAAGCAGAAAATAAAGAAATAAAAGAAAAAAGAGTCGAAGCATCAGATATGATTGGTGAGAGACACTTAAAAAAGGGACGTTATCTTTTGCGTTGGCACACACACAGGCTTGTTAAAAAGACCCATTCGCCATATTTTCTTACAAGTATTTTTCTTTTGATTTCAGTGGCCTATACTGTGAACACACAAGGGGAATTGCCTTATGAGGCTGTCAGAGCACAATCAATCTCTGGAACAAGCACAAATATTAGAAACTAAACCAAGTTGTTCTGTCATTTTGATAGGAAAATAACAGTGCGTACTCTCAGTGTGTATCAATATACTTTTCTACTCTGTGTTAATACTGCTAAGGATATTTCATCTTTCAATCTGAATATCTCTAACTCATGTGAGAGTCCATTGTCCCTCGCGCTCGTTCTAACCTAAAATATTTATCACAATGCCTTGTATACGCTTGTGTTAATACATTTGCTTTATCAGTTTGTTAGGCCTATGTTAGTCCAACTAAAGAGATAACGTTATTCAGGGCGACATACTATTTCCTGTTTGGAACTGTGACGACAACAGTTCCAAAATTCTCTGCCATGTCCACGTTCTTTATAGATTTTTTTGGTCTTTTTTTTTGTTCTATTATATCAGTATGGTTTTTTCCCACTCTATCTGCTCTCACAGGGCTGGCAGTGCACACAATGCCCTCAGCCTTTGGCTCTTACTTGTTTCCCCCCTAGTGAAGTTCTTTGGTTTTGATCCTGGTGCTGCTGGTCTGCCCTGCATGTCCCCCTTGGCCGTGGCCTTTGTCTGGGTGGGTCTCTGTCCGTTTGGGAGGGCTACATTCATTGGCTGGCACCCGCCCCGCTGGTCACTTGACGTGGTGCGGTGACACGGCGGTGCCCTGCTGGTGCTTCTGTTCCTGCTGTTTGACCTGCTGAATGATCTCCCGGATCTTCCTCTGTGCAGTCTGTGCGGAGAGACATCACATACAGGACGGGGTGTTAACTGATATGTAACAACACGTACCAGACTGACCTTGGAGATAGGCTTTTAATGAACAGATAACTGTCATGTTCCTATGAACTGCACAGCATCATTGGGGGTAAGTTGACTGTGTGGGTTTGTTTTTTCCTGCAGTTATCAGTATGTAAATTGTATTAATATATGCTTAAATTGTTAAAGATAATAAGAACTAATAAACTAAAGTAGCAAAGAAAATGACTTCTAGCTGAATTTGAACCCTCATCCATTTACTACGATTCTGACAATGCACCATTCAAAAAATGCTTACAATTTACAACTGTGTATTGTACATGTTAAAGAAGATAATCTGCATTATTGCATAAACATTTCAGAAGACTCAATACAAAAAACTGATGTACCAAGTTAAGCCACCATATTTGACATCAGATCTCTAATCAGCCCAAATAACAAACACATCCTGTGTTCATTTACAGGATCTTAAACTTTGTTATGCGTACCTGGCTGGCAAAGAAATGACCGCTGATTTTCACAAAGACTTCATCGTTCTCGTCTGGGGTTTGGTCCCGCGGCACGATGACCTCAGCACTTGTAAGGTTCTGCAGCTCATTTACCTGGAAAAAAACCTCAAGAGATTTAATATCTTGCTTTAATTCTCACTTAAAGCCTCACTGACTTACTCAGTAAACTGAAAAATACTGTTTGGTTAAACCAAGCAAACCAGGTGCTATGTATGGCTAATGTAGCTGAAGTTAATGCAATTGTTTTTTCTCCATCCTTGTCTATAATTCAGGTCACTTCAAGCAACAACTCACCGTCTTTCCGCCTTTACCGATGACCCTGCCAGCTGCGGTTGAGGGAACCTTGATGTGCGTCTCCAGTTTGACCTCCTCCTTTGCTGAGAAGAAGTTCTCCTCTTTCAGCTTCCCAAATATCCGACCTTGGGCCTGGAATACAGAGGAGGGAATGAGACAAGGAGAGACTGGGAAATGGGGACACACAGTGATCCACTGCTGTTTACTGTAATACACAACAAAATGAATTAAGCATATCAAGTAGCAATTTTGCATACCCATACAGCATGTCATTGTGTGGTTACCTTAAACTGAGCCTCTGCATTTCCAGTAATAGTAACCATCCTCTCACCATCCATCCTACTATCTGGATTCTCAGCTGGAGCAATCTGGAACACACAACACACACACACAGGTTATGGAGAGAAATAGAAAAGGTGTCTATTCA
The DNA here is from genome assembly GCF_902827115.2 of Pseudochaenichthys georgianus. Classification (NCBI taxonomy): domain Eukaryota; kingdom Metazoa; phylum Chordata; class Actinopteri; order Perciformes; family Channichthyidae; genus Pseudochaenichthys; species Pseudochaenichthys georgianus. The sequence continues at coordinate 24,792,429 of NC_047523.1, read as the reverse complement.
GTGCATGTAACCACTGAATCATCATTCAAGAAGTCTGCGTATTCCAACAAATAAATGAGACTATGGTATGAGAATTCATTGAGCATCTGTTCCACTTCTTCAGGCGGCTCGGAGAGGATTTTTTAAAAGCGTAACTCCTTTTTTGACCATTAATAACTAACAACCTGCCAGTGCGGACAAGCAAATGGTTAACTTCACCTTACTGCCCGATGTGAGCCTTCAAACAATGCGATGCATGCTGATCAGAGGTGGTTAGACAACCTTTTTTTTACCACCCTTTAAATTGAAGTCAGCGCTCTATTGAGGCTGAAAAACCCACCTTGATAGAAGCTCCAGCAAAGTGGGCGAGTTGTTTGATGTGCTGGCCCTTCTTGCCGATCAAGGCCCCGACTGCCTGAGTTGGAATAAAGAGGTAGACAACCTCCTGTTCTGGAGTCTGTGGGGAAAAATAAGTCACACATAAAGATATATTTCACTCCACTATTACTCAACTTTACTGCTGAATGGGAGAGACATTCAAAAGCTACCAAACAGTCAAACCTGTTAAATTAACTTGTCAGATACTCGAAGAGATGCCTAAAAAAGAAGACACCTCATGCAAGTAAAGGTAAATTGAGCTCTCTTCAAGTCTTTTCTCATTGGGTAAACATCCCACCCTAGTTTGGTCTGAAAGGAATATTTCCTATTAGGGCCGATGGGTGCTCTTTGTTTCAGTTTTCTTAAAGGTCCCGTGTCATGCTTTTCCGGTTGTTACCCGTCCCCTTGTGTGTTATGTAGCTTTTTATGCATGTAAACGGTCTGCAGAGTCACAAACCCTCAAAGTACACCCTGTAGCGAGTAAAACTCTAACACGGAAAAGACCTGTCTATGCTGCCCCAGAACGCCTCGTTGGAGATTTTTCTTTTTCCATTTTTTTCTTCCAAATGGTCCAATCCGTGGAGCTCCTCCCACACACACACTCTCTCAGTGGCGAAACTGTGATGCGCTGGGGGGGGGGTGCTAGTGGAGCCTCCCCCCCCCCCCCTTCCCGCGTCCATTCGCGATGTCTCGCAGACCCCACACAGCAAGCAGGAAATTAACCCAGCTCACACTGTCCATTCCTCGCAGCAGCGCCAACACGGCACCCAGACCCCACGCAGCATTCTCATCTGTTTGTCATTACTAGTGTCATTTTCTGGTTGCTAACGCCATTGTAACACATAAACACTGATGTTCCGCTCTAACGGTGGGGATTTCATCAGAACATAGTGGGCGAGCTGACCAATCAGAGCACAGTGGGCTCACAGGGAGGGGAGGAGGCAGGAGCTCCAACAAGCCATTTAGGACAGAGAGTGAATACACATACTATACAGAGATGCTGAATGAGAAACCAATGTGAGTTTGGAAAATTGCACAATATACATCTATTCTAGTAGACCTCAATAATGAAATTATGATCAGTAGAAATGGCCATGACATGGGACCTTTAAGCATGGCAACACTCATATACTCGAGGTTTATGAAATTATTTTCTTATGAGCCACAGGACAATTCTGCCCTTCCAAACATATTTGTGGTGTACGGTGGCTGGGAGCTGGTACGCAAAAATGCCAGACTGTCTGTTCATCATAGACGTTGACCGAGAGGTTGTCATGGTTTCTTATTTAAGTATTTCCGTCCATTTGGTGTTGCTTCTTTTTCTTTTTCTTTATACTGTGGCAGCATGTATACCATAAGTAACTTCCTGAGGCTTTTCAAATATTTATTGTGCTCTCAACTTGCTCTCAAATCTTATAAATATTGTTTTAGCATCATAAAATAATAAGAAATTAGTTCTTAGGTCTCAAATCCACAGGGCATAATTGACTAAAGTGCAAAATATAAGAGAACATACTGAGTGCTGGTGGGTGATGGCACTTGCTGGAGGACCCCCGTACAGGCCACTGAGATGTGAAGAGTGACTCTGAAAGAGACAAGCAGACCAATCAGATGGCAAAAAAAACACAAATTCACAGACACATGCACACACTCAACTCAAGCTTCTATTAGGGGGAATTTCAGGGGCATAAACTGCCAGTGAATCACTAACTTTCTGGACTATGAAGCACGCAAATACATTCTCGCACAATGTATCACACTACTGTGGCTCGACCTCGTCAGCCAATGAGTGGAGACTTTGTTTTACAGACATCCTGACTCATCTGTGCGGAAGATGGGGGAATTCTGGTTGTTTCAAACTGTATACAATATATTGCAAGAATACCTGAGTCAACACTGGGGAAAACTGGTTAACCATGTGTTGGAAAAAATAGCTTTATCAAGTCAAAACTAATCCCTGCAGGAGCTGAGCATTGCTTCACTGGGCGGGTAAAACAACAGCACAAAAAATCATTACAAAACAATCATTTTAGATTCTTTTTTTCACCGCCTTTTATGGTTTTGTGAAATAAGAGCATACTCACTAAGAATGGGTTGTATCCTGCTGGAGCCATGTGGGGCACTGCACAGCGGGGTCCGGCAGCAGGGGGTAGCATCGGCAGGCCAGAGGAGAAGATGCCCAGAGCGTTCAGGTTCAAGCCTGGGATCAGGTTGGCCTGTTGCTGGGCAGAACAAGAGAGGAAGATTTTTGCTTAAAGAAAAAAACTACAAAAAATATATACATTAGGCTTTAAATGGGTCTCATCCTTTCATCTTGTATTTTATTTTTAAACCAATTTTCACTGATGTGTTTAAAACATTTTTCTTTAAAAGGAGCAGATCAGATCAAACAGGTTTTAACTTGGACTTGTATGTCTCCAGGCAGTAGGGTCATACTGATACATTTTACAGTAACTCAAGAAGATCCGTCTCCAGTAAGAAAACCTTAAAAAGAAAACTACCTCACATACGAGTACTGAATGTGCATCAAAGTGATCTTAGGAAGGCAGATATAGCAACAGATGAACGTAAACGACAAACGAGGCGATCGACATGGTAAGTCAACATTTGGTCCTCAATGTACACGGCCCGGATTCCTATGACGAAAATAATAGAATGTCGCCAGTTGTCATGACTCGAGTTATACTGCAACACCGTCACTACTGTCTTGTCAACAAAACGATTAACTACCCTCACTATCACCACAATGAAACACGTCCAGAAGAATGTCATGCAACGCTGCCTGCCTGCCTTCCTTTAATTCTCTCTGAACTGCCTGGTCTTTTTAATGTTTAATGTCAACCATTTGTGCAGATAGCATGAAGTAGAAAAGATCGGCGATCGCCGATGCTAGCGTTAGCATTTCTCCCCCGGGCTTAAATTGTGTATTATAGAATGATCACACCGGTGACAGTACTCTTCAAAGGGTTCACGAAATATGACTACTACTCTTACTGTTTAAAATTGTGGGTTACTTAATGTTACTTCATATTAAGGCTAATAAAAATGACACGGCTGTAATGCTAACTAACGTGCTAGCTACTAGCTAGGTAGCTAACTTGATCCAGCCACTCCTGGGCCCTTTCTCATTTCTCGAACTCCCCTCCTCGACTCCTATCCTCGATACTTAGTCCCGCCCACAGGAGATGCGAGCGGAGGAGCCGAGGAGGGGAACCGAGGAGAGAGGAGGGGAAGCAGCAGGCGGTTAGAGAAATGAGAACTCCTCTCCTCTGAGCGGTCATTTTAAAGAGACCATTAATGATGACAGAAGGCACAGCAGCCTCTGTCTGATGGACAGATGTGTTCATGATGACTTATATATTTACTTTGATTCATTCACAGTGCGGTATAATGAGACAATAACAGGCTACAGATGCAGACACGCACACACACATATATATGTGTATATATTTATATAAATAAATACAATTTCAGAATCAAACAGAGCACTCTCATAACTCGTAACACTATCAGAGACTGGATATATCCCCCCCCCCCCTCTCCCCTTTGGTCGCTACAATGAGGAAAATAAATTACGGGCCAAAAGTTGTATTTACAAGTATTAAAAGTAAGCAGAGGACACCAAACCAACAGACCTGTCTGTCCGCTGCATCTACGCACACACTGTACCACACATACCTACACACTGTACCACACACACACACACACACACACACACACACACACACACACACACACACACACACACACACACACACACACACACACACACACACACACACACACACACACACACACACACACACACACACACACACACACACACACACACACACACACACACGCACATACAGCTCCTAAAACAGGCTACAGCCGTTGTGTATTTTATTGTGAAGCACTGAATGGTTTTAGAAAAATATCGACTCTTTGTTTGTAGATATCTACTAAACTAAAGCAAATACAGAGAGTTGGCCTGTTATACTGAGCGATATATATTATACACACTGCTCTGCTTTCTGCAAGGACCTCACAGCTGTTCTCACTGTAAACATCGCGTCGCGATGAAAGCAGTTTCTAAAATAATATCCAGGGGATGCATGCAGAGCTGTCATTGGCTGAGATAAGTCCGGCCGTGCGTCACGACTCTTTGAAACATCTCTGTTCCCGGAAATGCATCCGCGAAGGAGCCGTGGAGGACCATGGAGGACCCATCAGTGTATCCTCGGTTAGAGCTCCTCCAGAGAGCCTCCTCGATGCTCGATGCTCGGTCCTCGACGTGCATTTAGAGAAATGGGATGTCCTTCAACATGGCGCGCTAAAATTCATTTCCGGGTCACTACCGGAGGACAGAGGAGTCGAGGAGTCGAGGAGGGGGATTTGATGAAATGAGAAAGGGCCCTGGTCCTTTCATCAGACGGGAAGCGAAAGAACGAGCGAGACCCATTGCTGGTATGATAACAACCTGGTACTAAGCACACAGGCATCTTGTTAAAGTTATCTTATCTTAGCTATCTCTTAGTGGAGGAAAACAATGGTGACATCACTTACGCGACTCTGGGATTTGTAGTCTTTCTTGTTGCATATTTTTCATAGTCTTATATTTCAACAGTTTTACGACAAACTGTGACTTTTTTGACAAGGAAATAATTTTTTAAGATTGACAAACATCATATGTGTAATTCATGGCACAATTCAAACGGGATCGAAAGATAAGTTTTCTCTCTCAATACATTATTTTTCCGAAATAAGGTCCCATGGACCGGAAGTAGATGGGTGTGACTTCGCCACTCTAATAGATAAACATGAGACATGTTTTGCAAATAATTGTTATACATTAAGTTGTGCATACCATGAACGGAACAAATAACAATTACATTAAATAAAGAGAAAAAGGAGGATGAATGCCAATTATTTCTTTAAAATAAGTAAAAAGTAAGTTTAATTGATAAATAAACATCAATAATTTCCCAAATGTTTTTTGATTACCAAAAGGGTCCTCCAAAGGTCAATCTGACACAGGAATGAACCTGACTGTTGTTTAGGATGTGTTATATATCCATAACAATTAGCAATAATCCAGCAATCTTTAAACTCAAATATAAGTATGTTGGTTATTTTTGATTGTTGACTCTGATACTAGTTTAATATATTTGGGTTTGAATTGTTGGTTGAAAAAAACAAGCCCTCTGAAACAGTCAACGTGTGCGCTTCTAAACAGTACAGGCATATTTTTTACAATTGTATCAGCTTTGAGCAAATAAATGTTAGAATATAGTGGCATTACATCACATTACAAGTGTTACTTTTATCTGTGTACGTTGTTTCTGCCCAGTAAACAATATGCATCATTTTAAGAATACATTTATGGATAGAGAAAATGTTCCTACTTCTCAAGCTGAATAAACACTTTAGAGACCAACAGGATAAACGGGGATGTTTGCTGTTTTGATGGCACGACAAAAAATGCAGCCCTCAGGGTTTCATGTCCGTGCAGAGGCACACGGCCTTCTTTCACTTCCTTTTTCCCAGAAAGCTTCATGTAATATCCACAGTGTCACGCTAGATGGCCCTCACCGCTAACTGTAGAGTCGGCACTCAGCTGCCAGCACTGCTCTCACCAGCCTGTACTATTTAATCGCATGCGATGAGGTACTTCTTGATGATTATTTCTTCACCAATATTTAGGTGATACAAATTAACAACATGGGCAGCTCATGTGAAAGCAGCTAAGATACTGCTGCTCATCATAGAGAGTATCATCATCACACACTTTATCATTAATCATCTCTGTATTATAGGGAGTGTGCAGCCTGTGATATCATCTTCACTATCTCTCTTCCTCTGAGGTCAACCTCTGTCGCTGGCTCTGCCCCATTGATGTCATCCAGGCAGTGTGAAAGAGGAGCTGGGTGAGAGCAGCCTACAGATATCAGATGGATGCTGGGAAATGCAGTGTGTTACAGCGGCGGGAACACAGACACACACAGCGGGGAAGTGAGCGTGAGTCAGAGGCTCTGTGGAACAGGCACACTCACACACATGTTTGTTAACATGCTGTGCTCAAACACTCACTGATGAGCTATTCAGCAACTGTTTACTGTTATCCATCTACCAAGCACGCAACAAAGGGTATTACTAATGCTGGTGGTAACATGCACTGAATGGAAAGCGATATCATCCTACAGTATATCATCACTCCCTCTTCACTGTTCACCTGTCAGTCTGTGTGAGTCAACCTGAGATCATAACCACACACACACACACACACACACACACACACACACACACACACACACACACACACACACACACACACACACACACACACGCACGCACCCTGATCGTAGAAGAGGTCTGCAGATGGTAACCTTAAGGCTCGGCTTACGTTCATAGCAGCAATGTCGTTCTCGGAGGCTTCTATCAGTTTCTTCAGGATCTCCACCTGCGCTTTACAACAATCATCCAAGGTGCCCTTCACCGTGACGATCCTCTCTAGGTTGTGAATGGTTAAGTCGTGTAACCTGCAGGGGAGATCACACACACATAAATTAGTATATGCAAATATCAGAAAGTGAATATGACTGAGTTAAAGTAGTAGTAGGAGTCATATTTGAACTACCGGTAAACACCCAAAGAAATACAAACTAACTAGCATTTTATCAGGGGTTATCCACAGGTTGCCAAAATAAGTTTGTATTCAAGTCTATGACAAAATAATCTTCACACTTGAGTCCATTAGTTTATAACATTTCAACATTTCACAATTCAATGGCTGGAGGACTTTCTCAACCGTTTAAGTCTGGACGAAGCTGCCTCCTTTTATATTTTGATAGGGTAGAATAAATAACAGGTTTTGGGTAACAATAAGGTAATTCCTTGACATAAACCATCTCGGCTGCTCTCCTTTATAAAAAAGAAACCCCACATAAAACAAAAAAAGTGAGACAAATAAAGAGAAAACATTTAGAAGAGGGGGAAAAAGAAAAGAAAATAGTAATAATGAAAGTATATTTGTGTTACTGAGTAAATCATGTACTGGTACTAGACCATGGGGCAGCATGCATAAAATAAAATTGACATTGTAACCCCCCCTTTCCCTTATGTTATTGTTTTTGTTGTGTTTTTTAGGTGTGAGAGCACTGTCTTTGTATAGTATAGCTGCCTTTCTTGTTATTTATGTCTTTGAAAATACACAATAAAATCGAAATGATAAAAAATAAAGACCTTTATAAAAATGATCTTAATGATATTGTGTTCTCAATCGTCTTCTTCAAGTCTTCGTTGACACAGCATGATGTCAGATTATGCTCCGAAAAACACTGGGTCCTGCACTTCCCATAATGCAACTCAAAAGGGTTTCAATGTGGCCAATTCACATCATCATCATCATCATCATCATCATCATCATCATCATCATCATCACCACCATCATTGCATTTAGAATGATATGACCTTCCCTGTCATAATAAATAATTTGAACACAATTTATACATCAGAAACTTGCAATTTTCTTTTCCAAAGTGAGAGAAACCAGATGACGTCCTGATGAGTTAACTCATCTCTATGTTTACAATCGCTGCAGTGTTAATGTTAAAACTAGTTTGTCCTTGCTTAATATTATTGCAGGAAAAAAAACGTTGTACAAGCAGCAATAGTGCCAAAACACTGCAGCCAAAACATTACTCAATGATGAACCACAGAAGGTTTTGGATTTAAACTCTTTAGCCCTAACAACTGCATCGATTGATGAATGAATCATATGAGCGATCGTGGACATTTAGATATTCTATCACAAGATGTACCGTTTTAAACAAGGTCTCTCTTCTTCTCTCTTCATCTCTCTCCTCATCTCATGCAGCATGGCCTGCTCAATGGGGGGTAATCACCACCTTTAAGATCATGTTCTGGAGTAAAGGAGCTATAAGCAACTCCCTAACAACTCAGATAAGTAAAACCACATGAAGAGCGGCTAATGGGAACGGTTGTAGAAAGGTATGGCTCTAGTCTAAGAAGTAAAATCCCAGCAGGTTTTGCGTTTTGGTTAAATTAATAATAGTCCAAAGTGCTCACAAGTAGTTAAATATCCAGTGTGTGATTTCCTGAAGGTGCTAGATTGACGTGGGCGCCAGTGACAGAGGAGGGTGCAACAGGAGAGGTGGCTTACGAGGAGATGGTTATCTTGGTCCCTGTGTCCTCCTCGATCTTCTTCAGGTTTCGACCCTCCTTCCCAATCAGCCGCCCTACGAGGCTGTTGTGGGCGAGGATCTTCAGAGGGATGTCCTCCGTCCTACACACACAAACACAAACACTCAGGTTAGAGAGAGATAAGAGAAGATACGTTTCCCTGAGTGTCACAAATGTGGTGTGAGGATGTGTGAACATACATGTAAGACAATATATTCAATGATGTGTGTAATATCGCTATATAAAAAAATAGCCAGATTTGTACAGGGAAGAAGATCAGTTCTAAACTCATTTTCTTGAAGAGATTTGGTCCACATGAACTCAGACGTTTCCTGCTGCAAGAACTGTTTAGCATAGTTACAGTAAACAAAGACATCAGCAACAACAACAGCTCAGAAAATGCTCCTGGTAATAGAAGGGGAAGAGTAAATCAGAGTATAAACAAACAAGATCTAACGTGCTGGAGTCCCTCAGTGTAAAAAACGTAAAATAGCAGATTTTCTACCGGAGTTTCACATTAGTTGACCAGTTTTATTTGCTTTATATTAGTTTTTTTTAATGTTCATCATAATATAAATTCCTAATGATTTCCTTGTTTTTAAGCTAGGATGTTCCTCAGGGGGAACAATACAGTTTGTCAGTAGTTATAGGATAGTAGAAGTGTGTTACACTTCCTATTACATTTTTATAAGGAACTGTTTAGCATCACCTCTTATAGTTAGCACACAGCAGAAGGTATAAATAATAATGTTGCTTTTCAAAAACAAAATTAAAAGACTAATATGATCATACAGAAAGCTTGACACTGAGAAATGATGCACTTATCATCTTTCGTGTCACAGTGGATATTTGGTATTTTTCCACTTGCTTCTGAGGTAGATGGATACAAAAAAATATTCAGGACAAAAACATAATTTGTGTACGCTGTGTATTTTTCAGTGAAGTAGAGAGTAAGTTGAAATGTATTTTGTGCCGTAAAAATTGATGACTTCATTGAGTTAATTTTCAATTTTATGGCTACACAAAACCCTGAATTATTCTAGTGCACAGATGGAAAAAATATTGGTTGTTTTATTTTGATGTTAGAGTCTCTTATTATGTCTCAAAAGCACTCATTCTGATCCCTTTTTTGACATTTTTCTCTCCTTACGCTCAGTAAAATGACAGGGTGTGGTAGGACTGAGGTGACATGTCAATTTATGAAGGAGTGGCACCCGGGCAGCGACAGGTGGAGGCTATTTTGAGAGATTTACTGATTTGACAGATAGGATACATATTGATCTTAGAGTGAAATTCTCGAGGTGGATAAGGCAGACTGATTTATTGTTACTTCATTACGTCACATCAATATGGCTAAGCAACTAACATAACACAGGAACAAGAGTTTGTTGTCTGTCGCCTTCCAAGAGTTTCTTTTAATTTAAAGGAAAATATTGGTGGCATTTAGAGCTACAGCCCACTCACTAATGCAGGCTGTTGTCGTTCAGTTAAAAAAAACATTTACCTATCTCTTCATTTTCATACTTTAATGAATTGTTAAACAAAAATAAATAGTTATTTGCTTCCTTGCAGAGAGAAGATTAGAAAATCGATATCTCTGTGAAATAACTATGAGGCAACAGCTAGAAAAATCTATTTATGCTCAAGAGCCATAATCATCCCTCTCGACAGCCTGAACCATTCTCCGGCTCTACGGGAGACCACACTGACTGAAAACACTGGGGACAAGAACAAAACAACAAAGTAAACAGTCTTTGACAAAACCAATTGAAGTGTCATGTCATCTAGGATGTATCTTGCAAGTCTGTGGGAAATGTTTTATATTTAAATGAAGCAAAACAATTTTTCTGTATCCAGCAATGAAGAATCTAGCCCTTATGATTCAAGCAACGCTTACTGAGTGGACGCACCCCATCGACAAACAACACACTTGACAAATAAATACAAATACAAGCTGGGCATTGACACTCGGATCCAGCAGAGCTCAAAGAGTTTAAAGGTGCAGTGTCTTGTTAAAAGTGTCAAGCTCAATTAGACAAGTTGGCCTTGTTTCTTAAATGCTAAGCTGCGGTCACGTGTTTTCCTATGCGAGTGTGTCGTGTGCACTGTGTTAGTGGTCCAAGCGAGAGAATGCACAGTGAGATTAAAAGGTGTGCAGGCAGGTTAAAGGATAAGATTACAGCCCCGCAGATATTATGGCTTACCTCCCTGTTGGAGTGTATACCTGCCCTGCATAAACAACATCCAAGTGCGTGTATGCATGTTTGTGCATGTCAAGGTGCAGACTCACGTCTTGGTCTCGTTGGCCTCCTTCTGCATGATGTCTAGGATCATGCGACAGGCGGCGGAGCAGCCTTCGGGAGTTGAGTGGATGGTAATGGGCTTTTCTGCTGCCCCTGCATTTTCCTTCCGATGAATGTCCACCCTGAGAGAGGGAGAGACAGACAGAGAGATAAACACAAAGTAGAGAAGGACAAAGAAGTATAAAGTCAGAATAACATTTGTCTTGTTGTGCATTACGGACTGAAAGCACACAAATAAAATAATGGTACTTAAAAGAAGACAGCCTTTTAAGATGTTGAGAAGTAAATGTTACAATGGGATGTTGTGTATACAAAAATATTTATATCTCACAGTAAACCCTCCATGAAAAACCTGAGCTTCTTCTTTTCAAAATTGTACAACTTAAAGCATTTACTGTGTGCTATCTTGCATTATATCGCAGACAACTGGTCTTAACAATGCAAGGCTGGGCACAGTGCCACATTGTCTACATTATTATGTCATGTCTACATAACAAAATTAGAGTGTAGCTAAGAAAACAGGAAAGACAAACACAGCAGGAACCAGAGAGGACTACCAGAGTCTGCTCACTTAGACTGGGTCTGTTTGGTGATGTTCTTGATGGTGAGGCCCTCCTTGCCAATGATGGCTCCGACAAACTGAGAAGGCGCGAGCATGCGCAGGGGGAAGTCGTGTTGTCTGGTGCGGGGAGAGCCATAGTCTCCTGAGGGCCCGGGCTGAGAGCCACCCTCCCGGGAGGACCGCCCCCCACGCCGCGTGCGGGGAGCCTGGTCGGGCGGAGCAGCATCCATGTCCACGATATATGACACTTTGAAGGAGTAGTCTTCGAACTGGTGCCCTGTTAACTTCTCAATGGCTCTGTGGGGAGGAACAGGAGGTGGAGGCGAAACAAGTCAAGTATTATATTACAGTAAACGGGTTCAGTGGAATTCCTTATGTGAGATTTCATTTAGAGATGTCTGCTGAGTCTCAGCTGGTTTAACCTCAATTTAGCCTTTTCAGTTTATTGGTAAGAAAGATGTCCGAGTGTGGGAAATGCAGAGGGAAATGTACAGCAGTGGCTCAGTCAGTAGGGGCTTGGACTGTGAGCCGTAGGGTCGCCGGTTCAAGTCCCAGACCAGACCAAAATATGGAGTGTGGACAGCTACTTGGAGAGGTCCCAGTTCACCTCCTGCCCTGCCGTGGTGCCATTGAGCAAGGCACCAGGCACCGGACACCCCCCTTCCCCCCTCACTCCCATTGCTCCCCGGGCGCTGTACAATAGCTGCCCACTGCTCCTAGTACTAGACTCCTGGTACTAGGATGGGTTAAAAGCAGAGAACACATTTCACTGTGTGTGCTGTGTGCTCTGCATGTGTGACCATTAAAGAGGGGTTCATCCCTCCCAATTCTATTCTATCCTATTATACAATTAGCGTAATGTGTATTAATGCTTTTTTCTGACAAAAATAGTAACTTTCTTGGATGTGACCATGTTTAATTACACATGTGTACAATTGGAAGTTTGCCAAGGAGGGTATTCCAGTTCCTTACTCTTTTAATCCTTGCAGTACATAAATAGTGGGTGAACTGCTGCTTGTGTTGCTGTTGGAGTGCATACTTGTAGGTAGAAAAAACAGAACTAAATAACTTCAGAGTCATTATTCGTGCTGCTTACTCTTTAGCTTCCTCCTTGGTTGCGTATGTAACATTCACCACTGCTGTTTCTGTGTCAGTATTCACTGTGAAAGAAGACAGAAAGACACAAAAAGCAAACATGAGATAAAGTAAATAAATGTAAATAGTTGTGTTTTGTTGCTGCTGTAGGTGAGTTAGACATGCATCCAGGTTTCTGCGGTGACCCAAAGAGCCACTTGTCTGAGTGAATCCATTACAGCCATCCCCACACGCTGGCCTCCCTCCAGGCTGCGCTGCTGCCTCTACAGACAGCAGCGGCTAAACACAATAGCCCCTCTGCCACTTGCACAATAACAGATTTAACGTTGACATGACAGCCTAAACGAAGCAAGTAATCTGTGATAATGCAGTGCAGATTTGTTGTCCTGCACAGCTGCTCAGAGCAGAGATATCTCTGCCACAGCAACAGGTTTGATTCCCGCTGGGACCCCACATGTTTTAAAAGACTGAACTATGCACTGATATTGATGTCTTTGCTTGTGCTGACTGACAACCAAAGCTGGCTGAAAAAACATCCATAGCAGATGCTTCACATATCTTAGAAGATAAAGACATGCAAAATAAATAATAAAACTAATGTTTTAAAATGGGCTTATTTTTAGTATTGGAAACAAATATAGATATCAGATCAGGTCTCTGAGAACAAAAACGTCTAAATCTGCAGACAGCAGGTTTGGAAGAGTTAAACCCAGAGAGAGTGCCCAGCTGGATTAGACAGGGGGAGTGGGCAGGGTCTGGCACGGTGCCCGTCCCTCACAGCCAGCTCTGCCCCGCCCGCTGCCGCGCTCCGCCACGGGCAGAACATGGGCCGCCTCCAAAACCCTCACCTCGTGACAAAAGCACGCGGCAGAGAGCAGAGGGAAACTGACAGGCAGACAGGAAGTTGGACAGAGACAAAGAAAGCGAATAAGGATCACACACTGCTACTGTGCAACTCTGATGTTCGAGAGCCGGACTGAAGCGGAAAGAAGAGGAGGAAACGATGCGCTGGGGATGAAATGGGAAGCGTCTGGGAAACTCTGAGTGGAGTAAGTTCTCTTTTAGCACCTGTCATGACTACAGTGGGTGGTAGGCTGCTTTGACGCACGGAGTGTAATTATTTTTGTGTGTGTTTGTTTGTCCCTGTGTGTGCACGTTTACTACTTGTGTGTGTAGACGGCGAAACATTAGTCGGGCTGAGTAGCCTGCGCACACACATAAACACACACATACTCCATCAGACAAAAGCCTCACCACAGGCGCCTTCAGTGTCCTCCCTCATTACCACAGTGCACCTCCCCAAAACAGACACACAAGCACGTACAGGCATTAACACACACACACACACACACACACACACACACACACACACACACACACACACACACACACACACACACACACACACACACACACACACATTACTACTGTAAGTCTGCCATGTCTGCCATGTCTGCCCACTTCAATCCATACTCTGAGGCCCAGGGGAGCTGTAGAAATACACAGTACTTATTATACAGGCGGCACATAATTCTACTCTCCCTGGGTCAGACTTATAAGACACACATGCGCTCAGACAGACAAAAAGATAAACGCGGATTTATATGCAAAGATGGGTTATGTTTAGATAATGGGTGTGTGGGATGATGGTGACGAGGAAGTCACAAAGGGAGACTTGACTCACTGGGAGGGGTGTGTGTGTGTGTGTGTGTGTGTGTGTGTGTGTGTGTGTGTGTGTGTGTGTGTGTGTGTGTGTGTGTGTGTGTGTGTGTGTGTGTGTGTTGCTAAACAGACACATGTGCATTAAACACTTCGATCCAGATGATGTGCAAAAAAAACGGGGAAGGGAAGAGTTCCTTACCTTGTTCCACATTTTCTACGGTACCATACTGAGCTAGCAGGCCATCCAAAACCTGAGGGAGAAGTGAAAGCAGGTCAACAACACAACTACAGCCACTGTAGTGCAACAACACACATGGATTCACACACACACACACACACACACACACACACACACACACACACACACACACACACACACACACACACACACACACACACACACACACACACACACACACACACACACGGTGCTCCTGGTGCTTATCTGGGCCAATCGGAGCATACTACTAAGTTTACATAGTTTACTGCTTATAAGTTAGATGTACAGATGTTTCACCCCTTTATATAACACTACATGTGTATATATATATATATATATATAATATATATATATATATATATATATATCCATACCAACACATTGATTTGAGTAATTGATTATATTCAATCTACCAGTTTGCCAGATTGCTTAAAAAATAAGGGAACAACTCTGATTGGGCAATGTTATAAATAATTTGTCAAACAAACAGACAGAAAGTTGCCTTCCATTAATGTCTCAGAAGTTTTGTGAGTTTTCAAGGAGGCGTGTAGTAGACAACCTGTATTGAAAGCAGTCACCCTGAGAGATGGCATGACGACAGAGACACTCACACAGAAAAACAAGACACTCAGACCCTAGCGAGGTCACAGACAGATGTTCAGGCACACAGTGTCACTCAGACAGAAACAAAAAACTACATAAAAGCACACATGCACACAAATACTGAAGTCTACAGAGAAATACAGTAAAAAGGGAGTTGAGTCACAGTCTGGAAACTAGTTTATGTACTACCTGGAGCTACAACTGGGCAAACACACACGCACACACACACACACACACACAGACACACACACACACACACACACACACACACACACACACACACACACACACACACACACACACACACGCACACACACGCACACATATACATACACGCACACAGACAAAGGACTGACCTCCCACTGTAGATCAGGGGGAATGTTCCGGATCTGGATCTTCCGACTCCTGCAGAGATGAGACACAGACAGAGTGGATTTAACAGACCTGAACCACACACTCACACACTTGAGAGTTTACTGTCATCTGTTGTGTGTACAGAAAATCGAAATGTTACACATGAAATATACAATATACACAGTTGAGAAGCAGAGACGTTTAGTGGGAAGAAATGTAGTCATAGCCGTACTGTGTGAAATCGTTCAGTGTAATCTTAACTCTTAAACATCTACAACTCGTTAGACAGTTTCATAAAGCACTGTTGTAGCGCTGCTGAGGCAAATGTAGGTGAAGACATTTATTAGACAGCAGCCGGCGCTTCTCAGTAACACCCTCCTACTGGTGCTATTCTTACTACTCACTACAGGACGTGGAAGTGACATAAAGGACGAGAAAAAGAAAGTGTCTGTAATAAGACAACAAGAATGATGGAACATAACTTGATAAAAATGACTATCGGAAAAAGAAACACAGCAAATACTATGAGTTATTGCACATTTCATAATTAAAATCAACAAAGTGATTTTTATTTGAGATGAATCCCAGGAATAGTAGAAACGTTTTTCACCAGGCAGGTGAAAAGTAGAAGTCACAGATGAATTAATTTTATAAATAAAAATAAATTGACCTAGAAAACTTGTGCTGAAATTCTACATGACATAAGATGAGGTCACTCCAAATAATCATTTGTCATTAAGAAAGAAAGAAATCCTGTTTCAACAAATAAACAAGATTTCAATTTATTCCTTGAAAAATTACTCAATATAAATATATATATATATATATAGAGCTTTCACACAGACTTTCACTTTGCCTGCAGCGAGCGTGTCACTGCAAACAGCACAGCCACACAAACCGCCCGCTGACCACAGGCTGTTAACAACTACATTAACGTGAGAGAGTCCTGCTCCGCAATGAGAGCTGCTAATTTAAAAAGCAGAGAGGCTGGTGAGCAAAAAGCCGCACCGCTTAACAACCGTATCCCAAAAAAAAAAAATTAAGGACAATTATGGGGCATGACAGGAGCGAGAGTGGAAGACTGAGGTACGGAAATTAAGTGGAGGAGGCAAGCTAATAAAAAGCAATAACAAGAGGTGGATCCAAGTTCAGGAGGATGGGGAAAAAAGCCACACACACAGCTCATTCTTGCCACCAACATTTCTTCGTCTAATTTTTGCAACTTTTGCAATTTTTCACAAATAAAGACGCAGGTCAGAATTTCCTGTCAGCAGCGAGGAGAGGACGAGAGGACCGAGCCCACAGCTGGACATGAATGAAAGACTCTTTCTGATTGTGCTGCTGGATTGAAAAAAAAGAAGAGGAGAAACACAGCGTCGATTCACCCATCTCAACTTTAATAAATGAGTAGACTACTAGTACTGATTATTAGCAAGCAAACCAAAAACAAAAACCTCTTATACAAACATTTGAAAATGTTTTAAATCCGACACCAACTAAAATGTTCCAGGGCAAATTATTTTCTAAATAAAATAACACAACATAACTCTTCTTCTACAGAAGCAAACAAACAGACAGCAAGCCCAGAAAACAGAAACTCTCAATTCCCAGCAGGTCCTACCACAAGGTGGCCTGCAACCTTTCTGTCGCTGACGGTGAGCCTCGATGAAAGATCTCTCTTGGCAACCGCTTACCAAACAAGGGTAAACCGATAAAAAAAACAGCTTGTAGCACCAAAAGACATCACCTTTTTAAACGTAGTAAACAACCTCCTGCTGTCCAAAAGCAGCCAATAGCTGAAACTTATTTTAGGCCAACTCCAAACCTCAAAACAGCCCCAAACGCTGGCATCCCCGAGCAGCCCAAAATGGAAACTAAAAGCTCCTTTCATTCAGCGCAGTCTGCTTCAAAAGCCCATGGAGTCTCAGGGCCTGGCTCTCTATTGTGTTCCTGCTAATTGATTTGCCATCTGTAACCTGTAATGTTAGGCTAGATGATGCTGTCCTCTGTGTTCTTTAAAGTTAACAAGCTCGCTGTCAGCTGAGCGACCTCCTGCATGACAGATATTAACTTTAGGGTTTCTATATCAATGTTGTCCCACTATCTTTACATCGGTAAGACTTCTTTATCTTCTCTGTAGCTCTGGGCCTACATGTTTTAAAGGCCACTTGCTTGTCTGACATCCTGAAATATGCAGGGGCAGCTCCCTCAATGGACATCCCTCGGAAAAAGTGACAGTGTCTCCCGACAGTTCTTCAAAGTCTCATTTTCAACATGCCTGTGGCCGCTGGCTAACCATAAGATCGCTGCTTACTGACGCTCTGTCTGTCTACAGGGTTGGGAGAGGCCCTCGCTACATGTCACCCGACAACATCTACAATTGTCTGTCTGCAGTGTTTATTACAAGCACGAGGCATTAACTGTATGTCTTTTTATTCTATTATATGTGTTGCTGTTTTAATAATGTTGTATTCTATTATATCTCGTTTTATCACCACTGTAAAGCGTCTTTGAGCACCTGAAAAAGCGCTTGGAAATTAAATGTATTATTATTATTATGTCCCTAGGTTATATAGTCCCTCTAAAATCGGGTAAAAACCCAGTAGGTCTCTGCTAATTTCTGTTTGTTTGCATTCAAGGTGAACCCAGCGCCCTTTCTCAATGAGCTGCAGAGATACAGACTGAAGTCAACGGTTACTTAATGTTTGTTGAATGTGACCGAGCTGTCTGCTCTCGGTTTGGAGCGGCCTGCCAGGAGAAAAAAAAAAGAAGAAACCCTCTCAATTTCGGCCTTTAAATATCTGAGGGTGGCCATGTTCATTTGAAAAGCTAATATTTACTGCAGCCACGCCAACTGCATGAGGTAAGAAACCGTGTCTGCTAACACGCGTGCAAACTAACACACACACACGCATGCAGAGCCGTCGGAGGAATTTTAACCTCTGAGGGGGGAGAAAGAGGGTATTCATCCCTCGCCAGTAGTCTTCCTAAGGCTCTGAGGGGCAACCATACAATATAAAAAAAAAGTCTAACCTTTTTGAATTGTTTTTTTATTCCTTGTGATTTGCATGTACCTTTTCATCAACATTCAAGACATTTAGCAAAAAAGGCCGAGCTGGGGTACTGAGATTAATTAAAAACGTTAAGGAAATAAGAAAGAAACAATCAATTAATTAGTTGATGGACAGAACATTTGTCTGCAACTAATGTGATAATAGATTGTTGAGGTCCAAGTTCCAGACAAAAGTGTTGGTTGGAATTAAGAAAACATTGTTGCATTGGGCTCTAGGTTATTTTTCACTTTCAACAAATAAAGAACATAAACAAGCAAAAATAATCAGTGAAATATGACTTAAAATAATTGTGAGTTCTTGTTTAATGTTTTAAAGCACTGCTTTTTAAAGTGTACTAAATGAAAAGTGCAGAATCATTTGCAGCAGATTAAATATGGTACTTAAATTATGTGCTGAGTAAAGTTTAGCCCAACTATGTGATGACACCAGTGCTAGCTTCTTTTCACTGAAGAAGACCATGACTTCTTACTAACATATATATATAGGGACGGGTGGCGCAGTGGTCTGTGCGTTTGATCATCAGATCAAGGGGGCATTGGGGAACTCCAGTTCGAAACCCGCTCCCACCCCACTGCGTCAGGCCTTGGGCAAGACACTACACCCGAATTTGCTCATGTGGGTATTGTCCACAGTAGATGACCATTACATGTATGTATGTGTAATGTGTATTTGTAAAGCGCTTTGAGAGTCATTGATAAAGCGCTATAATAAATATAAGTATTATTATTATTATATGAAAGATGTAGTTGACTTGCTTCAATGGTTGTTAAAAAAGAAAATTCTCTATCCTAACACGTGATATTGGAACATCTGTAACACATGCAATCGGTTTGAAGAGAATAGCTATTCAATGTGAAGTGTACTTTGGTTTTAAAAAAGTCCCTCATGTCAGTAATAAAAAGGCCAGAGCAGATTTCTCTTCTCTAAACAGAAACTCACAAAAAGTGAAAGATTAAGCAATTGCTTCCACGCTGAAGAATTCTGTGAGATGAGGCCCTGTTTACCTCGCCCTCCCTGCTTTGTGCGGATGCCCATGCTGTCAGAGATCGGCAGCTTACGAGGCGCGCTGTCCTGTGCCCAGCGGGGGGAGCTCACCCCCCAAATGGATAAAAAGACATCCTCAATTGCCTTTCAGTCTACCGGTATTGTCCAGAGCACACTGCCTCAAACACTTCGGAACAAAGTCACCTCTAGAAACTTCACACCTAAATGTCCTACATGGGAAATTCAGTTTTTTTCCATTAAACTCACATTTTCCTTTCTGCTGTGTCCATGTAGCTGTCAAACACTCCCTTCAAATAATTCTCAGTGCAAAAATCTCTGATAAGCAGCAATATAGGCACATATTTGCTGATTCGCTAGCTGAACAGCCAATCAGAGTGATGTCATATTTGCTAAAACCGGATCAATCTTCATATTTCCCTCCTCCTTCCTTCTGTTCCAGATGAAATCCACGCTTGATGAGAAAACAGACACAGGAAGTCCACATCCGCTTTGAAACAGTCCGATGAAAGACTTCATATTGCCCACAAAATAATTGATGACTTTCAAAATGAAAGATAATCTGGACTTCATCACAACCATACCATGCAGATAAAATAGGAAATGAAAACCTCTGCTGTCATAAATCACACTGGAGACGTGTGATTACGCACCTATTACATTATCATATTACAAACCCAGTGGTATGCAGTGCAACACTAATGTGTCTGCGTCTTTTATGTGTGTGGTGGTCCAACGTTTAAGTGCTGAGTGCAGTATAATTTAATCATTTGACTATCAGCGAGATTTACAGCTACTTTAGCATATGTGAGCCGTCACATCATCGCTTGTAAAAACTGTAAAGCTGAAAAATACGTCGGCACTGTTCTCATTCCTTCACATCTACTGAATGTATTTGATCATTTCATGTATACCAAGGCTATAGTGAAGCAGCATTATCTTACTGTATATGGATCAGTTTGTGTGGGTCTGTCAAATAGTCTGGTGGTCAAGCGCAGACTCGTCTAATCTGAATTAACCCAATTGCTGGTGTTGACCGTTAAGCTCTTAAGCACCTAAATGCCTTGAAATCTCAGAGAGGAAGCAACAAGTCAACAATATTCAGGAGACCCTACTGTGTGGAAGATGGCTCTGCTCCTTTTTTTCAATCTATGGTGGGGCTCTCATTTTGTTCCACTCCCTGTTGGTGGATTAACAAGGAGCACAGGCCATTTCTGTGTAGTGCTCCTCAGCACTTCTCTAAGGCCCAAGCAATTGTTGTGGAGCAGAGATAACAGGATTGGTATGAGAGAAGTGTCAATGCATTCTTGTTGTCCTTCTGCCACAAAGGCAGTCTCTCAGGTCACATGTTACCAGATGCTGTATCTAAAGGTGCTTTTTGTATATAAAGTATTGTTTATTATAAAACATTTCTGGAAATAACTATGCTGTTTTGTACTAACGGAATGAACAATGAGACTGTGTACACTTTGTACGCTGCTGATTGATTAGTTTCCCTTTTTCTTTCAGAGCAGTTAAAGCAGGGCTTCATGTTGAATGTGAAAAGTGAAAAGTGTCTAAAGGCAAGCAAACACTTGCAATAACAATTTCCTATAACAAATGAATAATGAATGAACATTTACTTGGTTTTTATTTGAGATTTTCTTTCATTTACATTACTGGAATAAATGTTCCACTAGTTTAACAGCTAGACGATTAAGTTGTTTTCTGGAAACAAATGCTTTAGATGGACACAACACTGCCAAATTCGGTGAGAGTGAACCAAAACAATTACATTATGTTCTGTAAAACAAAAACAATGAACTGAAAAACACACAGTTCATGGGATTATTACCCTTTTATCCTTTAGTTGTAGATAAAAAAGGCAGTCCTTGGTTCATCTGGAAGGATACGTGTACTGAACTGAGATTTTCAAAGTATTGGTAATTGTTCATGGTGACATTTTCCTTCACATTCATCCTCATTAAATCCTTTCATGCCTCTGGGCATTCATTTGCATTAATCAAGGATCTCTTTCGCCTATCATCCTCCAGTAAGAAAACAGCCATTGTATCTGCTCCTCTTCATTGTTCCCTAACCACATATTTTTCCACACAGAATAGAGACTCTGCCGCTCCCTGGTGCTGCCAACCATCTCATCTCCTGCGTAGCGCTAAGGTGCCTGCTTCTGTTTTCCCTCCCAGCCCTCTACGGGGGAGAGCTCATCAGAATTCAACACGCCTACCTGCACGCCTGTTTCTCTTCACGCATTCGTTCTCTCTGTGGCACCCAGCGAGGCAGGGAGGCACAGGCTGAGGAGAAGGCAGGCAGACACATGCAGCCCTAATGGAAGCCACTGTCTTCCTGTTGACGTACGTCTGATGCTCATTCTGCTGCTTAACAAAAGGATGTAAATAAGGAGAGAATGCACACTGTGTCTTCCTCCATCACGTGTTCATTGACCAAGTCTCTTGGTACGCAGTTACATTTCAAGTAGATTGTTATATGGTGTTACTGAATGATTCAGTGTCACTTGACAGGGATAATAACAAGTGACTCAATAGATTTTCAATGATTCAGACAAAGCAATACACTCATGTTTGAGATCTGCGCAGGGTGAGAGAGCGTTTACTCTGATTCACACAGTCCTCATTAAAGCATTAATAGATGCATTTCAACAGAGCGTTCTGAATTTCACTACACAACATGGCATCATGTTTTTTATATAATGTAATAAAGAAATTAAGAAAATTACCTATTACAATTGGATAAGACACATACAAACATTGTCTTTGAGTGTCCAAAACTATTTGTATGCTGCTTTTGCTATACAATTATTTCCTGATCTCTAGTGTAATCACTACAAATCATTGTTTTAGTGCTAAAATGCCACAGTGTGTCCAGCTGACTCAAAACACATTTCCTCCTGTCACGCCTATGAAGCCAATGAAATTAGAATTGTGTAATGTTCCATTTGCCTATCGCTGTGTCACCATGAAGTTGTATTTAATTGAAAACCGTTTGCCCTTTCACACTGAAGCCCCTCCGTATGGCTCTGATCACGAACTCACTGACAACAGAGGCAGGAAACAGTCAATTAAATTATTCTAGCGGCGGGGAACAAGACTGAAATGTATTGGATCTTTTGTTCTAATCCATTAATAATAACTAGAAATAACAATATTTAACAGAGATTAATGATTTCATTTACCTAAAAAATATCTAAAATGGGAGCTTCCATCCCACATTTGATTTAAATACACAACATAATTGTGACCAATAGTCAGTCTTTTGTCCAGCTAAATTATTTAAAAATGGTTCTGAAGATACATGTGTGTGGTTAGTTTTTTCCCACAAACATAATACAAATTACATCCACTGGTTTTCACTCAGTTAAAACAAACAAGAATCTATTATATATATCAAAGTCATACTTCTGCAAACAAGAATTTGAGAAAAGTCAATTCAGTGTATGTGCACTAGAGATCAAACGTTTTCATATCAAAGTTGTGCTAAATTCCCAAACTTGGTGTGATATAAAATAAATCCTGCTCGTACATGCTCACATTGAAGGTGTGAAAACAGCCTTCTAATGTTACATTCTGTATTTACGTTATTCTGCCCAGTGAAGGTCAAACATCCAAGGGAAAAACAATAAGCTGGTTATGGTTACCACACACACACACACATATATATAAGAGTAAAGGCCCTGACACACCAAGCAGTCACCAGAGAACTCGCCGACGCCGACTGTTCTCCTGCGTCTTGGCCATGTGTCACACTGGAACACACCACAAAGACTTCAGCCGAGCACGTACGAACTGCGCATGCGTGAGTGGCAATAACTCTCCTTACCAGCAGGCGGCGGTAGTGTGTATTCGTCATTCAAAAGAGGCAACAACCGGAAGACAGAGAAGAAGAACAGACTGTGTGATCTAAACAAACAACAAATAGCGTGTGCGTTCCATTTTCACTCTCGTCCATCGAAAACAAGTTTCGTGCGGTACTGGAGCTATTAGCCATTGGAGTGTTGCTTGTGGAAGACATTCTCAAGCAACCTTTTCGCTTCTCATGCACTGATTCGCTAGCTGAACAGCCAATCAGAGTGATGTCTTTGTCCGACTGCCTGTGGCCAAATAAGGCGTGTCACGTCCGACGGTGCGGGACACACCAAATTGAGTTTGGGCGACAGGGCACGCTTCGTCGTCCGACTAACGAAAACGGCCGATTTCGGCCTGGTGTGTCAGGGCCTTTTAAGACTCTCCAACAGGTAGGTGTTTCTTCCACAAGAAGACACACCTACAAATGAATTAACTATTCAGATGTAGGTGTTATCAAATTAACAAATACTCTAATTATCAATGTGATGAACAAGGAACAAATGAACATTCCTGTCCAGAAATCATGTCTAACCACGCACAATGCAGCCAACAATCAATGAGCTGCAATTACAACAATAACAGTTACATCTACTGCTGCTAAAAACACTTCTCTTGCAACTCCAAGCCCCAAACGTCAGAAAAATAAATAACTAAACAGCAAGATGATTCAAGAGGACTTGCAGAGTCATGTGCCACGCTGCTCTGTCCTGTCCTGTCCTGCACACATCAAACGATCGCCTGCCCTTCCACGCCGCTACTCCTTCACTGAGTACTCCTCTGAGTGCCGTCACAAAGCAGCGAGTCAGCACTGTCAGTGACAGGCGCGCAGCAAGCCTGAAGGGACACAGCTCACACACACACAAATGTAAAGCTTCTCTACACACACACACACTGATGCATTTTCTGTGTCTCTCGCACACACCTCAGTGCTAAGAGCTGCTGACAGGTGGACACCAGCTCATGCTGCGGCGCTGCAGTGTGGCTCCGCTGTCGGCTGCTCCTCGTGGCCGCTTCTCTTGCTTTATGTTCAGGTGTGCAGCTTGAGGTCTCATCCTTTAATCTGCCGACCACAAGGTATTATACAGTAGCTGGAAAGCTGAGCCGCCTGCCATAGGTGTAGGTCCCGGCAGGGTTAACCTGGATCAATACTGCACGCACACAACAGGCCTCAAACTGTTTCCCTGCCTGCTTTCCTTCCTGCCTGTCTCATGCTTCTCTGCAGTCTCTCTCTCATTGTCCCTCCTGTCTCACTACTCCCTCCAGCTTCCTCTAGAGTGCGAGCTATACTTGTTCACACACACGTGAGCGCACTACCTCTTCTCTTTCCCCTCCCTCTGTCTGCTGGGAAGTTCCTCACAGTGTGAAAACACAAAAAGCAACTAGCAGGTGGGGAGTGAAGTTTTACTCTCTGAGACACAGAAACACTGACAAGCCTGGTCAGTAAGCGGCATATTTAAAAACACACTTGCCAGTCACAGCTGCCGTCACTGAGGAGTCCTCCAGCAGCAGTGCAAAGCTTTTTGGAAATAACAAAACACACTCCGCAGCTCTGAAACACAGGGTCGAGAAACGGTGCCAACCCGGGAGACGCTGGCTGACACGCATGTTGAGTTTAATGTAAAATAAAATGTATTATTTAAGAGAAACAGTGTGTTGGTTTTTGATGAGTGCTTTTGATCAAATTAATCTTGGTAAATTTACATTTTAAAGGATCTGAAAAATAGCAGTCTTGTAGTTTGTGTTTGCTTTTACATGCACTGTTTTAGATGTTATTTTAGATAGTTTTGGAAAATCATACTGTCAATAATGCTTTTTAGCATGCAACAGTTAAAAGTTGACACTTCGTATTATTAAATATTTATAATGGTCTCAAATAAAGACTTACCTGTTTAGATAAAGGGAAATGTAATCCAGCGTGTAGTATTTTAGTGGCATCTAGAGGCCAGGTTGTAGATTGTGAACAATTGAATACCTCCCATTCCAAGCTGTAATTGAACCTACTGTGGTCTTCAGGTGCATTTGCTGCATCAAAATCAAGATGCCACGTCAACGTTAGAACGCAAAAAGGCCTTTCTATCCATTCTGGGCCACTGTAGAAACATGGCAGTGCAACATGGAGGACTCACATATGTGGAAGGGCTCTTTCTAACAAAGCACATTGATTCCAACATTTATGATTATATTGTAAGTAATTACTAAATATTTAAGGGCTTAAAAAATGCAGTTACACTGAAAAAACAGAAACATTGACTTTAATTAAATGTATTATGTCGACAAATTTCACATAACTGTATTAGAGTAGTTGAAAGCAATAATATTAAGTTTAAATCAAGAATAGTTGGGTCAACTTAATATTATTGCCTTCAACTAATCTAATACAGTTATATGAAATCTGTTGACATAATACATTTAATTAAAGTCAATGTTTCAGTATTTGCACTGTAATTAATAAGGTGATTGAGAGAATATGAAGAGGCAACAATTTAAGTAATTGGGTAATTATTTTTAGAGCAAAGAAATTGCTGGTGGTGATTGTGAGTTGAATCCATTTTAATAAATTCAGAGACCTGGTGTCTATAAAAATTGAAATTGACCAATACATCTATGTATTTATCTTTTTAGTTACACTTAGACAATTAAGACTTGCCTCTTCCTCAAAATAATATATGAGAACAGAGATTCAAATTTATTTTACATCAGTGAGTAAAGTGTATTTAAGTAAATAAAGTGCGTATCCCAGATAAACCATGAAAAGATCAATGAAGTGGTGGGATTATTTCTATAGGACACACATGTACTAATTGAGGGGGGGGGGACAAAACTAACAGGTTTAAGGTTACAATTACATCAACAGTTAGGACATTAATAACACTGGATTATATTTACTGACAGGAGAGTGTTAAATTCAAGGGCTGCTAAAGTGTGTATGGAAAAACAACACACACTTTCCTTACTGTCATGGGGAATCAGCTCTATAATATGGGTGGAGTTAAATGGATAAGGGCTTCCAATACATTAATTGCACACAAAGTGCTCCTCACAAAACCTTGAATCATCTTGTGTCACGTGACTTACAAGTGGCTGAAGTGGCATTATCCCCGTCAGACTCTAATCCTGTGGCTAGAATGGCTCCAAATCCTGACCTACTCTCTGATATGAGGCAGGGGGCATGAGGGGGAGTTGAGGCTGATTCAGATCCAAGGCTCAGTTTATGTGTATTTGTTAGGTGAATGCCTGTATGCTGTGAGGGAATGTAATACGTAGATTCATTCTATTATCGGGGAAGCTCAGAGGGTTGTCGGCACTGATCAATACGCGATAAATACTTGAGTAAATATCCTGAGTAGACATCGATATCTCAAGTTGGAAAGCCTGAGTTAAACTGCAGAGGAGAGCGGGTGGAAATGCCTGTTGTGTGTGGGCAGCATTTAAAGAAAAACAGAGAAGACGAAGAAGAATTACTGGTGAAAGCCTGAGGGAAAGATTTGTTGTTGGTACCTCCTATGTATGTATCTATAAGGAAGTAGAGGCTAAATGACTGCTGAGCTTGAGCAAGTCTTCAACTCGCAAACGCATAAAGCTCTGCAGCCTCCACAAACTGTGCAACAAATATATTTGTTCATCGTTTTTATTCCCGGTTGGGTTTCCTGACATAACCCTAGAGTATCTGAGTACAACAGCACAAGCTTAAAAAACAAACAAAACAAATGCGGTGTACCACCTGAGGCTCAATATTAATAACAATTAGAGACAGTCTCTTTTTCTAGACAAGATATTCAAGGTTGCAGTCCACTAATTTAACAACTATTTCCAGCCCTGCTCAGGCTTACAACTCTCCTCCGCACAGGGTCGGCATAATGGGGGGTCATTCGCGGGCCATGCCCGCCCCCAAATGAGTCACTGTGCCCCCCCCCAACGCAGGGTGGGCAAGCCTTGCCACTTTGCCGGGTTTTTTTTTTTAATCATATAAGTGACAACGTTTCCACTATTTGTTTGTGTGAAATACATCAGAAATAAATAATACAAATATAAAACACAGCCTGAGGTGTGCTCACTGCTGCTCTCTGATTGGTGTGTTGCTTGACCAATGACCCCCGACTTTTGTTTTGTTATCATTACGTGGCTGTGTGTTTAGATGAAAGCCGGTGGCAATCTGTTCATCTGTTACACTGATTATACAGTAAAGCCATCGAAAATAATATGATATACAGTACAGTACAAGTCGCCTACCTCTGGGTCTCTGTGTTTCATTCAAGCTCGGCTCTGTGTGTGTGTGGCACGATCGCATTTTGCGAGTGCGCGAGCGGTAACGTGGAATGTTGTTGTTAGCATCTGGTTAGCTAGCTATGCTAACGGATATAAAGAGCTGTTTCTACACCAAGGTGGAGGAGAGTCCTCTCCTGTCAGACTGAGAGGATCGTATTCTTTCACACACACATACGGGTATTGGGCCGAGGGCGACACCGTACTTCCGGTATCCGCCATTTCACGCGAGGTGCAAGCAGAATATCATAGTCTATTGCCTTAATCAATATCTAGTCAACTCTAAAATACCACATATATGCAATGGCATGATAATATTATTGTGACAAGTGGGGGTATTCACCTGGTGTTTCCAGAAATTAGACGTAGATGCAGCGAAAATCGACGAAGGCCACTTTCGAGGGTCGTTTTTCCATACATCTGCAGGCAGTCTGTAAGGGCAATCCGACAACCCACACAGCTCTAGTTTACGCTGGTAACGACCTAAAGCACACCCCTCAAGTCCAGAGATATAATCCGAAGACATGCAGCGATTTCTTCGGTCGTTAATTCAGAAAAAAAACCTAGTGCGCTCTGCCTGGCTACGTTAGCTAGCTGTTTATATTTGCACCTCTAGGATATTTGCACCTCCAGGAAAATGGCCTATTTATATATATATATATGGCGCGCGTTGCATTGTGGGTAGCTCGTGACGTCACTGTGTGTGAAAGAATAACCTCAGCTCAGTGAGGTAAGGACTCTCTCAGTGTTTAGATAGTTCACTTTAGTGTAAGTTATCTCAGTGGGTCTCAAACGGTTTGGTCACCATTTATGTAAACAAGTATTTGCGAGGAACACATTTATATGATCATTAGCCTATAGTTATTAAAAAAATAAGAGAATAAATGAAAAACGGGTATGAAATACTATAGGACAGTAACACAGGAATACAGTTTAAAAGGGGAGTGATTAGTAAAATATCCATAAAGAAAAAGTAAATCTGTGTACAGTTCTGTTTCATATGGATGCTGAGAGATGTAGGCTATCCATAGCTCTCTTCATTTTGCTCTCAAAGTGCACCAGATTGATGCATTTAACTTCAATATTTTAAAAATAATCTTTCCGGGGGAGCATGCCCCCAGACCCTCCTAGAGGAGATTAGGTCCACCGCCACCTAAAACATGTTCACATGAATAGGATACTAAATACATTTGCACACTTTTTATATGGTGGCCTATAGTGCTGCGTACCGGTAGGCCGAACCGGTACTGGACTTGTAAAACGTTTCGGTTCAAGTCCGGTTAAAACCGGAACGTCGGGAACCGGTACTTGGACTCGCAAAAAAACTAGCACTTACGTATATTCTGGTGTCTGTGGTTATTTAAACATTCCCTGATAAACGTTATTCAGCGTCAATAAATGAGTGCTAATCCCAGTGTGCTCAGTGTACAACATCACATGTCATTTACCTTCGATTCACGGTTTGAAAACGTAGCATTTCACCACATGCTAATGCTAACCGGAAGTGAAGAATTTTCAGAATAAAAGTATTAAGTAAATAGTGTGAACTTCCGGTTTTTTCAGAATAAAACTGATTTAAATTAAATCGTGTATTTAATTCAAAATTACGCCATATCAACATTGATTTTAATTTCTAACAGTATGTATGTACAACACTATGTGTGTAGTATACTGTATAATGTACACATGTAGAGTTGCAGAAAAGAAAAGGTGTACAGACAGTACAGTACACTCTGACTGTTCAGTCACTACAGTGTATACTGTATAGTAGGTGTGTAACAGTGTAATGCGTATAGTCTACTCTACACTCTACCTTTCAGCAACGCTTTAGGGATTTAGGCTCAGTCAGCTCAGGGACTGTTTGGTTACTTTAGTTTGGTAAATTAAATAAATGATTGAACTTTGTAGTAGTTCACTGTAGTTGCTGTCATAAGTCATTTGTAGACTAAGTGGCAAAAAGTGTTTTTTTTACATTTGTACTTTGTAGAGAAATGTAGACACAAGTTGGAAGGGAGCACAATAAACCTGACGAGTTTGAATTTGAGTTGATTATTGTTAATTTTCAATTGATAATTAGCTCACAATAAGTTCACTTTAGTTACTCACACAACTTGACACAAGACATGGGTTCAGGTCCGGACTTATAAGTCCGGACCTGAACCTGAACCTCTGGACTTGAGTCCGGACCTGAACCTGAATGTGAGTCCAGGTACGCAGCACTAGTGGCCTATGTCCATATGTTTCTGTTTTGGTGGTCGTGCCACAACCGTGCATGCATGCACAGGTCATAGGTGCGCTAGAAAATAGCACTACACCCTGCAATGTGTGTGAAAGACAATAGACTTTACAGCATGTTTTTTTAAATTGAAGTTGCGTTGCTGTTTGTGTGTTGGTTGTTGACGGCAGTGTGTGCCCCCCCTTGGTAAATGATTGCCCCCCCATTCGATTTGTTCTAGAGCCGACCCTGCCTCCATATAGGAACACCAAAACAAATCTGCAAGCGTTTACAGGCCGGCAGCTTTTATCATTCCTGGCAGAAAACATACAAGGCTGGTTCCCCTCTTTAACAATCACCCTGTCTAAGTTGAAGGGGCTATTAGGAGTGAGGGCTGAACTGAAAACATAGGTGCTCATTCTTCAAGACAGCCATAACACAACTGCTCTGAAAGGGCTGAGTTAGTGTGAAGGCTGGGTAGAATAGAGTACAACCAAAATAATAACACAGATTATAAGATTGTTCGCTCTCTGTAGAAACATCTGTAGTGGGGGGCTGCTTTTTTACAAGGACACTAGAAGCCTGCAAAAAATGACCAGTGATATGAAATGCAAATCAGAGCTGCTTTTTGTCTGCTGGCATTTATGTTATTTGATCAAATCTTTGTGTGTAAGAGTGTGTGTATGTGTGAATAATGTGCCTTTAGCGAACGGATACGCCAGCTTTGATGATGTCTGATGATTGGAGGAAGCAGCAATACTGTAAGGCCACGTTTACACAGAGACGAAACGGGTTGTATCTGCTACAGTTCTCTATCGTATGGACGGTTCGTCCACACGAGGCCTTAAAACGATAACGGCTCCCAAGGTGGGTAGATCTGCGGACGAAACACTCTGGGGGGGAAAACGGTGTACGTGTGTGCGTCCTATACGATCATTTCCTGATAGCGATGACGCCATAGCCCCGCCTCTCCCCACCTCTGCTGCTCACCCCCGCGTCATTTCACCAACAACAACAACAATGGTGGATCACAGGGTTGCTTTCGTGCTCCAGACGCTACTGACCATGCTACAGATGTTAGTGCAAAATCTACAGCTCCTCTACCACAACCATCAGCAACAAGTGGACATGGAGAACTACATGAACTACATGTTGCTAAATCCACCGCGGAGAATAAACAGAAGGGCAACCAGGCAACCATGGCAACCATACTCGGGAGGTCTTATTCGCTGCTTTTGGTGTCTTTTGTGGCGGAAGTACAGCGCCACTTACAGGCCCGGCATATGTACTACAGCGTTTCCAGCAGGTCGAGCGGTCTCGTGTGGACGGACACGTTTCTTGAGCCGATTCCGTGTGGACGGAAGCCTTTTTTGACGTTGACTAAGGTTCATTTTCGTTTTCGTCTCCGTGTAAACGTGGCCTAAATGTCTGAGGTGGTCGTTCATCCATCAAACGATGCAACACCTACACTTGTCAACAGGAAGAAGAAACAAGTCCTTTAAATTCAGAAGTGCAGCATATTTGATGTATCATCTTCAGCTGCTCTGCATCCATACTGCTGACATCAAACTCTCCTTTGAAGCTTGTCATTCTATATCTCTGTAATTTATTCTCCCGCAATGTTGAGCGACCGGAAAACGGCCTGCCTGGAGTCACTCCTCAGACCACTTAAAACAAAACCATCTAAGCAACAATCTCTGAAATGAACTGTTGCCTCCCGCTTGGGGGAATGGCAGGAACACACACGTGTGCAATGACATGGACACACACACGCAAACGTCTAGTGTTGTTGAAGAATTTCACTAGCGGTAATCACAACTCTACTAAGAATAAACTGCCTGTCTCTGTTACACTAACTGATGGGGCGGCTCACATTCAGCTTACGGTACATAACATAGAGTTGTACGTTATTTACACCCTGTAATGCTAACACACAGCCGGCTTCATGTGCTGTGCCAGGGGAGCAATGACTGTGAGCTGGAGGGAGGCGGCGAGAGACAACGCACGCAATCTAGGTGGTACGCATGACATGTTACGCTGACACAAGACATTCACATGCAGGGAGGAGGATGATGGAGGGAAGACAAGCACCGAATGCTGCAACGTGACTCCCTCGAGTGAGCTGCACCTTGTGAAATTCAACAAAAAATCCCCTGAACATGTACAGAATAAGCGTGTTAATGTTCAGTAAATTAATGCGGGGGAAAAAATGCAATCTTTCAAGACCCCATTCACTTTTGCAACCCTCCAACGTGAGCTCATGCATGGCTGCTTAGGCATCAAATATTTACTATCCTGCCGAGCTGAAGATGTCCGTGCTTTTGCCTTTGGGTTTTTTCAACCAGATTGTGCTCTGCTATAGGGACACTCTTCAATTTTAATTGGATTTGTGTCAGTGTGTGCTTCATTTAACCTGACAGGGACGGACAATTCATCAATCAGTGTCATTACGTTGTTTGCATGTGCGAGACAGAGATGCTGCTGAAGAACTCTATGCTAAACACATACGCCCAATCAATCAATCGGCTAGAATCCCATAAAATTGCAATCTAATTTGTTCGTTTTCGTTCGTGATCTTTAAAGGTCTCCTATTATACAATTTTTAGGCATATATTATGGGTCTCAGATATATAAAAATCTATAAAAAACATGTCTATGATGTGTTTTGCTCAAAATACCAAACAGATCATGCATTTGAGACATCCCTCATATCCCTCTATTCCAGCCCTGTTAGAGAACTGCAGGTTCGGGGTCCTTAGTTGGAAAAAAAAAAAGAGGAGGGGGAGCTAATGCCTGCTCAGAATTCTACCGGAGATACAGCTAAATGCCGCCGTGATTAAATGGCATATCATGTTCCAAACCACATCAAGGATTATTTCTTAAACAGTATGGAGTGTTAGGGATGCTTGCTAATGTAAACAAAGACCATATTACGTCGTGCATTGTTTCTGATAGCAACGCTTCTGATAGTGCCGTAGGTCCACATTTAGGATATTACATCATATCGGACACAAATCTGGATCAGCTCTGTTGTACCCCCGTTTTTAGAGATTTGAGTACGGAGGAAAAGGGAGAGGGTTTTGTTTTCTGACACTTTGTGAGTTCCCTGACACACCGAGGACACATATGTATGTATAAAAGACATCAAAAAGTGAATTTTGCATGATAGTTCCCCTTTAACTCATAAAAACAGCGCATTTAAAGTGGGAACATAAACGCTTATAAACCTCAGAACTAAGATAGCACTCACCCTTACAGGAGAGCTACCGCAGCAGCTACTGCACCCATGGGAAACCAAGAGTATGGACTGCTTAGTGAAACACACACAGATTGACCTCTTCACGATAAAACATTCTGGGCCTCCAGGGAAACATTACCGAGGGTCAGCGAGAAAACAACTAACTACAAACGGTTTTTTTCACATTCTGTTCACTGGCCCTGTGTGTGCAGCTGCATGAAAATACTCCACTGAAATGTTATGTGGTGTGATACAATCAGAAGGACTCCCATAGGGTCCTCCTGTTTCCCTGAACTCTTCTCTACTCTTCTCTTTCTGTCCCTCCATTGGTTTCTCACTAACACTCTCTTTCACATACATGCTCTGTCTCACAGTGTGACTGACTGGGTTTTGGCATGGGCTCGGTCATTTGGCAGGGGGGCAGATGGAGCCGTCCTACTCTCCAGCACCTGCCCGGTCTCGGCAAATCATAGTCAGGATCAAGCACAGCTGTGTAAAACAACAGGTTTTATGGCATGTAATAATAATAAACACAAATTCTGCTGAAACTGAAGGACAGGCTAAATTGCTGCCACGGCTGAGTTCTGTAAAAACCATAGGGTTGCACACAGTGAATGTTTTAAAATGTAGATATGGTTTACATTATAAAAATAATAACAATCAGTGGACCAAAACGTAGGATTTGTTATCAAATAATTTAAAATTGGGGGAAACAATACCCGTTGGAGCTAGCGGCGGCAGCAGCAGCCGGTTAGCTCATCTTAGCATTAAGACCAGAAGCAGTCAGTATGCTATGCTAAGATGAGCTAAGCAAAACTGTGCTGGTTGTAGCTTCATATTTAATGGACACGCAACCAGCCCAGGGGTCAGTTCCTACCCATGAGGGTTTCACAAGACCCCCCCCCACATGTTTAATGATTTATAGTTCATCCAACCTTCTACAAACATTAGAATTTTCCCCCAGTCTTCTACTTTCTTCAGGCCTCTTATTTCTTGCACTGAAGCTGATATCTACATTTAAAATGTCTCGCTCTTAAACTAAAATAAAGTTGACTGCACAGTCTAAAGACAGAGTGGAGTTAAATGTAACGTACGTTGTAATGCTCAATGTTGGGATTTTCCTTAAATACATTTTTATTTTATCATCCGCCTAACAGCCTGGAATCGGTTAGTTTATAGATCTAGAGAAGGCAAGATTAAGGGCTGATATGGACAATTTCAGTCAAATGCACAGCCATAAATCCTCCTGTTTGTGAGCAGACCCATCACAGTCTGCTGTGTGAGGGGTAAATCCTTTACAAGCCACCCGCAGCCTCTCTGACAGGGGGGAAGAAATGCTGCCCTCTATCAGCAGTGCTCATTTCTCCCCACGCAGGAGAGCCCACACACACTGA
Source organism: Pseudochaenichthys georgianus (assembly GCF_902827115.2). NCBI lineage: Eukaryota > Metazoa > Chordata > Actinopteri > Perciformes > Channichthyidae > Pseudochaenichthys > Pseudochaenichthys georgianus. Next base: position 24,758,043 of record NC_047523.1, on the reverse strand, counting down.
GAGGAAAGCGAAAGCATAAGCATGCGTGTGGGTCATAAACCCGTCCTTGACTCGGAAGTCTTCTCTTCAGTCAGAGACAGAGGAAACACAATGGTCAGACTGTGCTCCAGGTTGTGTCAGAGGCTCAGCTGTTTGCAGACCTTACTGTGGAAGACTTGTTCTGTTGGGAGGGGGGGGGGGGGGAGTTTCCCAGCTTCCGTTGCATACATATGGAAAAGGATGGAACTGTTGGCTCCGAGTGGGTTTATGAATAAGAAAGGTCACAAAAGGGCTGCCGCTGTGACATAGATGGACAGCCCACTCAGCAGTTTTCTCTGCCGCACTTGTGGGAAGAAAAATGAGCACTTGAAGGTTTCAATGAAGCAATAGCTTTACACAGCCATTTTTATTGAGGCCCCTCACCATGCCATGTTTTCACCGTCATATAAAATCAGCACTCTGACCACAGCACACCCGTAGCTTGGATTGCAGGCCGGGGCTTGCAGCTAGAAGTGCAGTCTCCACTCTCCTGGGAAATAGGTCGAAATTACAGGGTCCCAAAACTGACAGCAGTTCATAACTAATTTAAGCTGTAATCATGGGATTCTGACAGTGATATCAAAATATATTTTAATGATCACTTGTAGAGTGAATATCAGGGTGTTGCTGCAGTTAACTCAACTTTTTGTTTTCTGCAGATTATGTGGCGTAGTGTTCTGTGCACTGGAGGACTTTGGGTGCATTTTCTGAAAGCCTTTATCGCTCCAGCTCTCCTCCTATAACGAAGAAAAACACTCCAAAACCGGTTCCTATGGCAACCTGGAGAACCTAACCTGAAACAGTTGGAAATGAAGAAAAGCGCTACCTGAAAACACACACACGACGACACACATTAAGTCGCACAATGGCACAGTTTTGCTCCTGCATCAAGGTGCTGCTAATGTGAAAAGACTATACTTCCACATCTGCTGTTTCACAGGAAGCTGACTTATTTGGAATTATAGCTGAATGCAAACAGGACTACACTATTCTCTACAACCAGGGATATTGTGCACAGTAGGATGCATTTTACTACTCTGAATGGACATAGTATTTAGAATCTCGGAGTATAAATATCTTCTGGCTAGATCAAAAAGTTACGCTTGAATTTCACATAGCTAATTTTCCTTTGCTCAGTATTAAGCGTATAATTGATGCCGTGTTCTTGCCTGTGTTGCATTATGGTGATGTTATCTATAGACACGTCTCTGCCTCCCATAGTTCCATATTATCACTCCACCCTTAGATGTATTACCATTTATTCAACTCATCTATGTATCTTGTATGAAAAGTTTGGGTGGGGGCGTCGATAACAGTAAGACGCCACCGGCACTGGATTCTATGTATTTATACATAGAAATATACATGTAGCCATGAGGCTCCTAAAGTCGCTGTTCCTCACTGCTTTGTTAGTTTTTTAAATACACCTAGAGAGAGCGGGGTCTAGCAGAGTTTTAGGGTGTAGTGTAGATTTTATTTTCATTTCTTTATGTTACTTGACTTTCCAAGAACAAATGTCAATTTTTATAAAAGTTCTGGTTCAGGATCCCTATGCCTGAACCCAGTAGTCCCTTTTAGTAATCTATTCATGATACTAAAGAACCAACTACCCTTCACCTTCTGACTCTGAGGGCCCCTGCCCCCCTTTGACCCCACCTCTCCCTAGAACGTCAAAGCACGGTAAAATAAATGTGCGAGATACAAACGTCGGATAGAAGAGATTAACAAAACCATTTGACCTGGTTGAAACTTCAGATCAACAGCAATCCCAGCGTGAGGCCCTGAGCCAGCGTAACGGAGCCTCTTCATGAGTCTCGATCCCTACCACTACTACTACGATTGGCTGCATGTAAGCATTACGGCCCCGTGGCTCACCCAGATTGGCTTTTGGGAGTTTTTGCCATATTCATTTCACCTGTCCAAGACCCATTAGGGCTATAAAGTTCCAGAAGGGTTATATGGTGTTGATATGGGACAAGGACGGGGTCTGGCCGTGTGAGAAATGCCACCTGCTGTGCGCCTCAGCTGCCCATCCTTCTACAGCCACCACACCCTACTGGGCACACTGTGAGCACTGGCACACGGAGGGGTCAGTCAGAGTAATAAAGTGTTCCTCCAGTGTGTAGCTTTTAGCTGGGATTGTATAGCTTTTGTGTTTCTCCAAGCTACGTGTGAACATATCTACACATAAACCCCCATTGCCAAACACTCATATCCACATGCTGCACACATACAGACAGACAGTGCAACAGAGGGATATAGAAAAGGAAGGAGAGACAGAGCAGCCGTTACATCCTCAACATACTTCCCCCAAAAAAGAACATGGGTACTAACTGCATTACTCATAATCATTATTTAGAATTCATTACATATTCACATGCAGCACATTTAAGATTCCAGCAATTCATCAAACCCTGCCTTGCTGAATAGCATCCTTAAACATCTGCTCAAACTCATGTTGCTCAACTATGTGAAGTATTGGGACGGCTGTCATACTTAGATTTTGTACAAAGTGAGAATAAAAGAAGATATCATTTTCAGAAATTGAATGTAATTGATTAGAAATACAAAGTTTTGGATGACTGAGATCATTTCTAATAAATGTAATTGAACTGCTAATAGTGCTTCTTACCTACCTGTCAAATACTTCATATGATAGATGAACATTAGTTTGAGCAGATGTTTTAGGATGCTGTTAAGCTAGGCAGAGTTTGATTTATTGCTCATGTCTTCAATGTGCTTCATTTCAATATTTAATGAATTATAAATAATGATTATGAGTAGTGCGGTATGTTACCAGGTTGTTTTCAGGAGGGGAGTCATTTTTAAATGAACAGCTGCTCCATATTTCCTTTTCAAAATCATGCTGTTGCTAACAGTATGCAGATATTAAAATGTGTTTTATTTTCTAGTAACAGAATGAGGATTTTTCATCAGTTACAAGAAGAAGAATGGCTGAAGTGGCTCAGATAAAGGAGGCTCCATGCTGCTAATCTCTGAGGGTTTGTTTACTTCTAAAATGGACTCTATCAATAACTCTCATCATGAAATACTAAGAAACAGTGAGAGGAAATGTGTAATAGACAGACAACAAATAAAAACGCAGGCAAAATAATGAATCATTCTGCAGTAATACGTTTACTCATGCAACAGGTTGGAGCGGAATGTGAATTTCAGCTTACTGAGAAATCAATCTCTACAGTTGCTGCTGCGATGCACATGCAAGCGTCTGTAAAAAAAAGAAAATATTCCACCTCTTGGGGAGTTTAAACAGCGATTCCACTCCTCTGTTAGACACACAATGAATTTAAAATGCTCTCACATCTTATCTCGAGGCTCCTTTAAGCTATACTGTATACTCTGTTGCACTAGCAAGTCTGTTATCACTTCAGGAGAAAAAATACATCCTATTCCACATTCAAGCAAAAGTTAATAATTGCTATACAATATTGTAGCGCTAAGAGAACAGCTGATATTTAAATGCAGGCTTCAGCAGATACCAAACAAGTTGTCATTATTTCTTGAAGTGCAAATGGAGAACCTTCTAGTGTTGAATCCTTTTTCACAGGAGCTCTGTCAAAGATAAATTATTCCACAACATGGAGTCACTCTTAATGAGTGAAAAAACGTCAGACGGAACAAACTTAAGTTAAAGACAATGACTGGCTCTGTAAGGCGGAAAATTAACATAGTTGAGAGACACCTCGGGAATCTGCTTCAATCGCTGGACTAAACGGATCACTTTGAGCCATCGCTCCTCACAGACAGGGGACATGAGGAGTCAGAGAGGGGGGCAGCGGATGTGGCTTTAGAGGGAAGCAGTGCACTGCCTCCTGCTATCACTCCGGACAAAACTGGAGTCTAAATTGGAGAGCTTCCCCTACACCCAGGATCAACTGGGGAGTATTAATGGATTCGGAGTGGATCAACTGATGGCTATCGTATTTCGCTGTTTTGACTCAGTGCACTGATGACCCAACACACACATGTGCATGTGCACCACTGTGGTGCAATGCAGATGTTTACACCCACTTCTTGGTCTGTATCCTTTGGTGTGAAAAAAAGGTATTGCAACCAATTTAACTTTATTAAACAACACTCACATGCAAATGGATTTCTATGAAGTGCACCAATTGTTAACATGTGTTTCTTGTAGTACTAATAAAATGTACCACATGAGTAAGGACTCAATCACAAATTCATCACATGTTCTTTGAGCACAAACGTTTTTGTTTTTACCTCTCTTCACCTGGAGTGAAAATTCCAGGTGAAGAGAGGTAAAAACAGAAACGTTTGAAACGTTTGTGTTTGTTATCAATGGCTTGAACAGCAAATAAAAAATCATATATATTGTTCAGTGAAATGTGTTTACCGCACAACAACAGGACCCCACAACAACAGGACAACACACTTCACAAGCTTGATATGACTCACACAGAGGAGTAACGGTAGTGGCTTTGTCCACACCTTCACAGCCTCGCCTGTTGATAATCAAACCACACTGCATACTGTTTATATAGGCCCAATATCAATTAACATCAAGTCACACTCTATTTCCTGGTGTTGCAGGGACACAGTCACCTGCTTTGCTTAACAAGAAAGTTTACAAAGGTAAACAAAAATATGGTTTTCTCATTCCTGGTATCAAAATAAGCAACCATTACAAAAAAGTAACAAATACAAAATCAAAATGTCTGAAAGATGTTCAGGTTTGAGTAAACAAACCTAATATTTTCTTCAAACTAAGATGTATTCTTCTAATCAAATAAAGACAATATTAATTAAATAATTATTGATAATCTTTCTACCTAAATCTACTTTTTTTCTCTGATGTTTTGAGAATGTAACTGTATTTATTATTTGATAACCAAATGATTTAACTATTGATACTTCAAATCTACAATTACAATTAATAGGAGAACATTTCCTTTTGAATAGCAGTTTTCTCAGCATCGAAATACAAGATGAATTTATAGGAAATAACCTACATTATTATTATTACACTTGTTTCACGATTCATTTTGATAAAATCATTTCCTAAACTCAATTAAGGTGCAACTTGTGATTCTTTATTTTGCAAAACAAGAACCTTCAAATGCTTTTATAAAGAAAATCCAAAAGATAGTTTACTTCTGCTAAAATGAATTATATCAAAATGATATGAAACCTGACCTATTTGGACTACTCTTAAATGTATAAATCAAAAGTGAAATAACATTACAAAAAGAAATACACCATCAAAAATGCATCTATTCTATGTTGATTTTAAATTGCATTGGAAAAGGCCCAATCTTTTCAGATTAAACCTATTTACAAACATAATTGTATTACAAAGATAATTTAATAAAACAATGACAAAGTTATCCCTTAAAATTTGATATAATTTAAATGGTATATACCACTATGCTTATTAGCACACTAAAGACATTAACCAACAGAAAAACACAATAAAACCCAATTAGCCAACTACAGCAGCCTCACAAAGCCCAAAACTGCCAGCAGGCCTGAAGATGAGCTCCCACATTAATATGGCAACAACAACTGTCAAATGGTTCATTCCTCAAGCCCTGTCACTATAGTACCCATGCATACATTACAAATATAATTCATAACAAAATGTGTACATTATATTATGATTTGAATAGAGGATTTAGACATAGGAAATTGTTTCTAAAGTGTACTTAAATATAAATGTTTTTTTCTCAAAATATCTGAGAAAATTCAAATGGATTACATCTACATATTAATTATATTGGAAATGTGCATCAGGTACATCTCTACATCCACTGCAGGACGAAACAACGCATTTTAAGATTTACATGTGTAAGTAATGAAAATATTTCTGTAATAATCTCCAAAAACCCTACGTATTGAATATACAACGGTAGGACGTTTTTAACATCAATGTAAATGATCACCGTGGAAAAGCATTAAGTTATACCTCCACGTGAGATTTCACCCAGTTTACACTGATTCGAAATGAACACCTGTACGTGTCATACGCTGCTCTCATGTCGACCTCACAGATATGGTGAAGATTTCACTTTACATGCCTGTTCAGAACATGCGCACACGTCCAGCAGCTCCACACTGCCTATTGGACACATGCAGGCACATGTATGGACATTTTCTCTATCTGATTCCGCCTATAGCCGTGCAGTGTGTAGGGCCATCATGGCAGCCATTATGAGGCTCTCCCAACATTGCCATGGCCTACGTGCACGCTAACTGTGGGGAGTGGCGCAGCATTTTACACCATTTTGCGCTTTTCGGCTTACAAAACGCCTTTAAGTCGAGCCATAAAGCGAGGAAACAACACAGCAGCTCGAGTATTGGACACTTTAAAACATACAGTTGTTTTACTTTACGGTGTGCCACAAGAGATAGAAAAAAGCGAGGGCTGTAATGCAGGGAAGTGTAGCCTGCACTGAAGGGGGAGGACTGCTGGAAGAATAAAGTATGGGTCACGTGTTTCTCCACAAGGGGCTTGAATATTTACCTTTTTGTCACGCAATGTAGTCTTTCCCTAAAGCCAAAGTCATTGTTGTGAGAGAGAAAAAAAGGTGGAGCTATACGTGTTGAGAGTGTATAGGCTGCACAATCTGCCACATACTAAAGAGTGTATTACGCATTACGTAAAGGGGGGATGTTTAATTATTATTTCCATGCAATGAAACGCTTTTATGTTTTTACACTGCGTAGAAATTGACCAAAAGGTTCCTTATGTCGTACAACAAGTGCTGTGTTTTGGATTTCAGAGTAAATATAGATTCGCTCACAAACATTCAACTCAAGCTTTCCTCGCGCACACACACAACCCTTGTTTCTCACATAGGCTACATACACACATGTATAGGAGAGGCTCAGCTGATTGGTATGCAACTCATCGTGCAATGCAGTGTTACAGTCAATATTGAAACCTAACTTTATCGCTTACATACTGGGGAAACTAATTATGTATGTGAAGCAGCATAATACGAAAGTGTGATTACAGCTTATACAAGATCCAATTAAGAGGCCATTATTACATGCATGCGTGGGTGTGTTTGTCATGTTTTACAGTGGGATAGGCCTTGCTGCAGATCATGCGATAGGGCAGCAGACACCGTGTGTTCTGTGGATGTTGGGATTAAACTGATTCTTTGTCGCTTTGTTTCTGTTGTTTAACCACAATACAATTACATGTCCCTCGCCAGTAAATAAAACATGACCAGGAACGTGAATAATCACACACAGAAGCCCAGAGAAGAGGGAAATGTGCGAGCTATATTTCACAGCGGAAGCCTACAGGTCACAGTCAGCATGGGGCGGATGATGACACAAGAGAGAGAGTGTGTGTGTGTGTGTGTGTGTGTGTGTGTGTGTGTGTGTGTGTGTGTGTGTGTGTGTGTGTGTGTGTGTGTGTGTGTGTGTGTGTGTGTGTGTGTGTGTGTGTGTGTGTGTGTGTGTGTGTGTGTGTGTGTGTGTGTGTGTGTGTGTGTGTGTGTGTGTGTGTGTGTGTGTAGGCCTACCTTAGTTTTCTTGGAACAGAGTAGTCTATCTCTATCACCTTTCCGTGTAATTCAACATTACCTGTAGAGACGAAAATTGATAGTGTAACATTATCTGTATGTCATGAAAGCAACAATGCAAACTGGTAGGCCTACACAGCAACACTTTGAATCACTTCACCAAGTAGGTGCGTCCCCATTCAAACAGCCAACCCCTAGAAAAAGTACTGTACCCGGGCGCGTTGTGCGCAGGGCGGCGGATAAACTACTGGGTATGTTTGGATAATAACAACCTCACCGAGACATTTTGTTGGTTAAAATGAGTAGAAATCGGCGCGAACATGAAGCATGATAAGCTTTATAGTAGGGGGAAATGAGCAGCCATGCTTTCCACTCCCACAACCCGTACAGTGCAATGAGGGGTATTTGTTCTGCTCTGTTAAGAATGCAACATCAAAGAAGAGATGGTAAAGGAGAATGACTTGTACTCTTTCTATTCTAGGTAGGTTTCTTTAATTCTCCGTGACTCAGCCGGGGGTGCATTTGAAGCGCTCCTCGGCGAGGCTTGAACACGGGTTTTCGTTATTATGAGTGGCCTGGCGCAGCACGGAATTAGCGTCTCACCTCGTCCCCCCTCAGCTACCTGTTTATTAGCTCTTTCCTCCGGACCCCCATGACCCACCTCCAAGACACCTCGTAAAAACATACCCAGACATCAGAGGAACATGGATCTGACAAGTTTTCCGCGCTGGCTTTGCTGTGCTCTCTTCAATAAAATCAAGATAAAAAATAAGTGAAAAATAATTATGCCGACCCGAACCATCAGACCATCCCATACATTCCAGCGGGTGATTGCAAAGTAGCGCCCCACACTATCGGAATCTCCAAAATATAGGTTATTGTGCACGGTAATGCCGAAAGGAGGGCTAGTGTTTTCTTTAGGCAATCGGGCACTAAAGCACTCAGTGTGTCCTGTGATCGATACATTATCCATTTTTTGTTGGAGCGTGCATGGCTGAGCGTTCATCTAAACTCTGATGGCACACGGATGTGATCGCAAACACTGTCCCGAGCAATAATACAAAATAATAATAACACAAGCAATGATTAATATTTCGGACACACCGAGCTATTATGTTTTAACCTGATCTTGCAGTTTGACTCGCTGTGAATTGCCCCTGTCACCAGCAGCATCACTTATCAAATCCACACTTACCAGAAAGAGTCTCTATAACCTTTATGGCCGAGTTCTGGTCGGGGAAGTCCACAAAAGCATAGCCGGATTTCAGCAGGACCTGGTCGGCCACTGGCAGCTTCTTCTCCCCAAAGAGCTCCTTCAAGTCCTCGACAGTGACCGAAGGACTTAAATTCCCAACATATAGTTTGTTCATGATCTGGAAGGAAAAATCTCGTGGGGATATCAGATCTTAACAGTGAGAGTGGCGATAATTCAGAGTAGTAAAAATATAAAAAATTAAATGAAATAGAAAATCTGACGGGATAAAAAAAACCTAGCAATTACCCCCCAGGAAATTACTAAACTATAGGCGACCCCCCAGCACCAACTCTGGCCCCGGTCTAACTCTTTTAACAGGGACTGGGGGGGGAAAGTGTCGTTACGACGCTTCTCTGGAGCCAACAAGCACCGCCTCTAAATAAAAAATCTCCCTTAAAAATCACAAGAGAAAATGTTTGGAGGTGCATGTGCGATCACTCCTGGTTCTCCAGCGTGGAAAGTATATTGGGGAATGAAAGTGTCATGATGATCACTCGGTATATTCAGCAAAGGGATGGGCTTTAAGGAAGCAGAGGGGTTATTTCATCAAATCATAATAAGGGCCGTGCCTTGGGTCCCTCAAGCCTGGAAGAGTAAAGCCACTGCGCGGAAAATCAAGTCGTTGTCACTGTACTTGTCGGCCCAAACAGTGTCACCGATCCCCACAGTTTGCCTCTTATTTATTTATGAGACACAGAAATATGGATGTTATAGAGCTGTGGACGCAGGGGGTCCACATCTCGCCATGGATGCCTGTTTGAGATTATAAAATGCAATGTAAAATACAAATATCTGAGCATTTTACAATTTTTAGGACTTAGTTTCAATAATAAAACTGCAAAAGAAGAAGAAAACAGGGTTTTGTTTTAAAACAATACAGAAAGTGAAACCTTAACACAGCCGTTCTTGTAGACTCTGCCCTTGTGCAGAAATGACTTTGAAACAGACATTAATGTTGACATCCTTGTCAGGTATAACTGATTAAAAGTCCTCAGACCTGCACATTTTACACATTACAAAAGGTGATGGCACTTTTGTTTTGCATTTCCACTTGTGGATAGTGCTAGTGGATGACTAAGACTAAAACTAAATAAATCTATTTTTTTCCCCTGATAATTTATTAATAGTTATTTTAACTATGTGGAGGCCCCTTCAGGGTCACTCAGCCAGCCTTAGCTCATATGGTATAGCACATTAATGGGATGTGTCTGTGGGTGTGTTTTGGAGGTGTGTGTTTGAGGGTGTGTTTTTGAAGTATCTTGGCAAGATTTCAAAACAAAAGCTGAAATGCAAGGGGAAGGGCTGTGGAGCTGTATGGCGACAGGCTGCAGTGCTCGATCATGGCATGGATGTGAACCTACAGCAGCTACCAGGAGGAGGAGCCTGAGCCTACAGCACTGGAGTGTTTCTACATGTGACTAGCCTCTGCCTTGGAACATTACTGCCACCCTGCTGTAGTGGAGAGTGTGCCAGCAGCAGGAGTGACTGTTCCTCTGCTTGTTTACGTCAGTGTGTGAACAGAGGAATGTCCAAACTGTGGCCTATTTACAAAACAGCTCTTCAGTTACCTTCCCGATGACATGCTAACGAGTTGTTGCAGGCCTCTCTGATGCCAGCAGAATCCTTCTGAGTTCATATAGCATAAGTACTTTTAACAGCAGTACCATTTGACTTTTCTATAAGTGAATAAACACAAAGCAGTTTAAATCAATCACACACTCAGGATATGTTGGCATCCTTTCTTACTAACATGTTATGCCCTTCTAGGTCAGTGTGCTCACAAATAGTGAGGGAACACAGAGTGATCAAAACAAACACACACACACGTGGACTTGTGGTACAAGAGGGGAAGAAAAGGGCGCATGTTGTTTTCAAGGTGTGGTCGACGGTGTCTTTTTGCTTTGCTCTCTATTGTCTCTTCATCTTCATTTCCTGTGTTTGTCATTTTAACTACCCATACTTTCTTAACTCTCATCCTGATCAACCAATTCTGATTACAACAAAGGAACAATTTAACAATTAATTAAACTGGAGAAAAATATATAACGTTTTAAAAAGATGTTAACAGGAAGGGGTGGGGGTTGTATACAGGAAGCAAACAACAGCATTACAAGAAAAACAGGATTAAAACGAGAAATACATTTTCAGTTCACATTATACACTTTCCATTCATATCTAGATCTAAAAAGTAAATAATTCTGCAATGTTGTGCACTATAAAAATAAACTATTGACTCCACTATTGCTCACAAATGCAGTTTTAAGGAACTGGCAGTTTAATGATTAGTTTGCTTTTTTGTTGGATTGCTCTTGTGTAAACCTTGCTAATGAGATGTATTGAATACAATCCTTCCTGTTCCCTTATTTCAAAGCAGTGTTTTTGTTCAAATGTTTGAAACAAGCAACACAAGCTTAAGAAACTTTTAAACACATAAATTGTAAGTAAATACTGCACTTGTGTTTGAAGCTTTTACATTTCTTTAAAAAGGCAGTTGCTGTAAGTGCCTGACATAAAATCCATTAATGAAGATAGTCGCATTTGGTGGATATTTAAAAATGAGGACACATGAAACCAAAATGATCAGCATTGCTCAGTCAAAATAGTTGAGTTGGCTGTATAAATATATAATATTTGGTCAAACAGACCCTTTAAAATAACACCGACAGACTACAATAAACTGAAGCTTTGACAATTTACTCAGTTAAGGATGTGTAGTACTGTAGTGTACCAGTAGGGGTCAATGTTGGACTGTCATGTTGAGTAGCAGTTTAAACTAAATTAATTAACTTGTTTAGCTTCATTTAATAAGGGTTCAGTTTTCCTCATCAGTTTGTTAAAGGATGATAAAGAGTGCCAACAAATAACCATTTCATTTTACATGCTGTATCTACATTAGTTTAAAGTTGTTACTGATACGCAGTGGCATTTAGAAGACAGATTTACAGCTCCTGGTCAGGGAATATTAGCTTGATAAATCAGACTGAATTGCCATTTAGTTTCACATCATTACTTAAATGACTCAAAGGTCTGGAATCGCAGGCTGCAGATATTTGTGTCATCTTTAATATTTGCCACAGGACGTATTAGATAAGATGGAACTGGATTTAGCCATATCTATGCAATTATTGTTTAATATGACGGGATATATCAATCCAGTAAGGGTCTGTTTCTGTGTAATTTCATAAGTATGAAACAGGTAGCTTATCTTTAAGCTTATGACAAGTTTCAAGGTTTAAAAAAAGAAAAAGCATTTTAGACTAAATTGAGCTTAATGACAGATTAATGGTGGTTCCCCAGGAAGAAATGTAGAAGACAAGCACTTCCATTTCATTTGTTTAAGTTAAGAGAACAAAAATAGTTTGGAAATGATCCCATAGTAATGTAATGACAACTACGATACATCCTTGACTGTTTTATAACATCCTTGCAGCAGCAACAGGTTAAAGTATATACAGATGCTGTGAGGAAGGACATGAGTCAGTTTGGAAAAGAAAGCCTCTTAGTTTTAATCCGTTTAGAGATGAGCGTTCACTCAATTGTTATACAAAAAATACATTAACAAAAACATTAATATATCTTCCACGGCTGACATTGCCTAAACATTTCAAAATAAAAAACACGAGGGTACAGCTCGATTCATGACAACTGCTGACAACTAAAATACATTTACTGGTCATGTACGATAGAAACAGAAGTGTGATTATCACCTTAAGAAGATCTATTCTGAAATCAATCATCAAATATTTCCTGTCTGTGTGGGAGGTGGAGGGGCTTGACAGCAACATTTAGTAGCGTCCTGTGAAGTGAAACAGAGTCTTTAGACAAAATGTAACCCTTTATATTAGCCAATAAAAGAGTAGATTATTGTGGAAATGACTCACGGGGAGAATAAGAGCGCGATCGGGACCGAGTCTTGTAATTCCCTCTGCAGTACGGGGACGGAGATCGCCTTCTGGAACTAGACAAAATAAAGACTTTTTGTATTTCCTATTTTTCAGCTTCAGATAAAATACAACAAATTGGGAAAACATTTTATAATCTGGAGGATTTATGCTAAAGGATTAATAGTCACCTGTATGAGCGTTGGTGGTCCCTGTCGTCATAGCGATCATAGCCACCTCGGTCGGATCCACGGTCGTATCCTCGGTCGGATCCACGGTCGTATCCTCGGTCGGATCCGCGGTCATGTCCACGGTCATAGTCACGTGAATTGCGCCGAGGAGCGCTTGGACCGCTTGGACCACTTCCACTGCTGCTTCCCCCCCCTCCGCTGCACACAGGACAGTTCAACGATGAGACAATTACATTTCCTGCAATCCCCTCTAAATTTGAAAGATTATCCTAATGATATAGCAGTGAGAGCTTCGTTCAAATGTGTCAAGTCTGTGGTTAACGCTTGTGTTTTCTCCGCAGCACCATACAGCCATTTTTGTGGAAACAAAACTTTACCTTACTGAGGTCATGAGGTCACTCATTGCTTTTAAACAGGAAACAAAAACAATATAGGCCCAATCCCAAACCACGCCCTACACACTACCCCTCCGTGACGGGGTGAACTCCGTGGAGTGACACTCGCAGCTCAACGAGGCTCCCTCTTGTCAGATGGAGGGAGTAAATACAGAAGCAAGCTTTGGGACGGCCTCCCCTCTCTCCGGCAGAAACAGGAAATGCCGTAACTGTATGTAACAACGGTTTCAAATCAGCATCTCTTAGACAAAAAGTTTAAATGAATAACTCAAATAAAACTCCAAACCTCTTTCATTGTGTTACTTTTTTGTAAAGCTCTTTTAGTTTTAAACCTGATGTTTATAAGCTTCTTGGTTTTTGCAACAGTCTGTAAATATACACAACTTTATAATAAAATGCACACATTTACCTTTTTCTAGACTAAACACAGGTATGATCCTAAGTTAAAAACATATGAGGTCATCATGAGGTTGTTAACATCGCAGTTTATCAGTGGATGTTTGCTGGAACTACTTGTTAACAGCTTGTTTCCTGACGGTCAGGTAGAGACCGGTCTCAAGTCAGCACCACTGCAGAGTCGCTGTTTGAGGGCTTGATAGCCCACTCCCCCTCCACACTCGTTGGTTTGGAACAGCACTTAATATGGCGGACCCGCCGCGCGAACGGAGGGGTAGTGTGTAGGGGTATGGCAGGGGTGCCCAACCTTTTTTGAACCGAGAGCTACTTTTAAAGTTGCCAGTCTGCCGAGATCTACCAGTCCAAATAGAGAGGCGTAGCCATTACTGACAGCCTACTACCAGGTAAATACACACTTCTACTTGTATAAAACTGACCTTTGTACGATTAATACTTCATAAAATACTGCAGATCCTTTATCTTACCTCTTTCTAATCCACACACATACAAGTATGTAACTGAAGTTACACAACAGTGTTGTTGATACAGAGTTGGAGTTTATTCACACGTCACATACTACAGTGGGTAATGTTTTCAAGAAACATTGAACAGTGCTGCCACATATGACACAGGGAAAAAGAAAAGACCCTTTCTTTGCCATTATATAAAAATAGTGTTGCTACAAAAGTATAAATTAGGCTTACTAATAAGACAACTCAGATCTGAAGTTACACAGGAATCTGCTGCCAAAGTGCAATAAAAAAGACAATTAATAGAATCAAACCCTTTTTTGTTGCATTTTAGTAGAGTATAAAAATAAATGCCTTTAATAGGATGCAAGCAACACTAGTTTCTTAACCTGAATTGATAGACTATAATCAATTTAAGTTTGCATTCTTATACCATTTTGTACAATAATTATAATGACTAAGTTCAAACAAACTAAAACTCACAGCTGATTAATAACGGTATCCAACTTGAGTTTTTATTATATCAAAAACCTGTTGAAATGCTTCTGTTATTTTTGTTGTTTACTGTCCCCAAAAGCGCGTCGGCAGCGATGGTCGGCAGCCTCCAGGAATGCTTCTTTCACAACTTCGCCATCTTTGAAAGACTTCATGTGTTTCGCAAGAACGTGACTGACACGATAACATGCAGCCTTGCTCTTGTTGTTGGGGCTGGTGAAAATGGACTGCTGTGCATTTAGGTGTCCTTTCAGGCCCCTCCCCTTTTGGAGCGTAGGGCAGAATTAGGAGGGAATTCCGTCTCGTAGCGTGTGTGCACTGTTTTGAAATGCCGCTCCTAAATTACCCTTCTTCGATAAAGCCACGCTCACATTGCAGATGAGACAGATGGACTTTGAATTGGAATAGATACAAATAATCATCCTCCCACTCGGAGTGAAAATGATATATTTTGGGCTCTTTTGCTTCTGGCATAATTGCGGTCTTGTGTGTGTGCGGACTGTCACTCCTGTTGACACGGACAACGTCAGCGAAATACTGCCCACTGCCCACCAGCCACGCCCCGACACATGGGGTCACGCCGGCCAATCACAAAGCTTTGATGCGTTCAAGTGCATTATTCTGGCACAGGAAGATTATGTTATAGGTCATTAACGATAACAGAATATTGTTGTTCTATTTTTAGACACATCTCGCGATCGACTGGGAATCTCCCCGCGATAGACCGGTCGATCGCGATCGACTGGTTGGGCACCCCTGGGGTAGGGTGTTGGGCCATAATGTGGTGGTTGCAAGGGCTCTATTCTATGTTTAATATTTAACTTTGATTTATAAAGACCATTTAATTTATGACCCACTACTTTCCAGCTGAATTGGACACTTTGATTAAAGATCATAAAAGTCACCTGGGCTGAATTGGTTCCCTACTGATATCACAAAAGTATCCACCTTTTTCACGTTGTAATAATAATGCTGGTGACTAAAAGAAGGTCGTTTAGCACTCCAATGCAGAGAGCCTTTTGTTGGGGGACACTGGATGACTTGATGCCCATGTTCTCAGTAAATTGAAAAACATTTTCAAACGTAGACATACACTTAGGGTTCAAAATAAAGGTTTATAAATGAACATATAACACTAAAATAAAACAATAATATTAGCTCCGAATGAAAAAAAAACAGCCTCTCAATGTTTTACATAAGAAATGATAAGCATACATAATTAACTCCAATAGAATACATACAAATCGAAGACTTGAGACAAACTTAGTATGTTTCCTTACTATGTGGGCCGGCCCATGTAGATTCCAGGGGTCGGGGTGTGCGGTCTCTTTGTGATGGAGAAGTCCACCCTGATCCTACGACCATCCAGCTCCATGCCATTGGCTCGTTCCTTTGCCTGACGGTGAACAAACATTGCATTACTGTTTTGGACCCAGAAAGTATTTCAGGGTTTAGGAGGGTCTTTTCAAACTCCTGCTCTTTTACCTCTTTCGCGTCAACAGAGTTCTCAAAGTAGACGAAAGCAAAGCCCCTGGAACGCCTCGACTGCTGGTCGCACACAATAGAGACATCCGCCAGGGGGCCGTACTTAGAGAAGACGTCCCTCAGATCCCTCTCTGTGGTGTACAAACTCAGGCCAAAAACTCCCACGCAGCCGTTTGGATCTGGATTAGCCTGCAATTTTAGAGATATTACAGTTGTGAAGAGTCTTTCATACTAAAAACCAAAGCTTTTCTGTTTTTCACAATTTAATTTCTTTATTCCGAGTATATTCAGACAGCTTGCAGAAAGAACAAAAGCAAAACTGATCGACTTCTGAATAGGGCTGCAACCGACAATCATTTTCTTTGTCTTTTTTCTTCTTAAATGTTAGTTAAATTAGTTGTTTGGTAAATGAAATATTAACCAAAATGCGATGTGTGGAATAGTGTTTCCCAAAGCCCAAGATCACATTTAAGAAGCTGGAGATAGAGATGACAGACTTTCATTTTCTTACAAATTCACTCGTAGGGGATTCATTTAGTAGTCGACAACATAATGATTTATATTAGCAAGTCTTCTTTTACAATAGGAGAAAAAGTCATATAACCTACTCACAAGGGCCTTTGAGTACTTACGCGGTTGCCGATGTGCCGACGTCGGTCAGACATCGGGGAGCGGCTGTGGCTCCTGCGCCGGCGCTCTCCGCTGTACGAGCGGCTGTGAGACCGGCGGCGATGGGACCTCGAGCGGGAGCGAGAGCGGCTATAGTGTCTCCTCGAGCCGCGGTGCGACCTGTAGACAGAAACACCATTTTATTGCTTGAATATTTATGTACAACCAACTTCTCTAAATTGTCTCCCAAAAGATAAACAAGAGGGAGTTTTGTAAAATAATAAATAAATAATGATAACACAGACACTCACCCAGATTTCGACCTGGATCGAGAGAGAGATTTAGAGCGGGAGTGGCGGGAGCCATCTTTTGAGTGGGCAGGCGACAGAGCTGGGGAACGGCTTGCTGAATTCCTGGAGCCTCGTGGACTCACACTCCGGGATGAGAAGCGAGAATCCTGAACAAACCACACACAATACCTTCATTAGGATGAATGAGATGACAAAGTGACGTTTGCCTAATTAGTTGTATGTAAAAAGTACAAAAAATAACATAATTTAGGATTGTGGAATAGGAATGCAGGTATATATATATATTATCGATGAATAATGTGATGTCAATAGGCTTACTTTTATAAATACAATTAAAATGTCAATGTTATGGAGAAACAAATGTTTCAGTTGTGTAATAATTGTAGCCATTTTAACTGTTCAAAGACAACAACATGCACGCATTTGACAAACAGACCAGAGATTTACTTAGCACTTTGGCCTTATCCAGATTACTTCTTTAACTTCATTTCTGTAACTTCATTACTTCACATTATTCTTCTTTCTTCGATTGTTTTACTTCTTCTGACTTCCCCCATCTCACACACTGCCCAAACTTCTTCCCCTTCACATGTTTAGCATGCATTGAACAATTCAGCTTCACACATCTGAGCTGCAAATTATTGAAAATAAAGAGCACTTCTTCCGCATTTTCTTCGTCCAATCTTAACCTTAATGAAAAAGAAAAGGATGAAGAATGACTTCAACTAAAACTGCAGGATCATTCAACTTTGAACATGTTATTAAAATGTCATCACATGCTTCCAAATGTTTTAGACCACACAATACAAATATTTATGAATGTAAAGTCCTACAAATATTTCACATTCAGTGGTTCTCCGTTCACTGTTATGTCTTATTGGCCACTTGTAGTTAGAAGTATACAAACAATTGGGTTGTGTCGACCTTTTTGTTGGACGTGAGAAACAAAATAACAGTCTCTTATACATGTGTACGATAGCAAGAAAAAAGGTAGAGAATAAAATGAGTTATACAGTAATTACTTATCATTTTTTACCTTTACATATATTTTGCAACAACAAAATATGTTCCATAGAATAAAAACCATTATTCAAAGTGGCCTCTAACGCATCACACTGTTTATAAAACCACTGAATATCAAAGATTCGTATTAAAGTTTAAACTGTGTATTCATTAAGGGTTTAAAAAATGTTATCTTGGTTTAAGGTAAACCACACAAACTCCAAATGCTTCTGCCACTCATTTGTATAACATCACTAGCACTGACAAGACAGACATGAAATCATAGGAGCCACATTCAGCAGAGTAAAACCAACAACTGAAACAGAATATAGTAGGTGTGAATGTGAGTGAGTGCTAATGAAGGAGAAGACATTAAGTCTAACCCATGTTAAACACGGATGCCTTCATTTCATCATCGGTTTGTGTTTAAATATCACTGTTGGCTAAAGTTCGCATGAACACTGCAGCCTGTGGCCTAGCTAACAATGTTCAGCTAACGGTAGCCAGCTAGCTATCTAAGTTAACAGATATTAGCAGACTATTATTTAATGCAACGTTACTTTGGACGTGGCTTATTGTTTTATAGTTGAGTAATGTATTATCGCGAATAAAACAAGAACATTAAAAAGTCTATCTTTGATCAAATAGCTCATAATCCAGCCTAACATTTCGACTTGAGTTGAGCTTGCTAGCTAACATTTGCCAACAGTCAACGTTACCTCTTTACAACCTAGTTCTTTATATATTAACGCTAGCCTTCTTCAAACGTTACTCATACATACCCGCTCGCCGTAACCTTTGCCACTGTCGCTCATTTTAGTACCGCAATATCACAGCTGTTTATGCCGCTATGCTAACCAGCTAGCTACAAACCACCGTAATTTGTTTGTGGAGTGTGCTGCTGCAGGAGCGACTATAAGCCCCTCCCCCTGCGCGGCATTATTCCATGCGTTGGGCACATGACCACTATACATTCTTACATATTATATTAATTAATTATGAATAATGTAACCTTTTACGAGTAAATTCTATATCCTCCTGCGACCCGAGGAAAAAAAGTGTCCTTTTTTTTGTGATTTCCTACTTATTTAGGATTAAAAAAAACATCTTGCACTGTAAGGCAAGGCAAGTTTATTTATATAGCACTTTTCAACACAAGGCAATTCAAAATGGCATTTAAAATCAGTCATTAAAAAGAAAAGCTAATAAAATAAACATTAAAAGAAAAAATACATGGATAAAAGTTACAGTGCAGTCTAAGATATGAATAGTTTAATTAAACATTAAAAGAAAAAGTACATGGATAAAAGTTACAGTTCAATTAAAAGCAGCGACAAAAAGAAAAGTCTTCAGCCTGGATTTAAAAGTAGTCAGAGTTGCAGCGGACCTGCAGGTTTCTGGGAGTTTGTTCCAGATATTTGGAGCATAATAACTGAACGCTGCTTTACCATGTTTAGTTCTGACTCTGGGGACAGAAAGCTGACCAGTCCCTGAAGACCTGAGAGATCTGGATGGTTCATAATTTAGCAGGAGGTCAGAAATGTATTTTGGGCCTAAACCATTCAGTGATTTATAAACCAGCAGCAGTATTTTGAAATCTATTCTTTGACACACAGGAAGCCAGTGTAAAGACTTCAGAACAGGAGTGATGTGATCCACTTTCTTAGTGTTAGTGAGGACTCGGGCGTTCTGAATCAGCTGCAGCTTCCTAATAGATTTTTTAGTGAGACCTGTGAAGACACCATTGCAGTAGTCGAGTCTGAAGATAAAAGCATGGACACGTTTTTCCAAATCCTGCTGTGACATTAGTCTTTTAATCCTAGATATATTCTTTAGGTGATAGTATAGGCTGATTTAGTAACTGTTTTAATGTGACTGTTGAAACTCAGGTCAGAGTCCATGACTACACCTAGATTTCTGGCTTTATCTTTTGTTTTGAAAATTGCAGACTGAAGCTCAGCGTTAACTTTTATACGTTCTGACTTGGCTCCAAAAACCATTACCTCAGTTTTATCTTTGTTTAATTGGAGAAAGTTCTGACACATCCAGTCATTGATTTGTTCAATGCACTTACTCAGTGTTTGAATTGGAGCATAGTCTCCTGGTGAAATTGTTACGTACATTTGTGTGTCATCTGCATAGCTATGGTAACTTATTTTGTTGTTTTTCATTATCTGAGCCAGTGGTAGCATGTAGATGTTAAAGAGAAGAGGTCCCAAGATGGAGCCTTGAGGTACCCCACATGTCATATTTGTCAACTCAGATTTGTATTTACCTATAGAAACAAAGTTGTTTCTGTCCTTTAGGTAGGATTCAAACCAATTTAGAACTGTTTCCGAAAGTCCCACCCAGTTTTAGTAGTCGGTCTAGTAATATGCTGTGGTCAACAGTGTCAAACGCAGCACTGAGATCTAATAATACTAACACTGAAGTTCTGCCACTGTCTGTGTTTAAGTGGATGTCATTAAAGACCTTTACAAGAGCAGTCTCAGTGCTGTGGTTTGGACGAAAGCCTGACTGGAACACATCAAAACAGTTATTTAAATGCAAGAAATTACTCAACTGTTGAAAAACAACTTTTTCAATGATTTTACCTAGAAATGGCAGGTTTGATATGGGCCTGTAATTGTTCATTACTGAAGCATCTAGATTATTCTTTTTTAAGAGCGGTTTAATGACTGCAGTTTTCAGGGCCTGTGGAAAAATACCTGAGTGAAGAGATTTGTTTACTATATGAAGTAGATCTGAAGCCATGCAAGGCAAAACATCTTTGAAAAATCCTGTTGGAATAATATCAAGGCAGCAGGAGGAGGATTTCAGAAGTTGTATAATGTCCTCTAGGTTTTTATCATTAATCTGATTGAATTGTGTCATGATGTTTGAATTGATGTAGAGGACGTCGGGACCATATTAGTTTGAAAAGACAGCCAAAATTAACAGATAGACTATGTAACGTATTATGGTTATAGAGTGATATTAATACAATAATACATTCACCTTTATTTAAAACATGAATAAGTAATTGATCTGAACATTGCTGTTTATTTGGTCAATACAAAACTAGTTTGTTTTTTGGTGAATCTTTCCAGATCTTCAAAGTCTTTCAATATGTAGTGGGAAAAGTAGGCTACCTCATTGACTCCAGTCGGCACAGGTAGTAGGGTCATCTTGACTATAGTTGTATGGATGTGGTCTCCATTTGACCATGCTCATAGAAACAAAGCTTGCATTCCTGAGGCAATTCAAATTTTTCATGGCTCCACTTAAAATAAAAACAACAATAAGACATACGTGATACTCTTGGCCCACAGAGGGCCATGTCTTTCCAGCTCGTCCTTATCTGTCTCTCTGTCTGTATCTGTGCGCTCATGGAGCCTCCTGCATCGTTCCCCCCCTTCTTCTTGACCCTCTTCTATTCCAGGTGTGAAATCCTCATCTCTCTCATCATCTGAGAGCTCAAAATCTTAATCTCCCTTAACTATCTGGTACAGAAAATGTCTGCTTCAGTTCCGTCTCCTGCAACAATATTGAGTCATTAAGTCCATGAAGATGGTCCTGACGTCCTCTAGAATCGACATTTATAAAAGGGCTGTTATTTGAAAACTTGAATTATTTAATTGCTTTCAGAACTAATTATATAGTTCCTCACATGTTAATAAACAAGATGATGTTAATAAACATATATGATTTTCATGGTAAATATTACCATTATTGGACAATATTTGACTTCTCCTCCTGCTTCTATAACATTTTGTTTTTGGTATGCCAGCCATTTTGGATGAAAAGAAAGAGGAACTTCCCAGCATGCAATTTTAACCAATGACATATCACTGGAAAGACCAGGATGTCCTCTGTACAGTACATCAGGGATTGATAGAGTAGCTCAAAAGAGTAAAAGGAGATGCATGTTAACAAAATGTCCACTACAGTGAACATTTTCAATGGGCTGGGTCCCAGGAGGATATGTTCAATCAAACTCTGTCTTTCTAATAACATGACTAAACTAGGCTATTGAACAATGGCTAGGCGAAAGTGTTGAGAGTGAAATGTAAGTTAAATAAAGGTTTAACCTTGAGGGTTTTACAATCAAGCAACTGCAAAGAAAGTGTGAATAATGAAAACATTAAGTGATTGTAATTGTGTGCAGTGATCAGCAATGTTCACTGAAAATCTGAACAGAAAATGGAGAAAAATACTTCTTAAAGATAGAGATGTGACAAATGAAGTGAACAACAGTCTAATACTCAATACATTTTACATTTTCTTTATTTAAATTGAGCAGGATTTGTGAATGAAGCAGAAATGGAACAATTGATTTGAAGATGTGATGCAGTGATCTACTTGGCAGCAGTGGGTAAACGTACTACAGTGAGATGTCAATTTTATTAGTGAAAAGCAGCTTTATATTTACTTTATTTATATCTCAAACCAGTAGATTGTACTCAGAACTGACTCGACACAATCTAAAAGCAGGAAGCTATCTAAAAGTAAATACTAAATTAGCATATTGTTTCCCATCAAATGTAGGCTACTTATGACCGGAGGTTACATTTTCGACAGAACTTGACACACACTCTGGATCCAGTTAGTTGACTCCTGTAGTGGGGAGTAGAGAGACAATGCAATCAATCAAAAGATAATTCAACATCTTTAAAGGAGAGAAAGATATATATTTTCAGGCGAATGTTCAAATCAACCTACCACAGTTGTATAGGACATTTATTTTATGAAGATCTAGATTACTGGGTCCGTCTCGCTGGCCAATGGGAACATAAGGATCAGGTCTGGGGATGATTGTTGGTCCGCCATCTTCAGAGAAGGCATATCTGGATAAAAGATACATGAAGCATATGGTATGGTGACGCCCCAGCTAAACATGGAAAACCAATAATGATGTTGCCTGAAAGATCACTCACCTTCCATAATGCATGACAGAGTTGTAGTCATATGGACTGTTGAGATTGTTTGTTGCCTGTTTCCTGAAGTTATGAGCTTGGTCTGTCAAAACATGAAAGATACAAGGACACAAAACTCATAAGAAAAGGACTCAAAAGGTAAAGAAAGTGCTCTATGGATGCAATGACATAATGCGCCAACCTGCCATGATGTTTTTCCATACAATTGAGACATAGTGGTCTCGATCTGAGCGAGATTGCTCATGTACAAAACCAAGAGCATGCATGAACTCGTGGGCTGCGACTCCTGACCACATGCACCCAGGAGTCTGCAGTGACAGGGTCTGGCTTCCTCCAGTCTGCCCCAGGAACGACCAGCAGCTTTGGGTACAAAACGGGAAATGACCATCTCGATGGAAAATCACCATATTATAATGAAATACACAGCACATTTCAAACCACATGTAGCAATCATGCTCACCCATATCTAGGCTGAATATCAAGGAAGCTGGCTTCCTGAGTACGTGGAACAAATTTAATACACGTTCCAGCAGTAATGTCTTGCATCCCAGTTTCTATGGTGATTCTGTCCATGTCCTCTGCCGAAAAAACAAAAAATAATTTGACAAAGATTTGAATTGTCAATGCCTTTACAATGTGTTTTTACATCGGGGGATTCATACCATATGTTGGAGAGAGCATGAAGGGAACATAAACAAATCCATCAACTGCTTTAGGCCACAGACAGGCATTGCCAGGGCAGGTTATGGCACTCCGAAAATACGAGCTGGCAATATCTCCATCTCTGAAGGACATTCCTCGGGGAAATCGCAACCCTAGTAATACAAAATAATGAATAAGTCCAGGGTATACAAACAAATGTTAGGTTGAATTTTAGAACTCAATTATGCCTTACTGCGATTGACTTCCAGGATTTGATCCATTGCGTTCATGTCATCATGATCATGGTCTGTAAATTCGTTTGAAATCCCACCTGAGTATGTCCTTCTCAACCTCACTTTTGCCTCATGTAGTCCAGTAGAATTCTGTAATGAAAAGTTGCATTATGTTTTCGAAGATCTATTAAAGTGGACCTACAGCCGTAAAATATTTTCTCTTGGTACTAACCTTAACAGGTAGAGTGTACGCCTGGCACAGTAGGCCGAACAAGACACCCAGAAGGATCATGGTAGAATGCATTGTTGTGTTTGAGACTGGTGCACCAGGTTCAGTCTGCTGTTTTCTGATGCCAGAGCCTCTCCCCCCTGAGTATATATACCCACTTCTCCTCCAGAGCTCTGCACTGATTGGGCAGTTATTCCATGATGAAGCATGATTAAGACCCCTCATCATCCAGCGTGTGTAATTTACTCAAGTCCACTGCTGATCCGTAAGAGGTGGTCTTGATGCTGACCTTCACTGGGCCCCGTACTTAGTGCATGTAAGATTCAGCACTTTTAGAAAGTAAGACTCTTTAAAGGTGCTACAACACAGCAGGAGAATAACTGTCCACCAAGTCCAACAGACCAGCAATTTGTGTCTGACTGTAATGGCAACCAGTGATTTTGCGATAAACCATCAGTTGATAACTGGCTTGACCACAATAATTTTGTCATGAAGGTAAATATATAAAAACTAACCCTTATCCTTCACCAAAGTGTATTTATATATTTACCAAGGGGCCAATTTGAAGGGCAAAGACTGAGGAAAGTTTATGACATTTTGCGTGTGCTTTAAGAACATTAGTTCTATAATATTTCGGGTTAAGGGCGCATTGTTTCAAGAATACATTCATATGCTGTCATACCATAAATGAGTTCCTTGCAGACCCTAGTTACTCTTTGCTCAGTGAGTTTTGCTTGCCGGTATCTTCAGGCACAATAGATTTAAATGTCACCTATTATGCAAAATCCACTTTTGCATGTCTTCTATACATGAACATGTGTCCCCTCTGTGTAAAGAGATTCGCTCACTTTTGGTCCTGATCCATTTATATAAAAACCTGTCTGAAAATGAGCTGATCAGATTTTGGCCACTTTATGAAGTCAGACCGATGTTTTGGCTTGTGTAACCTTTAGCCAATAACCTACCAAGGTAACACCCCCCACCTTATCACTTGAATCTCCCCCTAGAGCACCATTAGGTCTTAGTTCTGCAGGTCTCCCTTGAAAAAGAGATCATTGATCTCAATGGGATTTTACCTGGATAATTAAAGGTTTTAAATTGAATTAGGCACTTTCACACAGGATTACTTTTCCCGTACTTTTCCCTTTTAGTTCCGATAGTTCCTGGGATTTTGCATTCACACCAAAAAGAGAACTTAGTTCATGAGAACTTTTCAGTCCCTGCTAGAGAGCAGGTACTTTTCTGGGGAGAAAAAAGTTCCAATTTCTGGCTGGGTGAATTGCAAACCACGGCCCCTAAAACTCGGAAAAGTTTTGTGAAGCCGCCATAGTATTAGTTGGCATTAGCATTATTAGCATTATCCCTGCGCACCAACGGAGAGAGAATAATTTATGGCAACACAAAAAAAATATGGGAGCGGTGGAGTGATGAGGAGGTATCGGCGTTCTGGCAATTTACTCTGAAGGCTTCTCCCCCAACTCTGGTTTGCGGCCTGCCAGTAAACCCAAATCAGAAGAAGAAGTGACGTCAGCGGCTTTATTTGCGTAATCTTCCCTCAGGGACTTATTCCGGTGTGAACGCCATCTGCTCTTAGTTCCATGGGGGAACCAAGTGCTGGGAACTAAGTACAGCAAAGTACTTGGTGTGAATGCGGCTAGTGTTCTTTTTAACCAAATATCTCGTAGAGGGGCGTGGCACCTTATTTTCATCTAAAGCAGGGATGGGCAACTTTGATGGTGGTGGGGGCCACATCATTGATGTACTGGCCACCAGGGGGCCGCAGATTCACTTGGAACACACACACACAAAAATGCCATGTGTTGTATGTAATTATTAACAAATATACTAAGTCTGACATCTTCATTGACATTTTACAATCAAAGGGAACATCCTCTAATAAGCTCACTAAACAAATATCAGTTCACAGAAATGTTATTTCATTTTTACAAGTGGCATGTTTGTATTGAACAGGTTATTAAACAGTGGAATAAAACTATTTTAAACTATTGGAAAGCACGGGAAATGTGTGTGTATTGAGATTAACCATTAAGATGACATAAACATGAAGTCATGAACACTAACCCAGACAATAGTTGTCTAACTTGAACCTAAAACACTTGTAGCCAGTCTCTGCATTCCCCTTATTCCACAATAATGGGAATGTCAACACAGACACCTGTCAGCCCGCACTCTGCTGTTCCTCAGCGCCACTCCCCCTGAAATTATGAATGAAAAGCGTAGTAATCATAGATAACACGGCAGGGTCCGTGACAGTTTGTTTTCATCTGATTTCAAATAAACAAAGTCTTGGTTTTAAGAATATTAAACTTGTTTTGCCAAATTCAGATGATAAATACAACTTTTAAGCTTGTAAAGGCATAATTACAAGAGGCAACTTAACGTCACAGCAGGAATAACAACAGCCGGTGTTTCTTGTGAGGGTTTCCCCGGGAAACAAACACAATACTGCGTCACAGATTATTTTGCGGTATTTGAAATCATGTACGCAGCTCGCGACGTAACTAGGAGTCTAGTGGACGGTATCAGAACTACAAGTAAAACAAATTAAAAATATATTAAAACTTTTTTTTTTTTTTATTAATTACGTTGTTTATAAATTAATCTGAGGGCCGCAAAAAGAGGAGGTGGGGGCCGCATGCTGCCCGCGGGCCGCCATTTGCCCATCCCTGATCTAAAGTAATAGACAGAGAATCCATGGGAGCCTGCCTGCAGACCTCCACTCTCAGGACAGTTCCGGTGCAGACTGTCACTACCCGATCCGTCACCCTGCCCGATCGGTTCTGCGCATGTGCGAGAGGGTCCGCCATGTTGGACAACTCCGGACGGCAACCCACGATGGACATCTGACACAGTGGCTTTTAGCAAAGCTCAAAAGGAAAACTCGAAAGCTCAAAAGGAAAACTCGAGTGAGATAAGTTATTGTTAAAAGGAAAACTCGCGAGAGATAAGTTATTGTTATTACAACGTGACTTCACTATTATTTAACAACTCTTTTTATTGGGTTCTTTTGTTTGGGGTTAAGTACATTGTCAGAATAAGTGAGGAATGAATTTAACTTCTGTCATATGCCATACATTTTTGCATACATTCACAGTAAATATTTATTCAGTATGATAGCTGTCTAACAGAAGTTAAATTCATTCCTCACTTATTCTGACAATGTACTTAACCCCAAATAAAAGAACCCAATAAAAAGAGTTGTTAAATAATAGTGAAGTCACGTTGTAATAACAATAACTCATCTCTCTCGGTTTTTCTTTTTGAGCTTTGCTAAAAGCCACTGTGTCAAGTGTCCATCTGGTGTTGCCGTCCGGACTTCCGGACCATCTCGCACATGCGCAGTACCGATCGGGTAGGGTGACGCATAGATATATATAAACACTAGATGACTTTGGCCGCCATCTTGCTACAGGCAGTTCTCTCATTCATAACATTATGGTTTACTATTTAAATAACCATAGCTTGCTCAATTTTCAACCAATTTTCAAACGGTTTGGTTTTTTATAAACATCAAAGATGTAGTTATGATACTGCATACTTATAATCATGGACTTTCATATGAAAATAACATTAATCAGATAAAGCAATAGCTATACACACACACACAAGGTATTTATATTTAAAATATTTGCTGGTGTATATATTTCCATTTATTTTATTATATTGTTAATATTTAAAATAAATTATAAAATTAAAATACATTTATATTTTATATATAAAAATCGGTCTCATGTTACCACTCTGTAAGCCAAGAGTTGTTAATTTAGCAATGCCTTAGCTTTAAGAACAGGGACACAACTAATGACAATAGCATATGTTGGTATATTATTTAGATATTCACACCTTTATCAGAAGAACCAAACCAACATAAAATGTGCTCACAGACAGGCCAGTTCTGTCTCATTTATCACAATTACTTTTTGAGATCTTCATATCATCCTAGTTTTGTAAACAAATCCAGAACCTTTGAAATATGTCATTGAAAAAAGACCAAGAATAATATAAACTGTACCATGTGTCCTTTTGTGTCCTTCTGTAGTTCATTTGTGGTTTGTCTTGTTTCACCCCGGCTGATATATCACAAAATCCACTGTTTAAATTGTTCCCTATATTGCCCCTATGCAATATATGCACCAACAATCAATCATCGTCCAGCCTCAGCTTTGGTATTCTTTCACAACCATGTTATGGGTTTATTAGACTGAGCAAACATAAACATATGTGGTGATCCCACGGGTTCTTGTTTGCAGACAGCGGCGATTGGAACATCCGTAGGCTGCACAAAAGTCCGGCATAGTCAGGTACTTCTGTAAACACAAAGCCAGCAAATTCCTGTATCATAATGCAAGATGTTTTTAACAAGCCAAACCACTTGGAAGAAATCATGTGTAACTTAAGTTATGTTGAAAAGAAAGAGCAGTTCTGCCTCTCCCACTGGTGTAAAGTTGCTGGGTGAACTTTGTAATACTAGGTCTCACTGACAGCCTCTTGTTATTAGCCAGCTAATAAATACAACCACATACACAAAGAAAAGCTGCAATTTCAACATGTACAAGCATCCTGTATCATAGCCATGCTAATAATGTTTATAATAAACCAAACCGTTTGTAAATCAGTCAAGATTTCAGCGAGTTAAGAGTATTTTTGTGCAGATCACTCACCTTAAAACAGCTACCATAACGCGAATCAGAGTAACTGTTGACTGTAGCAAGATGGCGGCCAGTCAGCTACGCTGGAAAATCTCCCATGAGCCATCTAGTGTTTATATATATCTATGGTGGAGGTGTCCTGAGAGTGGAGGTCTGCACCGGAACTGTCCTGAGAGTGGAGGTCTGCAGGCAGACCCCTCTCAGAGAATCAGCACTTTTGAAACAATGCACAATCTGTTTGGTATTTCGAGCCAAACACTTCAGAAATATGTTTTGTTTATATCCAAGACCTATAATATGAAAAAGAGTATAATAGGAGACCTTTAAGAATTATGTTGGGCGGTTGAATAACATTGAGTCTTTTTAGTATATTGCTTGTGTGCTGATTACATTAAATACTACTTTATTTATTGTGTAATGTGATCACATGACCCATGCTTTAATTGGTCAATTTATTTATTTTACTGCAGTTTTATGCATGCAAGCATGTCCAACGCAAGTAGGATGACATTTCATTTTCTTGACAATTAAGTCATCTGTTATTGATTAATCAAATTACATATAGTGTATATTTGGTTTTAAGGGCATTTAAATGACTTCTTCTCACTTTTGTAACCCTTTTAAAACATAAGAAACATGTCTTGTTTAAACAAATTGACTGCACACATACAGAGGAAATGCAGATAGAAAGCTTCAATCAATCTTTATTGACATTTGTTTCTATGATTTGACATTAGATTTTTATATAAACTTTCGACACATTCCTGTATCGCCTCAATTCAGTTTGGTCCTATTCATCTGTGGTACCTGCCAAGAGACACAAAAAAAGTGATTGGAAATATCTGCCCATTTAGCAATATGTTTAATTACTAGGTTTGGTAAGGATGTTTGGTACTTACCACACTTATAAAGCTTGTTGATTTTCATCTTGTCAATGCGGCTGAGAGATGATGCCTGGCCCAGCTTTATGTCCTTGCTGTTCTGGTTGTTTTTAGGAATGATGGTTGGGGAGCCATCCTGAGAATATGCAAACCTAAACATAGACATTTAACATCATAATTCATAAACAAAATTATTATATATTGAGTTATCTACATTTAATTATTACTTACATTCCAAAGTGCATGATTGAACCATAGTCATAAGGTAAATCCAGACTGTCAGTCTTGAATTTCTCAAAGTTCCTCAAACGATCTGTTGGAAATCGAAAAACAATATCTTACCATCATTTTATTTTGTTGTTTTTATGTAATAAGTGGAACATCTATGTTTTGAAAAGGTTTATAGAAATGCAGTTAATTCAATATATGCTTTGATAAATCGTTTGTGGAGATTTCATTACTCAATGACACCGCCCTTCCCGCCCCTTTGAAATTACCCCTCCAAATGTTTGGCCACATGATGGTGACATAGTTGTCCCGGTCAAGGCGGGACTGCTCGTGCACAAAGCCCAGAGCATGCATGAATTCATGGGAGATCACTCCAACCCGGAGGCAGTCAGGGCTCTGAAGAGAAACAGTCTGTCTTCCACCACGCGAACCGAGGTAGGACCAACACCTGGATTAACACACACAGCAATAAATATTAAACAACTTACAGTAAAGAAGTGAGTTTAGTGTTGTAACATACAGGAAGAAATACAAAACTAAATTGTAGTTCAAGTTTTAAAATGGGGCTCTTTTATAATTGCCAAATGTATTCAAACAATGATCGCAGGTTTAATAGTTTCCAAGCAAAGGTTCTCACCCAGTCTTTGGCTGGATTTCAACGTAGTCTCGCTGGTGAGTTCGAGGAACAAACCTCACACAGGTTCCTTTCTCTACGCCATCCATTCCTTTCTTTATCATCTTTGTCTCCATTTCAGCTGTGCATTTGTTTAAACAGAATGAACAGACAATTATTCAATCATCACATTCACAGTCTATGTATTTAAGATGAAAATTACTGTAAAGTGTGGTAATTGTTAAGACTTAAAAAACTAAAATAGCATACAGTATTTAGGTGAAAGCGAATATGCAACGTAGACATGTCCATCCACTGACTTAGACCAGAGGCAGCTACGAGCAAAGCAAACTTTAGAGCGCCTTCCAGAAGAAACAGCAATGTCTCCCTCTCTGAGAGTGGTAGAGCCGTCTATGAGACGGGAAGCTGAGACAGAAATCAATTAAAATTATATATTTTTTACACATGGCAAGATGAGGTTGTTTGTCGTGTTAACTACAAAACAATTCAAGTAAAGGGTTTTCAAATTACCTTGAAATTCATTAGCTTTTATGATTTCATCCATTGCTGTCCTATCATCGTCATCATGTTCTGAAAAATTATTTGCCGTCAGCTGGTGCATTATCACTGCTATAACATATTAACATTAGATCAAATCCAAATTGCACTTACCTTTATAGCCAATGGGGCCCCATTTTGGGCTGAACAAAAGTTTCTGCAAAAGAAAAACAGAACGTTGTTTGCAATTTTGTTGCAGTCTGTTAAATGTGTTACAACGCAGTCCCACTCCAATCCCCTGTATACTTACCTGAGCATGTATAGTCGAAAGACAGGTAGAAATCAGGCACAAGAGGATAATCTGCTCCATCTTTACCAGTCTGATAGGTCTTCACTGTTGCCATTCTACCTTCACAAACTCCTAGCTTTATAGGTGTTCCCAATCACTGTCCATAGATAATACCCATGATTATCTCAGGTAAATTACCAGGTTACTGTTATTTGTTTGTGAGCTAGTTTAATCCCAAAATTAGTTTGATTCTTTCACAAACAACAACTCCAACTTGGGGATAATGTAAGGTCTCACTGTGGGTAATAACAGCTTCACTTCAATGACTAGCTTTAAATGAAATGGTTAAATGTTTGGCAAAGGTTATTGAGCAATTTTTGTCTTTGGGTGTCTTAAAAACATACCAGGAGTGTTGATCTTCTATCTACTTCATTACGCTGCTACGCTGCTAATATCACATGATTTACTCTCACAAATTCCAAATGTTAATAGCGTACAAAAATAGAGATGTACACCTTCCTAAAATAGTGGTGGAAAAGAAAAAGCTACCGCCCGAACAGGGACTTGAACCCTGGACCCTCAGATTAAAAGTCTGATGCTCTACCGACTGAGCTATCCGGGCTCTGACACGAACACCGGAAGTGCTCTATTTAAAGCGGCGGAAGGGGTTCCAAAACCCTACACCACACCCCTACAAACCATAGACATATAAAGAGTAGACGCCGCATTGGCTGCTGGGGCGCAAGAAATACGGCCGCCATCTTGGACCGGTCATCCTACAGACATTCTACCCATAGACAGCAGAGGTTTCAAGATGCCAGAGCACTGTGCAGCATATTGCTGTGCAAATCGGCGGACGATTGCGAACAGGGGTCGGGGGATTACTTTTCACAAGTAAGATTCAACATTATAATTGGTTGTATTTTGTAAATAGAATATTATTGTACTGTATTGATGTCCGCCAGCGAAATCGTAGCCAGCAAACATTATCTCCATGGCCAACTGAACTGAGACTTTATAAATCGCTGCTGTAACAAGTGAATGTCCCCGCTGTGGGATGAATAAAGTAAAATCTAATCTAATCTATCTAGGAAGAAGAAGGAAGAAAATAAGCTTGACCTCCTTCTTAAAATGTTTTTGTGTTGACTCTCAAATCTCCCGTTTTTATTTTGAAGGTTTCCCAAAGACAAAGATATGAGAAAGAAGTGGGAAGTTGCTTTGAGGAGGGAAGGGTTCACTGCAAGCGAGTCATCCGTGATTTGCAGTGAGCATTGTAAGCAGGACGAGTTTGACAGGACAGGACAGATTGTCCGACTCAGAGATGGTGTTATTCCCTCCATCTTCAGCTTCCCGGTTCACCTCCAAAGAGTAGGTGTATCATAAGGTTATTAGCATTCATAAATGTAAATATTCTATTATCAATAACAGGGCAGGGTGGTGTGTGTGTGTGTGTGTGTGTGTGTGTGTGTGTGTGTGTGTGTGTGTGTGTGTGTGTGTGTGTGTGTGTGTGTGTGTGTGTGTGTGTGTGTGTGTGTGTGTGTGTGTGTGTGTGTGTGTGTGTGTGTGTGTGTGTGTGTGTGTGTGTGTGTGTGTGTGTGTGTGTGTGTGTGTGTGTGTGTGTGTGTGTGTGTGTGTGTGTAGTATTCTGCTTTTTCATTTTAGCCAGAAAAGGGCAGGACTACGTCTACTTCCAGAAAAGCTGAAGAGAGCCTGTCTGTGGCCCCTCAGGACGACCCAGAAGCTTCAACCTCACACTCACAACCTCAGCCTAATGATGTGAGTATTTCTATTTTCAACATCATTCATAATGGTCCTAGACAAAGTAAAATCTCTCTTGTTTGCTGCCACTCATATTAAACACACTCACAAATAAACACATACACACACAATTGAAGACATGTTGAACATGCATTCCTGACACACACACACACACACACACACACACACACACACACACACACACACACACACACACACACACACACACACACACACACACACACACACACACACACACACACACACACACACACACACACACACACACACACACACACACACACACACACACACACACGATGCTGGCAGTGGCTTTGACAGGTGATGACTATAAGAAATAATGTGGGCCATACTCTAGTTGTGTCAAAGTGATGTGTGTGAAGTGAAACATCACTCAAACCATGTTCATCCCTCTTTCTAGGATCATAGCGATGTCTCGCCTGCTTCTCCTACTGCTCTTAAGGCCAGACTCAATGAAGCTTTAGCAAGAGTGGAGAGTCTCGAGCGAGAGAGGAAGAATGCCATGGCTAGAGAAAAGAGGGCAGAGACCACAGTGAGGACTCTTTTGGGGGATTTGAGGGAAAAGAACCTCATTAATGAAGAACTCAAAGAGAGGCTTGATTTCTACTCGGGTAAGATGAAATTAGCACTTTGAAATTCATGTACATCTTACTCTTACACTCTTTATTAAACTCCTTTGTTATTATATGAAGGGGACTTATTAATTTTTTCTCATACAATTTCAGATCTTCAAATAGACTTGAAGGCAAAGCAGGGCCATGAGTACTCAAAGGACCACAGAGAGCTTGCCCTCACACTCCATCTACATGGCCCAAAGGCATACAAATACCTCAGAGAGACTACAACAAAAAGGTAGTCTTAATGTTGTTCAATTTCATTTTTGGAAATTACGGTTGCAAGTACGTTAAATAGCTACTTCTCAATTTTTTTACAGGTGGCTGTGTTCGGTGGATGGCAAGCCTGGCCTGAACAAGATGATGCTGGATATGCTGGAGAGAAGATGCCAGGACGACCAGGCTAAATATGGATGTGTTTCACTCATGTTGGATGACATGGCCATCAGAAAACATGTGCAATATAATCCACATAACCAGTCAATGTCTGGTTTTGTCGACATGGGTGATGAAACAATGAGACCGATACTGCTACTGAGGCTCTTGTGTTCATGGTGGTTGGCCTACACGGACATTGGAAGGCTCCCATTGCATATTACCTGACGAAGTCTTTGTCACCTGAAACACAAAGGGTCCTAATCTAAATCTAAAATCTAATCTAATCTATCTAGGAAGAAGAAGGAAGAAAATAAGCTTGACCTCCTTCTTAAAATGTTTTTGTGTTGACTCTCAAATCTCCCGTTTTTATTTTGATGGTTTCCCAAAGACAAAGATATGAGAAAGAGGTTCTCAGTCATGCTTTGGAGGAGCCGCATGCACGGGGCATTCGGGTGTCATGAGCAACTTTGTGTAAATATGGTTTGGGCGGGGTGGTGTCATGTTCTTGTGTTTAACTTGAACATTTACATTTTTTATATAGATGTAAAAGTACATTTTCATTTTTTATGACAGATATTCATTTTTACTGATATATAACTTCTGTCTATGTATAATGTATTATTGTTTCTTCATTTTTCAACTTATTAAAATAGCTGAGTATAGGCCTACACAATATGCTTCTCTATCATATATAGACCATTAGTGTTTTTTTATGTGTGTGTGTGTGTATATATTATATATCGTGTGTCTTTTGCAAAATACCTATCATACATAACATAGGCTATCAAATACCAGAATATTCTATTGCTGTTAAGCCTACTATGAATATTAAAATACGCCGAATCATGTGTCCGGTATCATGCCTACATATATGACGTTTGCAGAAACCCCCCCCCCCCGTGAAAATCAGTTTTGTATTCAGCGAGTTATGATTGATAAAATGCGCTGACACTTCATTGCGCCTGCCAGACAGATTACACTGAGTGGAGCGGGTGACCGGTCCAACTCGTATTTTCTTTACGGAGCATATACTCGTGTCTTATAGAGTGTTGTATGTGTACAGGGACTGTAAACTGACCACCAAAGATTTTTGAGTTTTATTTTTGTTATTTTTTGTCCAGGAGAGGCTGATTTCAAACAACTTTTAAGGCATTCCCTGTTTCTACTGGAGAGAGGGTAGTTCGTCCCAAAGCTTGCTGCGCTTTCACCCTCCACCCGAAAGAAGTGACAGCCGCGTTCACACTGCGGTACTTTTCCCACAAAGGTTCATGCGAACTTAGTTCATGCGAACTCTTTAGTTCGCATGAACTAAGTACAGATCGCGTTCACACCAGAAAAAGTCCCTGGGGGTGGATTAGGCAAATGAAGCCGCTGACGTCACTTCTTCTTCTTCTGCTTTGGGTTTACTGGCAGGCCGCAACCCACTTCACGGCGTATACTGCCGCCCAAAGTCCCCGGCCGGAAGTCGGAGTTGGGGACTGGCTTCAGTAGAAGCTGCTGGGACTCCCAGCAGCTTCTACTGAAGCCTTCCGAGTAAATCGCCAGAACGCCGACACCTCCTCATCTCCACCGCTCCCATGTTTTATTTTGTGTTGCCATAAGTTAGTCTCTCTGCGTTTCTGCGCTGGGCTAATGCTAATAATGCTAATGCGAGGATAATAAAATGGCGGCTTCACCAAACTTTTTGGGAGTTTTACGGGGCGTGGTTTGCAATTCGCCCAGCCAATCAGGAATATAGCTCTTTTCTCTCGAAAGTCCCTGCTTTCTAGCAGGGACTTTCGAGGGGGTAAAAAGGTTCGCATGAACTACTTTTAGTACCGGCTCTTTTTGGTGTGAACGCGATCACTAAGTTCGCATGAACCTTTGTGGGAAAAGTACCGCAGTGTGAACGCGGCTGTTTAACTTCAGGTGTGACTACAGACGGTGTTCACTTCGTCACGTAGTGGGAGTGTTTTGGAATTGGGCTTTTACTTCTGCTCTTACACATACCATGACCGCTTTTTCTAAACCTTCCCTTATGTCGCAAAATGGAAATTCAAGGGTAAATTGAAGCTAACGTTAGCTAGCTTAATTAGTTAAAGTTAGCTTGATTAGCAAGGTCTGATGTCGTAGGCTACATCGAAATACGTTATACTAAAGTTGCACATCTCAAAGAATAATGGCATTATATAAAGAAACTGCTTTGACAACTTGCCTAAATGATAGTATTGACGTTGGATAAATAGTATGTTACCGTTGTAAGTGACTTCTCGTTGAATTGCAGGAGCGGCAGACCAGAGAGCTACAGCATGCCATCCAAGAAAACAAACGCAAACTGGTGGATGTCCAGCAGAAAAGACTGCGTGCCGAGGAAGACATAATTCACTGGTAGGCCTGACGTTACTTTTGACCAAGTATTTTACGTTAGTTTGTTGAAGTTTAAATTAGTCTCCCAGGATTAAACCGTTTGTCCACCTGAGGCCTCCCTGTGACGTTGTAGGATACGTCACTCAGTGTTTTTTCTCTCACTATTTTGATATGCCCATTTTGTTTTTACCAAGTTAGCAACAACTTCACACAAGAAAACATTTCATCATCATGGTTATATTTTATTTAAAAATCAAATGCATTATAATTGAAACGGCAAGTGGTTTTCAGGAAAGTTAAGTCAAGGGCAAGCCCTTAACTTACTTTATAAAGATGATTTGTGTTAATTGAGTGTAATATCTTTATTTTCCATCTCTGGTAATTATGCACTCATAGTATGCAATATGCTTACCAAATGTAAAGACACAGCAACCTGTCAATTACACTTTTTTCACAGGAACATTTTGACTCATTGCAGAAAAGGCAGAAGGGAAACAAACTGCTTAAATTAATAATAGCTTGGTTTGAGTAAT
This sequence comes from Pseudochaenichthys georgianus, assembly GCF_902827115.2. NCBI lineage: Eukaryota > Metazoa > Chordata > Actinopteri > Perciformes > Channichthyidae > Pseudochaenichthys > Pseudochaenichthys georgianus. The sequence continues at coordinate 24,721,154 of NC_047523.1, read as the reverse complement.
TGTCCAAAAAGTATGGTTTTTATCATAGCTATTCTATTACTGCTTTGACAGTGTCACAATGTCTGCCACGAACAAGGTGTATTCAATGTGTTTTTTAAGGAAAGGGACACTAATTTATTTGTACACAATCAACCTGAATTGCTCTTAAATATCCATACCTGCTACACAACAGCTTGTAGTTTTATTAAAGGATGAATCAACACTACATTACATACTACTATACATTATTGATTGTGTGTTTATATTTGCTTAATGAGTCTTGTTCTGATTTGCAGCAAGAGAGAAATGAAGAAGAGAGCGGTTTTGATGGTTGAAAAACATGAAGTTGTTGATGCATTGGTGACATTTGGTCATCTGCTGCAAGACGAAAAGCACCTTTCTGAACAACTGAATGGTCAAGCCTCTGCAGACAGGTAATGTGTTGTTCTATGAGCATAGGCAGAGCAACTTTGGATAAACCTAAATTGATGACCTATAACAGAATGATTTGACTATATTTATTATCTTTCAAAAATCAAAGGAATGATTTGCAGGAAAGGAGCGAGCGCATCACAAACAAGGCAAAAAGCCTCGCTGCTGAAATCCTGGAGGTGAAAGAGCGTCTGGCAGAGGCAAAAGCTCGTAATATGGCTGGTAAGGAGAGAATGGAGAGTGTCTACAATCTGGTTAACTTGTATTTAATAACAGTAGTTTATAATATTCTATCTTTCCTTTACCACAGCACAAGCTTTGATTCAAACTCCAACCACCAGATCAAAGAGAAACCAAAGGAAATCCAAGTGAATCAAAATTATAATGTTTACAGATTACAGGCCTATTTTTTTTATTGCATTTGATATTTAGAATTGTTGTATATATTTGTTGTTGCACCTAATAAAGTCTCTGTTCTAATATTGTCTCACAAACGCTCCTATTTAATAAATGTGTACCTTTTCCTCCCACCGTCAAAATACTTCATTCAGCAGTAGAATATGTCAAAAATAAAGAAGATGTATTAGTTTAAAAAGCCAGTGTTGGCTGGTGTATCAGAAACCTCCCAATAAATACAGACACAAATATACAAGTGAGTACAATACACAATGTAATCTATACATGGCCACACATATATATATATATATATATAATTAATTATATCTTCTTAGTTGATTTATATTTTGTAAATAAATATGCAAAGCAACATTTAAAGGAGAAACATTTAAATGTTCTTCAAAAAATATAAAGTGAATATAATATTTTTCTGTACAAAGTTATTAAGTGAACGTATTTGTATTTCACCACAGACTGTTGGGACAATAAGTGAGTTTTCAACCTTTGCTCTGTGGACGCCTTCTCGTTTGCGGTTTTGACGCTCTCGGGCTTCCGTAGATATGTCATGAGGAAATGCAAGGCAACACATCGTTAGCGCTGCTCTCCGTGACACCCTTTTATGGTAAGTGTTTGCTATTTTTAAGTGAGTTAATTGAAACTTCCACTAGTTGTAACACACTATTATAACTAGTAGAAGAACGTAGACATCGTTAAATGAAGATAATGGCTACTATTAGTCACTACACGTGTGGTTCAAAGAGCAGATGGTCACAGTTACATCAGCTAAGATAACGTTAGCTTTCAGGATATAATCAAACTGTTTTTTGTACGCCAGGTTATTACAGTAATGTTGTCAGAGCTTAACTAAGCTCATAACAACAGGTTAATACAGTTAATTATTGAGGATAAATGGACAATGTTTATCTGTTTTTATTTTTCTAACTTTGCAGGTGATGTGATTTTTTAAAAACAACAATGACGACGAGTTACGAGCATCACTCCATCTTTCACTTGAGCCCAGAGGATGAGGCTTTCATTGGGCTGAGAGAAGTGAACCCCATCCTGAAGCAGGCTGTCAACACTGATCCAGTCTCAGACAGTATGTGTGAACTGTTGCTGTGGTTTCTGTTGTAAAAACAAGTAAAATACCTTAGTTTTCTGTTTGTTTTGATACCTAACTTTGTTTTTTTTTCTCTCAAGAGTTGGAAGACAGATCCCCAGAGGATGACAGACAGCGGGAGTCCAGTCTGGTTAGAGAAGTGTCAGATAAGATGGTCTGCTCAGCCTGCAAGTGCCTTTTTATCAGTCGTGAGGAACAGGTAACAGACAACTACAAACTCTTGTCTATTGAGGCTTTCTACCACTTAAATAATGATCTGTTAATGTACTAAATACTGCACTGGAGTATGGGTTATCATTTGAGTAAAACATGTTTTTTTTTCTTCTAAACAGACTGAGCACTACAAGCTTGACTGGCATCGCTTCAACTTGAGACTAAAGATTTCAGGAATGCCGCCTGTAACAGCTGAGGAGTTTGAGAGGAAGACCGGAGCTGGTAAGAAAACCAAAGTCCGTAAAACCAAAGTCCAAAGCGATGGTTTCTTGTATTGTTTGTTACAATTGTTTGATTTTCCGTTCTTGCTTTACAGGAGACATGTCAAGTATCTCAGGCTCAGAGTCCGATTCAGATGAAGACGACTCGGATAGTGAGAGTGGGGGAACGAGCAGCAACGTCACTGGCACAGATAATGAGAGCTCAGTTGAAACCAGTTTGTTTAATGGCCGGCACTCCAGCAAGGTGTTTTTCCAGAACTCAGCCGAACAATATCTATCAGTGTACCGCTGCATTCTGAAGGGAAAGGTGAGCAGCAGGTACACTAAGTACCGTACGGTTTGTGATGTGTATTAAGAGACTTGATTTTTTATTTTAATTCATGTTCTGTCTAAATATTTCAGTCAAATGATGAGCTAGATGCAGCGATCTTCCTGAAGGCCATAAGTAAGAACACTGTGTGGGTAATTCTCATGACAGGTGGAGGCCACTTTGCTGGTGCTGTATTCCAAGGGTGAGTGGACAGTTTTTTTTGTTTTGTTTGCTTTCAGCACCTGAGATTACACACCAGGGTTGGAATGAAAAGGAAATCTGTAAGCATTAGCCCAACACAATGTATTTATTTGTACAGAAAAGAAGTCCTTGAGCACAAGACTTTCCACCGATACACAGTGAGAGCGAAGCGAGGCACGGCTCAGGGACTCAGAGACTCTCAGAACCGCAGCCACACGCCCAAATCTGCAGGAGCTGCTCTGAGGCGATACAATGAGGCGGCGCTAGTCAAGGTAAGATTATAGTAAAAAATAAGAGACAAATATTTCACCAACAGCTGATGTTACTGTGCTGTATGTCACATGGCTTATAATGATCATCCATGAAACTGATGGTGCTTTCTGCTGAAAAACATACATTTAGCTAAAGAACCAATACAGTTCTGGTGAGGGTAGCCATCCTCCTGACAACTGTGCTTACTTTTGTGAGCCACATTTATATAGCATTGGCGCTGCTTATTCTGAATAAGAATTTTTATAAAGTTTCCTTACTCTCAAAGGTACGTTTAAAGTGATCAAATACTTAGTGTAGGATAATTCCCAAAAATGGATAACAACAATTCTGCTGTTACATGTACGGTTCCATTTATTATTTGTCAATGTTTCCATTAGAGCGTTTTATAAATGATAACAAATCTAATGTTTTAAAGTGAAATATGTTGGCTTAGTCCATTCTTGAGTTTTTTTCTGCACACACAATTAAAATGTGCGGGATCAAGTTTTTCATGTGCACACGCTAATGTTTTGTATAACCTTTCGCAGGAGATACAGGATCTTCTGGTCTGTTGGGCTGAACACCTAAAGGAGGCTTCTGCCATATTTGTAAGAGCACCCAGCTACAATAAAAGCGCCTTTTTCGGAGGCCGTGCTGCTCCGCTGGACAAAAAAGATCGCAGGATCCACACCCTCCCCTTTCCCACACGCAGGGCAACCTTTCGAGAGGCACAGAGGGTACATGATGTGCTTTCAACTGTCCATATTTACGGTAAGCTGAATTATATCTCTGGAATAATGACATGTTATCTACTAATTCTCATACAGACAGGGTATAATCAATACTGTTTGCTAAATATCTTGTTGCAGCAAAAGACACAGACATGACTGCAGTCTACAGTCCTTCTAAGAAGGCCTGGAAGAAATCCCTCAAACGAACTGCACAAATAGATAAAGGTCCAGAGAAAGGTAAGCATGTACAATGTGGGCCTGCACTCTATTGGACTATATACAAAATACCATGGCACAAATACCCCTACAATAATGATTTGAGATTTACTTTCTGTTCAACTTTATTCTTGGCATTAGCGGAAGAAAACCATGATAGCTCTGATGAAGAAGAGGGTGGAGAGATCCTGCTGGAGATGGTGGAGCAGACCATAGGAACTCTGGACCTTAGAGAGTATGAAATCTGTCCCTCCAGGCACAGGAGGAGAAGGAGGAGGAAAAAGGAGGAACCCAAGCTGCCTATTGAGGGTAGGTCTGCTCCAGTGTAATGTCACATAGATGGATGTAGCTGCTTTAGAAACCTGAGGAATACTTCACATCACATTCCGCAAGGTTTATGACATTTCAACTCCATGTTTGACAGAATTAAGTAACATAGAGGCAGATGAGGAAGTTCCAGAGGAAGTCCCAGAGGATACACCAGTCGAAGACACCCCTCAAGAGACGCAATCAAAGAACAAGAGGAAGAGGAAAGCAAAGAGTACAAAACAACTGGAAGGTAAATATGTACTCCTAAATACTATTGTTTATCATGTTGCACCTGTTCCTCAATCGTACAACCTGCCACAGCTGTAAAGTTTGAGAAAGGTATTATTTATCTCTCTGTGTCTGTAGAAAATGCTGATGATTCCTCGGAGTATGGCCTGAGGGACGAAGTGTTTACAGCCTGTAAGGTGGGGGATGTAGACGCTCTATGTAGACTCCTTCAGCTACCTGGAGAAACGTCAGAGAGTCAAGAGCAGCAGGAGAACAACCCTCTTGATGTGCAAAGTCCTCTAACGCTCCTTAATAAGCCCCTCGACTCCTCGGGGTTCACTTTGCTGCATGTGGCCTCAGCAGCTGCCCAGAAGGCGGTGGTCCGGCTGCTCCTGGACGCAGGGGCAGACCCAGCTTGCAGGTATATTAAATAATATAATTACAGTAAAGGTACAATCTTAGTGTTATCATTTGCGAAAGTGATAACATAATTTCTGCAATATTCCTTTACAGAGACAACAAAGGGCAGCCCCCTTATATTGTCGCCACTGACAAAGACACAAGGAATGTCTTTCGCAAATACATGGGTGAGAATCCTGACAAATATGACTACAGCAAGGCACAGGTAAGAAAGTACCACGCTAACCTTTATACATGTACCCCATTTCAAATAAAAGAGCACTTGTTTTTAACACTTGCACACCTCAAGGTCCCTGGGCCGCTTACAGCAGAGATTGAATCCAAAAAGGCAGAAAAGAAAAAGGCACAAAACGCGATAAAAAAACAGCGAGAAAAAGGGCAGAAGGAAGAAAAGAGGAAACAAGAGTTGGAGGCGGAGGAAAAGAAGAGGTTTGCATCTCTGACTGATCGGGAAAAGGTGAGTTATTCTCAGTTTATCACTGATGTTCATGGTATGATTAAACCTCTCGAGGTGTTAACGGTTTTCTCCTTGGTTGTAGAGAGCTCTGGCAGCTGAGAAGAGGTTAGCAGAGCAAGTAGCTGCCTCAGGAGTCTCCAATGTCAAGTGAGTCCGCTAGAGCCATCCTCTAATTGATTTAGCAGGGGCTTCTACATTTACATTACTGGAAATAATGATGGCTGATCTAACAGGTGCTTTGTTAATATGCCTTATTGTTATTTCCTATTTCTTTGGCTTGTATGTATGGTGTCCATGCTATAGAAGAGCGCCCTCATTGAGTTATGTACTAGAACACGTATGTCGAGTAGTTTTCTCCTAAGGCTGGTATATCAGACACTGGTGAGGACCTAGATTGCCTCTATGCTCAAATCAAAGTGCTTTTTAAAAAAAAAAAATATATAAATGTCACCTAAATTTGCTGTGCTTTTTTGTTTGTCTTTGTGCCCAGGAGGTGCTGGTCGTGTGGAGAGTCTCTGCTTGAGAAGGTCCCATTTCAGTACCTGGAGTATTCGTTCTGCACCCCTCGCTGTGTCCAGGAACACCGTAAAGCCAACACAGTTCAAGGCAAGACCTAACAACCATAAAGAATAATAGAACCATAGAACACTAAATCTTAAATGTGAGAGAGCTACCTCATCAAGACCAGAAGTGGATTTGTGCAGCGTCGATGCAGCATTGAAATCTAATATGGCTGTCATGCCGGGTGCTCGTTTCATTTTCAAATACCAAACATACATTTTAAATATTTTCTTTTTTTTGGCAATGATCTCAGACAACTGGATACTGTATGCCAACTTGTAATAAATGTACTCTTTATTCACAGTATCTGCACCTTTTGGAGAAGGTTCAAAAGCAAATATAATAAAAATAATGAATACTGCTTGTTTATCACTGTCATTTTTCCAAAGGCACAAGTGGCAATATTTGTGTTCCAACAGCTGAATGTAGAGACCATATTTTGGGACAGATCCACAAAAGGCATGTGTAAATCGGACAAAAACAAACAGCTTACTTCTATAAGCACCCTCAAAGGGGAATAAAAAAAGAAGGCCTCATTTAAACCGTTAAACCATTTAAGATTATTATTTCCATCTCCCTCTGCAGAAAAAGGCAAATTAAACTCGGCTGCTAAATATGCATGGCCGTATTTGTGCTGTAATATTGTTAGTTGGCGCAATATCTTTTGTGAACCTAGATAAAGGACAGATGGCGGGTGTAGAAGATGGAGCTTTCGGTGGCCGCAATACATTCTTTGTGAACTCCCCCCCCCCCCTCTGTGCTCTGTTAAGGCTTTTCAGCAAGGACATTGAGCTGAGGCCGGTCCATGAAGAGCACCTGTAGGTGAGCTGGGGCCCGCTCCAGTTCCAGCACTGTGATGTTGTTGGGCTGGGTGGTGCTGAGCAGGGGTCCGGGAACATAAAGAGTCTGCTGGGGGCCCCTTGCTGGCCAGTATCGTCCCAGATTCATACCATTGATCCAAACCTGACCCTGATTTAAAAAAAAAAAAAAATGAATGTATCACTGTAATCATAAGGTAAACCAACATAGGAAACAAAATTGTTACCTTTGTCCATTCATTGAGCTTGAGGAAGGTGTCCCAGGAAAGGCCGTTGGGCTGCAGAGTCCCCATGTAGATAACTGGTCCAACTGAAGGGTCTTTCTGAGGGGCAGGGGAGGACTTTCCACTGTCTGAATGAGGCCAGCTACCGGTGATGGCTCCATCGATGTCCAAAGGGTAGATCTGCCAGTCAGTCAGGATATCTTTCCCCAGGAACAGGTTGCTCACGAGGCCCTGCAATACAAACAGTCTTTACCATCTAACACTTTGTGTAAGCACATTTTGATTACACCTAATGTCATGTTTCATAAAGCATTGTGGTTTGTGACCAACCCTAACTATCAGCGACTATCACTGGTTTTATGGCTGTCTATCCTAACGTTCATGTGTTGGTTATGTAATAGCAAGAGATTCCATTGTATAACTTTAATTGGAGAAAAACTGGTACGGAGAACATTGTTTGAATCCTTTCACTTTATGAGAGTTTGAGCACTCGAGGGGCTCTTATTGTTATACAACTTTATAATTGTGTTGTTTAAAAAAAAAAAAATGATGGTTCTTTTATATATTTAGTGACTATTTTTCAAGTATGCAGGCTTAGTTTGAGGCTAAGAGGTGATTATTTACATCAATACTTTTTTATTTGCTGGCCTTTATTGAGGCCAAAACACACACAAAACAAAGGATTGATTACTATGAGTTTTACCAAGACAGTATTGAGGTTTGTGGAACCCCAAATAATGTGAGAGTAAAGACAACAAAATGAAGAAGTAATTGTGGGAACCAATACAAAAGATATGGGATTAGACATTGTTTTCTTGCCTTATAGTCATTGATCTTGCTGCCAAAGTTCACCCTGCCCATGTTCTCAATGAGGATGTCCAAAGTGTCCCCCTGCTGTCCAGTGACGTTCATCACCAGCACAGTGTCTCTCTCCAACAGACCCTGGAAAACCTTTTCACACGGACACACACATCATGAGTAAGAATCGGAATTTCCACAAGATTTTGTAAACAATCACTTGTGTTTTCCCTATACCTGAACGGAAAAATCTGATTGGCTAGACAACAAAAGATCATTGTAAAGGCTTACCCCATTGACGGACACATATGCACGGTCATGAACCCCATTCAGTGGAGAGATAAGTGGCGTGGGCTTGGAGAGGTCCCAGGGCAGCGTGGTCCGATACAGCATAAATCCATAGTTCTGCACACAATAGACATGACAAGTTGTAGACACAAACAGTCTAGAAGTTCTGCATGTTTCAAGAGGTTTACTGCACTAGTCCCCCCTCCTCTATTGTGGCCTTCAGACCTACACCATACCTGCTTCATCTCTTCAAACGTCAGAGGATGCTGCGATTTCACCGGCTCGGCAGGTGAGATGGTGTTCAACAGATCGCTGACTTTGCCAACCTGGGAAAGAGTTGAGATTAACTACGGCAACCTCTGGCATCTTCACACTTTTTTTCCTTTCATTTTGGTTATTGGTAAATAACTGACAGTATTAAAACTAATTAAAGAAACACACATAAAAAGGGAGGGATTTAAATTGTTAAACTTTAGGACGGCAAATACAATTTGAGGAGATTGAAAGCTCAAATTCAACTTAGTCCAGAAAGGAATGCCAATTTTTTTCAAAATCGTCGGCACCTTATCAAATTATAGACCAGAGTTCATTAAGTTGAGTGCTCTATCACATCTCTTGTAACGTAACTAGGAGGTTTTTACAGTTTATGCGATGTAGCCTTCATGTTAACATCATAAAAGTTTTGAAGTTATAGTTATACGTCATATTTCTTCCTCGGAAGCAATATGGCAATATCACCTGCCACAAAACATCTGATAGAGCTTGATAATCTAACAGCTACAACCTTTGTGTCTCTACATGCTTATTGCTCTTTAAAAGCTGAAATGATATTACCTTCTTCAGGGTCACAAAGCCATAGGCAAACTTGGGAGTTGCTGGTGGCATGGGGCCAGAGGGAATATCTCTAAACTGTGGAAAGAACAGCGATGCATTCGTCATATGTTAGACATATGAACCAATGTTATGAACCTCAGTGGGTGGCGGTTCGATCAGTGGTACCTGCTTAATGACGTCTCGGATGGCCAACAGCTTCTCTGTGGGGTCTCCTGCCTCCGACAGCGGGGCATCGTAATCATAACTAGTCACTACTGAGCGGAACCTCGTGTCGTGATCAGCACCTTCAGGGAGTTACAAAGAGATGAACGCATCATAAACTGAGCTTTAATATCCATCAAAATCGTGTGTTCAACTGAGATTATCCAACTGATTATGAAAAACCAAAACACGTACCATTCCAGTAACCAAAGTTACTGCCTCCTTCAAACATGTACCTGATAAGAGAGAGGTAGACTGAGTTACTTAGCGGGGGAAACCTGAGCTCATTACATGGAACTTATTCACCTCATGGGAGCAGTTCTATATTTAACTGCTGAGTGATTCATTTTAAGGAAAAGGCTGGCAATAATGTATATCCATGTGATTTGATGACAATAACAAAATATAGAACAATGCCAGGAAAGTGTTTACAGAGAAGAGGAGACATACATGTTGACGTTGGCCCCTAATGTTAGCATTTCTGCTAGCACTATGCTGACCTTCTGAGCATCAACCACAACATGCTGATCCCCCCAGTGGTCCAACCAGCCAGTGTAGAACTCTGAGTTCACCTGTAGCATAAATTGGAAATACGTTTACACCATATGCTCAGATTGATGAGTTAATACTGCATGTTCAAATCTGTGGATCAATGTGTAACTAACCAGTGGACCTTGAGGTTCAAACCTCCTTTGCCTGTCGAAGGCATTGGTTATGTTGGTGTCTGTATGAGGGGAACAATTGTACAAATTACATCTTTGCGCATGAATAACTTCAGAAAGTAAACAATGTTATTATGGTTGATTATTTTTGACACAGTACCGACCTGTTCCAAAGTCAACTGTAGCATATAATCCCTCCAGAGTCCCACATTTCATTTCCTTGTCTGTGTTTCCATCGGTGGTGAACAGGACTGTGTCTTCTCCCAGAAAGAAGCGAAACAGTGCCCGCAGGTGACGCATGTAGTTGTAGTCACAAGCAAAGTAACTTCCATATTCATTCTCCACCTGAAGTCCAAGAAGGTGATTAATCATCATCAATTGAAATTCAAATCAATATTGAATTACTAACTTATAAACTTAGCAACAGAACGCTCTACCTGGACAGTGATGATGTTTCCCCCGTTGATATACAGCCACGGCCTCATTTTGGGCAGAAGAACAGAAAGCCAGTTGCTGACTGCCTGGACATAATCTGTATGACAAGAAAAAGCTAATTAATGGAATATTTTGTTGCTTTTTTTAAGACAAAAGGAAACAAACAGTAGGTGCATATTATACCTGCGTCAGCTGAGCGGAGCACGATATTTGGTTTCTGAAGTAACCATGCTGGCAATCCACCCTGATATTAAGACAACATTTTTGTTTTAACTTATTTTTCAAAATAGGGAACTAACTTTGTTTCTATAGCTGTTCAAAAGTTCAATTTCTCACCATTTCCCACTCTGCACAGATGTACGGTCCGGGGCGCAGGATGACCAACAGACCTGTCTGATTAGCCAGATCCAAAAAATGCTTCAGATCTCGGTCCCCTGTGAAGTTTTGGACCCCCTGCACCACTTCATGGAAGTTCCAGGGTACGTATCTGTGTGGAGGCAGAGTAAATTTACAGAATAGAAAGAGCATACCTCATAATAGAAGATGTATTTACAAATATGATGTGTTGAACTTACACTTGGATAGCATTCAGTCCAGTCATGTACATCTTTAGGAGTCGGTCCTTCCAGTAGTACCTTGGGATCCTGGAGTAGTGAATACTGCCTGAGATGTACTGAAAAGGCTTTCCATCTTTCAGGAAACAGTTGTTCTTGTAGTCTATAGAGAAGGAGTTTTCTCCAGACACCTGAGAGAGATGGCATGTTCTTTTTAAGTTGTATTTTAAAAACAGGTGGAAGTCTGCATTCACTCTTTAATTTCCATCACATACAATCAGTGGTGGAAGGAACTAGAATGTTCTCAAGTACTGTAGCCTACTTAAATTAAATGTGGAGGAAGACCTACTTGTACTCACTGTTTTCCTTTTAGTAAACAACATTTTAAAAGGGATGTACATATTTAATTGTTTTACTTTTATTTTATTGTGAAGGCTTTCATCCCTTGGTCCCTCTTACATTTAGATTAATATTATAGAATATAAAAACAAATGTTCTATTGCCAAAATGTGCCATAGTGTAATATGGTGAATTCAGGATTTTTTAAGTATTAGAAGTAAAGATGTAAGAGTAATCTGTTGTCTGAATAATCTTTGAATTGAAAGAGTTTCCCAAGTATTAAACAAAGATAAAATGGTGTACTGTTTCTACTTTAAGTGGTAAAACCAAACACATTGCAGAAATGACAGACATGTGAGTGATCAGGTGACTTTATTAATTCAAGAAGTCAACTTCCAGGTTCTTTCTTACCAAGTTTCCACTGGCAGATAAACAGGCGAGGATTACTGCAACGAAGAGTAACACACCAGCAGCCATGTCCGCTGCCTTGCTGCGAAAAGTGAAGCTAAAACTAAGTCATCACTAACAGAAAGTATTAAACTTCTACTTCATATTAGAGAAGCTATGCTGCATACAGCGCTTTAACGGCATCAACGTACTGCCATGGCGTACTGCCCGCTAAAGCAGTGTCACGTGATTCTCGTTGGGTATCTGCAGGGTCCTAAAGAGCCCCTCAGACTCGTCCCGGCCGTATGTACACTAGTTTACCCGGAAAAACACGACACACTTAATTAATAGTCCTCTATTTCTTCTTTTGTGAATACCAAATAACAGAAATAATTGATGAAAATGGTTTCGAGATAGTGAAAATAAGTATACCTCAAACTTAAAAAACGATTTACAGTTTGACCTATAGATGTCGCTGTTCAAGCAGAAATTGTTCCGCTGTTCTAGAGAAAAACAACTGAAATAAGTAGCACTTTAATTCTTCTGCATATGTCCATCATGTTATGCAACAACTTTAAATCTGGCTAGAGTGTCATACAGGTCAACAATACAAAATGATAACATGTATAATACAACATGTCCTACATAACTGTGTGGGTTAAGGAAAACACTGAGAGCCATCATGTGATATACTGCTGTCGCTATACGTGCTGTCATACTATGCATTATGTAGCCTAGGTAAAGAACAGTTCCATTGTGTTTGGCATGGCAAGGTAACAAAGCAACCAGTTCAGGAAAGGTTTGCTTGATTATAGCTGCAGGACAGGGCCCTTCCTCTGTCCGTCTTCCATGTTGTCTGAATGATGGTTAAAGTTCAACATTTCATCATTTCATTGTTATTCATAGGCCTATAACTTTTAAAACTGGAACCCTGCAACCAACACTTTCATTTGTGATGAGAAAGTATATTTAAAAAGGATAATATGAAGTACATTTGCAGTTAATCTTCTGATCACATGAATGTCTGCTAATGTCTCATTCCTTTAAAGAGCACTAGATGGCGCTTCAATGCCTTAATGAGGACCAAAGTAAACTGTGATCCTGCCAGAGATGAGGCCATTTCATAGTTTTAGAGTGGTAAAAAATATCGCTTTATAGGCCTACTAAGCTTTATTGAGTTTCTTCCAGTACACATTAATGATGGCGTGCACATCATTATGGTTCAAGAAAGTAGGGGTTAGTTAAGTGGTATTGGAGTAGCTGGTGTTTACAGGAACACCAGTTTATGTATCTCTGTTTTGCAAACAAAAAGCAGTCAACCTGGTCAATTTGGGTTGATAATCCCTGCATCTGCTTGCTGGCCTGTCATTGTTTTCATATCTAAACACACACACACACACACACACACACACACACACACACACACACACACACACACACACACACACACACACACACACACACACACACACACACACACACACACACACACACACACACACACTTTTCCAGATGTTTTTTTCTCCTTTTTCCAGTCCCACCCCCGCAACAGTAATGAGTGTCCATACAATAATCTCATTTCCTGCACTGCCTCTTTATCCATCAATCTCCATTTTAAGAAGATTGAAAGGTTGGGTGCGCACAATTGCTAATGGCAACAGATCTAAACTGCAGATAGGAGAAATACTATGGCTCTGTGGCTCATTAGCCCACTGTCAGACACAGTAAATTGTCCTGGGAATGAGAGGAGGAACGACATACATGGGCCTGTAATTTGGTTATGAGTGTGATAGTGCCTGAGGAGAGCTTGTGAGTATCCCATCTTTGAAGGCCCTGAGCTTGTTGAAAATGGATGTTTAAACCGCAAAAAAAAAAATCAAGTGACTAATGCACTGAGGACACCACTTACTTTGATACTTTAGCAAGAGTGGAAGTCTAAAGGAAGTGACTGAGACTATAAACCCCTAAGAGACTCTCATTACTGCAGTTGCAGACATTAGCAAATGAGATCAGGTTGCATTCACTACATTGTAGTTTTTTATACTCCTTATTTGACTTGCAAAACACCGTAGTTAGCTGTTTAATTATTGCATAAAGATACAGACCAGACCTTCCTATGGAGAGGCAGAGGCCTGTCCCTACTGTGATGGAGACACAGAGAAACACTCACCCTAGGGTCGGGCGTCACCTCGATGAAGTCATCTCCCCTGAGTCTGTAATTAGATTGAAGCATCCCCTCTGCCCCTCCAACCCTCTAAATAAGCCCTCTTTGTTGTTTCTGGCAGGTGTATTCACCCACCCCCACCTCTACATACCTTCCACCTCCCGGAAATACAGTTCAGTTCATTTAGAACAGCTGATGTTAAAGGGGCACACCAATTTACACTTCTTTATATGGAATATTACGCTGCTTTTACACTATTGGGCCTCTTCCTTAACACTTTGACAAGCGCTGTTAATCCAACCATCAACATGCTGGTTAATGGACAACCTGCTCTACATCCTGAGTGTAACTTTGTCAAGTCTGAATTGTAACCAGGACCTGGGTTCATTTTTTAGACCTGATAAAAAAAATATAACACATTTTTATCAGATAGTAAGAAAGTAAAAAAGTTTGTGTTTCTAATTGTGACGTTTGTCAGGGAGTCAAATGAAAGTAGCATTATGGGAAGGACCCAAGGTTTTGTGAAGCTTTGAGACTATGTGTTGGCCCCAAAAGTGTGTTTTAAGCTCAAAGTTCACCAAATTCAAAATTCAAATACTGCTTATGAAATAATATAATACCAGGAGCTATTTTGCAACTTTTCCACTGGAAATTATGAAATTAACACTTTTACTTGTGAAATAGTAGCAGTAGCGTACATTGTGGTGAAGATTTCAATACTTCGTCACATAGCCTACAGAGATAGGCATCCTGATAAATTAATGTTTTTTTTCTTTCATATCTGCTTGCAAAAATGTGCTGTCTAGAAGCTGGTTCTTTCCTTATTGCATTGAACTTCATTGATTTTTTCACCTTTTTTTTTCCTTTTTTCCCTGACACATTGTCAATGCTTTTGTGTTTCACACATTACCTCTCCCAGGGAGGAAATGTTGTAATAAACTCTCCTCCCATAATAAGGACCACCACTGTCTGTCTTTGCAAATTCTGAACATATAAGGAAAAGCTTATTGATTAGTGATTCAGGGGAAATCTGAATGCTGAGCTGTCTGTGATTCACACCGTTGAATCATATGATATGAGGCATTGCTGCAGAATTCCCTGCAGGTCTCCATATCAGTCCCAAGCTCAGGATATAATGAGGAATGTACCGTCTCTGTTTTCTCAGGCTATGAATGGCCAGTGAGTCAGTGCTGGGCTCACTGATGCTGATACTCTGGACTCTGAGAGAAAACTGTGCTGAGAAACTAAACAATAAACAACAACATCCCAGTTACATGACAAAGGTTCAGCGGCATGTTATAGCTGAGTTCCCTCAGCAGTGGTGTGCATCCTTGGCATATTTTTCCAGTTCTCTTAAATCAAAAATCCATAGATAGGTACAGATATAGGAAATAAAGTACAATGTTATTGTGGGAGCATTGTAATATGAAGCTTTATAAACAAACAGGAAGTTGACAGTGCGGGGGAGCATGGGAAGTGTGTGAGCTGGGCCTCATTCCTCAGCCTATGGTATGTGTTTGGGGTGCAGGCATCTCTGAGGAGGAATTTTTGTGGTCAGAAATGTTGAAATCCTGCTGCTTGAACCCGGATGACCATTTTAGCTGATGGATCACAGTGATGAGAATCTTTCTTCTGCTCTTCCACCTACTTTTCTAGTCATATGTTGACTGTCAATCCATAAACTTTCACTCATCCTTTTGCTTTATTTCAAGCCGTAGTCGCAGCAGCTACTTTGGTTACTACTTACACATTGATGTACCATAAAGGGCCCTCAGTGTTTTTATTATTCTGTTGTGTTGTCTTTTACCTTTTAGTCCTTTACACATTTCCTTATTCATCCAACACAAAACAATACATATTTTACTGAAAATATGTGTGGTAATTGAATCCACAAATCCATACTGCATTACTTATATGTTTGTCCCATCACCTTGTGCCCTCTATCATATAAACAGAGACATTGTAGACGTAGGTGTGAGTAATGCTTTCAATTGGAAACCTGTTGGCTCTGTGGTGTCACAGGATCCGCAGCATAATTTAATAAATGTGGCACGAGTGTTTGTCATCGACCAGATTTACACATTAATGTAATGCTGCCAGCGAGAGTGATCCGATAAAGATTGAATCGCCTTTGTTTATGATATTGTCAGATGTTCTATTTTTTATCTCAAAGTCCACGTTCTCCTCTCACCTCTTTCCATCCATCTTACCTAAACTACATTTGTTTCAATCAATTATAACCTCTTTGTTTGCTTTGTTCCCTGAGTGTGTCCAATAATCCACTGCTCCTCTGACACAGCGGCCCCCGCCCTGAAAGACGAATAAGCAATGACCACATCAATTTCATTAGTGAAATTCAACAACAAGAATCATTACATCATTAGTCTCATGCGTGGCTTGACTAATCTTCTAATGTGTAGCTTCAACTTGACATGATATCCATTGACACAATGAAGCTCTTCAACTTGTTAAACCTAATATTCATTTCATATTTTAGACCTTTCTTGATTTACATAACATTGAACTCATCTTTCTCTTGCGGTTTCTCACTTTTTTTTTCTTTAAGCATAAACTATAAAAAGCAGATGGTTCCATAATGATATAAATGATCAATGCTTGTTCTGTTGGCACTCTGGATTCAGGCAATCATTCATGGGTGAGTGCTATTGTACGTCATCAAACCTACAGTTAAGTGATTATCATGGTCTGGTTGTGACTAACAGTGCATGGCTGGGTAGAGACTTATCAAACAGTCACTCTCAGTCAGCAGGACCACCATCACATGTGCTCAAGCCAGACTTTCCTATTATTGTTATTCGAAGCTGCAAAAGGGTCCTTCAACCGACCTGAATGACTTTGCCTGAGGCCTTGTCTGCTAATAGGAGGGTCATCACAACTGTCTCCATTAGTCCTCCAAATACACAACTCCTCACATGTCATGCTCCTCTTTCACGCTTAATCAGACGTTTAAATAATGGAGTCATTGATCTGAATTGGTCACATTACCCTTGCTTGGTACCTCAGTTGGAGAAGTACATTTTTAATGTGACAAAAAACCTCTGGCTCTGTTTGTTTGTGCCACTTAATTTGGCCATAGAGACCATTTCTGCTGTCACAGATATCAGATCTCAAATGTACTGCATGCTGTAATAGCAGGACGTGGGAATGGTTGTACAGTAGGTCTGTGTTAGTGTTGCCTTAGGGCTCTTTATTTGACAGCCTATTCATTAATTAACTGGCAAGCATTTTAAAATGTTTTTTGTTGACATAACATATCCCTACAATTCTATCTTCTCTTGTTTTTAGTGATGATACACTGAGCTCCTAGTTGCATTTGTCTCTCTAGGACTGATAAGTGGAAGGTCTTGAAACAAAAGCGAACTTTATTTAAAAGGTCTTTTGGAGGCTCCGTGGACCTCCAAACGCCAGGCGGGATCCCAAGAAAGGGTCAGAGAATGGAGAATGGCACTCAGGGCTACGAGAAAAAACTCTGAGAAACTCAGGCAACGAGCTTCTCAACCATGGCACGCTGTCCACCTCCATTTGAGCCTTTTTGAGGACAGCCTCTTTGTCCCTTTTAGCCGAGGTTCTACTCCATTCAGCATAATGACACTGAAGAGTGTACTCTTGGGAGACCAAGTCCAAATAAAAATAAAAATCTGCTGAGTCCATTGTTCGTCGGTTCATTCTGTTAGGAATCGTGGAAAAAGGTAGGACCCAAATGCAGACTACAAAAAACGGAAAAAGGTCTTGAAACAAAAGAGAGCTTTATTTAAAAGCAGATGTCAAAACATGGCATTACTTGAAACGGTAACAGAAAACAACTACACAAAAACTGACCGTGAGAAACATGGAGGAAGACCGGAGAGACAACCAAGAAACATGACGTGAAGGGAGGACAAACAAACAATGAGACAAGACTAAATACAGGGAGGGGTAATCACGAGACAAGAAACAGCCGGGCAGGGGAGGCAGAAACACAAGGGCAACAGGTGAACACAATTAGACAATCAGACACACCAGGGAAACTAACGACAGGATAACAAAACACAGGTGGGAACAGAACAGCAAAATTACACCCAAAACAAGACAGACTAAACTAAAAACGTGACATGACATTAGGATTGTGACAATAAGTAAACATTATGGAAACACATCTCATGGTTATAATTTTCTGTATAAGCCCTGAATACCTGACTCTCAGCTGATCGTCAGTCTGTGGTATGCCTGGTATCTGCTTCAGTATGTTCCTCAGGAATGTAGGGTCACAGATGATATTTCAACCTCCTCCATTGTTTAATAAAAAACCTTGAAAGACACTGCACTTTTTTAAATACTTCCCTGACACTGACTGTATAATTTACAATAAAAATGTTGCTTGGTCTTTTGAAACAAAAAGAGATTGTGTTCCTCTTTTCAATGGGGAGCCATTGTCCAGTGGTGATGGTCCACCACTTGTTTTGAATGTCGAGTTCCCTACACAACCTCAAAAGCAACGGTCACACTTCACCTGCACAGTGTGTACCCCTATTAAGGATCAAACCAGCATGTAGGCAGTTGAGACCATAGCAGGAGTCAACAGCAGGGCCTATGATCCCCGTCCCTTCCCCCGGTCCCTCGATGACCAAATGGATGTTTTGTTTTTGTTCTCTTTGTCCTCTCAGGTAGGGTGAAAGACAGCATTACTTTTAAATCACCGCTCTGCCTGACAACTTGCCACTGTTTTCATTGAGGGATCAAATTAGTGACTGAAACAAAGAGCAGTTCTTTCACCATTGTTTGGTTTTGGCAAATGTGTTATGAGCAATGCTTAGTCAGTGCAATGCTGAATATCCACAGAATGCCACCTTGGCTACTCACAGAGCTGACATTCATTCCTGATTTGAGGGTAAAATACTCTCCCTAATGCTGCTGCCCATTAAGGTTTAACAATCACAAATCCCCAAACCTCCAGCAAGCACACTGTTAGTACTAAACTGTTAGAACTAAACTGTGTATGATGAGAACAATACATGACTGTGCGACTATATGACTTGTGAAGATAGTCATACAACTGAATTCAACCAACATAAGCAACATATTTACTTTTAAGAACATTTATAAACTTTATCAAATAGACTACAAACTCATATGCTGGAAATAGCAATTCAATACATTAAAGCTAAGAAAACTTCACTGGTCCTAAAATCATTACATTCAGAAATTCAAAAAGAGATCACCCTAACATTATTAATTTGAGGATAAATCAAAGAGCATTAGCTGTATGCTAGTTATTACATATATATGTACTGTACTGTAGGGTTAAACTGCATACTATTGTAAATACATCAACAAAACTCCATCAACACATTTACCTTGACACCAAAACTAGAATATGAGAATAACGTCAGAGTAAAGTAAATCCAACAGGAGCCAGTTTTTTAGTAATAAACATTATTAAATACATGTCATAGAATGAGTTCTGCCATCTCGTGCCACACAGTCAACACTGTTACATAACAATTGCTCCACATTGCCAGCCTGGATCTCTTGCATGACTATAGATTAGATTGACTATCCACAGGTCATAAGAGGATGGCTGATCTTACTGGCATAAGGTCACAGATTAAAGAGCTTGTGCATTTCCCTTCTGAATTAATTGACGACCAGTACGATTCCATCTGTTGACTGTGGAGAAACATTTGGATAATACAACATTTCTGTTAAATGTACCAGCATGAACAGAATTATGACATGAAGGTGATTGTTTACTCTCACAAGGTAATTATTATAGCAGAAGTGAGGGAACAGAAGTAGCCCCCTCCAAAGAAAATCTGACTAATTTGGAAACGTTTCCTATTACAGTTACATAACCACCACAATCCACCACATAGCTGGGCACCCTGAGCTAGCTACAGCTAACATATGTACAGGTCTACATCTACATTGGCTATTTCGAACAAATAAATGCTAACTGCACAACCAGACCAGCAGAACGTTTCAGTACTTGACACTTTGAAATAAACTATAAACTGCATTTAAGTCGCCTAGACAGTCAGTTTCTGGACATGCCTGAATTGTGCAGCATTGACTAATGGCCTACACTAAAAAAACTGCACATGTCCTGAATACCACCCCACTTGGTAAACAATCATTGACTTAAACAAAGCAGACTTGCTCCCTCTGGTCTGCCTCTTCCTCTTCCTTCTCATTTTATTTTTCCCAAAGGAGGAAGTCTAAATAATGGTTCTTATGCTCAATCCATCACATACATAACATTCATGGTTAACTGCGATTAAATTCACTATGCTGCAAAAAAATGACTTTGCAACAATTCCTGCATTTGTTTACATCATCCTGTATTGCTAAAGGAGTAACCGTGTGTGTGTTGAACAGGGGAAATGTGCACATCCTTTAAAACCATCAGGCCCTATGTAGGGTTGTACACAAAGAGGGCGTATGCTGAGGGAAGGGGGGGGCTGTGACCCTGCAGGCCCCGCCTCTGTGCATAATGTGCCGGGTTCATTGAAACGAGCAGACAGCAGAAACACAGCACCGCTCAGGCTTCACGGGACACCCAACAAACGGTGAAGAAAAACTCCGAAGTGTAGCAACACAGGACTGAAAGATGACTCGAGAGTTTTGAGCGAGGGGACGGAGGGAAGAACTTTTCTTTATGCTAGCGACGCGGATGGAAATAATTTGGGAATACAGCTTCCTCTCCTCCTCTACCGTGGTACCCTGAACTCAGACTACAAAGGGACGTGAGCTTTGGGCACTCAGTAATAATGGATACATTCTTTATAGAGGTAAGAAACCGCTTTGCCCTTACTTAAACATTGTTTTTGTCTTTGCTCTCTACTTTTAACGTGACTTTTGTCATTATTTTGAGCACTCGACGGTCTTTGTTTTGTTGTTATGCTGTGCGCGTGCCTGTCCATGGCTGCTTTGAGATTAATTTGAGTTTACGCGTCTGTAAAGTGTTGGTTGATTCATCTCCATTAAGAACATTTATTCTGCTGTGTTTGTGGTCTTTTTAATGCTTTCCCCTACATTGAAATGCCAGACTATAGCACTGGGCTGGTGTACAGGATGCAGCTGTAATGGGAACTGTAACTCCCTAACAAGCCTCTGTTACAGTATTTCTGTGCGTGATTTTGTAATCTCTTCTTTAATTCAACTCAGATAATCTTATTACTGAAATACAAAGACAAACAGGACTCATGTGACAGCCTCCTTGTCATTATCTTTTTCCTCCTTTGTAGCTTTAGTTCATAATAGCCAATCCAGTGCCTGTAAAGAAGAAGAGTGTGTGCCCTGCGGATGTGTCATCTGCAATTCAGCCCACACACACAAAACACACACACAGGGTGGCTGTGGCTCAGTAGATAGTGTGCTGGACTTCGAATCAAAGGATAGCAAGTTCGAGTCCCACTGCAGTCAGCATGTCGTTGTGTCCCTGGGCAAGACACTTCACCCCAAATTGCTCCTGTGGGGATTGTCCACAGTACTGAATGTATGTACGTTGCTTTGGATACAAGCGTCTAACAAATGACATGACACACACACACACACACACACACACACACACACACACACACACACACACACACACAGACAGACTGTGCAGAGACTGGCTATAGGTCTGCTTTGTCATCCTCCTCTGACTAAGACGAGGGCACTCACAGAAAAAGAGACAGTGTGTGTTGGTGGTGGATCCCTCCACTCACCTCCTGTATCTCTACAACAGCAGTACTCCGCCTCAGATGGTGAGATGATCTGTGACTCAGTGAAGGTGCAGTGTGTCTCAGAGGTGACTCCTGGATTATGCTGTTTCAAGCAGATAATATCAGACTGCTAGAGGATGTCATTCGTCCTTGGACACAACAGTGATATCTGTTTGACCAAAGCTATACATTAAAAGTATTTAAAGAGGAAGGGATTAGTCCAGGAGAATAACTCACCCTTAAAACATTTTACATGTATAATGACATTAAACGATTCTATTCTATTAAAAATGGATGGAGAAATTCCTGAATTCATGTAATTTTTTTGGGGTAATTCAGGTGTCACTCAAATGTATTTACTAAAGATGCTAGTTTGACTTTAGTCAGCAGTGGAATAGGAGTATCTGGGGTGGTTGTTTCACATTTGAATGAAACACTGCATTAAAGTAAATGAACTGTTCTGGTTTTCTAAAGGACTTTAGGGTTAAGGAACCAGATTCCTGCATTTATCAGGGAGACCAGTGTGGATTTAATTAAGCAGGAATTTGGGAAGTGAAGTAAGACGAGGATTAAACTCGACTCAGGATAAATCTTAGACACAATTTGTTTCTGTGCATCCAATGAATCAATCAGTTGGAGAGATTACAGGATGTAGATGTCAACACATACAGATATCCTTTTTTCGACCTTTGCATTATACTCTGCCATTTGATCTGAGAAGAAACAGAGTTCATTTGTAGATGAATTCAAATGAACGCTGACCAGTGTATCAGTTTGTGTTGCTCTGATCTAATCTAGTGTCTCGAGTCAATTCCCTGCACAAGATGACGGCGGGGTTAGAAAGTAAGGAGTGGCACGGGATCATCGTAAAAGCTCATCCTGTCCCATCAGCATGGCCTTTTCCTCTCAGAGGTTGACCCAACACCATAAATCCCTCAGCGAAGCCTCCCCTCAACGCCCAGCCCGTCCTCTTCATAGACATGGCCAACTAAACACACATAATACCTGGAGTCTCTTTTTCGTGCCCTCTGACTTCTGCCAGGAGGCTGGGCTTGGTCATCGTGGATTTCTTTGTTTAAACGTCAGGGCATCCCTTTATATTCCCACACCTGTGGCTTTGTGTATGCGTGTTTAAACATAGAACCCCTTAAATATGTTATGTCTTTCTGGAGCATCCTGTTGAGGAAGTTATGTGCCTTTCTAAATTGGTAATCAGTTCCTTTTATAGCAGCAGCTGCCGCACACTGTAAAGCCACATGAGGACCTCTCAACGCCCGGTAACTCCTTCTCTACATAACACACTGAATTCCTTCTCTTAAAGATACTCTGACACAGGGAATCCCAGATTCTCAGCCTTGACCCCTGACATTCCCGGTCATAGGCAGCCTGTCATCCATGCATTGTAGAGGTGTAGTGACAAGGCTTTAGGTTTCACACCATCACCACCGCCCAACACATGAACACATTCTCCCCATCCTGAAACATCCGTCGCAGCTCTATGCTGTTTATGTCTGCTGCTTTGAAGCCGGAGCCGTGGGCCGGCGTGCTCGGTAAGCATTCTGTGTTGAAATGGGTAACGTGAGAAAGGCCAACCGGCTTCGGAGGGTGGACTATTTCTCTACCCTGGCTCTTTTCTGCCCAGTTGTCACTTCCTCCAGCTGCCACTTTAGAGAGCTGAGAACCATCGCTCTTAACGTCCAGCTGATGGAGTAAGGAAAGAAGTCAGGAAGTTAGGTTAAGGAAGGATGGAAGGAATGCAAAGCTCAGAAATGCCTAATGATCCTACATTCCTTAAACTGTTCCCTGTCTTAACCTATAATTAAACTAATGACATGAGGGGGCTTTGAAACAATGCTGTAGACAGGGTTGAAGTTGTGGTGAACTAGCAGCGGTGGCTGTTTGAGAACAGAGGGAGGTATTATTAAGGCAGTGGTTTATGTGTGCGTCAGCAGAACTCCTGCAGCTTTGGTACAGTCTGGAGGTGGTTTAATCTGTCACAAGAGCGCTGCGACTAATTACCAACAGGCATTGTTTGACCACACACCAAATTACATGGGTAATCCTTGCTGATAATGACACAGATGCTTGGTGTTAGGTAAGGCAGTTAAGGTTGGGGAACCACCGCTTAAAATCCAAAACGTGAGTCAACTGTTTGCTAAAAGTCTGATTCGAGCCTTTTCACCTCCTTTGCTTGTGTTTGCATTTCTTGTGTCTCTATCAGTAACCTGACCCGGTCTACGGGGAGCTCAGTGCTGTGATAACCTCCCGCTAACACCATGCTGTTGATTTTAGCTTAAACATGCTACATCACCAAGCTTTTCAGACAAAGCCACCAATGTATTTGTGTTGATAAGGGGAAAAGAACATCTTCATCTCTCCACACTTTGTTCACAAATAATGGGTTTCTGAAAACGACAAACGATTCCTTTAATTCCTCTTCCTTTTAATAGCTGTCCTTCACTGACATCCAGTCTGATCCTGGTTGGCATACCTCATTGGTCCCTCTCCTCCAGTCTCTCAAGGTGTTCAACAGAAAAAGTCAACTTTATGTTAACAAGATTCAGCTCATAAAACATACTTAACGATCAATCTACTCTCCAACACCCATCCTTCCTTCCCATCCTCCGTGTGTGTGTGTGTGTGTGTGTGTGGGCGTGTGTGGGCGTGTGTGGGCTGTCCTGGGTGTGTGTGTGTGTGTGTGTGTGTGTGTGTGTGTGTGTGTGTGTGTGTGTGTGTGCTGTCCTGGGTGTGTCATTCTCTGAAATATAAATCACCTTAGGACACTTTAGCAAATCACACATCTTTTGTCATTGCAACAAGGCTATGATGAAAGAGAACATCATCGACCATTGTCTGCTTTATCTGTAAATGTAAAATAAAAATGAGGCATGTTTTGTACAAGCAGTAAGGTCACCCTGGACTAAAAGCAGCTCCTGGTTTGACTTATTTGCCCGGTTCAGTATCAGAACAGCAGGGACTTTTAATAGTATGAGTGGCCAATGTCTTCAAGGACAGAGCTATATATATATATATATATATATATATATATATATATATATTGGTCTTCTTTTCTGAGAATAAAATGAGTACTCCCATGTCTAAATGTGTAGCTTATCTTAAGACAAAGACTAAAAAAAGACAGCTTGCATGACTTTGTCGATACACATACAAACAGCTTCAAAGCGCACTAAATACAACATTGTGTTCTTGTTCAACTTCTTGTTAGACTGCTGACTCATAGCCTCAAATGTAGCATGCAGTGCACAAAGAGTTGTCTGTATTTTCATTTATCTTTCGGCAAGAAAACAAACAAGCGCATTTTTCAGAACGATTCTTTTTGTATTGAAATACTACTTTTCAGAACATACTGATCTGCGAAGATGTCTGAATGATTTAGCTGTCATATGAAGTGTGTGGCCACTGTCTGTGTTTTAAATCTCTTTCTCATGTCTCTTTAAGATTTCATATTTATAATGCTCCTGTACATCTCCAGCAGATGAATCCGGACTCTAAACTCCACAGAAATCAATTATTTTTTAAACCAGATTACCGCGCCGTGTATTTCTGCTGGTAATATTCTTACATAAAGAACCAACGTTACTCTTCATCACGGCTTCCCCCTCTCACAGTAATAATAAATGGATGTCCGTTGGCCTTGACCTTGGCTGCCCTACCTGACGGACACAGAGAGCTGGTAAATCCTCTCAGTTCAAAGGTTGTGTCTGGCAGCTTAATAACAGCCAACCTGTGATTACTGCTCCCAGGCCAGATGTTGACTTTCCCTTTTTAGCCCTCTATGATTACTGCGCACAGAGGCAGCCAGGATGGAGTATGTCTCCACACACTTGCCTCCATATTAAATGTTCCTATGTGTCTAAGTAAAATACATTGCATAACCACAGGAGAGCATGGCCTAAGGTGAAAAATATTTAAAAAACAGTAAAATTGTTGACTACCTCGTGATGAGGTTGCCGCTACGGGTGTAATTTCAGGACTAATTGCAGGAGGAACACCCCGCCGGGCCTAAACACACATCTCACAGTGCATGAGCATAGCCATGGCCTGGAGAGTCTAACTGGCACCTTGGTGCTTACAAGACGAAAACAACACAGCATGGCACAATCCACAGTCATGACCTGTTAGCTTTCCCATCCAATCCCAGTCTGTTTATTAGGGCATGAGTGTGTGTGGTTTGGCCTGAGGTTGGTTGTAGGATCGTACACTGAGATACTGACAGTCGCTGTGGTGAAATGTTCAGGTGTTTCAAGACGTTGAGTTTGTTTATTTCTCACACTTGAACCCAGCCTTCATCCTCCGACCCAGTATGAAATTACCTCCAGATTTCCGCAGCATGTAAGAGGAGGTAGAAGTTAATCTTTGTTTATCCGTTCCTGGACTGAGGCACTTGAACAATCTAATGCTGCACAACCTCATGCATATCTCCAATGTGTCCAATCGATTTGGACCGTTACGACATACTGACCACCAATGCTCCCTCCCTCCTTACCATTATAATAAATTGAGAGCTTTAAATGTCATGTGTGTGCTTGTGCAGCAAGTCTATGGAGGTACTGCTCTGACAGTATTGAAATATGCATAATTTCCATTATCGATTAATCTGCCTACTCGGCTTGCTACAGGGGGGTGATGGATTAATCATTTGGTTTAAAATGCAAAATAATATAAAATGAAAATTTCGAATCAATATCTCAAAGCAACTTGTTTATTCCGATCTGTGTGTTTGGCCTTTTTTCTGAACTTTATTGATTTAATTCATCACAATTGACAACGTGGTGAGGGAAGCCCAGAATACATCCAGTTGTTCAATTTAGAACATTATACCACCGAGAAAAAGCAAGCACACCAGGTATCTCAGATCTGAGAAAAAAGGGTTCCTGCCATTTATTCAATCAATAATATCCGTCCGCAATAACCACATTTCTAGACAGATACAATATGTGGAAGACAGGAGGGTCCCCACGAGCCATATTAATCAATCTGGCACTGTGTGAGGTACGAGCGAAGGTCAAAGGCAATGTAACTGGAGCCATGACGCCTGCACTCAACCTTTACACCCACTGACCCGTGCCCAGCTGACTCTTAACACACACATGCTCAGCCTCTGACAGTCCTCACTGAGCAGCATTCCTCAAATATCTCTGGGACCCCTGCTGTGTGACTCCAAAACAGTCCTCACATGAGCTCCGAGAGGGTGAGATGTGTAGATTTCAGACGGGAGTAGGGATGCCAGGTGGTGATATACAGTCATGTAGCTTAGCTCACGATCCAATCAAACAGGCAGTAATCACATTATGCTTGCCCCTGCGTCCCATCAGAGCTCTGAGCACAGGGTCATACTGATGCTTTGATCACTCTAGAACATGGAAGAAAAATCATGTGCACTCATGATAAGGATGCAAAGCAGGAGTCTGTGGCAGAGTGTCAAGTGCTCCTCTTCTTCTTCTTCTTCTTTCTGGGCTCCTGCAGACATCATTCGTTATGCTAATTCTCTACAATATACTCATTAGCAATTTAGCAGATTAGCTTCAACAGATGATGACAGAGGGAGGGGCTTTTTAACTCCTCAGCAAGACAAAACATACAAACACTACCAAATGCATGCAGGCACCCTGTTCTTACACACACACACACACACACACACACACACACACACACACACACACACACACACACACACACACACACACACACACACACACACACACACACACACACACACACACACACACATCAACAGAGGTTAAAATATTGGTTGACGAATCTATGAGTCAATAGTAAATAATGTTTTGATAATCAATTAATGGTTTAAAGTAATAAACAAGTATTTTTCTTATGTCCTCTGAAATATGAAGATGTCAAGCTTGTAACGGTTAAATATCACAATAGACTGAATATTTTATCTAAATATCTCCAATAAACGTTCATACATTTGCTTAACCTGTTAGATCAATGGTGAAACTCCATGTAGTATGCTTAAGATTGCTTGTGTTTAGCATGTGTTTGATTCCCATTAACCTAGTCACACAGTTGCATTCATAACATCATCATCCTCAGACGTTTTGCTCTAACAAAAACAGTCTATGAATATGCAAATGCGACTGGGTTAACTGGTGAGGCGGCTGCCTCAGGGCCATCTTTCTTTAAGTCTGTTTATATCTTCCTCAGCGGGGGTTCAGGCAGCTCCTGGGAATCAAGGACAATTGATGAAACACGCCCTTTTTTCCCTCTGAGCACCCCCCCCACCCCAGACTTGGGGAAACCCGGCTCCCTACGGGACTCCTCCTCCTCCATTAGCTAATCAGCTGCTCCCTCCATCATTAATTCATACGTCGTGCAGCACAGATGTTGAAGGTTGCCGTTAATCATCTGATTTCTCCCTCGGTCACACCCCCTGCCCCGCCCTCACCCCCTGCCGTGGGCACCAGCAGGCAGACCTTACAGTGGCAGTGAGGACACAAAGAAAGAAGTAAATGTAACGGGGGCTCGCAGAAGCACTCTTGAATTTAATCACTGTATCATTAATTTATTCTTTACACTGGTTAGTAATTATATACAACATGATGCCAGACGGGTGCAGGAGGGCTTGGAACATTTGTGCGAGAAATATTTCTCAATAAGCTCTGCTGAAGAGCTCTTGTGAACGGTACGTAAAGGTCCCATGTCATGGCCATTTCTACTGATAATAATTCCATTGTTGAAGTATATTAGAATAGATTTATATTTATGGTGCTGAGGGGGCTGCAGCACCCCCATCTGCGAGGCTGCACTAGCACCCGCACCCCCCCAGCGCCTCACAGTTTCGTCGCTGAGAGAGTGTGTGTGTGTGTGTGAGGAGCTCCACGGATTGGACCAATGGGTCCATTTGGGTATGGTCACGTCACTGTTCCCAGGAAGAAAAAGAGAAATCTCCAACGAGGCGTTCTGGGGCAGCACAGACAGGTATTTTCTGTGTTAGAGTTTTACTCGCTACAGGGTGTACTTTGAGGGTTTGTGACTCTGCAGACCGTTTACATGCATACAAAGCTACATAACACACAAGGGGACGGGTAATAACCGGAAAAGCATGACATGGGACCTTTAACCCATGATTTGCCCAAAGCAGCTGCCCAGAAGAGTATTACAAAGTTACAAATATGAAATATGCACTTTATGTGGGCGTGCAGCTTTTGCCCAAATTAAAAGCTTTTGGCCAAAGAACCAGAAGGACCTTGTCCCTGATTCCCCTCCCAACTGCAGTCGGCCCATTTTTTTAATCTCATAGCTACTTGGCGTATTTGTCCTCGTTCCACGCAATCAGCATGCAGGGGATTTCATTCAATCCCTAAATGTGGCTAAGCTTTTCTCCCTTTTGATGGACAACAGCAGTGCACTCCTGCATTGTTACCTGTTTATTTAATACATTCCTGTGCCTTTTATTATTGCCCACATCTTTCCAATACAACAATAAATATGCTGTCTTTATTCTATATTAAACTGAATATTCCTAGATTTTGGACTGTCGAAAAAGGACATCTCCTAAGATTTAAGAAACTAGGATGGATATGTTTTCCTTTTTTAGACTTTTTTAGACTTTGTATAGCCCTAAAAGCAGGGCAACCATCCCGCCAGTATTCTGGGACTGCACATCTGTCCCAGTGAGGTCACAAAGGTTTATTGACTCGGCCTTATGGCTCTCCTTTTGTTATGGTAATGCTGTCACTGACCTGTTGTTTGAGGTGGAAATGAAATGAAGGACCTTTATCCTACACATATTTATAAAAACGATATGTATTTTTGAACATCTGCAATGAAGTTGAGGACGTCACTCAGAACTTTAAAAATATAATGAGAGCAAGCACACCCGAGAAGGACAAGTGAAAGACCAATACATTCCGGTGTTACGTTTAACTTGGCATAACACATGAGATGCTTTTCAGGAATCAACTTGTCTCTTAGCCAGGCTTTAGTGCTCAGGCCAACCCGCAGCACTGCTGTCCGCTGGGCAGCCGTTTACTCACCACCCTTTAAAACCATTCTATGATCCAATCAATGGTCTTATCATAACTAATTGTTCATCTGTGTCCAACTCAGGATGACTTAATTAGCTCTCTTTTGTTCTGTCTGATACGATCATCTGATACCGACTGCGCTCTTGCTACGTCAGACAGCAGAGAAAGAGCCGTTGCACCTTGTACTGTGTTAGCGCTTAAATATTTTAGGCCCATTCATTAGAAAATCTCTGAGCTGGATGTCATTGTATAATCTACGGAGACTCGAGCCTCAAACTCTGGTTGGTTTAGGTGGGTCGGGTTACTTGTATCAGCTGGGTTCTGCCTCAGCAGTGCTACATGTGCCCAGTGACATGCAGCATTAAGAATGTGAAATGAGCTTGAGCTGGAAATGTCACAGCAGCAGTTCTGCTTTGCTTTTTAATGGGGCTGTTAAAACAATTGGTTACCGGAGGCGCGGTGGTGGGGGTTATCTTTCTAATTAAAACCGGTGAAGGCTGTGTTCCATTATAACATCACTGTACTTTTCTATTATTTGTCTGCAAGCAGTACACACACAATCTCACTGGTTTAGTCAGATTGGTTGGTGTTGCAGCAGCAGGTGATTCAAGTTAAGGGGACTTAACTTGAGCTGAAACACGTGTCCCTTTTGCGTCCCAGCTGGCCATTGTTTGGGATATTTCCACCTGGTTAACTTCTGAGCTCTCAGTCAGAGGTGGTTGCCTTTTTCCTGACTTAGTGACAGAGCTCCTGAGGATGGAGGGGTCAAGGGGGAGGAGCTTTGGTGAGACCATCTGTTGCTGAGACAATTCATCTCTACTTTTATACCCTTCAGGCACACACACGCGCTTACAAAGACACAAACAAGTGGACAAACACTGTTGGTTGTCCTGGAGAAAAACACCAATTGTTCCACCAATTGAAATGTTACTCGCTGATGTTTACCGAGACACATTCCTGAGTTGATTTAAAACAGATCTGAATATCCAAATGTTTTCAGGATGTTGTTTTATATTGTGTTCATTGCTCACAGCCAATAGTCTTTATTACAGAGGGCATGAAAGTCTGAAGACGTTTGCAAAAAAACTTGATGGATGCCTCCTCATTCTGCTTGTGGCAAGGTTACACATTTAATAATCGTATAAATGTAAAAAGGTAAATTGGTAAAGCAAGTCAAATTTAGGATCATCTTCTTGCATACAATCAGGGGGCAACAGCTTTGAGAGGGTAATGGATATTAGAGAACATTGGGGTGCCAGAGTTGTTCATAATTTACTGACTTAAGTTGATTAGAATATTTTTTACATTTTGGCTACAAAAGATTGTTAGAATCGAATAGGTGTTCTTAAAAAAGAAGCTAGTTCAGCGTTTCGTCTGATAGATGACTATGATGTGGCTGTTTATGCACAATTAAGATAATAGTGGCTGGTGGGCAGTTCTCCAGAGACCGGCTCACGGCCCAGATGCTGATGGAGGAAGCCAAGCCAGAGTTGGCATCTTTATGGCCCAGCTGGCTGGCTTTTGGTTTTTACCATATAGTGTTGACTCATTTAATTAACTGGGAATTTTTAGTTCTCTGAATTCTTGCACCATTTGCAATGAGCGTGCTGTGTGGTGAGTTGTATCTGTCAGTATCCATTAAATTGTTACGGAGCTTGTCTTTGTTTATGGGAATGGAAAACCTCTGAGACTCTGACTCAGCACTGAACCTCTCAAGTCCTGGAAAATTGTGCTTTAATATTTGCGTCACAGAAGTTGAAGCAATACGGCGATGTGGTGTAGAAACACATCCCACTGCTTTTCGTGCCATGGCTTGCCCACTGTTTTACCACTGTGTAAAATCTCTTGTAATCTTTCTTTTGTTACTACGTATGTTTCTTTATAATGTCAGCCCCAATGCACAGAGCCTCTAGAACAGGGGTGTCAAACTCAAGGCCCGGGGGCCAAATCCGGCCTGCGACTTCATTTTATGTGGCCCCGCAAGAGCTTGCAAAGAATATAATACGTTTATTATACGGTTACGTTCCGCTTTACAGAAGCAGGTTGCCCATAAACTACATGTCCCACAATGCATCTCGTTTTGTGACATGCGCACTGAAGAGACTTGCAATTATTTGCCCTGGACTTCTGCTTTCAGACGTAGTTAAGTTATTATCCTATCCGATAATAATCCAATTCAGAGGCAATAATGTAATATAATACATTATTTTATATATATATTATATATTTATATATGTATTTTTATATAGTCTTAAAGTTACAACCGGCCCTTTGAGTGCAACCTTGATGCGAATGTGGCCCGCGATGAAATTGAGTTTGACACCCCTGCTCTAGAACAACGAAGAGTACCGGCAACATTCTGCTGAGTTCAAGTCCCTGTGATTTCCAGTTACATAACAGCAGCTGATCTTCTTAAATCTATAGAGTAAACACTATTAATCTCCTCACTGGACCTCTGCAATTCACGTGAAGCAGCTTTTCCCTGAATAGGCCATGAATGCCAGGCTGGTACCAGGCAGACACTGTCGGCCGCTGGTGTGGAAATCACCAATCGTCTGACATTAAAACGGATACAATCCACGTGCTGGAGAATGCCTCTGTTATATTTGTGTCCTGATGTTTCTGTTTGTCTGCCTCTTTTTCCAGACAATGGAAGGCGGGACATTATCAGGTGCCTGCACCCTTCCTCTTTCCCCTCTGCCTCGCCCCTCCTCTCAGCCTCATCCTAATTTACACGACCACCTTCATCCCACTCACCGCTCTCCCCCGTGGTTTGAGAGAGCTACATTTAGCTGCGCTCCATTAGCCGACTGGAGGAGAAAAAATGTCCTTGATGATGGAAGTAGGTTTACAGACTGGCTGGTTGGACTGAGTGACCCTTTGTCCAAAAAGGAGGCCTGCATCACAGAATAAGAAGAGAATAGAGACCAATCATCACTCTGAGCGGTGTATCAATTGCATTTATTGAATGGTAATTCTTTATTGAACCAATTTCCTTTTTGTTTCTGGGATTCAGTACCATTAAAGCAGATGATGTTTCATGTAAATATAGAAGCTATTAAACAAAAGCATCTTGATCTTTGTTCTGACCCTGGTGGCAACATGTTGTGCCCCACGGATGAGTGTGTGCGCATACGTGGCAGCCTGTTGTAAATAGTTAATGAGGATTGATGTCTGAAAGTGGTGACCTTGTATACGGTTTCCTAGTGGAATCCATGCATATTGATCTGTTCAGTTTTATGCTCTGTTGGACACACAATTCCCTTTGCTGCGTGTTTCCTCCGGCCACTTCAATGGTGGTGATGATTGATGGTGTTTACTTTATGAAAGACAAGCTTTTTACAAGAGAGGATGACCTACAGGGCACATCTCTTCAAAGTGCACATCCTATTCAAAATGTTTTGTTTTGTTTTGTTAGTACAGCTGAAGATATCAATGGTGAGATTGAACATGCTGCAAAGGATTGTGGGTTAATTAGCACCCAGGCTTCTTAAAGGAAAACCTTGACATTTTGGGCAATACACTTTCTGGCTTTCTTAAAATCCGAAAGTTAAGTGGTAAGAACACTCTTATAACCCTTCATAACATTACAAGATGTCATGTTTCAACCCTAACACACCACACATAATATTTGAATTGGTGAGCTTTAAAGATAAACACAAATGTTGTTACCTTTTTAAAGTAGAACAGCTGGGCTAGCTGTTTCCAGCATTAATGCTAAGCTAAGGATCTGCTGGCTTCAGCTTTACATTTAATGTACAGATATGAGTGGTATTATTTTTCTCTTTCCTAAAATGTAGAAGTTTAATTTGAAGGTCAGAGTTTCATTATCAGATGATTTCCAATATTCTCTATTGTTTAACAAAGGTTTTATTTGCTGTTTCTTAACTCATCGTTAAAGATTTACAATGTTTACTCCTTCAAACACAGCCGGTTCTATGAATGTCTCTTGAGCCACTGTAAGGAAATGACAGTCAGTGAGCAATCAGCCTCAGATTCCTGTTATTGCTCCTGGTTACTGAGCTGCTAACAAACATGTCTGGGAAGGCCGGTGACTTCACGTGGATACACAAACACAGGACACCAGGCTGCTCAGATGAGCTGTAGTCCTGCTGATAATTGCTGTCTGGAACCAGGATCTGATCTGGGACAACTGGCAAGAAGCCTGCTGTGGTTTCCTTGAATTAAATATAGAAAAAAAGAAAGGATGGTAGACATAAACATTTGTCATTAGTGTTTTGCTAAAGTGCAACAAGCTAACTTGGGTCACCATTCTTTTATTTTATGGGATGAAACATCAATCTGCTAAACGTCTTTGACAGTTTTACTGAGTGTGTATGACTGAGTGCTAGTTTTAGTCTCCGACACACCCTCTGCATGCAGGCCTGGCTAACAGCTTTTCTCTACTAAAAGGCACTGACAGTTAAATAAGAGGATAACAGTGCCAGTTTAGTGTGGTGAGTGAGGGAGCAGCTATGTGGCACAGAGGGATGTGCAATGTTGAGACAAATGTGGAAAAAGAGAAGAGGAGGAAGAAAACCAGATGATGTAATCCCTGCATTACATTACATTGCATTTAGCTGACGCTTTTATCCAAAGCTTTTTTATGCTTTTCTAGAATATCTCTGCTGTCTCTTCTATCCAAGCAGCTATAACTCACCTGACGTGTTGATATTACACCTAGGAATGTTTCTTTAACATACTTTTGGTTGGAAACTTGCATTTTCTTGTCATTGAAATGTGATTGTAATGCAAAAGACCACTTGCATATTCAAAAAAGGTCAGCCTGATGTAGCATCTCTGTGGCATAGACCTCCATTGTTAGCTGTGAGCCACATCAGACACTGCAGTTCAGTTTGAACGCATTTTGGCTTAATCCTATACAGTGACCTGCAGATTTAAATAAGAATACATCTGGCGCTTAAATAATTGATGGAAAATGTACTATTTTTACCTAAAACATAAAGAGATGTTTTGACTTTTATGAAATGTTATACACATATATATAAATAATGAACTTAACATTATGACACTTGAGATGAGGCAATTTGATATAATAAGGGATAGAAAAATATATCCAAGACATGGTAAAGGTCTGTAAGTCGCGAAAGATGGACTATGTTTGTTATGTTTTTTGTCTCTCAAACTACCTTTGATTAATATTAAGTATGTATTCCATGCTCTAAATAATAGTAATAATAGATTTTATTTAAGGCGCTTTTCATGACACCCAAGGACACCGTACAATTTGTTAACTATTCTAAGAGGTACAAGCAACAGAACATGATAAAAGCACAAACAGGCGATCATGGAGGAGACAAAGTGGACACAAATGAGAGGGACATTCAGGGGAAACAGAGGAAAAATAATGACACCGATTGGGTTTTTTTTTTTTTTCAGAGCTTCCAGGAATACATTATTATGCAGGAGACCATCTTACACAAAATGTCAACTGCGCCTATAAATATGAGCCCTGTATCCAGATGCTAATGATGTTTTTCTGTCTATTGTGTTGCAGGGGGCCCGTGTGTGGCTGAGGCACAAAGAGCAGCTCCTCCCCTCCACCGTCAGCTCTTGTGATGATGCTTCTTTGGTCCTCACCACCGACTATGGGAAGGTACGATGATGATATTTTTCCTGCTGAAGTCTTAATTCCGCAAACGATTCACAATAAAACATCCCAAACTCTCATGGACCCAATGTGCCTAAAGTATGAAGCTATTTAATTATAAAGGACTGTTACCACATGGTTTTATAAACCCCTTACAGCCAAGAAAAAAGGCAACACTTACACATGCAGGACATATCAATGCACGTACAGGCTTTAGCTGGTGTAGTGTACATGTACAGTAAAGCCCCCAATCGGCTTTCATTTATAATTTACAGGGTTGTACAATAACTGGGAAAGGGGGTGGCCCAATGTGAGAAGGTTAATTGTTTTCACACATGTTTCATCCCGCGGTTCAGCAGTCGGATCAACACCTTTTGTAATAAAGTAACAGGAATGGGCTCCTTGTGTCAAGTCATTGGGCCAAGCTTATCTGTTTGGCAGTGCATGGTGTTCTTTCTGTCTGGAGGAAATCCTGTCAGAGAGAAAGAGAGACACAGAGTGAGAGAGAAGCATTGAAAAGGGGGAGGGAGAGGCAGAGGAGAGGTGGCGATGGGCAGTTAAAAAAAGGTTTCCCAGTAAAAATGTGGAGCGTAGGTCAAAAATGAGCTTCCGGTACAACTGTTATCTAATGGAAAGGCCTTATCCACACTATATCATCCATGATCGTGTTTTAGCTCCGGACTGACTGTCCAATCCCAGCCGCAGGTCTTTGTTCAGGTCAGGGCTCCGGGAAGGAATAGGGTAGGGCCCAAGGACTGACTTGGTCTTCAAGATTTCTTCATACAACACATTCAGTCATCGCCCTGCATTATACCTCAATTGTGTCCATGACTGTTCACATTTAGAAGGGTGGCAGAAGAATGAGAATTTGTAAAGCTGTTAAGAAGCAGAATTAGTTTTCTTTGTGGAAGTTGATTGCATCAGCTGACATACAGTATAGCGCTAAATATTCTGTTGTCTATACATTTTAGTACGCATTGGTATTAGAGCTGTAACAATAACACGACTATTGACAGACTATTGACTGTCCATTGACAGAAAGATTATTCCCAACTGTTTTTATAATTGGTTGATTTTAATCATGATTTTAATTCAAAAATGTAAAAAACATGCAACGACATTACCTGGGACTTTGAGAAACTGCAAAGAACATGCCTCATCATTTACTGACATCATCAAACAATGAATCGTTCGATCTAGAAAATAATCAGAAGATGAATCGATAATGAAAGCCAATGTTAGTTTCAGCCCTTTATGGTATATATATGTGATGATGTCTCCAGCTGAGGCCTTAGCTGAGGGTGGTGCGCTAAAGGTACAGAGTTATAAACGATGTGAGAGAGGGAACATATGAACTCATCCTGAGTGTATGTGTTTATGTCTCTGTGGTCAGCGGTGGGCATTCTTTGAGTGTGAGACGTCGGATATGGGCAGTCAAGGGGCAGGGATGACTCTGAAACACCATCTATCAAAGCTAGAAAAATGATTCACTTTTTCTTTGTGGTCTCAATAAGACTGGAGAAAACCAGTGGGTGTTGCTCTCACCAGCCTCAGTAGGATGAAATAACATTTGGTTAACATGACCTCACTGGGTGTAGGATTGGGGCGTTGCAGCTGAGCTGAAGCTGGACTGTCTCATGGTCCTCACATGTGATCTCAAGATATGTTGGTCATCAGGCCAAACATATGGCTCAGAATGAGAGGAATGTGAGACTGAAAACAGACTGTCTCTGACTCCAGGATCGCTGGCTGACCTTATGTCCTCCCATGTTCCTGGGTGACACATCTGCTGAGGTTTATTTGCATTTCTTTCTGTGGTAATCTTTATTTAACCCAGCTCCTCTAAATGGTATTTGAGTCAGCATTGGTTGTCTGTCCTTGTCTGTGTCTTTGAGTGTCTTTACACCCGTGCGCAGTGTCAAAGGTGGTTTGGTAAATGCACCCTAGCAGCATTATCTCCTTGGGTGGGGGGGATTTACCATTATCCATTGCATCTGTGCTCAGACTAAGGTGCAGCTCCCTGCCTGAGCACTCATCTTGTAGACTCAAGAGTGTGTCTCTAGTACCCACAATGCCTCGGCCCTATCAGGCTGACCTGGCTGCTGTCACATTAGGCTTCATATCAGCATTCATCACTGTCTCCTCCTCGGTGTGCTCGGGCCTGAGTGGACCAGTAAAATACAGCAGACACACTGAAGATGAGATAACTGTTTTGTGTGTGTTTGCATCAATCAGTGTCTGTGCGCGTGTGTGTTTTGTTGCCAGATGGCACCAGCTGGATTAACAGTGTGTGTGAGTTATCCCCAGAGGGGACGCACATGTAGAGAAAAGCAGGAAGAGGGCTTTGTCACCTGTACTGAATAGCTCCTGCTGGTGATGTCATCTGTGCCTCACTGAACAATACAATGAGACTGAAATGTGTCATAAATTGGTGTCAGTCTACGAGGCCGAAATGAAATCTTTATGTATCAATTACTTCACACATACATTACATAATATTGCTATAGCTGATATTTTAAAGCAGTCGTAAATCCAACACTGTGG
This sequence comes from Pseudochaenichthys georgianus, assembly GCF_902827115.2. NCBI lineage: Eukaryota > Metazoa > Chordata > Actinopteri > Perciformes > Channichthyidae > Pseudochaenichthys > Pseudochaenichthys georgianus. Next base: position 24,683,534 of record NC_047523.1, on the reverse strand, counting down.
AATAATGGCCATGTTGGTTGCTGGTCCTAAATCGTTATTCTGGTCAGTTTGATTATATACCACATTAGTTTATTGCTCAAGATAAAAGTGCCCCTCTCCTGAATTGGTTTTGGATGAGACGGTCTAGTCATCTTCTGCACAATATGATACAACACAATAAACAAAGTGTTGGTTTACTCTTGGGGGAGATGCTTTGCTTTTAACATTTGGTCTGAAGTCGTCTCCGGCCTGTAGACAAACCGTCTCTGAGGTTGAAATGGCTCATTGATGGCCCCTCAGTTTTTTCTGGATTATTGGTCAATGGAGCCATTATATGAGTGCGATGTGTGTTCACGAGTGCGGCCACAGAAATAACATGCTCATTTTTTTAAGATTTGAGTTTGCTGTATTCCATTGTCTGATTTTGGAGCAGGATGTAATGAAAAATTCTCTGTTATTTGTTTCCACAATTTTCCCCATAATAATCCTGACTCCATCCTCCCCCCCATGTCTCTGGGGTCTGGGAGAGTCCCCCCTTCAGCCGAAGGATTCACTGTAAGACACAGAGAGAGTTACAGAAAGGAGGCAGAAACAGGCAGAGATAAACAAGACAGTGTTTGTGTTCACAAGCTTGTGATTCTGAATCTGCCCATGTGTCATTTCTAAAGGCTTGAATATATCTGCCATTTAAAGGCCTCAGAGCCACAGAGGCCGACGCCGCCTTCATCTGAATATTCAGCAGGCCTGGTGGAACAAAGCAGCAGCAGCAGCAGCAGCAGGGTGTGGTTTCAGCTGGGAGGAAACAAAAGGGAGCAGCCTTACAGCTGTAACAAAGTTTTTAATTCAGATTGTTGCTAGTATCATTATGGTGATACTTTGCACTTGGTCTATATTTGATGCATTTTTGTTCTTGAATAAGGTACATTTTCTGGCTTAAGAATCCAAAAAGCCAACAATTCAATATTTGTTCGCTAATAACAGAAAGGCTGCAGCTATAATATTATTATTTTCTTTTTTTTAGCCATTATAAGTTGCTTTTTTATTGATAAACCGTCCAAAATATATTCATTTTACTATCACATAAGACAAATAACCCGGGACTGGAGAATGAGTCATGTTTGCCGTAAAAAAACTACTCAAAAGATGAATACCACATTTTCTTTTTTTTTAACCTATTGTTTAGACTGTTGAATTTTTTAGTTAAAACAGCTTGATATGTTTAATTTTGTATTTAACCTTTGAAATGTCTACGTAACATCTATTCTGTATGTCTTAATAATATCATAATAATGAAGCCCTTGGTTTCTTTTATGATGATCAAAATGACAACATTTAGGTTAAGTGTATCACTGTGGACGTTTTTGTCCATATGGGTCATTTTTCACTTTTAATTTTGCAATAACTTTGGTTGTGTTGGTGAAAATGGCCTGATTTTTTGTAGCAAGGCTATTTTCTCGATCTATTTTGGAATTCCAATTTCAATTTTTCAAATCGGTCTTTAATTCACTGTGTAACAAATCGACTACGCAAATTAGTCATTCGAGACAAAAATGTCCACTGCAAAAGACTTTGATAAAAACATTATATTAAAAGGTTTTTTTCACAACTTTTTTGGGTTCAATCTTTAAAGCAACTTCCGCCCTAATAGAAAATACCAAAAATGTAATCATTTTCAGGATTTTAACCCTTTCAATGCCATTTTGAATACATGAAATCGCTGTTTTTTTTCATGATGAAAACACAAAAAATACATATCTGGGGATTGGCTCTTTTTTTATCACAGTCTTGGATATGTCAAAGATTAGCAACAAAATTGATTTGTTTGCATTATTAGTTTTTTCACAAAATCAGATTGAACAAAAAAGTTACAAATTAGTCATTCGGGATAAAAATGTCCACTTCCAAAAACTGCTCTAAAATGACAACAGATTAATATTTTTTAACACTTTTTGGGGTTAAATCTTTCTATCAACTTCAGTCCTGATCAAAAATACCACATGTTAAATTATGTTCAGGATTTTAACCCTTGAACTGCCAGTTTGAAAACATGAATTTGCGTTTTCTATGAAAAACATGCACAAAAAGGCAGTTATTTTCCATATAATAAATGTTGGTGGGATCGGCTTTTTTTTTTTATCACAGTCTTGGATATGTCAAAGATCAGCAACAACATTGATTTTGGTTGATTATTAGTTTTTGCACAGAATCAGATTAAACAAAAAAGTCACACATTAGCCACGCGCAGACAAAAATGTCCCATCCACTCCCATTATAACCACATCTTTTGATCTCTCCGCCATACCGGTATAAAATCATGCATTTTGTAATGTCAGGGTTTTATATTGGAGGAAAATAGTTAAATTTGTCCTTTTTACTGTAAAAACCAGATGTGACATTTTACCATTGAATTACATGCTTGTCATTTCTTGGTTTCTTTGCCTGTTGTATAATGGGGCCCTGAGAGCCATTGGAATACATGTATGCAACTAATATGATGTAGGTGTGTTGGTATGGATGTGGAAGTGTGTGTGTGTGTGTGTGTGTGTGTGTGTGTGTGTGTGTGTGTGTGTGTGTGTGTGTGTGTGTGTGTGTGTGTGTGTGTGTGTGTGTGTGTGTGTGTGTGTGTGTGTGTGTGTGTGTGTGTGTGTGTGTGTGTGTGTGTGTGTGTGTGTGTGTGTGTGTGTGTGTGTGTGTGTGTGTGTGTGTGTGTGTGTGTGTGTGTGTGTGTGTGTGTGTGTGTGTGTGTGTGTGTGTGTGTGTGTGTGTGTGTGTGTGTACAGAGACAACAATATACAGTAGATTTGGTTTACAACAAGTCGCAGTTTTCACCTCATATCTTTCTTTTTCTCTTACTCCCTCATTCCCAAACTCATACACACTCGTACATATTATACCTCCTTATACGAGGGTAGATTTCTTGCGTTCATGACGTAGCGCTTCATGTACGCATTTTGCGCAGTCCGGAGCTGACATGTCCATGGAGCCTGCTTGCAGGCGCTAATCTCAGGACACCTCCACTCTCAGTACATTGCCACTTTCCGAACAGGAAATGCACGCAAATACAATCTTTTATATTATTAAGGTACAGCGCGACTTTCCGAACCATGGATGAATGCTTGTGTACACAAAAACGGCAGGCAAAACCGTTTTAAATGTGTTTCCTGTGTGGCGAATACAGCTGCTTTATTTATGTCTGTATGAAGTTGTTGTGAGTGTGGAGGGAGCAGCTAGCTTAGCCTAATCGATCAGTGCACTACGAAGCCAGTGCTAGACAGTGACCTGTTAACGGGGGGGGGGGGAGCCCCGCTGGTCATTATCGGCCGATATTCACTCTAAATAGTTTGATCGGTGCTCTCTATAAAGGCCGATCAGGAGAGCTGGATCTGATCGATATGGACATAAACGCAAGGACGCGAGAGAGATCAGATCAGCTGCTGAGTCTGACGGAGACACGCAGCTCTGCATGATCACCTGATGCTCCGCCCTCTGTTTAGCGAGCTGACCGGACAGCGCAAAATGCGTATATGAAGTGTCATGAACGCAAGAAATCATACCCTCGTGGGGGCGCGCTCATGTGATTGGCTTAGAATGAAGGAGACATCTGATTGGCTATAGATAGAAAAAATTACAATTATGAATCGGCTGACCGTCAGGGGAGTCTCAAAAAACCCACACACGAATGCACAGCGATCCGTGCACAGAAAGCGGTTTGTGTTTGCAGGTGCAGCGGTTTTAAACGGAAAATAAATATGCGAGGATCAAAAATACATATGTGAAACTTTTTTCTGTATTTGGATTTTATTTACATGTATATGAAACGGAACACATTTGTGTGTGCATTGAAAAACACAAGTGTGGATCCGGAAATACAAGTTTGAAACCTTTTGCAGATCATGACATACAAGTGTGAATCCTTCTGTGTGCATGTGTGTATTATGAGACTGTTCTGAGCCCATACTCATGAAGTTTTGTTTTTCATTTGTGCTGTTTCATGTGTCTTTGAGGTAAACAGATGTATGATCTTGACCCAGCTTGACCTCGATGTTTTGAATTGTTTGAACTTCAAAGTCCTTTGATAATGTCAAACAGACATACACAGCGATACATATACTCCTTGAAGTAAATAAAAACACCTGGCTGCAAAGCGAAAGCTTCAAATATGTGTAGTTTGGCTGGATGGTCATTTCATTCCTGTGATACGCAACAAGCAGTAAGATGAAGAGGAGCTTCTCTGTGGGTCAAGAGGTATCTGCTCATGCAGCCGTAACTTCAGCTGCAGGACTCATCCTCTGAAACAGAAACTCCCTGAGAAGGAGCATCTGGTGTGGATCTGCCCGACTGTGCTTGAAAGGAGTCAGCACAAAGATAAAACACTTTTTTGCCAAACATGAGAATGAGAATCTGATGTGGAGTTTGTAGTGGAGTCTGATCCTTCTTCGTCTGACCCTTCCCCTGAAAGTGGAGAGGACAGAGGATCCCATCCCGTAGCTGCGCTACAGTCCTCTGCTCTATCCTATCCGGAGGATCGTGTCCATCATGGCAGTGGGTGGACATCAAAACATTTTCAAATCTGCTTTCCCTCTCACAAGGAAACGCCGCGCTACATTCCTGCTGCCAGAGGTTTGGTTTCAGGGCCCACGTGTTATGCCATTACGAGTGGCATAAATAAGAATTCATGACGTGAAATCCTTCTTTGATTTATTCTTTACCCCTGAGATCATCAGCAGTATTGTCGACATGACACACCTGCATGGGGGACGTTCGGAGGCAAACTGGAGGGATGTTGATGCCACAGATGTTTGAGCAAACATTGGATAGGATAGTGCAGAGGAATGTAGCGCAGCTACGGGATGGGATCCTCTGTGTCCTCTCCACTTTCAGGGGAAGGGTCAGGCGAAGAAGGATCAGACTCCACCACAAACATCTGATCATATCTCTAAGCATGGCTTCACGTGGCGGCGCAACGAATATTGTTGTTACTCCTGGGGCAATCTCTGGTGCTATCGTCCCCTTTGTGGTGTGATTGAGGAGGAGATCACTAAGCACTTTTGTGAACATCAGGCTTTTTCCATCTAAATGGTTTTGTAGTCCTTCATACATCTCAACCTCATCACCATCTTGTTGTTCCTCAGCAGCTCCTCAGCAGCTCCTCAACCTCCTCAGCAAAGGACCTCATCGATTCCTCTGTATCAACGTGGGATTCGGGGCAGTGTTTTTATTTACTTCAAGGAGTATATGTATGGCTGTGTATGTCCGTGTGCTAAAGAGACATTATCAAAGGACTTTGAAGTTCCAAACAATTCAAAACATCGAGGTCAAGATCATACATCTGTTTACCTCAAAGACAAATGAAACCGCACAAATGAAAAACAAAACGCCATGAGAGCACACTTACTCCTGTCTCATTCTCACACACAATCACTCACACACATACAAGGTATAAGGAGGTTTAATATGTAAGAGTGTGTATGAGTTTGGGAATGAGGGAGTGAGAGAAAGAGAGAAAGAAAGATATGAGGTGAAAACTGCGACTTGCTGTAAACCAAATCTACTGTATATTGTTGTCTCTGTACACACACACACACACACACACACACACACGCACACGCACACGCACACACATTTCTCAGCTGATACCACTCTTCCACATCCATACCAACACACTACATCATATTAGTTGCATACATGTATTCCAATGGCTCTCAGGGCCCCATTATACAACAGGCAAAGAAACCAATAAATGACAAGCACGTAATTCAATGGTAAAATGTCACATCTGGTTTTTACAGTAAAAAGGACAAATTTAACTATTTTCCTCCAATATAAAACCCTGACATTACAAAATGCATGATTTTATACCGGTATGGCGGAGAGATCAAAATATGTGGTTATAATGGGAGTGGATGGGACATTTTTGTCCGCGAGTGGCTAATGTGTGACTTTTTTGTTTAATCTGATTCTGTGCAAAAACTAATTATCCACCAAAATCAATGTTGTTGCTGATCTTTGACATATCCAAGACTGTGATTAAAAAAAAAAGCCGACCCCCCCCCCAACATTCATTATATGGAAAATAACTGCCTTTTTGTGCATGTTTTTCATAGAAAACGCAAATTCGTGTTTTCAAACTGGCAGTTAAAGGGTTAAAATCCTGAACATAATTTAACATTTGGTATTTTTGATCAGGACTGAAGTTGATTGAAAGATTTAACCCCAAAAAGTTTTAAAACATATTAATCTGTTGTCATTTTAGAGCAGTTTTTGGAAGTGGAAATTTTTGTCCCGAATGACTAATTTCTAACTTTTTTGTTCAATCTGATTTTGTGCAAAAACTAATAATGCAAAAAAATCCATTTTGTTGCTAATCTTTGACATATCCAAGACTGTGATTAAAAAAAAAAAAAAGAGCCAATCCCCAGATATGTATTTTTTGGAAAATAACTCATTTTCTCTGTTTACATCATGAAAAAAAACAGCGGTTTCATGTATTCAAAATGGCATTTAAAGGGTTAAAATCCTGAAAATGATTACATTTTTGGTATTTTCTATTAGGGTGGAAGTTGCTTTAAAGATTGAACCCAAAAAAGTTGAGAGAAAACCCTAAACTATAATGTTTTTATCAAAGTCTTTTGCAGTGTACATTTTTGTCTCGAATGACTAATTTGCTTAGTCCAATCGAATGATACCGGAGGGTTAAGTGTTTCATGAGTTATCCACCATGTATTTTTGAGTATACCTTTTTTTTTGGAGCAGACCGGACGCAATACCAAAATGTTGTGTGCATTTATTTTAGTCAGTTTTATTAGAGAAGGAAGGAAGTAAGAAAATGAAGAAGCAAAGGAAATGGCAACAAAAACAACTGTCTGTGTTTTCAGCCTCATTTGCTCAAAATAATTCATCACAAAACGACTCAAAGAAACACAGCAAAAGTTTCAGATGTGTTGTTTATCTGTCCGGTCTGTGTGTCAACAACAGGCTGCATTTGGACAGAATTGATTTGTACAGTGTTAAAATAAGTGGCATGAGATTATCTCCTGCCGTCATTACATCACTCAAATCGTTACCTTTAGTGAGGCCTGCATCCACATGTGAAACACTTTGATCACAAGAAAACAAATAGACAAATTGTGCTCTAAATAAACTATATACTGTTTTTCACTATTAATTCAGAACAAATTCATGCATCCAAACTTTGTTTTTGGAAGTGGGAAATCATTAACAGACGAGACGCAGTGTTACATCGCTGTTGGGTTAATCAGGCTTTTATTAGCAGCGTCACATGGACCTTCACTGCTCTCCAGATCCTTTAAGATACATTTCCAGTATGTGTAATCATTCAAATGGACTTTATCCTAACATTATTGCACCTTAGTTTAGCAATGGAAATAATAAAGAGTATCAGCCGTTGTCTCGACCCTATCTACTCTCATAATCCATTTTTGTTTCCTTTTAGCTGCATCTAATGGATGTTCTTATCAATGTTGTAAATCATCTGGAAACAAATTGTTAATGATATAAATAGATATTGCTGAGAAAGGCAGTGGCTCAGATAATAACAGTGGGTTTAAAACAGAGGAATGTGAAACCTCCTTTGATGCATAAACTCCAGCTCAGTTTTCTCTGATGTTTCGGCCATAAAAAGCCCCGAGGCTTTTTCTGTGAAATCTGAACGGGGAATTATCCAAAGAAGATCAATATCAAAGACCACATTATATGATTTAGACACAGACAACAAATACTTCAGAGTATCTACGCAGGCACATAGAGTTATAAAGTGGCATTTCCCTTCTCTTGTGTTCTATATTTTTCTCCAGGAGAGATAGGGGTGCTTTCCAAGTATGCAGCTCATTGTGTGTTTGGCTAAAGCAGCCATATTTGTTTTCCTCCTGTGAAACTTGAGGTCTTCATGGACATCGAGAGTGTAACATGGATCTGTAGACTCTCCTAGATGTTTGTTATCGTATATTATCTTTTCTCCCGGCCACCACAATTAATTGTGTACCTGTGCTCTTTAGGAATGTGAAGAATGCTAACAGAAGTGTCTGAGATATCTTGGGTGTCTTTCATCTTCAGACACACATATCTCTCCATCATGGTCTATAGAAAGAGAACCCAGAGATTAGAGCCTGATTATGTGTTGTTTGCAAGTTCTCTCTATATACTGTATGTGAAGGAACATACTAAATACAGTGTTTTATCAAATGCAATGAACAACATGTCATTTTCTATCTTTGAAGCATCACTATATTTAAAAAAGTTTAATTCATAAGCAATGGAACTTAAGTTATTGCTCTATTCAGGACTCTTAATGGTGTTGCTGCTGCCTCTCTCAGTCTGTATGATAGCTAATACAGCAAACTAAATATTGCTATGCTAGGAAATATCTCTACTTTGAACCATTCTAAAATAAGTGTGACTTACAGAAGACTGAAAAAATGATAAATAATATCGCTTTAAAGATCATACCTACCTATCATTACCTAGACATGCAGTTAATTGATATTCTATACAGATCTCATAATGATGTTTGTTCAGATACAAACTTGTTCCTTTTATTTCACTGTCTGTCACTCATTCGTGGTTCTGTATGATAACACTTGATGCTTTAAGAGCCCAGGTGTTGATCGTGACATCAATCACAATAAAAGAGTGATGTAATTGAGTGTAAAATTAAAACACTGGTTAAGGATGTAAAATAAGTGAAACGTCTGTTTGATTTATTAGTCTTTTAGGCATTGCCTGGTGAATCAGGGCCAATGTACCAGAGAGGAGAGGGTGGGGTTCAGGCCGAATGTTGAGGGACATCTGGCTGTAAAGCTTCTGCTCGATGGATGACATCACTGCACATGCTGCTTTTCATCCTTTCACAAACCTTAATACCACAAAAACATGTAGCAACCCACTGATGAGCGCATTGTTATTGTGCTTTTGTCTCAGCATACACCCATTCTCTAATGGCCATCTACATCTGATATTAACGTGGATGTCAGACCAGTCAGTTTATTATTCCACATACTTAGATGGAAGTACTGACACATACTGTCTACGGTTACATATATTATCATTATACTGCCTAGTCATATGCTATATGATATAGGTTTACCCTGTCGCATTATTATATTTGGAGCAGTGCACGAGAATAAAAGCTACAAAGACAGAAATGAAGGTTTTGAGACTTTCTTTTGATGGCACTTTTGTTCAATCTGCACTAATAAATATTTCCATATCAAAAATGGGTTGAATTACTATACGTACGACAGAAGAAATATGGCATTAATGTGTTCAAAGCTAAATGGCCAATACAAAATGAAAACTGCTCTATTTTATTTATCAGGTTTTTTGAGTTTCATCTTTCGTGAATAAACAAAACCCTTTCAAACCTTCATCTACACACAATCGGCAGCTTCTCCCAGCAGCCTCTCTGCACTGACTCAGCAGTTCTGGGAAACCAGTGCCTGCTCCCAACTGGGACACAATTGAATATGCCAAAAGAGCCAGCAGTAATGCACTACGACACCACAAGCCGCAGCTCCTTGCCCATCAGTATTGATCCAAACATTGCTTCCCATCAAGTGACCATCACAGTTGAAGTTTTTCTCATCTCCTGTTTCCATTAGCGTCATGATAGCCATGATGTCTGCGAGACTCTCTGTGGATCTATGTTGGTTTATGAGAGACTGTTTTCCTGTTTTACTGCCACTATAGAGACTAGTTCATCAAGTTTGGGCTTTAACATCATCAAAAAGACATCTCCAATCACCACATTCACTCCTCTGCTGAATCCTAAAAAAGAATTGACATTGCAAGACATTTTTCATGAAAAAGTTAATCAAAAAAATGAAAGAGACATGTCCAGGCATGCGTTATACAGGGGGCTCTCTACCTGTCAGGTATGCTGGCCGCAGGCACAGACAGGGGCCCATCAGGGACTCAGTCTGTCAAAGTGACCTCAGTTCTTCCTATATCATCACCTGGATCTGCATGTCACTCATGCCTGCATCGGCCATTATCGCAGTGGAACAGTCAGGATCTGTGTTAACTTGCCTATCCGCCCTTCAGGGGTGTTTAACAAACCTTTGAAAAAAGATTTTTAATTCATAATACTGAAAACTAGGGTTTTGTACAGTTATTTTTATTATAGATTATTATTTTTCTATTAATAATTTGGTCGATAAAATGTCAGACAAATAGTAAAACTGATCCATCCCAGACCAAGGTATTGTCCCGTTTTGTAAATTTGCAACCCATAGATAGTCAGGTTATTAAGATATAAACATACAAAAACGTAGAAATCTTTAAATACACGAGTTTCAAACTGAATTTCTGACATTTTTGCCTAAGAAAATGAACTTGGACAAATTAATTGACTCTCTATCCATCCACAACTGAAATAGTTGACTAACTGTTGCCTCTCCACTGAAACCACCATCAAAAAAAGAATACACACAATGTATACCCCACAAATACGTGTGTTATTGCTGTACAAGCTGCTGGTATATGACATACCAGATGGCTGAAAGTTAACTTTTTGGACGTGTGTGTTTCAGGTGATCTATCTACAGAAGGCCGAGCTGAACGGGGAGACGTTGTACCCAATGCACCCGAGCAGCGTCCATGGAGTGGAGGACATGTCCACACTGGCAGAGCTGCATGAAGCTGCCATCATGCACAACCTCTTTCTGCGCTACAAGAGAGACGACATCTATGTAAGGCCCCTCTGTCGTTATCTGTGAGAACATTTAGCATGGACCACCATGGTGTACCTGCACTATGCGGGTCCACTGTCTCAGTCAGGGTTGCAGTTACAATATAGCTGGGAGCTGGAATGTTCAGCACAAATCTCAATCCATCAAAAACATCTACCGGGAATGGGAGTTGTTATTAATGCAAGGCAACAATAGGATTTGTTGTGTTCGAAGTATGAAGCATTACATACACGTCCTGTCAGATTCTTGCTATTGCAAGTATAAGCTCTATAAAGTTAACACTGTTGTTGTGCCATGTAAAAATGAAAATGAGAAGAAAATGAGAAGAAAAACACTAACACAAGCAAGGCTGAGTAAGGAATAAAATGCTAAACAACACACACTACAGAATGCATCTACTGTAATGCACTGAAGAGTTTCAACGCTGGATTTCATTTAAGAATGCAAGACTTTCAATGTGTTTGTTTGACCCTGTCTCAATCCCAGGATTATTTCCACTGCCCTCTTGAAACACAACCCGGGCTTTATTAAAATAATCTTTCCCCTCAGTCTCTGTAACTATGTTATGTCTCTTAATCTTATTTTGGAGGGTTGCAGCGGTCTGTCTGTATGGGATCACAGAACAATGTCATTGAGGAAAGATGACCCACAAACACACTTCAGTGAGTCACCTTTCCCCAAAGCGCATAACCACGGAGGAATAGAGCTTAAAATACTACATGCTACAGTTACTGTGTCACAGGAAACTGGGTGAACTGGTAGTGTTAAGTAACTGTACTGTAGATCTAATGCAGTCATTCGAATATGTACGATATGTAAAAGTCGCAACTTAGTAAAAAATACAATGCATTTCTTCTTCTATATATCATGTCCTATTTCACTGATCATGTTTTCTTCTTCTTGTTTTTCTCCTCCTCTCTCATCTCCTCTTTCCTCCTTGTACTTCCGTCTACTTTTTTGTGTCCCTCAGACCAACATAGGTTCAATCCTGGCAGCAGTAAATCCCTATAAGCCGATATCGGGCCTGTATGACAGCACTGCAGTCGATCAGTACAGCAAACACCAGATGGGGGAGCTGCCGCCTCACATCTTCGCTGTGGCCAATGAGTGTTACCGCTGCCTGTGGAAGAGACACGACAGCCAGTGTGTTCTCATCAGGTGAGGATCCACGTTAAAAAAGACTCCCTATACAGAATGATTGGAAGCAGCTCTCTGCCTCTCAAATCTCCTTATTTACAACCTGTGTAAGAGGTTTGATAGGTCTATTTACAGTATCTGCTTCTCTCTTTCTCTTTGCATCATCAGTGGGGAGAGTGGTGCCGGGAAGACGGAGAGCACCAAGCTGCTGCTGAAGTTTCTCTCAGTGATGAGTCAAAACTCAGCAGGCACTCCTCTGTCGGAGAGGACCACCAGGGTGGAGCAGGCTCTCGTCCAGAGCAGGTACTGTTTCAACAGTTTCAATTTTGGTGGAGGTCTCCAAGGGCCCTTCTAGTTTACATGTGTGCATTTTTGTTTATATAATTATTTCATTCTTAAGCTTTATACAATCTAGTCTTTCCTGCATTAGGAGGTCTTCAAGGCAAACTACACTTGGATGTCGTCCATGTTGAAATGCATTTCTTGGCAATGATTATTCATTATACTTAAGTATGGATATACTAAATTCCATTCAAATATCAGAAATATTTGAGATGCTTAAGCAGTATAGAGGTCAACATATGTGACAAACTAGGCAATACTGTGAGAATGCATGCTTTCCCTCAGACTGAACAACACCAGCATCTGTTTCAACATCTTAATCAACACATAAGGTGATGGACATTAATGGGGTGTGTCAAAAGTATTTTTATTTGCTTGAATGTTTTCCCCTCTCTGCAGTCCCATCATGGAAGCCTTTGGAAATGCTAAGACCGTGTACAACAATAACTCCAGTCGGTTCGGGAAGTTCATCCAGCTTCACTTTTCCCAAAACGGAAACATTCAGGGAGGCTGCATCATTGACTGTATCCTTCAACGGTTCACTTAGATATACTTTAGGGAACTCATGTGTCTATACTAGTGTCTGTTTCAGAGGTTATATTGACTGTCAGTGTTCATTGTTCTCCTTGACTTTCAATGATCAGATTTGCTGGAAAAGGTACATTTGTGTTGCAAAATTCAGTTGCAGATTTTTTTTTGATTCAATCAATCAGTCATCAGCAAAATCTCTCATGAAATATTTTTTGAACTAACTCTTTCAAATCTTTTCTCTCTAAGAACCGTGTGGTTCGACAGAATCCTGGAGAGAGAAACTACCACATCTTCTACGCTCTGTTAGCAGGGGCGGACACAGACCACAGAGGTACGTTTTCAAAGATTCTCGACCAAAATAGTTTCCGAAATCATAGGTTTTCCTGGAAACTAACACGTGAACATACACTCTGCTTCTTATTTGTAATGGTGAGTAACTAATGTCTAAAGGTCATTCATTATAATAAATCTACTTTTGTCAGATCTATAGGAACTGCCAACATCATTTTATCATGATCAACACTCAGGTATAAATCTGAAGTTTTGTGGATTATTAATCAGATTCATAGAAAATATAAGGAAAAACAAATCCACAATTTCACCAAATGAGCCAATGGTAAAACTACTTTTTGTTGATTTGAATTTATTATTTTTTTTAACAAGAAAGAGTTAAGGCTGTAAAGAAAATATAGCTTAAGATCACTTTGCACTGAATATAAATGTGTTTGTTGAAGTAGATTATCTCTAGCTGTAAAAGCTATCGCTGAATAGATAATGACAACAATTAGTTTTTTATATTGTGAGGTTAAAGATTGTATTCAACTTTGAGTTTCCTCTTGTCTCTGTGTTGCAGACATGTACCTCCTGTCCGAGGGTCCTGAGTCATACCACTACCTGACTCAGTCAGGCTGCATGAAGGACAGCAGTCTGGATGACAAGCAGCTCTTCGACAGTGTGATGGTAAGGAGAACATGAGAGGAACATGCATTTCATGTAAGTGATTTGTCTTACCCCCAGAGGGCGCTATACACCTTTCTCTTGAGTGTAACACCAACAAACCAGACAGACTTCAAGAGAGCCTGGGGGAAACATGCTAACTCTTTGTCATGATGGCTGTATTGGCAAAAGTGTTTTCTAATGAATAAAAAAACTGCTCTCACATTCTTAATGACTCTAGTGTGTTTCTACGGAAATGTTGCCTAACTTTGTCTGTGTTGTGTCGCAGGAAGCCCTGAAAGTGATGGAGTTCACGGAGGAGGAGATCAGAGACGTGTTTAAGTTACTGTCTGCAGTCCTCCAGATGGGCAACATCGAATTCATGACGGCTGGTGGAGCTCAGATCACCTCCAAAGGGGGTAAGAGAAGGAATTAAGAGTACACTACAGATCTACTATGCAGTGTGTGTTACATTTATCCTTACACAATTGGTTTTGCCCAACCTCTCTCTGTACCACTCGAAGGAGGAACTTCTGGGAAGGCTTTATTGCTACTTTCCTTGGAAGTTGTCTTGACATATTTCAACAAGCAAAGCATTCAATTCAGCACATATTTCCTGTAGTAAATTACTTGGATTCACACAGAGCAGCTCTTTCTATCAAATTCGTATTTGCTGTGAGTAGTAGGATGAATGGCAGTTATTTGTAGGACACTTCCAAGGAGATTAAAGTTCTTCTCAAATAAGCCATTCCCCGAAAAACACAATTTGTTTTAATCATGAGAGCTCATTGTGCTTACCAAACAAGTTCTTGCTTGGCACCAAGACAAAGAAACCTTTTTGATCTCATGAGCTACTCGTAAATGTGAGGAAAATGTGGATTAGAAAATGTTGCACACAACAGCCTTAAGTGCTGGATACAAAATGTAGAAACATATTTCATCTTTAATTCTCTTACAGTTAAGCAATGTCTTTTTTTCAGAAATCTATTGCAACATTTTTATTTTTTTTCTGAAGCAGTTAAATTGCTCTGCTGATGTTGTACCCCTCCGCTGTACTCCTCATGCCCCTGAGTTTGATTGACAGTGCACTCGCAGACAGAGCTCTGAACAGGCTGTAACATGAGCTCAATGCTCCTTTGTTCACTGTGTCTGACCTCTTTTCCATAAAACCATGGAACCACAGTGACTGCAGAGTTTCCTATAGACTGTGTAGGATCACAGCATATGTCACGTATACGTACACTACACCTAATACACATGTTTGTATGTGTGTTTCAGTTGTCAGTAATGTCAGCGAGCTGCTCGGCCTGGACTGCTTCCAGCTGTCCGAAGTGTTGACCCAACGATCCATGATCCTCAGAGGGGAGGAGATCTGCTCCCCTCTCACCGTGGAGCAGGTAACGCCACACACGAGGCAAATACTCATTACAGCTAACGCACTCCGTTATATCCCAGGGATTGTTCAGAAGGCGACACTGAAACATACAGTAGAAGCCTGTCTGTTGCCCTCTAGTCCTCTCCTTTTTGTGTCCTGGTGACACACACACACACACACACACACACACACACACACACACACACACACACACACACACACACACACACACACACACACACACACACACACACACACACACACACACACACACACACACACACACACACACACACACACACACACACACGCACACACTCACACCCTTCTCCCCCACATGCCCCTCCAGATCCCTTGCGTGACTCCCAGCCATTTCCTGCTTTTTGTCTGCCAGATTCCTTGCACAATAACGCCATCGTGATAGTGATCTGAGTCAAAGGCACAATAGAGCCAATGACTGAGGGTGAAGTGATCCTTCTCCTCTGGAGGCAGCGCAGCCAGGCACCAAGACGCTGGCGTTATAATTCTCTCTCGGCTTCAAATGTCCACGCTGCTGCCTGTGAATATTTGACGAGTCTGCATCTGCATGTGTTATCCTTTTCACCATATGCCACAAGAACATTCTGACGCATGACGCAATCCTTTTTGGCTGAGCTCAAGCCTTGGGCCCACTCATACGCATAAATATCAGCAAATATGCAGAATGGACCTTTACTATTATCTCTAAAGTCACAAGAAGGCTTTTCTTTTGCCGGACAAAGACTCTGTGCTGTCGCCCTGCTGCAGCTTGTTCGGCCTGGCCTTTGAAGCAGCTCGTCTCTTAATAGACTTCATTATTCCCGTCCTGGAGCCGGTAAGAATGGCTTCTTCTCACAGCGGCCAGGGGTCACCCACCCCACGACTGCCTGCACTAGCCCCTCACCCCCCATCCTGGACAAACAGCCATTCTTCTCAACCCGGTGGCGGAGATCCTGGAGCCACCAGCACTCTGTTCACACCCGTTAGTTGTGAGAGGTGACAGGGCATATGATGGATTGCTCAAAAGCCCAAGAGCATTGTTGTCCCAAATACAGTGCACACCGCCACACTCTTGTTTTGTTTTCGATTCAAGCACAATGCCTGTAGAGGAAGTGAAGCTGGCAAGCGCAAGCTCTTTATATTTGCACACGGATGGTGTCTAGCTGTAAGGCCGGAGAAAATCAGAGCTGAGTGAAAGATTTCATTTAGTTTGACTTTTTTAGAGTGCTAAATAATAGCAGTTTGACACCAATTACAACATCCAGTCTACAATTATGATAGTTTTAAAGAATTATAACTCCACAAATCCACTTTAGGGCTGCATCTCATTTTTATTTTCATTATTGACATGTCCGCAGATTTTTTTCTAGATTAGTCAATGAATTGTTTGGTCTAAAAAATGTCAGGAAATATTGTGTCCAAGGTTATGTATTTGACATTTTAATGCCTGTTATCATCAGTCAGAGATATTAAGTTTAATGCCGCTGTAGTCCGATTACTCTCTTTTTCCGGTCATTCATTTTCTGAATGTGAGAAGAAAGGCAAAACAGTGAAGGTGTCATCTCATGGTTAGGCTTTAATAAAAAGACAATAAAACTTAAGGCAGTCATTAAACAAAACGTGTTTATACATTTGTCTTCGTTTTAACTGGGTTTTGAAATGCAACAACAAATACCGCCTGCAGTGCGTCACTTCCAGGAGATGTAGGTGATAAACGGCGCCGTGTATTGTGACAACAGACACTGTGTTACCTGCCGCCTGCACACAGATGCTGAAATAACACTTTTTTTTCCAACCGCCACACCACTGAGGCCTCACCGTTTCATTATGCTTTAACCACCATCTGATCAAATAGATGAGATGTATATGGAGATTTACTGTATGTTGTTTTTTCTTTATTTGTTTCTACCTTGGTATCCATGGTAACCTTCGTCTCTTTTTGTCATGATTTGCAGGCGGTGGACTCGCGAGACTCGGTTGCCATGGCGCTTTATTCTCAGTGTTTCTCCTGGATCATAATGAGGATCAACCAGAAGATCAAAGGCAAAGACAACTTCAAGTCCATCGGCATCCTGGACATCTTCGGCTTTGAGAACTTTGAGGTGAAGTTCACAGGTCGATTTAAGCTTTACTCAGTTGGCTTTTCATTATGAGTATTTTAGTTTTCCATAAACACAATAAGTCCTGTCAATGAGTCAGTGAATGTATCAAATGTGTCATATTTAATACTCAGTTAGTTTTAACTCACTGAGTATTAAATATGACACATTTGATACATTTCTTCAGCTTTTTGTTGAAAAGGTGTTTTTCACCCCACTTTCAACACGTCAAATATTTTGATAACATTTGAAGCTGCACAGGCAACGAATGCTTTGACAGTGGGCCACCTTTTTTAACGTTCATAGCCAGATTGAGCAATGTTTTGAATCAGAATCTGAACACAGTTATTTGGCGGTTTAGTCACTGTCAATCAAACCACACTGCAGAGTCCAGATACCTTTTTTGGGCCCGAGACATCAAAAACACATGAACTAATACATAAACAGTGATTAGTTGTTATTTAGAAATGACAACGTTTTCAAAATTAGTTATAAAATCATAATTTAAAATATCTTAGTAAAGCCATATTTATTTACTGTAAGTACAGGCCCAATACGAACACACACTGAGACTAGACTTGTCAGTTAAATAGGAAATATCTTATCTAGATGTTAAACTTGAGAGGGAAGTAACATTTGAATGTTTAATGTTTCTGAATTTTAAGGGAGGAAGACAAAAGAGAGTTGATTTTAAGAATGCTTTGACAAGGTTATTGAACTTTTAATGTTGTGAACAACTCAATATCAATCAAAGATCAGGTATTATATTTGTCTTGTCTGACACGTCTGAAGGTGATCTTTAAGCTACAGAACTGATGTATGATCTTCCATCCTGTAGGTGAACCGGTTTGAACAGTTTAACATCAACTATGCCAACGAGAAACTCCAGGAGTATTTCAACAAGCACATCTTCTCTCTGGAGCAGCTGGAGTACAACAGGTAAAGATGTTTATCATATCTAAACAAATAAATCAACTTTTTCAAATGAGGCTTGTATGCTGGTTTTGGTATGCTGACTTTTCATGTGCTGGAGACTGTCCCACAGACAGATAGAGCCGGGGATGGGGGGGCTGGACCTCCTCGGGGCGATGCAGGCAAACTGCCAGAGGTTTGGGCTTGGCTCAGTTTCTCCCCCAGACAGTTGTGTTCTTGTATAATGGGCCGGCAGCTTGGACATGGCTCATTTCATCACATGCTCATGCTGGACAATACAGCCATTGTGTCGTCCTAGTTGTTAATATTTATATATATACATGGTGTGTGTGTCTTTGTCCTTGCAGAGAGGGGATCCAGTGGGAGGCCATAGACTGGATGGATAACGCAGAGTGTCTGGATCTCATAGAAAAGGTATCCCTGAGACAGCAAAGTCACCACTGTGATCGACCGCTAACCACCAGCCGGAGCGGGCTGACGCCTCACTGTGCTTACACTGCCCTCCCTCTCACACTCTATCATTATATAGTCTCATTTTGCATGTTGTATGCACAGTAATGTACACCAGTCAGCAGCTCGAGGTAGCATTAAAGGGAGCCATTAAGACAATTAGTTTTATTTTATCTCCATAGTTAGAAAGGATTTCGGGTAAAAATCATACATTTAGGGGAGGTGAAAGACTACACTAAAATGTTACCCCTACTTATACTCTCACTTTGGCTGGATTGGCCTTTATAAGAGGATTCCAGCTGTATCATTACAACTGTGTGTAGAAATGTGTTACGTGCGAAACATCATGCCTGCTCAGTGAACCCTCTTTTGTAAATAAAAGAGAAAATGTAATGAATTATTACGCTGTTTCCTGGACGCATTGTTACAACAAAAGCTGCCAGATGTGCCCCAATGGGATTATAACTAGTTCCATCATGACTTCGCTGAGTTTCACCCTCCTCTTGTCTGTCTCCCCTTTAGAAACTGGGCATGTTGGCTCTTATCAATGAGGAGAGTCGCTTCCCCAAAGGCACGGACTACACCCTCCTGGAGAAGCTGCACAGCCGGCACGCAGTGAGTCCTCATGTACACATGGAAACTTACATGCATCTTTCTCATGTCCCAGGGAAACAATACAATGATCCACCCCCCCTCAACCAAAGAGTTAAACCTCTCTGCTGCGTTGCACGTCCGACCCCGCCCCAGGCGCTCTCACACGGAAGAACAACCACACTGAAATGTGATCAGCCATTCTCATGTAATGATTAGCATCGTGTTCAGGAGAAAAGAGTGTCCTCACAATACCCAGCAGGGTTTTCTATGGCTGACCCACAAAGTGAGACAAACACAGGCTGACCTCTCCCCCGAAACACATGTTGAGTTTTAAGGTCGTGGCCGGAGGAGCTGAAGAGGAATAGCTGTTGAACTTCACGTAGAGGTTATGTTTAGTGCCGACATCTTTCGTAGACTGCTTGTTTTGTTGATTAAAAGAACATTCATTACAAGAACAGTTTTTTTTTCACTGTGTTATATACATTTAAACTGTTTAATTAATGTACTTTAAATATATATATATACGTTAAAGTGATAGACACAAACTACTAATGTAAAAACAAAGCAACCTTACCACACAGAAGTTAAAAGGAATAAAGTGCAACCCTAACTTCTCTTATCTCAAGGTAGAACAGTAAAGGTGCCAAGCAGACAGTTGGGATTATTAAAACATGTTTACTTTTATGGCACAAATCAGAGATTCAGAAACATGATGAGATTGTTGTCATTGTGTTGTTTAATTATTGGGTATGGGAGTTTTGGTCATACAAAAATAGTAAAGTACTGGGTTTCTGAAAAATGTTCTGTTGACATGGTCTACTCTAGACTAAGATGTTAAGATTATAGAAACTAAAATAGCCTACAGGTAATTTGATAATGACAATATTAATCAGTTGCAGCCTTTAATGCGTTGTTGACCTTTCAGCTGCAGCTGGCCCCTGAGCTCTCTGGTTATACTATCTCCTTAATCTGATTAATAGTCAAACTGATTATCACTAATTAAATAGACTTGGAACAGCATTTTGAAAAGTCAGTGCTGTTTTTGTGCTTTCCCTCAGACAAACCCGTACTATGTTAAACCCCGAGTGACCGACCACCAGTTTGGCATCAAGCACTACGCTGGAGAGGTACACACACACACACACACACACACACACACACACACACACACACACACACACACACACACACACACACACACACACACACACACACACACACACACACACACACACACACACACACACACACACACACTCACACACACAAACACACACACACACACACACACACACACACACACACACACACACACACACACACACACACACACACACAGAGCAATCCCAGCTTTCTGAATGAGCATCTTTGGGAAGTACCGTAGATGTCGAGCAGCAGTGACGTGTTTGCCAAAACCAGCTACAGGATGTTGATGTTCCCCCCCTACTCTGTCTTTTTCTCTGAGTCAGGAGAAACTGCTTCACCGTCATCCTCTCATTCCTTTGGCTACATGATGAACAAGGATTACTACTGACGGAAGTGTAGAGAAAGGCCAAAGAGATCAGGGCAGAGAGAGAGGGATTGCAGGGGCAGGAGGGGGGGGGAGTAGAAAGATAAAGAAAGGCCTTATGAAGGCTGCCTCAGACAAGGTCTCCTCAGTGAGTGTGAGCTCAGTCACAAGCCTGACCAGCCGAACAGTTGTCTCTCTCTCTCTCTCTCTCTCTCTCTCTCTCTCTCTCTCTCCCTCTCTCTCTCTCTCCTGGGACTTTAGTTGCCTTTCTGCTATCTGAAACGGTGCCGTGTGCTCACTGGAAAATAGTAGCATCCTCCCTTAGATTTGATTATCCCTGTGGTGTCACGGAAATGCAGTCGATTTTTCAATTAAGTTTTGTTCTCGGACATGATCTTTAGCAACAGGAACAACAAAAATACCTCAACATACCTTGAAAATTCAGTGGTTGAGTATAAACGTTGATGTGTTTCAAAGACAAAAATGTTGAGGGCAGAACTTTGTAAATACAGCGTTGCAGATGTGGAATCAGATGTTGTATGATTGGTGCACCTTTAAGATTTTGCATTCAAGCTTCCTTGTTTCTCCCTACTATCATGGGACCGTCCCAGTTAACTAAACTTAAAACTGACAGACACAGAGATCCTATTGTACGAGTCTATTCCAATAATAAGAGGAATGGAGTGTAATTAGTGTTTTATAAAAACATGTGTTGTCAAGTCTCCCAATGAGGGATGGGGTTTGTCATTAGATTCTAGTATTCACACGATACACATTAACACAAATACGTGCCTGATTAGATTACACATTTTTTGTATTTTAATATTAACATGCATTTCTTTTCATTCAAATGAGCATACACAAAACTTAATACGAATCGCCTGCACATCTGAGAGCAATTTGCTTAACATTGTCACTTTATTTTCTGCAGTACACATCCATCAAAACACAGTTCATTAATATATTTTATTAAATTTTATTTGGAACAATATTGTTATATCTGATTAACTTAGATTACATATTTGGGTAAAGCTGCAAATGACTGTACCAAATGGCAATAGCATAACTTCTGCTGACAGAGGATATATTATTAGTTTTTCTGTACCTCTAAATAGATCTTTGCCTTTTAGTTCTTGCACTGCTGTTACATATTTAAAAGCCTTTTTCCCTCATCTTTATATAAACAGTGCTATAACTCACTTGTTATGTTCTGTCCTCTGTATTAGGTGCTTTATGATGTGCGTGGGATCCTTCAGAAGAACAGAGACACCTTCAGAGATGACATCTTGTTCATTCTTAAAGACAGCAGGTGAGCATATTGCTCTCTCTCCTGCATGCTGATCACACCGCTGTATAATTCAGCTTCAATGGACGGTTCTACAGTCACGTTGCCTGTTCTGCATCATGTGTCTGCAGGCTTGACTTCATCTACGACCTTTTCGAGCGTGTCGGCAGCAGAAATGGAGATGAGACCATGAAGATGGGCACGGCCCGACGCAAGCCCACCGTCAGCTCTCAGTTCAGGGTGAGGCCAAAGCTTTTATGATCTATCTCCTAGCAAACGATTGTATCATTGTGTCTTCACGCAGACAACAGGGCTAATAAGGGTCTTTATAAGGAACTTTCAGGCGGTTATCTTAGCATGATGTGTGAACGAACAGACGCAAAGAGGGATATAAATCATGTAGAGACAGAGGGGGGAGGACCATGCTGCCAGTGTGTTTGATCTGCAGAGAATGATGGCTGATGGGATGTATGAATTGTGGTTGTTGCGGTGGGTGGGGGGGGTACAGAGGAGGGCTTATCGTAGCATGTACTGATTGCAGTGTGGAGAGAAGGAGCAGGGGAGGATTTGGCAGGCTGCCCCGGCCTACAGTTTCTAAAGCCAGGGGATTATGGTTGATGGCTGGGCAGTGAGGGGGCCAACCAGGAGCCAATCACACTCAGCTCTGCCAGGCTGGGGTCCCGCTGGAGACAGACTGTCTGAGGCAGCGAGGAGAGCGAGGCTGACAGGGGTTCAAGGGTCCTTGGAGTGTGTGTTGGTGCGTGGGTGGGTGGGGGGGTGTGTGTGTGTGTAATAGTAAACATGGGTTAATACTCCATTGGAGACGGAAAGTATCAAATGTCATTCAATCCATAAACTTTGATACTTTTTTTCAAGAATAGTTCTACACACTTTTCCTTTATGTTAACAATTATGTTCATTTCAGGGTTTACGTGTACTTACTGTACTATCATTTTATGGTGAAATAGTTTTATGGTTTATTTCAATTTGATTACTACCTTTTAGATTCACATTGATAAAAAATGAAAACATTGTTTAACCAAGTTATGTGTGTCTGTTATTGAATTCTTAAAGAATTGTTTTGTTAAACAAGTGAAAACATATGCCATTGCAACTAAATGTTAACTAGTTTTATTGTTCTTCATGATAAGAGGATTTTTTTTAATTCTAAAGAAAGTGAGGCTTGACTGGATTGGAAATACCTGACTGGTATTATTTATTAATGTCCACAAGGCCAAAGCTCATGCATAAATAGATATATATATATATATATATAAAGGATACATATTTGGATAGATTAACAGGCATATCTCTGCTCTTTTGATATTAATCCTCCTGTTGTTGATGTGTTTCAGGACTCTCTGCATTCCCTGATGGCCACACTAAGTGCTTCCAACCCCTTTTTTGTACGCTGCATCAAACCAAACATGAACAAGGTAGATCATGCAAATTTCAATGCACCAAAAAAAAGAGCCAGAAACGCTGCCAGGTTTTTTTCAAGGTCAGCGCCTGCAAAGTTAAACCTTCTTGGTGCTATTCATAGCTCCCATCGCTCAGAGCTAATCTTTAGTCATGTAATTGTTTCACTTGAGAAATAGTTTTGCTGCAGATTCTCTCTTGCCTTGGTGCAAATACTCTTATTGCACTTCTTTAAAGGTCTCCTATCGTGAAAAATGCACTTTTTGATGTATTTTATACATAAATATGTGTCCCCGGTGAGTAAGGAGACTCACAAAGTCTCAGAAAACAAAACCCTCTCTCTTTTCCTCGTACCCAAATCTTTAACAACGGGGGTACAACGGAGCTGATCCAGATTTGATACGACTTAATATCAGAAACGTTGCTATCAGAAACAATCCGCGACGTGTTTTGGAAGTAATATGGTCTTTGTTTACATTAGCAAGCATCGCTAACACTCAGAACTAACCTGTACTGGAGAGAGTATGTGTAAAGAAGCAGGATATAAAAAAAGGAACTCACCTTGTGGTAAACCTGAGAGAGAAAAAGCATTTGAGCTTTGAGTTTGAGAAATAATCCTTGATGTGGTTTTGAACACAATATGGCGTTTAATCACGGCAGCATTTAGACGAGTATCTGCCGGTAGAATTCTCCTGCACGAGCAGGTTTAAGCTCCCCAACATTTATTTTTTAAAAACACTTCATTGACATGTTTTTTATATATCTGAGACCTATAATATATGCCTAAAAATAGTATAATAGAAGACCTTTAAATAAAAGGGCTGTGTACCAGCACATTCCTGCCACTTTATCCCTTTGCCCAGAGGTCAGAGGTCACTGCTGGCCGCTCCAGCTGCACAGCTTGGCTGATGCTCGGCTGATCTGGCTGCGTCAGAGGAATGCCAAGATAAGACCACTGTGCTGTTTCTGTGGTGCAGCCAGGGGAGGCGTTTTTTTATAGGCCTCTACCCCTCCACTACTCTCAACTGCAAACCCTTTCACAATCTGCACTGTTATCCAATTGTCTGATATTAGATCGTTAGCATTTGTTATTTTATGTATCTTGATGAAAATGAATTGGCGGCTCAGTAATCCAGCTGCATTAGCTCATGTTATTGTTAGGTATTAATTAAACACAGCAGGGATTGTCCTCTCCTTACCTCCAACCCCCTGTGCGTCATTCCACACCTTCTTGCTCACTTATTAGCATGGAAACTGTCTCCCTCTCTCCCTCTCTCCCCTGTCCCCTGCTCCCACTGCCTCAAATTCGCTCACCTGGCCTCGGTCGCTCAAGATGGAACAAGCCGTGCCTCCATTAATCCTTCAGAATGACAGGACCACATGCATGCAAACACTCACACGCATACAATGTGTTTGTGTGATTAACATGCACCCACTCCACTTGGAAAAAATGTCTCTGTGGGAAGGGTCAGCTTGTCTTCCCTCAAACAAGTCAACATGCCATACCCCTTTCAGCCGGCTAAATCCTCTGCTAAAGAGTAGAGTTCAGATCTCAGAGGGGTGCACAGTTATGTGTGTGTGTGTTTCATTATGAACACATGCAAGCGTGCCTTTGTAACCCAGTGTGTCTGTTTCTATGCATAGTAGCATTAGCCTGCAATTAGATTGACACATTTGGGGAATGCTGTCGTCCTGTGTGGGGCTTATCCAGCGTGTGTGTGTGCCCTCTGGGTGACAATGGCCTTTGTGCTGCGTGCAAACAGGCAGGCTGCGTAGAGGTGTAGGGCGGCCGACATCTTAGATCCTTTATCATCAGTAACACAGAGTTGTGAACAATGCAGCAGATTATTCCAGAAAGAAAGGCCTACCCAGTTCCAGTTGGCCTTGCTCAACACTGTTCAGGTTTCTCTCTGGTGGCGTGTTTTTTCCCTGCAGTAACCTGATTGTTAATGTAAACTGATAGCACTCCCCATTGTAATTTATTTTATGTTCAAGTTTAATGTGACTCAGCAGTAAGAGGATTGAATAGCTTTATGGGCTCAACACTGGAGGATTATATTCAGCTGTCTCATATCTTCCACTCAAAGATAATCACCTAAACTTCTATTGTGCTGAATCAGGCCTGTATGCACGAAGCTCTCCAATGCAAAGCTGAAAATAACTTAACCTAGTTATAAAAAGACTGTCAATAATGTCATTATCATTTCAGAAGAATAAATAGGCATTCAAGTGTTTATATATTTTTTATGTTGTTTTGTTGTTTTCATCTACAGAAGGCCAACCGGTTTGATCCTGATGTGGTCCTGAACCAGCTGAGATACTCTGGGATGCTGGAAACTGTGAAGATCCGCAGGGCTGGATTCCCTGTCCGGAGAACTTTTAAGGATTTCGATAGCAGGTCAGAAAAATATATATAAAAAATACTGGTAACACTTTATATTAAGGTACACAAATTAACCATCAAGTAGTTGTTAATTAACATGCATATTAGCATTATATTGGCTCTTTAATAGTCATTATAAAACACTTATTAATGCCTTATTCTGCATGACCATATTCTACAAGTAATAAGCCATTAGTTGAGAGTTTTTCCTCAATAACCCTCTAATTAGTGCTTATGTATTGCAAGTAAGGAAGTTGTTGTGAGTTTTGGTCTTAATATGCTCTGCTCAATATGGGCCTAATAAGGCAGTCGTACCACAAGAATAGTAATTCTACCATGATAATAACACTTGGTGGCGAAGTCGATAGGGACTTGGCTTGGCAACTGGAAGATCACCAGTTCAAGACCAAGTGCTACCGAGGTGTCCCTGAGAAAGGCACCATTCCCTACACTGCTCCCCGGGCGCTGTTCAAAATGGCAGCCCACTGCTCCTAACACTAGGATGGGTCAAATGCAGAGAAACAATTTCCCCACGGGGATTAATAAAGTATATCCAAATATGATCTATTCTTATGTAACAAGCATGGTAACAAGACATGAAACTATAAGTGTGTATAAATAATTCTAAATTAGGTATTTATATCTAAGAATATGTTTTGGGGTATTGACAGTTCATCTACCAATAGAAAGGTGATATTGACCAGTATGTTTCATATTTGCACATTTATATCTTTGTAAAATTTGTACTGAAGGTTAGACAGGAAACCGGGTACAGGAAGTAGGAGAAAGTGAACTGAATAGCATGGCAGTAGACATCCATGAGTAGACTGGTAGACTGCTAGTCTGCTACTAATTTTCCCTTTGCAACCTGAAGAGTAAAGGGTCAAGTCCATCCGAAAGCAATGACTGTAAGTGTAAGCCTTACACTTACACTTATGTGTAAGTGTAAGGCACATATGTGCCTTGCACTTGCACATATGTGTAAGGTGTAAGGTGTAAGCCTTACACTTACACTGTAAGGATTAGTAACATGTATTGTGTTTATGTGATGACATTTGGAGATGTTTAAACGGTTTAAACACAATGAGAAAATGCGTTAGCATTCGCGTTAGCATTCGCGTTAGCATACATGCTAGCGTTAGCCATACTAGCCTGTACACATGCTTATTGCTAGCATTAGCTATATTTACCTTGTTTACACTTAGCGGTCCTATGTGTTAATCTGTGTATGTTACACTTGCATGTATGAGATCATTAAGTGTATTTTTGTATTAGTTTCACTCCGTTTGAATGTCAGTGGACTGCAAATAAGTCAATAAAGGAGCATGGCTGCTCATTCCCTGGCTCTCAAACGAGTTTGGCTGGCTGTTTAATCTATGTTCACACGGAGACAGTACAACACATAGAGAGAACAGTACACATATTGTGTAAGTGCATACAAGCAGGTCACACAGTATGATCACAAATTAAAAAAAATCTGTTTTTATTAAAAAGTACAGGTTGCATGTGTTCTCAGCCTTGACATGTTTTGGTATGTGTCTGCACCTCTCTTTAGTGGTTCATTAATAAAACCGATATTTCAACGTGTGCCTACTTTGTTAATGTACTGTTGAGGTTAATTTCAGTAGTTGTGTGCTATAATGTATTTACAAAGTGTGAAGAGGAGGTCACTTTAGAATTGGGAACCTGTTCAGGTCAATTAGAGTCAAACTAATAGCTTATTGGTTATGAACAAGACTTCACTTTAAAATAGGGAACACGTTTCTTGGATAGAAATACCTAATTTTGAGTTATTTAGACACAATTAACACTTATAGTTTCATGTCTTGTTACATAAGAATAGATCATATTTGTTAAGTGTTATTATGGGAGAATAACTATTCTTGTGGTACTACTACTGCCTTATTAGGCCCATATTGAGCAGAGCATATTAAGACCAAAACTCATGTACAACAACTTCCTTATTTGCAATAAATAAGCACTAATTAGAGGGTTATTGAGGAAAAACTCAACGAATGGCTTATTACTTGTAGAATAAGGCATTAATAAGTGTTTTATAATGACTAATAAAGAGCCAATATACTGCTAATATGCATGTTAATTAAAAACTAGTTGATGGTTAATTTGTGTACCTTAATATACAGTGTTACCAAAATACTGTACTCACCAAAGCTGACAAGTCACCTAATAAGAGTTCTGTTGGACAGCTTGAAATAAGACAAACCAAATTCCCAATATTCTTCTTCTGCTGTTCTTATTCTAAATGTATGTATTTGTACTAAACATATGTGGGTGTGTCTCCACAGGTATAAGAGGATTCTGAAGAACAAAATGTCCTCAGACGATGAGAAGCAGAGCTGCTCAGAGCTTCTCTCACATTATGACAAAACTAAGACGGAGTGGCAACTGGGGAAGTCAAAGGTGAAGCACACACACACACACACACACACCAAACTAATAGCTACCTAACCGTACCAACTTTCCTAACCCAGAACCAACCTAGATTTTCACCTTATCCCAACAGTTTTCATTCTAAAAACGAAAGTGTTGACTCTGAAATAATGTTTTTACTTTGTATATCAACCATTCTGTCTCCTCATTTGGAGGCGGGTCCCTATAATGCGACTGTGGACAGATATTTGTCCCCATAGTTTGATTAATGAAAGTGCCAACTCTCTCACACAGATAGAATATGCAGTACACCAGTCAGTCATTTAAGTCCTCTAAAAACATGTTTCAACCTCTCAGAAATCAAGTTTTTAAGCTTTTTCCTTCATGGATTTAAATATATGGCACACAGTCAATTTAAGCAGAAAATCCTGCTCTATTGAAAATTGGGTAAATGCGGGGTTTTCTGGGAATATTCTTTTCTCAATAAGTCGAGCTGCTGTCATTCCCAAAGTGTGTCACAGTTCAGTTTGCACAGCCCCAGATGTGACTCATGTCCCAAATGTTTGTGTGACCGGTTGTGGTCAATCCTCGGCTCTCCTGCTGGCAACCACTGAGTAACTTGCCACTCCGTAAAACCCCTAACACCAATGACTGTTACTGTAACTGTAACCCAACGCGGGCACTTACCATAATCCTGAGGCCGGCTCATTTCAGCTGAAAGAGTTAGCTTCATGAGGATGAACGAAACAACCGGCGAGTGATTTGGAGTGGCAATGGTTATTTATCTTGAAAAGTTATCATAGCGCTATTTTTTTTCCTTCTGCCCCTTTGTTTCAAACAATCCATCCCAGAGCAAAGCGTTCACTTTTTCTCTCCCAATGAATGATTAACCTTTTAATGACCTCTTTGCATAATTTTGAACTCAGCAAAGATGGACTTTTCACAGCATGCGAAGGCTATAAATAAAACGGTTTATAGGATTTCTTAAAATCAACTAAATCCACATTTGTTACTTCCTGCTCTAAGCTGTGGTTTCTCTGTAGCCGTTAATCGTGGAGACATTTCAAATTTGTCGGACAGTTTAGTTGTAATACACCATCTGACTGGCACACTATGTATAGTGTCAGCTGCACACATGCTGAATATACGTTGAGAGGTTGAGACCAACATGTTTCATATGTTGTTTCTTATTAAGTTTAGAACTGGTGCATAACCACTAATGTGCACATGCCGATCTATATTAAAGTTCTCACACATGCACACAGTATAAATCTCTGCAGTCACCGTGTATTACTGACTTCAGAGACAGGAACCATTTTCTACTCTGTGGGTAAAACTTCATGGGTCAGCACTTTGACCTTAGACTGTCTCTGTTAATGACTGCTCCACTTTACAAGCAGAACAAGACCACGACCGAGTCTGTGTCATCCTGTCCACATGCTTGTGTTTTTGATGGCAGCGTCATATTTTGGGGCTGAGGGAAATGTAGTGTGGGTTGTGGGAAAGGGGGCTGGGAGACAGAAAGGGGGCTACATTTCCTTCGGAGAAACAATCTGTGTGTAATTATATACATGCTGATTGTGTGCAGAGGAAGTGTGTTGCCCAGAATTAGGGGCCGGGGTGATGTTGCACAAAGTGTGTGTCTGGTGTGTGTGAGTATATATGTGTGTGTGTGTTTGCGAGACATTTGTTTTACAGACGAGGGAAGGATGTGGACGAAGAGGAAGCTTCCTCTTTTCACAGACTTTACAGAGGCAGGCACGGCTGCAGCTGCGGTGTCCTTTGATTAGTGGAACATCTGGGGACAACACACACAAATACACACACACGCACGCACGCACGCACGCACACACACACACACACACATTAACTCAAAGGTCTCACCCTTTATAGAAGCAGTTCATCCTCCAGGCTAGTGACAGATATTGACTTATTATATAAATTAAAATGTCATGTTACTGCTCTATTTGTATTCCTTGTTAGCTTTTAGGTCTAGAATAAGCTGTCAGATGTCCCACAGACACTGTGCCAACTTTTTAAAAGTCTCCGGGAGAGAGGAAAGAGTTAACTAAACTCTTTCTCTTCCTTCACAAGAGCAAGGAGGGGTGTGGCTTTCTGTCTGGACACAAGCCACTATCCCTCCCCCTCATCCCTCCATCCCTCCTCTGCCTACTTCTCCCCTCCCCTCCCTTACTGTGACTTTCTGCCTGTGCACGTCAGTCGAGCTACCAAGGCAGCGGTAGGAGAGCAGCAGTAGGGAAACGCTCAGGGAGGAACACAATGAGGCTCTGCAGCATCGGCTTTAGCAGCAACACTGCAGTCCCCGTGCCAGTCCCCCCCCCTCTGATCTGATCTGCAGCCAGGGAGAACAGCTAGCCCGCTAGACTCAACTGCACCAAAGCTTCCTCTGCAGTGGGCACAGGGTGCTGCCAACAGACAACAAGGGGCCCTTCACATCTCTTTTGGGCCCTCTGTTGCAGCCTTACCAAGGAGAGGAACTAACCCATCCTGTGTCTTTCCCTTCCCCAACCTCCCTCTCTCACTCTGTCACTCCTTGTCGGCCGTGGCGCTGCCCGTCCCGCAGGTGTTCTTGAAGGAGGCCCTGGAGCAAAGGCTGGAGAAGGAGAGGGAAGAAGTGCGGCGCAGGGCTGGCATGGTGATCCGCGCCCACATCCTCAGCTATGTGGCAAGGTGAGTGTTGGGGGGTGAGGGGCTGAGTGGCAGTGGCAGTTGTCAGTGTTTGTTTTGTAATCGAGGTGTGCAGCCTGTGCGTGTGGTTTTTGGAGGGGGCTGGGGGCATGCCTTTGCACACGTTTCCCTTTTTGTCTGTGTGTGTGTTATGGGGGTTTATATACAGTATAAGTTCAGCTTTATAGATTATCTAGTGCAATTAAGGTATACAGGAATTGTCCAGTGTATTTTTAGAATATTTTGAAGAACTTTGGAGAACAATCTCTACAACTTTCCTGAACTCCAGAAAGTCTTATAGGCCAGTATGTGAAATAATAAAGTATGATAATCAAAGAATGTAATAAAAAAGTCCTTAGGCCCTCAACAGGGGAAGAAAAAAGTATTTAAAAAAAAGTCAGTTGTTCTTTCACAGTTTGAGAAATGTACAAATATTTCCATATGATGTAATGTATTAGCCACGAACAACATAGTCATGGCATCTATAATATTTCTCTTGTTTCTTATTAATGAGTTAGAGAGGAATACAATGAATTGAACAACTTTAAAACATCTCCTAGAGCATAAAAGTAAAAATAAATATTGTCCATTTCATGCTGCTTAGTAGGGCCACCCTTGATATACTGTACATGGTTATCTGTGAGCTTCAAAAAGGTTTAAATGTATTGCTTCACAATCAGCAGAACAGTCAATGTTGTTTTTATTCACTGAATAAATATCAGGTGTTTCAGCCTGAGCAGCAACTTTTCCCCCTCTCCGCTCTGCCTGTCGGACAGGACGACATCCATCACTGTGCTGCTTAAAAAATGTGCACATGCAGACATCCTCAGGGTTGTAGTCGAACGGTGCTCCACCTGTGTGCTTCAACATGTAAGGTCACTCTGAAAGGCTCTGTTGGGAGAGTATAATAGGACGGATGAGTGTTCAGGTTGTGAGTTTCCTTCCCTTCAGAGCTGCTCATGTTAGAGGCGGAGGCTAGGAAAGTTCCCTAAAAACACAAGTAACGCCTTTGTGTTATTACATGTAACATTACCTATTTTCTGAGGCCAGTCACAGGCCACGGAGTGATTACTAGGCCAGGCTGCGGGTCCAAGAGTCAGAGCACTGTGTGTGGTCCTTTTTGTGAGTCACGTGTGTGTGTGCGCTGTTTTTATGTGTGTATGCAATGCCTGAACACGGCTGCCCACACGGCCACAATGGAACGGCAAAAGGTCACAATAAACAAGCGTTCTCACCAGGGTGTTTATTTGAATGGGGAGAGATAACGGGCTGTGCATTGTCATAAATACATTTGTGGTGACATACAATATTGGATTACACATGTGTATATTCTTGATTTAAAGTGGACCTATCATGCAAAATGATGTCTTTTATACATACATATGTGTCCCCGGTGTGTCGGGGAACTCACGCAGCGTCTGAAAATAAAACCCTCTCTCTTTTCCTCCGTACCCAAATCTTTTAAAAAACGGGTGTACAACGAGCGGATACAGATTTCCATCTGAACTGACGGGTCCATCTGAACTGACGTCGGTGGACCCACAGAAAGTTGCTATCAGAAACAATGCCTGACGTATTTTGGACGTCTTTGTTTACATTAGCAAGCCTTGATAACACTCAGAGCTAACCTGTACTGTAGAGCAGTGATTCTCAAATGCCTAGGGGTACGTTGGGGTACTGCAGGGGGTACGTGAGGTAAAAAAAAAAAAGTTAATTAAAAAAATACCATGCATGATTACAAAATAATCTTAGTGCAATAAGTTAAATAGAAAACACAATTTTATATAAAATATTCCTAGAACCACTAAGCGGGTCCTCATATAAACATGTTACATTTGTGTATTGTATTTATAGTTTTTTAATAATATATCATTTTGTTCATTGGTTTGTTAAACATATATTAATTCAATTGAAAAACCCCTTGGAAATTTTTTTTTTTCATGCATAAAGATGAAAATATCCTTAGTTTGTTGTAATTCGTGCATTAAGGAGTTAATAAATCAAACACTGATGGAACATCACTATATTGTAATTATTTATATAGGCTTTTTCTGTCAAAAATGTCCGGGGTCGGTCAGGGGGTACTCGGTTGAGAAAAATTTTCAAAGGGGGTACATTACTGAAAAAACGTTGAGAAGCACTGCTGTAGAGCAGGGGTTCCCAACCTTTATTGTGCCAAGGACCGGCAGATACATACAAAAAAAATCGCGGACCGGTTATCAATTTTAATATTTACTCACCACCAGCAGGTAGCAACAGAGGCTAATTGTACACACACACACACACACACACACACACACACACACACACACACACACACACATCATGCGCCTTGGTGACTGGACATCTCCTTCATAAAACTAATAAAAGGGGGAGTAATCGGGCAGTTCGATGTGTGTAGAGGTGTGTGTGGTTAACACATAGCAGCCTGCAGTCACTCTCAAGCTGTTCTGATAAAGGTAAACACAGCGAAGGCGGTGCGTAAAAAGGCACAGCTCTCGGCGCGCTGGTGCTGCACTCAGAGGCGGAGTATACCCCGCTGCCTCCTGATGCTGCAGCCATTTCATGAAGTGAAGGAGGTTTTCCTTCTATAAAACAGCTACCGCGAGAGTCCCGGACATGAATTCATAGATCAAGGCAGACTGGTTTACTCTCCTGTTTTGCCAATCCGGTGCTTAAACAAATAGCTCTACACCCCTGGCCGACATGTCCTTAAAATGAAGTCCGAGTTTGAAATATATCTCAAATAATGTATGCACTGCCATTTCCCCACATAAACATAACAGTCTGCAATGAAACGGTTGTCTCCTGTGCGCTCCTCTTCCTACTTGGCGCACAGGTAACTTTCTCGTGCGCTCGAGAGGCTGATAGGCTACCAGGCTGAGCCGCCGAATCCCTCGGAACATCATAAAAGCCATTTTCAACGGTTTTCTGGTGAAAGATTAACTAGGCTACTGGATGAAATAATATGACTGGTATAGGTGCGAAAATTATTATTAAAATATTATGATACAATATTTTTATATATTTATAATTCTGAAAATATTACGATAAACTCACAGCTATTTCGCGGCCCGGCAGTAACACCTCCGCGGCCCGGTACCGGTCCGCGGTTGGGAACCCCTGCTGTAGAGCACATGTGTTTTAAAAAGCAGGAAATAAAAAAGGAACTCACCTTGTGATAAACCTGCAAGAGAAAAAGCATTTGAGCTCCATACTATTTCAGAAATAATCCTTGACGTGGTTTAAACAAGATGGCGTTTTATCACAGCAGAATTGAACTTTATCTCCGGTAGAATTCTGATCAGGCATTAGCTCCGCCTCCTCTTATTTATTTTGTTCAAGCTAAGGACCCAAGATCTGCGTTTCTCTAACAGGGCTTCAAAAGAAGGGTTTGAGCAGTATGAGGCATGGCTACAATGGGTGAACTGTTTGGTATTTTGAAAAAAAAACTTCACAGACATGTTTTGTATAGGTATGGCCCTACAATATATGTTTCAAATATAGCATGATCGGTCCACTTTAAATGTGTGTGTTTCATCTTGTCATTAGGAAACAATATAAGAGGGTTCAGTCCAGCGTGGTCACCATCCAGAAGAACTACCGCGCTCACTTTTGGAGACGCGTCTTCCTGCGCCTGCGCTTCGCCACCATCATCCTGCAGAAACATCACAGAGGCCAGCTGGCCCGATCACTCCATCGCCATCTCACGGAGGAGAAACAGAAACGAGAGGAGAGGAAGAGGAGAGAAGAGGAAGAGGAGAGAAGGCGCGTAGAAGAGGAGAGGAGGAGGATGGAGGAGAGGAAGCTACAGGAGGAGGAGGAGAAGAGAAAAAGGGAGGAGGAGGAGAGACAAAGGCTGATTGACGAGGAGATGAAGAGGAGGGAAGAGGAGCTGAGACTAATGAAGGAGAAGGAGAAAGGCCAGAAACTTCTAGCTAAAGCAGAGGAGAAAAGGTAGAGTCATTCCCTCTTGGCGACACATTGAAGAGCCATCATTTGAAATTTGGATTTGTCCTTTATGTAAACTTCTCACACTAAGTGTTTTTCATTTCATTTTTAGGAAGTCACTGGTAAATGGAGTCTGTCAGAAGGTAATTCCTTTTTTTCTCTAAATGATATTCAAATAACAGGAAGAAAATGACATGTGAATGTGGTATCATAAAGTATTTTATTTACTCTCTAGGTCTCTTGCCCTTTCTTGTCCTGTCTGCATAAGGAGCTGCCGCAGCCTCAGTCCCAAAGTCACACCTCTGAGGAGGAGAGCCGGCAGATGGAGGAGATCCAGCGGCTGGAGAGAGAGATCGAGCGCCTGCAGAAGCAGCAGGAGGACGGCGTGTCCCTCCTCGGAGACGTCTCCCACGAGGAGCTGCGGCAGATGAGAGACGCTGAGATCTTCAGACTGGAGAAGGAGGCTTCCCGCGTGGCTACTGAGTTTCTAGAGCTCCTGGACTTTGGTGGTTTAGAGCCATCCCTCTCGAGTGAGGAGAACCTCCACGACCCCACTGACTCCACAGCCCCTCTAGCCGAGGAGGAGGTAGATGAGGGTTTCCACGCTGAAGAAGAGTGTGTTCCTTTGCCTGACTTCCCTCCTCCGGCTGTGGTTCCTCTGGACAAAGAAGTATTCCAAAGTATTCCCCCTCCTCCGCCTGACTTTGCAGAAGGACTAGTCGCCGTCCCTGTCTCTGCCTCCTCTCCTGCTACACCAAAACTCCTTTCCCCCAACGGACTGAGTCCTGCCCCCTTCCTCTCCGACTCCCGCACCTCCAGACCTCCTCCTCCTCCTGTGGTCACTAATGGAGAAAGGCAGCCGCGCCTGAGGGTCAGCAGGGGGTCCGACTTTGAGCCTGTGATTGAGGAGCGGCCCCAACAGAACCTGCCAGACCCAGAGTCGGACTACGACCAGGAGGAGTTTGAGGAGGCTCATGGGAGCTCGGGTGCTAGCACCAATGACGGCCATATAACAGATGAGGAGGTGTTGAGGAAATCCTCCTGCACCCAAAACAGCCTGGACTCCTTCAGAGGCAGCTCGGACTCGGTGAGGACCAATAGGCTGAGAATCATGTCTGTCAAATGCTACACATCTAATCCAGATGGCATTCCATTTGGAGTATCTTTATTTAGCTAAAAAAGTGATTGGAATTGCAGTTGAACCGGAAAACAATGTTGTTTCGAGTACTTTTTGCCCTAAAAATGCAGGGAATGAGTGCATTTTCCTATAGGTCAAATCTAACTTAAGCCATTAATCACATACACACATCTTGATTCCCAATAGTCAACATTTTCCCCCCATTTCAAACATTCCGTGTGCATGTGTGCACGCCTAAACCCTCCCTTAACATATCAAAAGGCTCAGATCATGTTAGAATCACAGTGAAATACTGTTGCAATTATTTGTTTTGGCTCTGCTGATGAGCGTGTGAATCTATTCCCAGATTCTGCAAGTCAAGCGGAGAGCTCAGACATAAAACTGTCAGATCAGCATAACGTCAAAGGGAGAGGAGGGTGTGTGTGTGTTTTATGGCGGTGGTTTGATTGACAACAAGATCAGACAGATTTATGGCACTGGTCTCAGTACCGAAATTGCTGAATGAAGACTCTGACTTTGAGTAGTCTTAAGAAAATAAAAGCCTGTTCTTTCTTGAAAACAAAAAAAAAGTATACATACAGGTTTTAATATTCAAATGTGGAACACCAAATTCTTAAGCACATTGCTCGTGCAGCTATATCCCTGAAATACAGCACTCGTCATAAATGCTGCTTTTTATGTCTTTCAGTTTATTGACAGCGATGAGGACAACGATGGCTTCGTGGACACAGATGAAGAGGTTTCCAATGGGAGAGTGAATCTTCTGAATGGCACTGGGCCTCCATACTTCCACGGCTACCTCTACATGAAGAGTGAGTACCTTTACCAAATCACTACCCAGCAGGCACACATCATTTTAGCACAGCTGAACGCGGCATTTCTGGTTGTTTCATCAATTAAAAAAACAGTCTTTCTTTGTTTACTGCTTAACTTTGTCTTTATGTTTCAGTACTTGTATTCTCTGCTTTAGCTGTTTGTTAGCTGTTACATGATTGTGTATGGGTGTCTGTTTTACAGCTCCCATAACACTGAGATTTCCTATAAAACATTAATAAATGAACATCCTCTCCGCCTTCAGGTGGTCTGATGATCCCCTGGCGTCGGCGCTGGTGTGTCCTGAAGGACGAGACCTTCATGTGGTATCGGGCCAAGCAGGACTCCCTCAAATCCGGTTGGCTTTACAAAAAAGGAGGAGGAATGTCCACCCTGTCTCGGCGCAACTGGAAGATGCGCTGGTTTGTTCTGCGGGAGTCGAAGCTCATGTACTTTGAGAGCGACAGCGAAGAGAAGCTGAAAGGAACCATCGATGTCCGAACAGCCAAGTAAGACCCTGTCCTCCGATGTTGGGATTCAAATTTTTTTTTTTTACTTTTCTTACCTATTTTGGGGGTTTCATTATATGTATCAAAGAAGAACAGAACAATATAAGTTTTTGTCTGACTGTGTGTGTTTCTGTAGGGATATAGTGGACAATCATGAGAAGGAGAATGCACTGAATATTGTGACTGACGAGAGGACCTACCACATCTATGCTGAGTCCCCAGAAGACGCCAGGTATGCTATATCCATAGATTCTATAGATATCATGTACTTACTGTGTCTGTTTTGTATGTGGTGTTTTTCTTTGTCATAATCTCTGTTAAATCCATGTGTGGAATAAAGTTCCCCCTTGTGGTTGCCAGAGGAAATTCACAATGTCATTTTTAATTATATGTTTGCTGACTGTTACTTTCTGAACTCCCTCTGACCCCATCCAGTGGTTGGTTCAATGTGCTGAGTCGGGTCCACAGCGCCAGCCCGGAGCAGCTCCTGGAGATGAACCATGAGCAGGCCAACCCCAAGAATGCAGTGGTGAGTGCTGCTTCACCTCGCCTGGGACCCAGCCTCAAGTCAACATCTTTCAGCCGTTATAATGAGGCGTGTAACTGAATCAGTATGATGGTCCAGATTTGGGTCATATGGTTATTTAAAGTGAAGACGCAAAATACACACACTGGTTTATTATTGTCCATTTGTATAGTATGGTCAATCAAATATTGCAGTGGTGTTAATAGGATTTTCAGATTTAGAAATGAAATGAAAAGCAACAGGATAACAAAATAATGGAAAGAGAAACGTGAAAGCCACATTACATAGAAATACAGTTACCAGTATGTACAATATGATTATTATTATTATTATTATTATTAACTGCTCTATCAAGGGGTCAGTATGTATCAAACGAAGAGTTTGTCAGAAATATGCCTTTGTGACCCAAATTTGCAAACAAGTAATTCAAATGTTCCCCCCCCTTTTCTCTCCAGGGCACACTAGATGTGGGCTTGATTGATTCTGTTTGTGCATCAGACAACCCGGACAGGTAAGGAACAACGATAACACTACAGGATATATTCAGACTGCAGTTTTAGTGGAACTGCAGCATGTACATATACAATATAGGGATAACAACACTGTTCATGTGATCTGTTTTGCAGACCAAACTCGTTTGTGATCATCACGGCTAACCGAGTGATCCATTGCAACACAGACACAGCTGAGGAGATGCACCACTGGATCGGCCTGCTGCAGAAATCCAAGGGAGATTGCAGGGTTGATGGACAGGAGTTCTTAGTCAGAGGTCAGTCAGTTGAGACACACTCTGGGATGTTTAGGATGTGAGAGTTGATTCTTGTAATTGTGCGGTAGGATACTTCTGTTTAGCTGACAAGATCCTGCCCGGAAAAAACCAAGATGCTATGAATTAGGTAAAAGAAAGGTTAATATTAAACAAATATTTACAACAAGATGTATCTTCCCTCAGGCTGGCTACATAAAGAGATGAAGTCAGGAGCAAAAAGCTCTTCTCTGAAGCTGAAGAAGCGCTGGTTTGTTCTCACTACAACCTCTCTGGACTATTACAAGTCTTCGGAGCGCACCGCCTCCAAACTGGGAACTCTGGTGCTCAACAGCCTCTGCTCCGTAGTGCAGCCGGACGAGAAAGTCTTCAAGGACACTGGTCAGTTCAGAGTCAACGTTATTCTCAGTCATCTTGAGCGACAGAAATATACTGATACATTGAGTTTAAGCTTTGGTCTCTTAAAGGTATCTGATCGTTTTTAGATGTGAACATTTTCTACGGCTTCTAATGACTTTGTTTTCTTGACACAGGTTACTGGAATATAATAATCCATGGGCGTAAACACTCTTACCGACTCTACACCAAAATGCTGAATGAAGCCATGCGGTGGGCGAATGCCATACAGGGAGCGATAGACAGCAAAGTTCCCATTGAAACGCCAACACAACAACTCATCAGGGACATCAAGGTATTAAAGGATTATTCTGCATGCTTCTCTCTGTTACTAATGTCATGCAAATATCTGATTGTCTGTGTGCAATGTCTGACAACAAGATTAATGTGTCTCATATAATAATATTTAAAAATGTAATTCTGCTCTCCATGCTCTTAACATATTGATATTTTTGAACTCCAATTATGTTCAGTCATGCAAACCTTTGGCAGGGGGGGACACTGTAGTAAAGTGAGGTACTTCTACTCACTGAGTGTGTGCCGTGATTTTCTTAAATGTTCACCTCTTTTTCTACCACATAACTGTTTACTGCTAATATAATGCTCATCACTGATATTTCTATTCTCTTATTTTTTACTTGAATTGCTCTACTTTGTCGTGAAGTTAATTCATGACCACTCGACTAAAGGTCCCGTCTTCTGTTTGTCCAGGAGAGCAGTTTGAACGTGGAGGCTGTGGAGCAGACATACTGGAGGAACCCCATCCTGAGATATACCCAGCATCCTTTGCACTCCCCTCTTCTACCTCTGCCCTATGGAGATGTCAGCGTCCACTGTGAGTTCAGTGGCCTGCAGCAACTGTTAGCAAGCTGTTCAGGACTTCTATTAATCCTGACCGAATCAAATACTCTATTTACATTGTTTGACGATACACAAAGCACATACTCCAATCTTTTTCGCTTGTTACAGTGACACATACCTCAATAGATGCATGTATATGTCTATGCCATTTAAAAGCCTCCTAGTTTTTGAATGCACTAAAATAAACCTTTAAAGCAAATATTTACCATAATATCTGAAAGTGATCTAATATAATTGTACTACTATCAAAAAGAATTGTAGTTGCCTTGCTTGAATTTAAATCCTCCGTCTGTCCCTCTCTCCCAGTGCAAAAGGAGAAGGGTTATACCAGCCTGCAGGATGAGGCGGTGAAGATTTTCAACTCACTGCAGGAGATGGAGGCCGTGTCCGACCCCGTGCCAATCATCCAAGGAATCCTCCAGACCTGTCAAGACTTGAAGCCTTTAAGGGACGAGGTTTACTGTCAGCTGATCAAACAAACCAATCACGTCCCGCACCCAAACAGCCTGTCCAATCGCGCCCACTGGCATCTCCTCACTTGTATGAGCTGCACCTTCCTGCCCAGCCGAGGTATCCTTCGCTACCTCAAGTTTCACCTCAAAAGGTACAGTGTATGTCTGGTTATGCCATGATTCATAACAATCCTACAGTCAAAATGACAAAGGGGTGACACCTCGACTTCACTGTCTTTGTGCCTTTGTGTTTTTTAAAGGATTAAGGAGCTGTACCCCGACACAGAGATCGAAATGTTCGCCCATTTCGTTAGTGAGTCTCTGAAAAAGACCAAGAACAGGGAGTTTATTCCCTCTCAAGAGGAAATCGTGGCCCTGCTTACCAGACAGGAAATGACCACCACAGTGTACTGCCACGGAGGAGGCTCCTGCAAGATCTCCATTAACTCACACACCAGTGCTGGAGAGGTAAGCTGTGGTCATTGCTGCACAGACTATGTTCCTTTTGGAAGATATCGTTGCGATTACCTTACACAAACTCTGATAAAGATATGTTGTTTTTAAGCTTGGCTAGAGAAGGAGTTTTACTAATGCAAACTGAGGATTATGATTGTTATCTTGTGTTGCTTTTTCCAGGTGGTGGAGAAGCTGATCCGAGGTCTGGCTATGGAGGACAGCAGAAACATGTTTGCACTCTTTGAACACAACAACAATATAGACAGAGCTGTGGAAAGCCGAGTTCTTGTGGCTGATGTTTTGGCCAAATTTGAAAGGTATTCTAACATTCCTGGTTACTTTTTATTACACATTATGTTTGATAACATTATTTAAAATCAGGCCCCTGTTACATAGGATATTTAATTTAGATAGGTAAATGACAGGTTTGTGGCTTTTCCAACAGACTGGCTGGCAGTGAGGAAGCTGAGGATGAAGGCCAATGGAAACTCTATTTCAAGCTTTACTGCTTCCTGGATGTGGAGAGCATGCCTAAAGAGGGGGTGGAGTTTGCGTTCATGTTTGAGCAGGTGTGTTTTAATCTTCTTCATACACCTTTTATAAAGGTTCATTCACAAGTCGGTGCTAATGATGATGCTGTTCTCTTCAGGCCCACGAGAGTTTGACCCGCGGCCACTTCCCCTCCCGAGAGGAGACCCTGCAGCACCTGGCCGCTCTGCGCCTGCAGTTTCTGTTCGGTGACAAAGCGAAGGTCACCTGGACTCTGGAAAACGTCTACCCTGTGGGTCGCCTACGCAACCGCATCCTCCAGTTCACCAAGGTGGGAGCAACCTCAGGGACAGGCCAAACTCTGGAGCGTCGGAGGACCAGCTTCCTGGACGGGACCCTGCGACGGGGGATGAAGACCGGCTCAATGAAGAAGCAGCGCATGGAGGAGGAGCAGATGTTGGAGATGTGGATAAAGGAGGAGACGTCTGCCACCAGGGCGAGCATCGTGGAAAAGTGGTCCCGCCACACCGGGGTGGACCAGCACCA
This sequence comes from Pseudochaenichthys georgianus, assembly GCF_902827115.2. Taxonomy (NCBI): domain Eukaryota; kingdom Metazoa; phylum Chordata; class Actinopteri; order Perciformes; family Channichthyidae; genus Pseudochaenichthys; species Pseudochaenichthys georgianus. Next base: position 24,641,855 of record NC_047523.1, on the reverse strand, counting down.
GGCCATGCTCAAATACATGACCATCATCAAGGAGTGGCCTGGATATGGATCCACACTGTTTGACGTTGAGGTAAGTTAATGCAACTTATACTAGATGTGTTAAAGAAGATCAGTTTTAGCCTTGAAGCCTGAAAAGTGTTATTTGCACTTAACCTAATAGAAAAAAAGTAATAACCCTCATAATGAAATAACTTATTCAATATTGTGATACAAATGTCCTGCCTATATTGTGGTAACATGTTTCCTCATCATCAGTTGAACGCATCATTGCCACATAACAATGTATAATACCACTTGTATCCTGTTGTAAATGTCAAATTCAACATAAAGCCAAACATAAAATCAGTGTCAATGGTCACTCATAAGAGTATAATACATGTTGTAAGCTTGCACACTTTACAAAGAGCATCCTCTTTTACATTCTTAGATTTTTAGTCAAAATGATTACAATACTAGTTTTGGGGGAAAACGCCCCATTAGAAAGGTAATATATTATTCGTAAATATATCAGTCAGACAGGTAGGTCCAACAATTCCTTTAATTGGGATTAAAAACATTTTTGATCAGGATAAGGGCAAACGTATTACATTTTCAGGACATAATTGCATACAGGCCTTGATACTGGTCCAGCAGATCAGTGTGTAGTTACCTGCCAGCCCATTGCACATACTGTCTTAAGTTTATATCTCCCTGTGTTTGTGTGTTTTTCTAGTGCAAAGAAGGAGGCTTCCCTCATGACCTCTGGTTGAGTGTGAGCGCTGAAAATGTGTCTGTCTTCAAGAGAGGAGAGCCCAAGCCTCTAGAGACCTATCCATATGAACACATTGTTTTCTTTGGCGCTCCGCAGCCATGCACTTACAAAATCACCGTGGATGAGAGAGAAATGCTCTTTGAAACACCCCAGGTACGTCATATTTCCCACAGATAAGATTGTGTGTGTTTGAGGGAACAGGATTTCAGAATTTGCTTATCTTCTCTGATTTTGTGTTTCATCCATACAGGTTGGAGAGATCACAAAGATCATGAAAGCCTACATAAACATGATTGTGAAGAAGCGCTGCAGTGTGAAGTCTGTGTCCAGCTATGGAACTAACTGGATCAGGTGATGGACTTGACAGGATTCAAAACATGTGCAGATAAAGTACACCTGACGGATAACCCGAGAGAAGAGGAGGGGACGGCACCATGAAAAAGAATCTCCTCGATAGAGATTGTGTTTCAGAGGTTTTCACTGACTACGTAGCAACGCAGAAAACAACTCCATCCAGAGAAATTCATTTCCACAAAGAGACAGAAAAGGCTCTTGTGCTTGTGGCAAAAGTGGCAACATTCAAGCTCAGCACCATTTTAAGCTTTACACTCGTCCCGTGTTGCTAACCTCCATACAGTCTCCAAACATGATACTCCCTCTCATTAGTTACACTGGTCATTTCTCACCTCTTCAAATGTATATTCATGTATATTTTTGTGGATTTGAAAGAAAAACAAATCAAAAAGACCCTACCCCTTTGTCTCACATTTCACAACAGATATTTATTCGACTTCTGAATCCAAAAGTGTACAACATAAATCCAAACTAGATAAAAGAATGTGTTTCATTGGCAGACTGACTGTTGTCCTCTCAGATGTTGCGCCCAATTGTAATGAATGTTCTCCTAAATGGAGATTCCCTCAGGTTATTGTGCTTGCCTTATTTAAGTTTTCATTATTATTCTGGACTGAAGGATTGGGTGCAGATTCAGTTGTAGTTATGGCTTTCACCGCTGCATGTGCTACAAAAGCACATCTCTAATAAATACGAAAAGAAGGAAGTTCCACATGAACCACTGCATCTATAACCACTGCAGTCGAGTATTTTGTCATAAGACACAATAACTAAAATAAGTAAAACTATTTTGCGCTTCTCTCCTAGAAAAAGTACTTTGTGTATTTTGTGTGCAGACTTTAGGTTAAGTTGCTGAAACTGATGTTCCAGGATGTGTTTTTTGAAACAAGTAGGATATTGCTTGTTGAGTATGTCCGTGTCTAAAGATTGTTTAACTGTGTTTTTTCAGTGATGTCAAAGGCCATGTTTGGGTGGGTGTATTTATGTATGGAAGTACCGATGGATTGGGAGCGTAACAGTCTGAGTGAGGTTATTGGCATGCTGGAAATGTATTGATGCAGTCGTCATAGTACTTTTGTTTCTCTTTTATTGGTGCATTCTGAGACAAAGACATGTAGATTCAAACACGTTGTTCATAACTATTGATTTTCTTCTTTTTGCGCCCTGTGTCTTATCTTTTGTCAACGTAAACAAACTTTTGTGTGTTGCCCTCGACACCAAACATGCTCAATTCCTTCTGTTAATCTTGTAAGATAGTTTCTCTCTTCCAAGTAAATGAACACAAAGGATGCCTATGCCAGTCAACTTACAGTATAGTACATGAGTATGATCCAAACATTACGAGCTTAGTATTTACCTCACGATGCATTACCGTCTTCCGTCACTCTCCAATCGTACTCACTTGGGAGATCTGGTCAGCTGCCGGCGGCCACACCAGAGACTGGTCTTGCCATTGACGATGACTGTATTTCTGAGATTTCTGATTATTTTGAAGAAGAAAAATCAGAAAATGTTTTATATCAGAATTTAAAGATGCTTTAATAAATTATTGTATTTGAAAAATGTGTTTTGTTTGTTATTGTCTTATTGTCAAATTAACTGAAATTGTTCCATTATTGTTTAATGTGATTTTATTTTTAATGTTTTCAGCCAGCCAAGTCTTTTGTTCTGTACCTCTCTTTGTCAAGGGGACGGTCTGAGCGATGTGACCTGAACGCAGCATAGAACTTAAGCAGGTTTGTTCCAAAATAAGCATGATTTTTAATATACTGCATACATAAGAGACATCTTATTAACTGTACTGGATCATCATGCTGTGGAGAACTCTACTAAACGTAAAATACCATTCAGAATAATGTATTATGTTAAATTGTGTTTTTATAACTATTGATGCATTTATGATGTTAATCACTTTAATGTTTTGGTTGGTCAATTTGGGACTGATTATACTTACTGGATGTGCTGCTATGTAGCTCTATGAATTTTCCCCTGGTGATCAATAAAGTATTATTATTAGTAGTAGTAGTAGTTGCAGTATTATTATTAATAATATGCGCAGGAGAAATTAAATGATCAATTATAAAGCTCAACGGCCTCTTGTAATTCCAATGATATCTAAAAACCTTTATCTATCTTAAAGTGTCTTTCACCAGACGATGACTTTTATTTGGAGAACCTTCCGAGAGGTTCGCCTCATATTTGGTCATTTAATAAGGTAACATAAAAACAAAAACAATTGCAGTTGCTTTTCTGGTCACTAGTTTAACAAAGGAAAAACAAATGAGAAGTTACACTGCCTTGGAACGTTTCAAATTACATATATATTATTACTTTTTGTGCTGTTTTTAAAAAAAATGCTGTTGTCTCGACAATCTCCTCCCCTTTACATTATATACAACCAATAAACGTATTTCCTGGCATCACTAAAATATGTTTGCAGCTGTTTCATGAGACGAGTGTCAGGGGTTGATGACGTCAGAGGGGTCCACCCTCCGGACTGAGAGGTTAGTGTTGCTGTTGTTTCTCGCAGTCCGCACGAGCTCCCACTCGCTCCACAATGTCCGGAGTTAACACACGTTCAGCCTTTATTTTAGCCTTCATTTTCTTCGGTGTTTTTATAACCACGGAGGCGCAGACTTCGACTCCTGCTCCAAACACGAGTAAGAGTGTTTTTTTTAATTGTATTTAAGACTGAGGCGTTTTGCTTTGTTGTGTACAGTAACAATTGGGTCAGGGGGTGGTCACATGATAACAGAAAATGGATTATGAGCAAAGATTATCATCTTAATTCATTGTGATGGCTTCCAAACAAACTTTAACTAATTTCTCTGTAATGTGAATGTGTGTCACTGTAAACTCTGTTGAGGATTTTCCCCAGTGGCCAGAAATGTTAACTTCCAGTAAGATTTGATTTCCTTTCTTTTTAGGCCATTTATACAACTGCTTGAATTTACACCATAAAAGGAAGGTCACTAGGCCCTATAACCTACTATATAACAATCTGTAACTTGTCTCAGTTTCAGTTCCCTGTGCCTTGAGATCCAACACCAGCTGCTCTGAATGTCTGCAGAATGTAACAGTAAGTATGTTCAACTCCAGCCAAACACAGATAGTAAGATAAGATAAGAAGTACTTTATTGATCCCAATTTGAAACATGTTTGCGACTAACTTTCTTCACTGTTGTTAGTAATACTATGACCAACAATATGACCCTAAGCACAGTGTTTGTTACTGTTTTTGTTGCAGTGTTTGTGGTGTACACCAACCAAACAATGCTTGGACTACCCAGTGAGGAACATCTTGCCCCCCAGGAGTGTGTGTCCACTGAATGATGCACGATGGGGGTTGTGTTGGGGTAAGACTCCCTACGTTTACGTTACACTTAAATGTGAAAAAAGGCTCAGTCAACCCAAGGCCTCAGATCACCATTAATGCCAACCTGATGTCGCTGTGTCCTTCAATTATTATCGCAATATCAATATATTGTCCGGGTCATTTTTCAAAATAGAAATGACAAACATTCTTTTGTCACTACTTTGTTTTTTTACTTGATAGTAAAATCAATGTTAAACAGGCAATTGTAAGACCTCAACTCATGCTTCAGGTATGCTGATGGGCATTTATGTAACGCAATTCAATAATACAAATAATTACAGCCCTAGTATATGACATATATCAGACAAATACTACTTTTGTTTTGTTTACCAATAGTTAAAAAAATATATGCGACTAGTTTAGTACTTTCAAATAATACTGATTGAATGAATGATTATAGTGCTAATTCTCCACAGAAGAACCATAACCCACTTTTAAATACTGCGTTTGTCCAACCGGAGCTGTAGTGTCTATTGCGATGCATTGAGTCATATTCAGTGCTTCCTTTTTCACTGTGTATCTTCCTTTTTATTTCCAGTAAACTTCCAGATTTTGATCATCACCATGTCAGTGCTGGGAGGCGTCATCATCATCAGCATTCTGGTGTGCTGCTTCTGCTGCTGCAAGTGTGAAAGAGTTGGGTAAGCATTAAGCCATGTGAAGTGCTGGCTCTGAAATGTGGTTTAACATGGCAGGAGGAGGACGGCGAACACAATGGGTTGATTTTCTGCGAGGCCAGGCTGATACCGCCGTCTCCAAAAGCCTGCCAGAATTTGTAGCTGCAGCTTAGTTTTGAGGAAAAAACATTAATCTTTCTATTTAGAAGTGGTCTAGCCTTTTGTTAATGTAATAATGGCTTTTGGATGATGAGGAGATGGATATACATTTGAAATATAAGACTGATTAACTGTTGCATGCTCCATTACGTGCTGTATTAGGCTGAATGCAAAGCATATCAGAGTCACTATTGTCATTTATTTTTGCAATGCATATATATATGTATAATCACATATTCTTTTATTTTAGGAACAAGAGAGAAGACGCGAAGGTTGAGCGGCAAACCCGTGCAAGGAAGAGCCGTCAGAAAGCAAAGTAAATGGCTATGAGGACGGGATTTAAAAAAAGATAAAATAGAGACCCTTATTACTGGTACTGTCATTATACTGTAGATATAACAAAACAACTAACATAAGAGTGAGTCTCCTGCACTACATTTTGTTGACTGTCCACATCATTATGTTGATAAAAAACATTAATAAGGACATTTAAAGAAAACTAATAGTATTTCTAATATCAATATTTCTATATCAAATGTGAAATAGGGTTTTTGGTATAAACTACAGCCCTCTACAGTAGTACTTTGTTTTGATCCTCATTGAGAATTCAAAATGTGTAGATGTGAAGGCATCCACTGTTCTCTGTTGTCCAACAATTTGTCTTTGTTTCTCTCCCTACAGGAGGACAGAAATGCAGATGAGACATGACGAGATCAGGCAAAAATATGGTGAGACTATTTCCTTGTTTGTACAGTTTAAGTGGGTAATAAATGTACTTTTTGAATTAAAAAAAATATATCTTTGTTTACATACTCAATTATGAAACAGTTGCAAAATGAATGTATAATGGGATACAATTAAATTCAAAACCTTTATTTATCCAGGTAAAATCCCATTGTGATCAATGATCTCTTTTTCAAGGGAGACCTGCACAAAAAATTAATTAAAAAAATTAATTAAATTAAAGAGACAACATGAGATAAAGATAACAACATTTGAGCCGATAAAACAAGAAAACAGCATTTAAGTCATCACAAATCAAGAGAAAGAAGCAATGTAAAAACAACCAATGTAGTACATTAGCTCCATCTACTGGATAACAATGACAATGTACATTTAACAGTGTACATTTATTTTCCACATTTTTATTTAAATTGTTTTTGGGGAAAACAAGCAATTTAGAAATATGTTTGCTTTTAGAAAATTGTATTTGCATCCAACTTTCAAAACTCTTTCAATACAGTGCAATGCTGGAAGCCATAATACGCTTATGATTTGTTCTCTAATTTTATTTGTAGGTGTTGAAAAGGAAAACCCATACGCCCGTATGGACGATCATTAAGAAGAATCTCAGCGATGATTCCACCACCAAAAATCCTTAAGTTGATCTTATTGATGCCAGTAACATTAAGATATGAAGCTGTGATGATCTGATTTCACTTCAGTGTTTGTCAAAAAATGTCACCAAGATGTTCTGAATTTATTTTTGATTAAGTGTGCACCATATTTTACACAGTTTCCTTCACCTAATATTTCATATTTTATGCACATTGTTTTCTGCTGTTAAACCAGGTTCATATTTCTTTTGTCTTTTCATAATATGAGATTCTGTTCAGTTCAAAGCATATTGTCCAACAAGCTATACAAAATCACTGTGTTATTTTGCATAACATGCAGTATTGTTAGTTTTGTACAACTCAAGAGAAGTTCAGAGCAATTGTGGTTCTTAAATAACAGCAGTTTCATTTTAGTTGTAATATGCACTATTTTACTGATCTGTTCTGAAAGTACAACATTTATTTTTATATAAAACGTTTATAACATGTGACTTAATGGATGAAAGAAATGTGTTTTCTTGAACCACATGCGAGTGATTTGATTATTGTGCAGCTTTTGTTTGAAACCAATTGGGACCATTTTTACTTGCTTGTAAAGTGCTTTTAGCACCAGGAAAATGTTTTATTATTATTACTACGATTTATAACATTCTTTTGTGACTTAAAAGAAATAAATCAATTTCCATAGTTTACAAATGTCATAATTTCCCTGACACACCTTGCCCAAACACTTTTTCAATTCAAATGAAACTGTTCTGTACTGAGAGATATAATGGAACTATTAAACCCAGTGGGAAGTAATTTCAGGTGTGCTTTCATCTATCTCTCACTTCACCAAGGAAACTAATATTCTGCAAGTTTTTCTCTATCTATTCATTCATGTTGCAGTTCCTGAGAGCAATGTGTTCTTCTTGGTTTGTTGTGTTTTGTTTCTGAGTCCCAATGCAAATGTTGTTTTAACTATTTGGATCTTCGGTCAAATGCAGAAGGGCCCTTTTGTTTTCCCTATATCGCGGGAACGCGCAAATTAGCTCACGTATCCGCGCTCACGAATAAACGTGAAGCACGTGACCCTTTATGTCGAATTACATTTCAAATCACAGTACGCGCGCGCTCCTGATCTAAACGAAAGAGCCGGAGGAGCTGATAACACGCTTCACAGTTAACAGCCTGCTTCTGCGTTATCAGTAAACCACCGGTAAAACAGCACAATGTCTGAAGAGAAGCCAAAGGTTTGTAACATTTCTCTATCTCTTCGAAGGAACGTCTTGTTCGTGTTTGCTGTTGGCTGCCAATGGTGCCAGTTTCAAGTTAACGTTAGCACATTCAGCTAAGCTAACGCTAGCTGCTTCCAGGCTACAGACTCCGCATTTGAGCGGGTCGACGGAGAAAACAAAGGTTGACCAAATAGCGGATCTTTTGTCGAACAGCGCTTTGTTTGCACTGTCCCCTCAGTATGAGCATCCGCTACTGCTAGCTAACGTTTCTCAGTTGTTTAATCATACATTGAGGGTGGATTTGTTAACGTTGGCTTCGGAGATTGCAAGTGAATTGAATGATTTGTGTTTTCCCTTTGCGCCATTGTGGCTTTCAGCGCCAGTTTAAACATGGACTAGCTTGCTATGCTAACCACAGGGGGACACAAATGATTCAAGATTGAAAGGTTCAGATGCTTTATTGTCATGTGCACGGGAGCTACAGTGTAGTTATAGCAATTAAAAGTTAAATCTAAGGCTCCTCCAACCATGCAACATAAATATACTGTATATGAAATACTACTATACTCAATATTGCAAGAAGAAAAAGAGTATAACTAAATGGTACACGGTCATGTTGCAAAACCAGTGTGCAAGTCATGCAGGAAAATACAACTATTAACATGTCAAATAAAAGAAACATTAGCTAAATGTTGCAGAAAAGGTTTTAAGTGGATGCAGAAGTCTATATACATGTAAATAAAAGCAACGACATGATGTAGAATACATACTACTTATTGTTGATATAAATACATTTGTGAGATGCACACAGAAGAATTATATGGAGTTATGAAGGTGAGTGTGTGGGTTGGAGTTGAAACGACGAAGCTTGTCGCTACGTCTATGCTCTTTCTATTGAAACTTTAACGGAAGCTAACATGAGTTTGCTGTTGTTGTAGTAGAGTCACCTCATACTACCGGACACCGGCAGGTTAACGGTAAATGATGGCGGTCGGTGGCTGCTTGTACTAACCATAAATACATCCATGGTAGTAATGGCAGAGGTTGGAAACAGGAAGACTGAGCAGTGTTGTCTTCCTAAATGATTATGATCTAAATTAAATGCACTCTTCAATACATTCCCACATGGTGGTTTTAATTCGTCCTCGTGTTATGTGAGTGTAATGGGGGTCGTCGTCAGGATTCACTAGCAGCACTTTCCGATCCCCTCTAAATAAACATTAGCATCATGTGGGAGTGGATATTGGATAATGTCATCATATCTCAGTTTTTTTTGCTAATGAGTGTTTTTTTGTTGCAGGAGGGAGTGAAGACAGAGAATGAACACATAAACCTCAAGGTAGCTGGTCAGGATGGGTCAGTTGTACAGTTCAAAATTAAAAGGCATACCCCTCTCAGCAAACTAATGAAAGCCTACTGCGAAAGACAGGTACGTTTATTCTGAAAGACTGAAACATATACCTGTCGGTAAATTGAACCTTGACTTAATAACATCACAATGGAATGAATGACCTAACTGTTGTTTATATTTTTGGTTTATAGCTACTGGGTGCAATATTTCATTTCTGTTTTTGTCTTGCAGGGACTGTCAATTCGTCAGATAAGGTTTAGGTTTGATGGACAGCCAATTAATGAAACGGACACACCTTCACAGGTTAGTAAAAGCTAGTCTTGTAGTGTAACAATGGATATGATAAATGAGTGGATATTCATCATTCACAGTATGGCTGCACAATATAAGAAAAACTGACTTTACAGTTGTGTCTGGCGCACCGTCCCTCCCTGTTGGGGTGTTACACTTCAGGCCTTCCAAACCAACACACCCAGCAGCTGACTGAACCATCGATTTGATTCACCTGGTCAGATGCAGGACTGCCAATTGAGAAATGTAGAAATATAACTGTTTGATATAGAAATTGTAGCACCTAGACTGGAGGAAATGATTGGAAAACACTGGATAAGTAAAGAGAAATGATACATGAGAGTTTTCCTTTTGTCATGCCGCATGTTACTTTGCTGACATTGCACTTCCTATGATGGGACTAAAGCACGTGTGCACAATGTCAATGTAAAACAATATGTGGTGCAGCCCAAAACCATTTGTATTGAACATATAAATATTAAAAACTAGCAGCCATCCCCAAAATAACATTAATATATTATATATCCAAACAGGAATTACAGAAAACAAAGCAGACGTATTGAGGGTTTGATACCAAGCTCTACTTCTAAGGAGATATATTGTGCATTGGCTGTAGAGTAATATATATATATATATATATATATATGTGTGTTTTTGTTATTACAGCTGGAGATGGAGGATGAAGACACTATTGATGTATTTCAACAACAGACCGGGGGAGTCTTTTCTTAAGTTGGACCTGGACTCTGGAAAGAACATCCACACCAGTTCTTCCCTGTTGTATTTGTTTCTCCTTTTTTTCTCTCACTCTGCTTAGTCAGGCTGTTCACAACATGGAAGAAGGTAGAAGGTTTTGCATTTTGGGCCAAAAATGAACTGACATGCAGGGTAATTTAGAAACATGTTTTATTCACATTAATGGATGATTTGAAATTGTTCAGGGGCAGGTCTCAGATCAGATATGGCTCGTAATGGCTCGTAAACTGCTACAACTACTTTTGATGTTGAAATGACCTCACGCATGTCTATAAACCATAAGCTAAACTACAAGCCAAAACCTTACTTTTCTTCTTCTTTAAGATTTCCAGATTGTTGTGAGCATTTAAATCCAGGGGGGGGGTCTCAATTACTTTTAGTTCATGTACTTGATAGGATTTCTATGGAGGATAACGGCTGGATGGGAGCTTGTGGTTATTCTTTGTAAACAGGAACAACATATTTCCCATGTAATAAAGTTGTCTTTTTTTTTAAATTTGATGTATCCATGCCCAAGACAAATGCGACTTCAGATCCATATGGATGTTTTACCTCAATATGGTCACCCTCAACTCAATAGTAAATAAAGTACAGTAATGTTTCTGGACCAAAAGGCTAAATCAATATTCTTTTATAAAAGGGTTTGGTTAATATGTAGATGTAAAGGGTTACTGTCTCTAACGGTGGTCTTTGTCGTCACACAGCAACGGAACAGTTCTCTCGATGTGTTCATTGATTTCTTTCCAACTATTCAGGACTCTAGAAAACAAATATTTCATCTTTACCAGTGAAGAAAATGCATATCTCATCTAACAATATATATTTCAGTTAATGTATAAACTATTCAGGCAATACTTTGCTGCCAATTTTTACTTGTTTGTCAAATCTATCTAAACAGTTGCTTAGTTTGTTGAACTCATGTGTTAGTAGAAATATCATGTCCACTTAGTTTTGCAGGGTGACATGGACATATTTCTTTTGATTTGTACATTATTTGTTGTCCCTATACTGTATACAATAAATATAGTTTGATACTCAGTCTCTGGCATTATGTCTATGTGTAGACCTATAATATTCATATTTCATATATACTGCGCTACACAGTGCAGGGCAAATATTTTTTAAACCTCCACATCTTGGGTGTAAATAAACATAAATCAATTAAATGCCTGACTGTCAAAAATACTTGTTCCTAGATTGGATGGTGATATGATTTGTAACAAAAGGGGCACATACATTCAGGCCACTAATGTATGCTGTTGGAATTAGGGTTCATTGTTTCCAGATGTAACGTCTGGAACAGTTCATTTCACCAAGCCAATAATTATTTGATTTGTTTATCCTCTTGAAGAAGTTGTGATTTGCAGACAGCGGTCTTACCCAGAGTGGGCAATACACTCTCCATACATTAGAGGGCATTGTTGCTCTGAAGATTTACAGGACCACGTCTTGCTCAGCTACATCTGCATCTACTTCATCACTGAAGTCCCCAGCCCTTAATTTAAGAAACAAAGACGCATTTGTTGCTCCACTCCAGCCTTTTGAGGGCCATAACTCCATGAGTCTTCTCTTAAGAGAACTTAATTTCACAGATGTTAACTCAACTGAGCAGCCAATAGAACCCCCTGAGCCTCCTCACACAGAGCTCTGATTGTGCTGTCTTTATTTCTGGCATCTCCTTTGCATTTTATATTTCCTTGTGGATATATCTGGAGTCTCATATTCCCCAGACATCTTGGAAATGCAGCTGCAAGGTGCCCCCTCAATCTATACATTCAAAAACCTCATGAGTCTGTTGGTAAATGCTTCATATATAAATGTAAATAGATATTAACTGTACTGGCCAGATTGCTGTCAATGAATAACACGTTTTTGTTGCTGTGAGTCACAATCAGCTGTGGTCAGTGATGCTTGTCAGGCAGCACATACCATCAATTGTCTGTCTTAAGTCACGCACTGCTCTCAGTGAACAGTGAGGTCTATTTGTTTGTAATGGTTATAATATAATTGGTTCATTAACCACACATTCACAGAGACTGGAATTATGAGAAAAGTGTAATTTACATGAGTTTGTGTTCCCAAGAAAAACTTATAGAGATGTCTGTAAGATATAAATAACTGCATTATAACTAATAATATGTCATGTAATACTCTAGCACACATATAAACATTACTCATTAAGATGACATAATGGATCTTAACAACATTGAATCAATTGAGCCCAGTCAGTTTTCATTCAAGCTAAAATGCTGGTTGTTTCTTTACAAATTCTTCCCATCCTGGTCCTATGTTTTTTTGCATTTGTTGGAATGAGTTCTAATCTTCAAGCTTCTTTCTTCATACCAAGTTTGAATGAACACCATAATGAGCAGCATCCTCTGAGTAAATATAACCTATAAGTGCATACACATGTTCTACACATCATACAACACAAGGGGAGGAATCTGAGCAAACAAGTTTAACTTGGGACACGTAAGTATGAGCTCAGTCAACCGTGTTTTGCATCCTCCATGTCTCAAGCCAGCAACCTCAGATGTGACACACCATCCCCCGTTGAATCAGTCCAGCAGCCTGAATAAAACCACTGTGCATCTGGAGAACCTCTGGATCGCCTCCAGAGCGCTGTATGCTGATGTCATCCTCTTGTGCGTAATGTGGTCCCCACCCTGTCAGCAGATCAGATTTCATCCCATTCCATGTTGAGATCTTTAAGGGAGTCAGCTTTGTCATCATACTATTGTTGTCATGCAATAATTTAAGAGATTTTAAATAACCACGAAAATTAGTGATTACCTATAGTCACTTGATAACTATTGTTTTTGATAACTTTGAATAATAGTATTTTATAATATAGTAGACTTTTTCTACAGTAGACATTTAAACATCACTGTCTTTTGTGAAAAGGATCAAAGATTAAATTCCTCTGGTTATTGAATACAAATCTAGAAAATAGATTGTAATGCTAAATAAATTGCTAGACAATTCACATCAGAACACTTGTGTTACCAATAATGATCATTATTGCTTTATTACAATCAGGTGTGCTATAGTTCCAGGGTTTTGGTGCACATTATAGGTCGATGCCCCCAGCTTACTGGGACATTACATTCATGTGGTGTGAGTTACACCTATGCCATGGCAAAGTCAAAGTGTGTATTGTATATGTAAAGTGATACAAAAACAACAGTAAAATAAAGTGTTCTGGTCCCTAAAGATAGGGCTAGAGTCGACTGCCAATTCACAAGCCAGGCCTACTCTGGGGGGAAAAAACGTTCACATTATCAACTCTAAAATGAAGTTGATGATAATTATATTTCATTTATTCATAAAGGCAACAAATGTACCGCTTTAACATTATTTAAAATACATTGACTAAAAGCCCATAACCTACATGAAGAGTTTGAATTCCCTTCAAAGAGCCCCTGTAACTATCCTGGGGGGGACCAAAGTTCTCTCACAATGGACTCGAAGTACCACAATGCAACACAACAAATATCATCTCCTTAGCGACGGCTTTGGGAACTACGCCCCGAGAAGAAGTCGGAGGCTTGCCCCCTGAAAGGACTCATTGTAGGGAGGGATGAGTCTGTGTGCAGTGGTGGTGTGTGTGCTGTGAGTGTGTGTGTTTGTGGAGCCCCCTCCTCCTTAACTAGCTGGTCAGCAGCGGAGGGATTATCGAAGCAGTTCCACTCACTACTAACAGACGGGGAGACGGGGGGGATTGCAAAAAAGCGTGAATCATGCTTGTCGTCATTACTCCCGGCTGGGAGTGGAGCCGAAATTGTGCAAGATACGGATAACAGCGAAGAAAGGTCGGTGTGGAAGTTTCCAGGTCTCCTCATTCCGCCGTGAAAATGCCTCACCAGGGGCTCTGCCGCTGCTGCTGCTCGGACCCGAGGCTTTATGCTGCCTCCTTCACATGTGCTTTATGTTGAAGAACAGGATATAAACATCTAAGAAATCTGCGAGAGTGACAAAACCAAAGGACCTGAGGATATTTTTGTTTATTTTCGCCGTGCGGAGAATTTCTCAAGTGAAAGAAGGAGGGAGAAAACTTGTAGGCTAGTTGTTGGACAAACATGGGGAACGCAGGGAGCATGGACCAGCACACTGATTTCAGGGGACACAACATGCCTCTGAAACTACCCATGCCCGAGCCTAGTGAATTGGAGGAAAGATTTGCAACCGTTTTGGTAAGTGAGAAAAAAAAACATTTTCATCTGTCTGCTCTTTGTTCCCTCCATGCTTCGCTGTCCTGGGACGGGACAGCTGTGTGTTGGTGGGTGCTGTTTGTCCAGCACGCATGTCCTTTGTTGTTCAGAGAAAAGGGCTATTCCGACCAAAAATAAACTTGTGTTAGAGGCACAAGAGATTTGCATCTGTTGCAATGCTTGAATATTGATTAGAGGGTGAGGTAACACTTAGCAAAGACTTTTCAACCCTTATCAAAGTGTAGATCAACAGGATAGTGAATTTATTGACACTCGAATGTAACTTTTTTTTTTAAAAACTCAACAAGTTTCTGAGGCTTTTAACTTTCCTTACACCATGCTTCAATCCACACCTCTCATTTGGGCTCCCTTGACTTCAAACACAACATATTAAACGTTTACTGTACTTTAGCCTTCTTAGTGTCCCTTGAAAAAGAGATCGTTGATCTCAATGGGATTTTCACCTGGTTAAATAAAGGCAACAAACAAACAGACGTATTCAGCAGCCTAGGTCCATTCCAATGCTTCTGTACAATTCCTAAATTGTTGTAGTTACACCTGCAGTTAAATGATTGTTTTTATGGCAGTTTTTCCTAACTTTATGAGTCCAGGCGCTGGCTCACTGCTGAAGCTCCAAGTGCCCAGCATGCCAGCTCCTTTTGAAACATCTGTCACATCATAAAGTGTCAACCAGCGTCTGTCAACAATTATGTTACCTGAGAGGGAATGCAGCCCATTCCTGGTGTTGTTGAAAGATCCTCCAGACTTTGAAGAGCTTTCAAGTCAGTTAATATGAGAAGGGGAAAGTGTTGATGCTGATGGTTGACTAAAACTTACAACAATATGTTGACTGACTAATGGGGAATAGTTGTAAGAAGCCCCATTGAATGCAAACTACATTTCATTGTCTTATTACTTGTACTCAATAAAGTTGAATCTTAATCTTAAATAATTATTAACCATATTAACTTGCACTACAACATGATTACACAGGCCATCATTGTTGCTATCAAATACTTGTTGCTGAAGGAGACACTTTTCCGCACAAAGCTCCCCAGCCAGTGAATAAAGGCCTAAATAGAAGAACAGTGCAGTGATGGTGAAATTTGAGAGCTGGTAAGATGTGGGTCAAACGTGATTGTTGCCTGTTCCACTGCTCTCATGAACATTAGCTGCTAATTTGACTTTAGAAAGCAGGTTCTTAGAGCAGCTTGATTGAATGTTGAATTTGCTTTCAACCTTTCTTTGCTGCTTTTATTCTGGTTCAGGGCTTTGCGTTTGCTAATGTTGGGCATGTTATGTAATGATCTTGTTCTGCCGAGATTATTTAGCCTGTAAGCCCATTACAGAAAGTGGATCAAGTTGAGGTGGAAGTCAAAGCATTGTGTGCTGCTGTGTAGTGTTGGGGTGTGATTGCTGCTTGTCAGAAGCTGATGAATCCCATCTTGCGCTGGAGGTAGAAGCCTTTGGGGCAGTGAGGTCTGACGCAACACAACAGAGGGATTTGGACCTTCTCCTTAATCACGCCTGCTTTTAGATTTGCTTACGTATGTCCGAGCATTGCCGTTTCCATTAATACATATGGGTTTCTCAACGTCAGGAACAATTACGATCCAAAAATATGTTGGACAAAACTAATCCTTATTATGCTTTCAAGAAGGAAAACAAATCCACCTGTCTAACCTGAGGATTTCGTAGGCTGGCTGTCAGAAAAGCAGATCCTCACAGCATGTCAGGAACTCCCCCACTCACTCCCTTCCTCACCCCTGCTGCCAAGCATGATGTCTTAGCTCATGGTGGGATGGAAGCCCTCCAGCTTTAGAAGAATTTAGTGCTCTAATCCCATAATTTAGTGTTATTTACTGCCATTCAAACCCTAATGTGTCTCAGACGTTTCTGATGGCTGTTGGCTCCATTGGTGTGAGTGGCACTGTGTGACTCTGATGACCTCACTTTGGTTTGATTAGCAGATGATAAGGATAATACCTCGTCACCCCTCTCAGTAGCCTTCTCGAACATATCAGTGGTAATCAATGCTGATGAGTCAAATGTAAGTGTACTTGGCTGCTGATCATCATTCCTTTCACCTAATCATTAATCGTTTATTTGTTATCCTCTTTATAAACAACTGACACTTTTAGTTTAAGAATTACTGCAAAGCAAGTCTTCCCTCAACCTAGGCGTGAGGGAATGGCAGCCGAACTGTTTACCTTCCACTCCTAATATGTTTAATCAACAGGCAAGCCCTGGGTAGCAGTGGCGAGCCTTTTGGATTAAAGTCTTGTGCCGTGTTCCACCACATTCAAGCACACGCCTAACTAAACCCTTGCATTTCCTATCAAGGACATACAGTATTTTAATTCGGGTCCATGCTTTGTGATATGAAAAGCCTCCTTTGAAATATTGACTCGTGACCTCAAACATCTGAACACATTTTATCTGGCAGTCATTTCAATGCCAATACAGTTTTCGTAATATATAAAAAACTTGTATTATTCAAGACACTACTAGGATGTCTTGTTGACTCCCGCTTCCTCAGTTTGGAACAGTCCAAGAACCTGACAAAGCATTTCATTATCATTTTGAGTACCTGGCTGCAACTTGGTGTCACCGGCACATTTTGGACACTACCAAAAAAGATCAATGTGCGATACTAGGGATGTCCCGATCACCTTTTTTTGCTCCCGATCCGATTCCGATAATTTGATTTTGACAATCTGCCGATACCGATTTTTCCCGATCCGATCTTTATGCAATGCATTAAGAGAAAAAAAAGGTAACAGATAACGGCTGGTCATCCAACGCGATGAATTCAGCTATCTTGGCTGTTATTGTGTTGGCCTTTTCACTGTTCTGGGGCAGTTTCTCTTTCCTTTTAAAAGTCTCTGAAACTGTCGGTTGTTTCAGTACCGTTACCTGAGTGGCCGCTGTGTACTCGCCGTGTTGTTGTTGGTGTTTGTTTCTCAGGTAGCGTATTAGATTGGTCGTGTTGAACGTAGCTCTGTGCTTTCCACCACGTGGAACCTCTGCCTAGCAAACATTGCATCTGGCTGTTACACTGCCTTCGCTTTCAATTTTATAATACTTCCAAATTCTTGACATTTTCTCTGTCCCGACTCCCGAGTCACCAGCTGAACGTAGCCTCTCGTTAGCTTACTGCTACTATTAGACACTGCGCCCACTCTGTTGCCAGCTTTGAGAGAAATAAGCAACCAGGTCTATGAAAACAAGCCCAAAGAAAGCAACACATACATGATGTTGTGTAATTTTAAGTCCTCAGGATGACTTTAAGACGTGAACATGGTCATTTTTGTTTTGTAACATTAAATAAAAAAAATATATTTTATATAAAAATAAAAAAATCCCGATCCCCGATTTTTTTCTCCCGATCCCCGATTTTTGGAAAATCACGTGATCGGCTCCGATCCCCGATCACGTGATCGGATCGGGACATCTCTATGCGATACCCTGTCTCTATTTCTTTTTGTGTATGCTTACGGTAATAATGAAAGATATAAAGGCTGTCTGTTTCCAAATAAAAGAAGCAATTCCCTCCCATTAAGTTTTGTACAATATAAAAAAAGTTTCCGCTGAAAGTCAAAAGCTCCATAAACTAGTGGTGCATGGAACAAGTGAGGAAGTGGACCTTGAGCAGAGATTGTTTTGTCAAGAAAGAACTGTAAACTTCAATGTGTTTAATACAAAACTAACTCATTTTATTATGTCTAAGCTTAGTGGTGTTTTTAGACATCCTGCTTACCGTCAGCAACCTGAAAACAACGAGAAAATGTCCTTTCTAAAAGTTAGGGTTAGGCTTAGATGTGAGTGATATCAGACCCACAATTCACCAGCATGCATATCAGTATTTCCAGTCGGATATTTTAATTCATTTTGAATTTTGACCAGTGATGGCTTTGTATGATCGCATGGTACCACTTTTCGGATAAACAACGTTTACTGGCGGCATTTTCTATTAAATTAAAAGCTCCCATTGAAGTCTCTGTTTAATGAATCCCTATAATAATAATAATAATAATAATAATAATAATAATAATAATAATTCCTTACATTTATTATAGCGCTTTTCCAGATGCTCAAAGCGCTTTACAAATACACATTACACATATCATACATGCAATGGTCATGAATCCCTGGAGCCAAGTGCTGATCTTGTAGTGATAAGAGAGTCACATGTGACCTTGTCCGTGATGTGAAGTGAGGTGTAGTAAACCCAATATTAATTGTACAAAGAATTAAGAACAAAGGTGGTAGATTTCCATGCAAGTAAAGGCTGGAATGTATTCACTGTTTCACAAGTGTTCAAGTGGGCTGTTTGCTATGTGTGTAATTCCTGCTAGCTCTTTGCTTTGTGTGTCTTGTAAATGTAACTGTTTAGTGTTTAAAAGGGCTTAGCTTTTCACAGTTGACATCTATTAAAAATGGCTCTGTAGTTACATATAAAGCATTTTTGCAAGTCTTTACCTCTGTTGTGGTTGCCATAGTGTTGCTGAGACAAGTCTACAAGAAGATGGGTCTCACATGATGATGAGCTAGTGTGAGGAGAGCCCTTTAAATGTTTACTGCACAGCAAAACGCTCATAACCCAGTGAATTAAATGGTCATGAACATCTTGGTAGACCAATTTACTCTGGACTTATTGCTTAATCAATCCCAAGCTACCAGTAAGCCTGTCATTAGAGGTATAAGCAACATTAGAAAAGGGGAAAATGGGTCTCTTGGTCTATAAGGTCACACTGGCTGAAACATGAAATGACAGCAGTCAATCTCTGACTCGTATGTACAGAATGAGCCAGTCTATATGCTTGGTGCTGAACCACAGGAAAATGACTCTGTGTAGCAGGAATTCAGCCCAGGCCTCATGTCTGCTCCTGTGCTTCAGCTAGCCACAGAGCTGACATCAAATAAAGTTGTACCCACATCCAAGACACCGTCCACTTCCATCTCAGAGCTGGATATCAAAGAGGCAGAGATGTTTACAGACCATACTTGTTTACATGCCATATGGGGAGAATAGGCTTAGCTCTTGTAGCTGCTCTTCTTAATAGTCTCTCCAGATTACATCTAAGCTTCTTTGTTTAAAGGCGGCTGAAGCACCCTAGGTTGCTGTTATTTGTGCTGCGAGGCCATGCACCTGAAATGTACTCCTTAGGTTAATCACAAGAGAAGCCGTCAGGTTTAACTGTAGAGTAATTTGTCACATGGACAGGTCCAAGGTAGCTGTGTTTGACCTGCGCTCACAACAGCTCAACGTAAAACCCTTTCACAAAAGTATCTAGCTGAGATTAAACAAACTGAAGTTATAAAAGATGTATTTAAAGCTGGTATAATCCATTTATTTCTCGAATAGATGAATCCATAGAACATTATCAGTCGATTCAAGTGGAGATTTTTTTATTTTACAACACAAATGTACTGCCTTGTTTTGCGTTCTCGTGAAATAGCTTAAAGCCACATTAGGCAGTTGCAAAACAGCCACTGTGCTGCCTGCTCAGCACGGGACATCACACTGACACGTGGCATCTAGCTGGTAAACATCTAGAATTCAAACATAGAGACCAAGACAGAGCTACAGTGTGATACTGGAATTGTAATTGTCAGGTGTTCCGAACATTTGCAAATATTGCATCCGATTTGCAGGTTGTTGTTTACTCAGAAAGACAGTTTGAGTTTTGACAGGCCGTCTTCTAGCATGTGATTTAACTCTCCCATAACCTTTCTGGAGACACAAGGATCCATCCATCTCCTACATTGATACATGGGACCCAGGAAGTGACTAAGCCATGTCGACTCTTCTTCATTAAAAAGCAGAACAATGGGTATTGTCTGAGGAGCAGAGGGTGAACACTGGCTGAATCCCGTGCAGCAGACCCGGGAACAGAGCTGCTCTTTATTCTGTGGAGAGCCCAAGACGGAGCCTGGCACTGGACCCAGACCCGGCAGGCTGCGAGAGGCCACCACACATACCCAAATATGTGTGTGTGCTTACATGCTTGTGTATAAGCATGTGTGTTTGGAGCCCCATGATGCCCACCAATTAGCCGTAACAGAGCTGAGCATGAAATGCTTGGGGAGCGATGAGATCCAGCAGCCAGTGAGCTGGCCTCTGCAGCCTCTCCGAAGAGATGTGAGCTGCTGCAGTGTTGAGTGATAATATGAGCTCGAACGCCTGAAAGGCATCTTGCCTGGCTGGCAGACAGTCAGCTGATTATATGGGAACAGGTTTGGCTTGGCCTTATGCAGGCACTGCTGAGATAAAACCACTAGGGCTTCAATCACTATTGTTGTTCTCTGTTCAGTTTTGACATTCACACATTATGGGGTGGTTTGGTTTTCTGCACTGCATCTTGGGGGGCAGTGAGTACTGACAAGGCAAAGTGATATTGACTTTAAAACATTGCTTAAACAAGGAACAGTTCCCGATCCTTGTTCTGGTGCTGGACTGATAGAAAGTCTCTGGACTCTGAGTCTGGGTTAGTGACCTGGTTCTGGCTCAGCTACAGAATAGCAAGAGCCATTGAGATTTTTCTTCACAATGTTGTACTGAATGCCAGCTATCAATACAAACCGTTTGAAAAGAAAGAGAAACTTTTCCCTGGAGCTTTTTGACGTCACTCCTAAGGAAGGCTTTAGTTTTGGACTTGGCTGTGTTTATCTTTGCTGTAGGCCTTCCTGCGTAAGAAGCAGGTGTACAGCGATGCATCCTGGAACAGTCCAGCCTGCTCCTTGTTATGTTGGTCACAGCCAGTTTCCAGGACCGATCCAAGGGCCACACAAAAGAGCAAGAGAGTTGCTGCTCTTTGGAGAAGTGCATTATGGTCCGGATCTGTCTGTGCTCCAAGGTGGCAGCTGTGCTAATAAAATAAGATTGCTCTGCCAAAGTGCTGCACAAAAGTGGGTGTTTTGTTTATGAAACTGTTAAGAATCCGTTGATACAGGACAGCCTTCAAATGTCTGTGGTGTGTTGTGGCTTCAGGCTCAGTATTATCTTGTGACATTGATATAGACGTTTGAGTTGTTGGAACATTTTGTTTATCAATGACTTTTTTCAACCGTGTACATACAATAACTAAACGGCGTCCTTCCATCTAAATATGGGAAGATACATTCTTATATGTAGTGAACACCAAGCCCTTACTTATATTTGTTGTTGTTGTTGTTGAAAGGGCTTGGTAGTTCACTTTAAAACAGCGTTGTTTCTTTTTCTTCCTGAATGTTTTTTCTTGGGACATTTGCTGCTTTTGATGCTGCTAGTGTCAGAAAGGCAGGTTTTGTCAGGTAACGACTTGCCAGAATGAACATCTGCAGAGCAGAATGGGAGGTCCTGTTGCATTTGAATGTACGAGCACTGAAGTACATTCAAAGGCAACAGGACCCGGCCAGAGTTTGATATAGGCCCCGCCACAGCTCCAGACAATGCAGCAGTCTGTTGTTTCAGGCTTTATTGGACAGATGATGTATCTTTCACCCTGGACCCCCCACACTAAAAGCATGTATTCAGTGGGTCTGAAGATTGATAGCACACTATTGTTTTTGTAGGCTTTATTTCTTTTTCCAACAGTGCTTTATTTAACTGGCATTTGGTTAGAAACACATTTGAAATATTTCTCTCAAAAAGCACAGCAGATCACAGAGGTTGTTACGACTGTATCGCAGCCTGAAAGTCAAGCTTTCAATTAAAAACTTGTTTCAAGATAAGTCCCAATGTAGACTAATGTGTACTTCAGTTTGTTGTATTTGTGAGTTAGTATGTTCTGTCAAGTTTAGACGTTTTAGTTTTGACTCTGTCTGCAAAGACAATCCAATAATCCATTACGCCCAGTGGGTAAGCACATTGTCAACTATGTAGTATCCTACTATGCATACTTCTGCCTGGCCTTAAGGACTCATGCTTGCCTCAATGTTTATCTCTATATTCTTTTCTATTCCTCGCATACATTTTGTGTTATCTCTTCATTGGTTATCACAGAGAGAAGCATATTGCTGTGTTTGCTGCCTGCAATTGAGATTGCATCAATCATCATTAAAGGGTGGGGTGTGCTACAAACCATTACAATGGGATTTCTATGGATAATATTTCTATATTAGTTATAATATATTCCAGTCGAAGATTTACTTTTCTACACTTATTCCGCTATTCTTTAGGTAGTTTATGTTGAATCAAAGGCATAGGTGAATAAGAGTCAGACATGTATTTCACCACAGACACAATTGTAGTGCGATGAGTCAAGAATATTAGTCATTATATTTGTTTTGTAATGTTGTGTAACAGTAGTGACTCTTTGGATGAAAAGAATGATTCATTTATAAGATATCTTGAAGGTGATACATAAAAAAGAAATGGACAAATTGTGAATAATTTGTTAAATTATTGGGGAATATATTGCTACAACACAACAGACGAGTGTGTGGGGTTGTCATGGGATACTGTAGTTAATACAAGACGGATTAAAAGCTCTGAAGGATTATACTTAGCAGCATCGTTAAATTAGTCAGCCTCCTTTTTGTGAGCTCATAAATGTCCTGTTCATCCCACTGCCACCTACTAAAAGTAACCCAACTTTATCAGAGGATGTTTTCTTCAAACCTGACCAAACTAATTCAAGTAAACCAATGATTTCATTCCATGACCCATTGTACCTCCCTTTTGAGAGCAAGTGTTTATCTTACAGATAAACAACTTTTCTTATTCATATTTTTTTTTTCCTTCGTACAAAAACACGGACTCCACCTCAGTCAGTCCAGACACTTTCGCAACCCCTAAACATCTGGCCTGGCTGGAACTCATCTGTGTTCATGTATCACTTGTTTTGTTTGGACAACTTCCTGCTGCTTCAAACCATCTCCATAATGTTTCCGGTATTTGGACAACATCCAGCTTGAAAGCCATTCCCTATCGAGCCAAAGGGATTTACCCACAATGTAAACATTACACCAGCCTTTTTGCAACACACTGCTTGTTTGCACACAACGATACCAATCAAGGGTTCAAATGTCTTTTCTCAAAGATGTATTGAACACAATCTGAATCAGAAAGCTTGGCTTTACACTCAAGTTCTAAGACGTTTGCACAGAGGAAGTTACATTTGATTCCACCCACTTGCAGCTGCTGTATTCTGTGCGTATAACTGGATTTCACCGTGTCATCAATCCTATACACTATGGTGTTGCATGTCTGTGGTATGGCTCGCAAAATGCAATTTCAGAGAAGGTGTGGAGAGAATGATATCAATGAAGTGGTTTCTTTCACCCAAGTGTGGCTGGTGCTTAGAGCCCGCTGATGTGAGGTGCAGAACTACAGTATTAAGTCCTCACAGGTGAATGAATAGAATTACATTGGAATGAGCTCGTAACGGGGGAATGAGAGGCCAGGCTCCAACATTTGAACTCACCACGTGGTTAAGAGCCGTTCCAGTGAACAGCTTCACAAACATAAACACTACCGTCCCGTTGAAGGGGGCTGCTGAGCTGGAGCAGGGGGTCCTGCGGATTACAAAACTAATCTGAGGACAGACAGGGGACACCTGTGCCCTCAAAGAACACACAGGCTTACAGATCCACGCTGTGCTAATGAGTGGCGGACAGCTCGGCCTGGATAGTGCATGCCTCAGGGCCCTGCTACTCCTTTCTCCCTTATGAAGGCACTTGTCCCTCACTACCTCCAACATGAACATGATTTGATTCTTATGTCTATTCTGCAGGGCTCCTCTGCATCCCTGTAGGGTGAACGAGAAGAGAAGTAACTGGAATGTACTTTGAATGTGAGAGTGTTTCTCAACTCACAGCCTAAAGGGATAACTTTGTAAGGACTTTGTGAACTGATGTAGCAAGCATTGGGAGAAAACTGTACAGCATCCATTCATTTCCATGGTATTGAGCAATTGGAAAATATTTGTTATGACTAATCTTAAGTAACTGATGCAGTCAGTGGTTGTCTTGTTGTGGCCTGTAGTTTTGTTTCTGTAATGCTCAATAAAAAGACAGCGAGAGGTTTTAAAGAACAGTAATAATAACTTTGAGGTTGGAACATTGCTTTGGATGTTGCAAACTGCGCGTTTACACCATTAGGAGCTGCAATCTGTTATTATTTAGATTTGTGTTGTTTCCTATTCATGGAGAAAACGGTTTTGATTGAGATCACGTAATGCCAGCACTACTTGCTCAGTCTGGAAGATTGAAGTTGTTTCTGGAGTTGGTGCATTAGCAGGAAAAAAAGGTAGAGCTGGCAGAAAGAGGAGAGCGTGGGCGTGTCTCAAACTCAATGCAGCCCAACTCCCCGAGGACAAATCAATCCCTGCTCTGAAAGATACGGGAGAGGAGGAAGTGTGGCGGAGAGGCACTGCACTGCACACTCCAGTCTCTCTCTGTCTCTTGTTAATGTGTTTTAATATGTGCATTAGATGAAGCTTACTCGGAAGCTTGTTTTCAACACTTTACTGACACTATCTTCCTTTTTAGAGCAGTTTTCATGCTGTGGTAGATGCCATGGGTTTTCACATTCTGTATCGGAACAAGAAGACTAATGGAGCATGACACGGGGGCCGATTGCCTATTCAAATCTCACCACTCCCCCAAAACCAAAAAAAGCCTACCAGAAACCTTGTGTATTGTATTTTGTTCTTGAGTGCACTTATTGCTTTTATGTTCAAGAACAATTATAGACAGCTACCCTCAAGAGTCAAGTTAACTTTAATGTAACATTCCACTTTGTGTTTTGTACTTCAGTTTTCATTTTGGTAAAGTACTAACAACTATTTACTATTGTTTTCTGATGATGATGAAACATTAAAGAGATAACCCATCTGACTGTGGAGGCTGACGGCATTAGAGGCAAATTAAACATCTGCAACATCATCAACACCAGACTGTAAGAATGCACTTCAATACATCAGTTACTTTGAGTTATGACGTGTCAGGTAAACGGTTTGCGTGTGCAGTTTGTAACAGTTGTTTGACATTTTGAATCCGGCTCAGAGCTGATAAGTTAGGTCTCCAGTGCACTCGGCAAACTAATTACCAGACTGCAGGAACATTAATGTCAAGTGTGACTGGATTCAGTTGTTCCGATTGTAGATGTTCCGAATGTTCTATTTTGGACTTACATACTACTAAATAGCTTCTTGTTTTTGTTAGCAAAGTACATATTTTTACAGCAATTGCTTCTAAAGCAGGCCCTCATGTGACTGTGTGTTTGCTCTTGTCGCCAGCTGTGCCTCCGCAGACCTCCTGGAAGGTAGTGGTTGGTTGGTTGGTTGGTGGGCTTCCAGCCAGCTGCCTATTTTTACTCCCTTTATGACTCAAACTGCTTAATGAGAGGATGCATGTACACTGACATATTTCTGAGCAATCGGCCTGATGTGAGGTTAAACATTGACATGTATTGATATCTGTAGCAGCTGTTAAAGTTGAACTACTTATTGTCATGGTTGCACAGTCGGAGTGGATCCGCTGTGGCATACTTTAGCAGCACCATGGTGAGAGGGGATCACAGGGCCCCTAACAGCTAACAGGGGATGACTTCTCTGACCCAGGATCTGTTCAACCTGTCAAACCTCAACTGTAAAAAACACATTATCCAGCGGGGATATTGCAATAAAACATTATATTGGCGGGGGAGTAACGCAAGAATCACGTGTTCTTTGTGACGGTGTATATTGTTGTTAAGATCACAAACTCAAAAACAACAATGTGTGTTAGCTGTTCAACCTGTGTGTGTGATTGCCTTTTAGTATACTATAGTTTGCGTACCACATCGACTTCATGGTACACACACACACACACACACACACACACACACACACACACACACACACACACACACACACACACACACACACACACACACACACACACACACACACACACACACACACACACACACACACACACACACACACACACACACACACACACACACACACACACACACACACACACACACACACACACACACACACACACACACACACACACACACACACACACACACACACACACACACACACACACACACACACACGTCCTGCAAAGTCTGCAGCAATAATTTACGTGGCCTGTAAAAAGGGTTAGGGTTTATTATCCATGCCTTTTTGTTGTTGTTGATATACAGCACTTTCTTCGGGTGAGTGTCTTTATAATTCATTTGTATTACTCTCCTTACCTAAGCAACACTTTTGCACACTAAAACCAAGAAAGGCTAACATACATTGTTTCATGTCTAATACAACACTACACCATTTGCCAACTATCCAATATACTAAGTCTCAACTATAGTGTATAATAGAGTGAGTGAGTGAGCCATTATTATTATGCACTTAGCCTAGGATTTATTTTATAAATATTAGTTTTGCTTTGTGTTGTAAGATGACTTGGACTAGTGTCTGAATCAGGGGAGGCCCCATGTGTGAGCCTCAGATATAGCCTAGATTGCTTTAGAGTCTGACATAGGATTCAGTTTGAGCCAAAAGTCACAGCTTTTTCCAAATGTTTCTAAAGGAGTTCACTCTCCAGCAGTACATATGTGGGACAGCTGCTCTGGAGATTAAATGTTATATTGGAAGCATATCCACATTACACAGAGAGGAGATGGTCATCCAGGATTCAACTCCATGATTTCCCCCTGCTGTCACGATCATTTTGAGTTTCTTATGCTTTATAATTGTTTCTGACAAAGTGTGTTGCTGCCTGGTTACCCTTGTTTTATAACACATCTTTCTTGCGTTGAAGTTTTCTTAAAATTGAGATGACGAAGCTTCTTACACAGATGTATGTCCTTGAAGGGTTCTTCAGTTTTAATGTATCAGTTGACGTGTAGTCACTTGATCGTAGCGTCCCATGTTATAATTTGTGGATTGCTTTGTCAAATCCTCCATATGAGGAAATGTAGGTGCATGTGTATTTGGTAAAAGTCTGCCACACCCTCTTCGACATCACCCTATTAATACGGCACACACAGCAAGAAGTCGTGCGGTTGCAGACGCAGGGTAACCTGACCCTCAGAGAGCCGAGTGCCTGTCACAGCTCATTAGCAAAGGGATGAAATGAAGGCTGGTAGAAGTGGCTCTTTGCTTTAGTTGGAGCGGCACCAAGCAGGAAGCCCACAGCTCAGTGCACCCACAGCGACTCGGCAAACAAACCACTCATCCAGCCTGCAGGAGCACAGCACCTCGCATATCCAGCACCAACGTCATTACCACAAACCCATTTGTCTCCAGGCCAAAAGTTAACCAATATCCAGACATAACAACAAAGGAGTCTAGAAATAAAAAAGCTTGAACTTACCGTCCACAATAAAACATCCTGTTTTTACTTTTTTGTGTAATAAAAGGAGACACTTAGTGGCTTTCTGTCATTTAATCTGACTGTCTACTCGGGTGTCTATTTTATTTTAATGTGGACTAACTGTAGTCATCTGGTTAGCAGGCAGACTGAGTCAATAGAGCCTCTCAGACTCCCAATTCCCTGCAGTCAGCACCGCAGCAATCAGTCGGCTGGCAGCATCTCCTGCATACTAATATCACTTCCTGCCCGCTCTCAGAGTACACTGGACAAACAGCAACATTTGTACCACGAAACATAACTGTTGTGCTTCAAATTGATTGTGTTGCACCTAAAAACATTGATAAGCGAGTCAACACACTTTGCTAACTTGCCCCTCCTGAACAGCTCTCTGCATTGATCTCTCTCTTAAAACTGTAAAAGGATAGTTGTGTGGATAAATAGCCTAGCCAAAAGATAACCCACAATATTAGAAAATCAAATCCTTTTTAAACATCTAAGCAAGTTGTGAATTGGACCACTCGTTCAGTGTCAGGTTCTGTGCTGGTGTTACACGCTCATGGAAATAGTCTGGATCCAGGATATTCCTCATTCATCTTCCTCTCGCCCCCCCCCCCCCTGCAAGGAGAATCCAGTGGGGGACAGCGTAGAGGCTGACGGCTGAAAACACACTGATGATCCAGGAAAGAAGCCACAAGCTGAGTGGTGCACGATGGCCACCATTTTTCCTATTTGATCCCGAGCAGACAGTGGAAAGAATCTCACTAACACACATGTTCCTATAACTGTTTGTAGCCTTGACTCAAAGGAGCCCACACCTAAACAATTTATTTTTGTTTAGGTGTTTGCTGTGCACTTTTAACAAATCTCCTGGGCGACTTGTTTTAATTTCAAATTTTTTTGCTGACATATCTGCATTTTATGTGCTCGACATGCTGTAGGTGGTACGATTTTAAGTGTTGGGTAATTGTTTCAAGGTTTTTCTAATTTGCACGAGGGCGGGTGAATCATACAGGATAAAGAAAGTGTTGTAACACTTTTTGGAAGATTTGGGCCTATTTTCAGACACATGGGTCGGATTAGATTTGTCCTCAACAACAATCAATTGGATGGGAAATAAAAGTTTGAAAGTACAGCACGGACAACAGTTTAAAGCTTTCTCCTTCAATTTGAACCACTTGTTTGTCTATTTCCATTTTTGTTCTCACACTAAATCACTCAATCGACTGTCTGTTAAGCGACTTCAAAATACATTTGATGCAGTTTATTATGTGGGGGTCAACCTCGGCCGCCTGGTTGTAAAATGTTAAGTCCAGACTCAGACAATAGAGCTTAGGTGGGTGTCCTCTGCCTCAGTGTAGCAACCTAACTCTTCTTTATCCATGTGTGTTGTAAGACTCCTCTGCAGATATGTTGGGATTGTCTCATCAATGGCCTTTCTGACAGTAACTGCGTAGTAGGAAATGCAAATGAATAAGCCGAGATGTATTAACCAAGAGGAGTTGGGTGTATGTGGGCATCAGACAGTCAGGATATAAACAACACTATATAGAATAAAAGGGAGAAAGGAATAAGCATATGTGAACACCTTGTTATTAACATACTATAATGTTATATTTAACAGACAGTTTGGCATGATATGTGCTTCATACAATCTTACTCCAGAGAGGAAGAAGCCTATTAATGAAGGAGATCTTGTGACCTTTCCCTAGTAGCACCATCCCATCCCACTTGAGTGTGAATATAATGACCATTACAAAGTGAAGTGAAGGAACATGCATCTCAGTAATAATGATGGATAATTATCTTGTATACCTTTTCCTCCTGTGTCTGAGCTTAATAGTGTTTTAGTTGATCTGGGATGTCAGTTTTTCCCCAGACTCCTGTGGATGATGAGGTTTCATTATCCACATCCAATTAACTCTGACCTTTTTCTTTTTTACAGAGCTCCATGAATCTTCCTCCAGACAAAGCGCGACTGTTGCGGCAATACGACAACGAGAAGAAGTGGGAACTTATCTGCGATCAGGTGGGCTCCAGTCACTTGTTATTATGATCCTGGCATGTATTGCTGTAAAAGTCACACATTGGCTGCATCATTTCCAACTTCGGGATAAAGTGGAATGAATTAAGCTTAGGTACACAGCGTTATATAGCTATTGGTTATTATGTATACATTTAAGTTATTTCACTCATCTACCAACCAATCAGCCCTTGATACAGTTTACCTTTTAGGCTTTTCCATTGGCACTTTTGGCCCTGCCTAGTTTAACCCATGCTGCGCTGCTTTATGTGTCCATTATTACATTGCATTTAGCTTTTACCCAAAGCGACTTACAATAAGTGCATTCGACCAGGAAGATAATTGTTGCCGTGCAGCAACCACGATGGACATGGATCTCTGGAGTTGGGTCAAAGAGCACCCAGCTCGCCTCAGCAACAGTGACCTTTCTTGAGCTCGGACAATTATGACTAAAATACCTTTTACCACTCAAATGACCCTGGGTTGAGAACACAGAAAGGGGTTCTTAAAAGTCTGTGTGTGTGTTTAGCGCAGTACTGTTGTAGCTTCTAACTGAATCTCTGTGGTTGGGTTTCTCCCATGTTCCGCTGTTTGTAATTTCAGCTATCTGCTTTATTTCGACCGACACTCAAAGGTAAACCAAGTCAAGCCAGGACGGAAAATGCACATGGAAAAACCCCAAAAGGGAGCATTCAAACTAACTAAATATATAATCCTGTAGGTCTGTCCCACTGCGTGCCGTGACCACAGCACACATGCTCCATCGCCCTGCCTTTATCCTTTACACATTGCCCAGGCTTCCCTGGTCAAGTGGGTTAAGTGGCGCAGCAGGGCGCAGACAGTAAGTTAAAGAACTCGGTGATAGGCGTCAGCACTGCATGTAGGAAATAAGAGAGCGTTGTGCAGCGGGCTGTGGTCTGAGTGCTCCACTCACCCTGCAACCTCCGTGTCAGAGAGTTTTTCTGCCTCTCTGAGCACAGAAGAAAAACTGAGACGAGATCAAGACCACCTCCCACTCAAAGTGTATATATCCACTGACCCTGAAAGGAACAGTACCAAAGAGAGCCCAACAGGCTGCCCACTGGAGTCAGAGATCCTCTTTCAGTTCCGAGTGGACTCCCTTCTGAGACCTAAAGTGAAAATTGTTGGTTCCCTTTTTCTTGTCAGTTAAGCTGTTTCCAAAATCATTGTGATGACAAGCGTCTTGGTTTCTTGTTACTTTAACTTACTGAAAGAACACCAAAAGCCAATACTCAAAGTGTGTCCACATGAATCATTGTCATCCGTATTTAAAAGTGACCTGTTTTTTCTGAACTTAACTTCATGAAGGTCTAAATTATTTGCTACTTGATAAAGTGCCAGGAAGTGCATGGTGTTAGATCCTTAATTTCCCCATCGTGTTAACATTCAGACATCCAAGAAAATTGCTTCACTATTCCTTCCTTTCCTCTCTTGTTTCCCTTACAAACAAATACCCATGACAGCACAGGCTGCTCTGGGAGTAAAGCACTTTCTGTGTCATAGCTACAGTGAATCTCTTTATGTAACCATGGCAACACTGATAGAGGGAGGCAGGGAAGCATAGATGACAGGTACATCCTCTTTGAAAAACAGGCCCCACAAACGCAGCCAGTGGTTGAAATATTAAAAAAAATTAAGGCAATTACGGGATGTTTATGAAATATGGAGGATGCTCTTGATGTGAACACAAGGTTAAAACATTCAAGAGTACAAAGGAAAAGTTATACAATGAATCCATCTCTGTAAAATCCTGGGACATTTGTATTCCTGTGGCTTTTTCCAAACAACACATTTTCCTCTACAGAAGTTCATACGCATCTTTAAACTTAAAAGCACCCTTACAAAGAAATGGCAAACAAGTGATTCTTAGCTGATTTCCCCTTTCCTCAGTAACTGCTCAGGTGCAGAGGGGGAAGCATATTAGTAATGTTTTAACTAGGGCTGTCAGTCGATTAAAATATTTAATCGCGATTAATCGCATGATTGTCCATAGTTAATCGCGATTAATCGCACATTTTTGATCTGTTCTAAATGCACCTTAGAGGAATATTTTTCAAGTTTTTAATACGCTTATCAACATATGAGTGGCCAAATATGCTTTATGCTAATGTTTATTATCATTTGAACAATGACAAATATTCTCATGAATATTAAACACAACAACCTGGAACCTCTCTCATTCAATACAAATTGTGTGTGTGTGTGTGTGTGTGTGTGTGTGTGTGTGTGTGTGTGTGTGTGTGTGTGTGTGTGTGTGTGTGTGTGTGTGTGTGTGTGTGTGTGTGTGTGTGTGTGTGTGTGTGTGTGTGTGTGTGTGTGTGTGTGTGTGTGTGTGTGTGTGTGTGTGTGTGTGTGTGTGTGTGTGTGTGTGTGTGTGTGTGTGTGAGTGAGTGATCGTTGGAGCTATGTGCAACTCAAGGCATATGCTCGAACGGGAGCTGCCTGGACGCTGCAATGATGTTCCTGCAATCATGAGTGTGCTGACTTCTCCTACAATGTCCCGCTGTCTGCTTCCTGCATCAAGTCAAGTGCTCGGCGCAGTTGTGTGGATAGGGCGCTCCTCTGTTTTCATTTAAACAGCTCCTTATATCAGTTAGCGCAGCTAGCTAGCACCAGATGCTAACAACAACAATAGCCGCGTTCACACTGCGGTACGGTAATGCACGTAAGGTCTCTCTCTCGCTCGCTCGGGCCACACACACACACCCTCCCGGTCCTCCCGATGGCCAGTCGGTGCCTGCCGGTGAGCGTGGAAGTGTGGTCTGCCACAAGCGGGCGGCAGGAGCGGGGCTGTCAGCAGCATCAGCTTGTAGATGGTATTTTAAACTCGATGCGCTCTGAAACTACGGGGCGGCCGAGGACACAAAATACACATGCGTTAATCGCGTTAAAATAATTAGTGGCGTTAATTTTTTTTTGCGTTAACGCGTTATTAACGCGTTAACTTGACAGCCCTAGTTTTAACCCCTCAAATTGAATCCTAACCAGATCCCCCGGACAAACTCTTTAACAGCAATGTTAAGAATGTGAGAACCTGTGCTCATAAAAACCAAACTAGGTTCCAAAATCTCCTGCTTCATGCATTTACTGCCAAACATTCCTCACATGTCTTTGCATGCAACAGGATATGTACAGTAGTTGTTATATGATTTATGATTTGGCAGACCAGCAGATAATTCTCGAGCAAAGAATCGCTCACATAGGTTTGACTGCCAGCTCTCTTTCCTGACGCCACTGTTGTCTTTCCTGTTTTTGTGACGGACGCACTCTGGCAGTGGTAAATGTGATGCTTCCGATATGGTGGTCCAGAGATTCCATCTGATCTCTCAGTATCTGTATCTGTAAAGGTGGAACATTGATGAGAACACATTCATAAAATATAACCCTTTACTAGACTTTTAGTATAGGCTACATCTTATGAAGCTGGACTGTCAGAGAGGAGATTTGATTCTATAGCTCAACAGTTTCTGGCGTTAGTGGCCATCCTTCATTACAGAGGAAACGCCTTTTACATGTTGTTGTCTTATCTTGAACAGCCATTGTCCTTTCTCAGCAAGTTCATGGCCACTGTCTTTAAATGACAAGTATTGGAAACCAGAGCAGAAATAGGACATCCCAGATAAGAAGAGGATAGAAAACAATCAAATCGGAAATGCAATGGTGGTGAAAATATTATTTTTTTAGAAGAGGTGGTCTTTGTTTCAAGTCAGCAGGCTAACCTCCACTATCAAACACTTTGGGGGAACTCTGGAGTCATTTTAATCAAAAAAGAGAATATGTAAAATATCTGCATTGACCAATGACGTGATGCAGCTCTGCTTGAGCTGAGTAAGGAATGTGTGACGTCTTACTGTAAAGATATGTTTTATAGATGTGCGTCTGAGATGCTTGCACACTCTGGTATGCATTGAAAATCAAAGATGGATGATATGGAACAGATAATAGTTCTTACGGTAGACTTTTCCTTGAAGGCCTGTCAATTGTTGTAGCTTATTGCTTAATTTATAATATGTTTTGAGTGTCGTATAAAGAGTATTATTCCTCAACGGTATGCTCCCCATTCTGACACTCTGTTGCGGTTGACTGTAGTGTGGTTAATCACTGAACTGAACCAGACATGCTGCTGTGATGTTGAGCTCAGTCTGATCCAAATACTGTTTCCCGCTTACTCACTGATCCAAATCCAGCACTAATCTCCTGTATTTATATTTAGAGCACAATCGTGAGGGGATTTGACCTAAAACCTGTTCCTGGCTGTGAACTTAAGAAAGGTGCGCACACAGCCACACACCTTGAAGAATGCCCAGGCAGTTGATGCAAATTAAAACCAATAATGATCATCAACAGCGTGATCTTTTATGATCTCTTGCAGGCTGAATGACCTTAACGTTCATATCTGAAGAGTTCGTCGCATTCCTGCTCTCATCTACCTGTTAAACCAAATAATTGATGCAGAAACCGCTGTTAAGCTTGAATATTTTATTAATAAAAGAATGGAAATCTGATTACAGTTTATGTTGTTGTCATGTGCCAGACCTGTTCTCTAATAAACAATACATTTGCTTTCACAGTACAGCAGAGGTGTCCACACAAGGTCTATTGTTAAAGTTCAACAGAGTTATCCTCATGAAGTGGAACCTAATCTGAGGTTTCCATCAATTGAAGGATGACTCATGTTTACTGTAGTTTACTCAAAGCCTGTTCAGTTTCAATATGATGACTTAAGATCAGTTTACCGGCAATGTGTCCAGACCTGTGAGGGTGTAATTATGTACTGTGCAATGGAATTGAATTGTCAACCAAATCCACAGAACCTCCTGATATGAGTAATTCATACAATGCGAGTATTACTTCTGTCCTTGTATTACACATGTTTTCAATTGTTCCACTCACTTTTTGTTATCCTTTTTTTTCATAGGAGCGATTCCAAGTGAAAAACCCGCCTCACACGTACCTCCAAAAGCTGAGGAGTTATCTAGACCCAGCAGTCACGAGAAAGGTGAGTGCCCTCGCAAACAGCCTATCCTGTTCCACTGCTGGAGCTCTTCCTTCCCCCCCGACCCTCTATCTCTCATCCAGGATGTCCCTACAGCTGAGGATCACTCTCAGAGCAGACAGCTTGGGAACTTAAGTAAACAGTCAACAGTGTGACTTAGTGAGAACAGAGGCCGTTGTTTATCTGGTACGCCCAGGTTTAAGAGACATCTGCAAAGCTGTAGTGTCATTTGGCAAAAACAGGGATTTAATTGATGTTGCATTGCAGCCGTGCAGGAGCTACTGGAGATATCGGGAGAGTCTTAGCGACATGATAAACAGATCTTATGTCATCTGTTTCTGTGGTTGCCTAGAAGCAGCAGAAGGGAGTAAGAGGAGGAGCTCCATGAAGAAAAGTATCAGCCGGCTCTCAGGCTTTGCCAACATGAAGTCTTCTTGGCCTGAGAGAGCTGTGGGGGCAGTGCTGGGAGACCAATCTCCGTGATAAACAAATTAGCCAGTGAACTCTGCCAGAATAACAACAAATGGCTTAATAATTCAGTTTGCACTGACTGGGATTTTACATCACAAAAAGCCAGCTAGAGCAGCATGAACAGAACTATAGTGACGAGGGCAAAGGGGGAAAGCAGAGGTGTATATAGAGACACACAAATTGCCTCAAATGACAGGACATACGCAGAGTTGTTGAATTCGATTTTTTTTTTAAATGCAAACAAAATAGTATTGTGTGAGATGGAGATTCAGACCTGCATTATTGAAGCGCAGGACAGTGATTCCCAATGGTGGTACCTCAGTCGAGCAGTTTTGTCAGGGCTGGTGGAAAGATTGTTTAGTAGCTTACACTAATTAAAAACATGTATCTACATATAGAGTCAGCCATAACACATGGACACCATGTGATGCAAAAAGTGTATTTGCAGCAAGCCCATAATGGTTCAACTTCATTTTGAAACAATTGGATACAAATAACAAATAAACAGTTGGTAAAAGTAGTAGCTGACATTTTAAAACAGCCAATACATAAATAACCCGTTATATTGGAATGCTGGAAACATGAGGGAGACAGTGAGCATTGCTCTATCTGAAGGTAATTACATCTTGTACCTAGGCACATAAAGTTACTTATTAACATGTTATCTCCATACAAATAATGGATTGTAAAAACAGCAGATTTTGATTGGCTCCAGAGGTTGTGCCTACACTAAGCTAAACTTACTTTCTCCTGAGTGTAGTTTCATATTTGGTTACAGAAACAGTGTTATCCATCTTCTCAAATAACTTTGTGAATAAACAAATGGGTGTGTTTACCCTTCTTGAATGAGGTGGTGCCCACGTTCACACTCGACTCAAAGTCATAGCTGAAGGACCTCAGACAGACTAGACAACATTAAATGTTTGTTAGTCCACTAGAGCTTAATTAAGTGACATTTATTCCCTCTACTTTTTTATGAACTCATCTGTGGCTGTATGGCTAATTGGTTGTTGGGACTTTATTCCACCACCACTCAAAGTTTGAGAGACATGCCAAAGCTTATTTTAGTTTATTTATCATCTTGTTAAGTCTCAAAGGCTGAGACACATGTGATTTTGGAAAGTCACCCTGCCTCGAAACGCTGCCTCTGCCTATACCTCACCTTGATCAAAGGCTTGAAGTAGACAAGGAAACAGAAGTTGCATGAAAGTAAAGTGCGAAGGAGAGGGAGTGAAATAGGAAGGCTGAATAATGGGAGAGAGGGGGCGATAGACAGAAAATGAGAGACAGACAAAAAAAGAAGCACAAGGGAGCACGGAGGAAAATAAAGAGCTATGGGCTTCTTTCTAAATTCCTGCTCCATCCCCCTTTTCTTCAAACCCAAAACAATTGCCACTTTGTGCCACAGTGAGAGAGCTGGAGGTCATTGCCTCTGCTTTCCATAGGCAGGCATTCCTCTGGGCAGCTCCCAGCCAATAGGCAGCCAAGGAGGAAGAACTCCAGTCCAACTCGTCCCCAAGAATGTATCAGCCATTGATTTGTTTCCAGGATAACCCCTCCTGAGCTCACACTCACCAACATCCCTGTCTCTCACTTTCTCCTTTCCCTGCTCCCTCCCTGTCTCCTCCTCTTCTTCTCTTTCCCCCTCCTGCCGTCCTCACCCTCTTCCCCCACAGTCGGCTCCTCTCTCTTCCTGCTCTCTGTGTTGCAGCTGGTAGTACTTAAAGTGTGGAGTGTAGGGCGTTTGGTGGAAGAAGAAGAAGAAGGGGGGGTGTCTGTGAGAGCCTGCACAGTACCCCTAAATGTGCTCTGCTCTCCACACAAACACACAAAGGGCTCCTCCCTAATAAAAACACTCTGTTTCTCATCTCCTCGTGTGCCAAACACACACCACCCAAGCCCAGACCAAAGAGAGACTCATGCTATGGGAACAGCTCTCTTCTCTGTGGATGTTAAGAATAGGTTAACTCAGGGCTGAGCTCGGTTTCCTCCCCGATACAAACGCATCATGGAAAGTGACCCTCCAACCCTGAGTGGATCTCTTCTCTTCTCTACTATACTATACTATTCTCTTCTCTTTTATTCTATTCTACTTTCTTCTCACATTTTAGATCAACCTATTAACCAAGTAAAAAGAATATATATATAATGTAGAAAGTTTGAGAGGAAGGTCATAATTAGAGCTGCTCTTTGCAATTGTCCTGCTGACGAGTATTCCTAAACAGTTTCGATTAATTGGTTTGTCTTAAAAATTAAAGTGACATCCTCAAATGTATTGTTTTGTTCGACCAACAGTCCGAAACTAAAACAGAGAAAAGCAACATTCCTCACATTTGAGACATTTTAACTAAGGATATTTTTGCATTGGTGCTTAATTACCAACTTATTTACTAAATATGTTACCTTTGCTATTGGACTTTTTGTGTCCTGGGGCTCTATAATGTAAGCTCAGAAAAAAAGAAATCGCTAAAAATGTTTTATATAAAATAATTATTCTCTTTAAAGAATAAGACATTTTAAGAATATAATTTTTTGTTTGATTGTCATGGGAAAAGAAGTTGTGATACAACAGATACACGCCCTCTCATCAGGGATTTTCCAATTCTGTGTGATCACCGTCATTCCCTTGCTGCTGCCGTTGTGTAACAGCCTGAAGGGCCTTTTGTTTCTTGGTCCTGCAGATAACCTCCTATCAGAGGCTGAAATCAAAGAGGAGCCGACTAATGTTCTCTGTTCAGTTTTGTTCACGGGCAGCTCATACCTTAATGCACGTTGCTCACACAGTAACACACTCCTAAACGGTAGCCACAGTAACAGGACAGAATGTGTGTGTGTGTGTGTGTGTGTGTGTGTTTGTGTTGCTGCTGGGTGTGCTGCTCGAGCTTGAGAGGTAACCAATTAGGTTACTTGATTTTATCACGGTGGTACTAGTAGGGATTACAGCTACATAAAGAACAAATGTGAGCAAACAAGATAATATATATTCACAGTTTCCAATGAGTCAGCTTGCCTCCTCTGATAGCCGGTTGGATTGTTACTGGCAAGTTCGAGGCCCACTTAAAAATCGAAAGAAAACCCCAACCCCAATCCCAACTTTATCAGTTGCCTGCTTTCACATGTGTATGTCACATGTTGCGTCCATGCCTCTCTGTCTGGCCTTTCTATCAAAAAAGGTTTTCCACGCCAAAACATCCCTACCCCGCTACTTGATGATTTACAGTACTAGTGGTACAATGACTTATTAACCCGCCCCCCCCCTTTTTTCCTTCCTCAGAAATTCAGACGGCGAGTTCAGGAGTCCACCCAAGTCTTGAGAGAACTGGAAATTTCGTTACGGACCAATCACATAGGGTGAGTCACTGCAGGATTGTGTGTAAAGCTTGTGTAGTATTGAATGTCCCAGACCTGGTTATATTAGATTGAGGGGGAAAAAGTCTGACATTCCAGACACCCGGAGACGCAGAGTTTGACACTAACCACCAGCACCACCACCCCCATCCCGCATTCATTTCAGTGTGCATGCCCAATATTACACAGAGAGCCATGGGGCGATTGAGAAAAGATGAATTGATTGATTGTTAAGAGTAAACGTCACGTGAGCAGCCTCTACAAATGAAAACACGATTCTCTTGCTGCACAGCTTGAAGCATAAGTGTTTCAGTCTGCCGTCCTTAAGGTGTTTTATTTCAGATGTAACAAGATATCATGATTTCCCAACAGATAAAAACACAGCAGCATTGTGTGTAATTCCAGGTATTCAAGAATAACAAGCCTCAGCCTGCTGCTGCTGATATTGATTCAGCGTTGTAGTCATCTTAAAGGAAAGATCAATATCTCTATGAGCGTCACACAATGTCCCAGTGTTTGGTCTGGCAATAGATCATAGGGCCTATCTCTGTGATTAGAGACCCTGATAGGTAACGACTCTGATAGATTGCTCATTAATTAGACCTAATGCATTCTGGGATCTGGAGGACTCTGGGACATCATTTATCAAGGCAACTCTTAAAGAAATGCAGATTAAGCATAGGGATGAGAGAATGTTGTTTGGTTGAATTTTTTCACAAAGTAGAAAACTGTGCTTACGGGTTATTCATAAATGAAGCCCCAGGATGGTTTTGTTAGCATTGCTGACCAGGGCTAGCAGCTAGGAGGAGGCTGAAGGTGGGAGACATGGAGACCCTTTGTAGGACAGGAAGAGGCTGCCACGAGAGCTGGTCACAGACTGTTGTGACAGCCAAAGATATGGTGGTTACACAACCAGACCTCAAATAAATGTAATCTAAACTACATCTCTTAATCCCTCTGTTTTTCTATTTTCCTCCCTCCCACACACACATATTATTAGACTCCAATTCATGTATTTCGCTGACTCTCACACAAATCATCTAATTTTTCTGACAACACCGTCTCTCACACACTGTTTACACATCGATCAGATTCAGCTCTTCAGACCAAAATAAACTCAAACCACAGCCAGAGACGATGTCCGTCTGGCAAATCAGTCGGGGCATTGTTTACATGGATGCATTCCTTTTAGAGACCTTATGTTGGCAAACTAGATCACATAAATAATCTAGATTAGACCAAGTGCTACCACAATGGCAATGACAGGGAGTGAGATTGAGATAGGAGGGCTTGGCAAGGGAGCAAGATGTCACCCACTCAGACAGTGAATAACGTCTGCTTCTTTTCAGAGGTTAAACAGAGAAATATATCTATCATGTAGGCAATGTATAAAGGGTAGATTGTCCCTGTACAAGCACTGCTGAATATACCCCCAGCTCCTCACATGTTGCTCAGTGGTCAACAACATTTGGTGAATGGGAGGATTGTTAGTTAGTGTCCTGTGGTAATGATTACCATGTGTCCCGACAAGCCCTTTTTAAAGGCCCCACCAGGCACCGCTTTACTGGACGCTCTCGTTAGAGTTACTCACTCCCATATAGTTACACCACAGGGGAGCTAATAAAGAAACAGCTATTGGATTTTTAAAGCAGTTTAACCTTACATCTTCATCTGATCAATACCACTCAAGCCCACCCGCTTGTCATTATGTTTATGTCTTCTAAATGTCTCTAATCACTGAGCAATCAGGCCTATTGAAGCCGTTGGGTCTCCAGTAAATGGCACCCTCATAGGATGCGATTTAAATAAAGATGTTCTGTGATTCCACTCGCTCTGCTTATAAATATGGAGAGAGAACAGCACATGCCAACTGTAGCGGGAGCTTTGCCTTAGAAAGGCCCACTTCAGTCTCTGTAAAGAGAGGTGAGAATGGGCTTTTGATCATTCTGATGGCATGTCTTTACAACAGTTGCAAACTATGTGTGAGGTTAGAGAAACGGCAACAGAGTAAACTCAATAATGAGATTCTGTATGTGTTCGGATGCCTGGGCTTTTCCATGCTGGATATGTTTGCTGCTTTGAGCCGGTCAAACGGGTCATTACAATTCCTCTTGGCAAAGGGAGGGAGACATGCAGGGAGAGAGAGGGAGAATAATCTGAAAACATCTGTATACCAATGTCGGGTATGGTTAAAGCCTGCATAGAATATTATAACACATTATGCTAAACAAAAAGGCACTTAAAAAATATCTCAACGTTATTGTAACAGCAGTACTTTTGCTGTATTATTTATTTTGGTGCATTTTGTCTTTTTTTAAATGCTGAATGACAGGCATGTCAATTGCTAGACATGTTAAATATTCACATGAGCACGCATGCTAATAAAAACATGCCTGGGTTTCTTGGCAGGTAACATACAAGTAAAAAGAATATAACATTCTTTAAATGTTCTGTTTTTAAAAACATGTGTTTTTTTCCAGACTCAGAGAATGAGTTTTTAAGCTAAGATTAACCCAACAGCAATGAGCTTTTGAAATCCATTCAACTGCAAAGCCCCCAATATTAAACAATTCTGGTTCTGGTTGTTTTGAAGGTGTGTCCCTTCTAAAATGTATTTTAGTAAGACTTTGTTTGCTGATAAACTTTTGTGTTTCTCTTTCTCTTCAGGTGGGTGAGGGAATTCCTAAATGAGGATAACAAAGGCCTGGACGTGCTGGTGGAGTATCTTTCTTTTGCACAGTATGCCGTCACGTAAGTCACTACCAGCACTTTTTTTCCAACTAACTATAGTCTATATGCAGAACTCACAAGTGGCACAATGCTGCTATTCTGCACAGCCGCTGATGCATCTCCACCACCACTAATGCTGCTGCTTCTGCTGCCTGCTTGTCAGAAACACTGAGTCACTCGAGGCCAATTGCTGACACATTGGCACGTTGTATTGTACCAACCATAGGCTTCTATTCATGGATTAATGGTGTGATTATTAGTCAGTCACAAGGTCCCTGTTCAGGGCCAAAGAACCAGGCAGTTAAATTGTTAATTCAGCCTCCCTAATTCACCATATGTTATTATGGTCTGTCCACATTATGAATGGTTAGCCGTAAAAGTGTGTTTACCCTCAGTACCACCACTGCAGTATAAAGGTCATGGAAACGACCAGTCTAAAAAGTGAAATGGATCGTAGCAGGTATGCTGTAACTACCAGCTCTTTCCAATGTTTCTGCCAAGTACAACAAAACCTGAGACACTCAGCCTAACTATTATTTCTAAACCAAAAACCTGAAATGTTAGCGTTAGCACTGGAGTCGAGAACATTTCACCTCTCCTGGCACACATTAGCACGAGACCAATATGTGAGATACATTATATGGGACTAATAGGTAATTTGTCTATGTCTCTATTTATATATACATTTATATTTAATTATGTTAGCTGCTCATGTTACAGACAGAAGTGTGTGGTTAGTTGAGCTTAGCTAGTTATTTGTCTTAGCTAGGCTAGTTAGCTACTGTAGCTAAAAGGTACTTTTATGAATGCCAGGCAATAATACAGTGATGTTATTCAATAAATATTTCTGGTAACTTTGTTGAATGTTTTACTGTTACGTTTCATATAAAGTTTGTTTTAAGGTGTAAAATCAGACCTTATAGACATTTACTAAAAACAACACACAATTATTGATATATTACCAATGTTTTTATTGTTTTCAAAAAACCATATTGTAATGGCTTCAATAAAGCTTGAACTATTGGCAAGTGAATGCATACTGAGTAGTTTCTTATTATATGTGTTGTTTACTTGGTGCAACAGGTTTGATGGAGACTGTGTGGAGAACAACCCAGATGCTCCTATGGACAAGTCAAAGCCCTGGAGCCGCTCTATAGAAGACCTGCATGGAGGAGGCACCCTGCCGTCGTCTCTCAGTGGGAATGGCATCACACGAGCTGGGCGACATTCCACGATACGGTAAATAAGCACACACATTGATGGTTAAGAAGATTTACCAATGCCCATGTGTGTTTGTGTGATTTCTGTGTTTGTAGTTTACTGTACCAAGTGTTTATCTGGAGCATCCAGTCACACCATATGATGCCTCAGCAGCCCTTTTATGTAGTCATGAGGTCTGTAAGACTTTAGATGGCTTAAGACACATTTCTGCAGCATAAGGCAAACTCTCTTTGTCTAGGTTTTTAGGATTGTCAAACACAGACTGAAACATCTGTTCAAGGACCAAGTCTGTTTTGTTTTTTATGAACACCAAAAAAACATATTAACTCCAAATCCCGAGCAGAAGATTTC
This sequence comes from Pseudochaenichthys georgianus, assembly GCF_902827115.2. Lineage (NCBI taxonomy): Eukaryota > Metazoa > Chordata > Actinopteri > Perciformes > Channichthyidae > Pseudochaenichthys > Pseudochaenichthys georgianus. The sequence goes on along the minus strand of NC_047523.1, from coordinate 24,598,978 downwards.
ACAGAAGTTAATGTTTAAGTTGATGCTAATGTATGCTCTGAAGAATAAATCCCATTAATTTGTGCATTATTTCACTAATCCTCCATGTCATGCCTTTGATGTTTCAGTACAGCACCCACTATGACTTCGGTTAACTTGAACACACTGTACACAGAGCACCATTGATCCAATGAGGCACATGCCTCTTTAGTATTATCCTTGCATGGTGTTATCTATGTTCGTTATTCTCGCGTTCAGGAGAGAAGCTTTAAAAAAGAGACTAATTGAGTCTCTGAGAAGGTTCAAATGTATACTTTAATTAATAAAAAGTGCGGTAATGGTACAAGCAGAAGATGGTTCAGTGAGGAGAGAAAGGCTGCAGCTTCTTCTCGCTCTCGCAGTGGCAGCCAGAGACCTCACAAGCCTTCGTCTTTCCCCCTTGCTGGCTGTTTGCTCCTCCTCTCTGGGGGCTGTGGTGACGTAGGGGGACTTCCCCCCTCGTTCTTCTGTGTCCGATATTGCGTTAAACAGAGGATTTCGACATTTTACATTCATTGCTTACTTCCACATGTCTTTTCTCCTCCTTATCTCTTTCATAACTTTATATGTAATACATGTTAACGGCGTCAATAGCCACTTTAATGATACTAATGGACGGTAGTCCTGAATGTCGTCATGAAGGATTTTCAAAATAAAAGCTTGGTATTGAGAACTTCCGAATAAAATAGCATTTCAACTGATGGTATGTTTAAGGTACATTATGCCATAAAACATTGATTTTAATTTCTAACAATGGTAATCAAAACTTATTTTCCATTGCCTATTGTCTCAAAAGTACTTTAAGTAACACATGTGAAATAAGTAAATGTGGCATTCAGGTATTTTTGTTCTCCTTTGCTCTCCTGTGTTAGTGTTTTTGATCTATTTAGAGTTTGCAATCAGTCGTAGATAGTCTTAGATATGAAAGCCGCACCTATTACACTATTTAAGCTATCATGACATGTTTTAATCCGCAATGATTTCCAGACAGTGATGGCTTGTTTAATCATCATCAGGACATATTTATTCTTGAACTCATTGTTTTTTTAATTGTTACAACTATATTATCAATATTGGCCCATATCAGATTATCACCCACACATTTGCTTCCTCCGGATGTACCCTTGTATCCTCAGCATCTGCAGTGTGTGTAACAGTGTCTTCAGTGAGCCTGACTGTCTCTTCTGCTCTGTCCTGGTGTTCCTCTATAGTCATCTGCTCCTCTGTCTGCCAGTCATCAACAGCAGGCAGGTCTCTCACCTTGCTGGCTCACAGTTCTCTGCAGCTTTACCCTGCATCCCTGCTCCCTCCCAAGACACACACACACACACACACACACACACACACACACACACACACACACACACACACACACACACACACACACACACACACACACACACACACACACACACACACACACACACACACACACACACACACACACACACACACACACACACACACACACACACACACACACACACACACACACACACACACACAAAATTCCCCTGCCTCATTGTACTTTATACCTCCCTGCTAGTGCGGCCCAGTTTATTTGTCCCGCTGTCTGTGTCGGGGATGTGAATTATTTGTACTGCCAGCCTCCCCTCCCGCGCTCAAGACTGAATTCTCCTCTCCTCGGAGCAAATGGGTTTTTCTTCCCTCATTGTTCTTGCCTCTGTGCCTGTGTGCTGCTTGTGTGGCTCCCTAAATGCCATTCTGTGCAGAAGCTAGCCTAGTTTCAACAAAAGCCCTATAAAAGTGAAGGCTTTTACTAGGCTTAGGTAGCCTCTGCTCTAACCATGTTCTGTATTTTGGATTTCTGCTAATAGTTTTTGAAGCATTTGCTCTTGTGGTTTATAAATTCTTTAATATCCATAATACAGAATATTTGTCCCTTATTGTGCTTATCTCGCTTTAGCTTAGCTTTGATTTAGAATAATGTAAGATCCAATGGGTGTCAAATTAATACTTGTATATGTCTTCTTCAAACTGCCATCTTGAAGGACACCAAGCACACTGAGCTGTCCAAAGTGCTCTGAAATACGACGGTATGGAATGTGCTGGAAATACATAGCTGTGTTAGACCTGTATCTTATATTTATACATGTAGTATTCGGTGTTGTCCTGTGGTGTTATTTGTTGTGCACAAGCTGTTTTGGGAAGTTACATTAAATATTCACATTCAGGGAAGGATTCTGTGATTGAAGAGAATAAAGCTGTCTACTCAGCTCTCCTCTTCCTTCAGTTTTCAACTCCTTTCCTGCTTGGAGTCATATTCAAGTTGCAGTGTTTGATATAAAAGTTTAGTTGAGCAATTTCAGACAAGTCAAAGCAGGTCAAGGTGTAACATATTGCATAGTCATTTATCATCACTTTGAGACTAAGAAATATTGTTACTCATTTCCTCAAAATTGTGCCACGCCTCCGTTTGGATGTGTATTACCGGAAGAACACCTTTTTTAGGATTGTTGCCACATCCTGCTTAACATAACAAGTAGAATGCTTATTATTTAAATGACATACAAACTAACAAAGTAAACATTAGACAACATTTTTAAGACATGGTTAACTGAAACATGTTGTACATCAACAAACATTCATGATTCAAAAATAGTTCTACATCTGTCTTTGAACTGCTGACACACACACACACACACACACACACACACACACACACACACACACACACACACACACACACACACACACACACACACACACACACACACACACACACACACACACACACACACACACACACACACACACACACACACACACACAGCAAAGTCAGGCCTTTAGGCATGGGAGCCGTGTCTATCAGTAGCCTGAAGACACATTTTCCCCCAGAACTCAGGGCGGTGATTGAACCTCGTGACAAAAGTCTGAAAATAAACCGTTTAGCTCTGACTGGCTCTGCATATCATTCAGTAATACTGCTGCTCTAGCATTCTTTTTCTTATTGTGAGAGTTGCACCAGGAGAAAAAAAATGCCTTGTTTTCGTCCACACAAAGCAGCACAGTCAGTGTGTTGCATGCAAATGACTTGCTTCTATTGTGTTAGCCATAAGTGATCTTTGTTAAGGACATACACTTAAAACAATTGAAAGGGGGCATCCTGTTGCCCCTGGCGAAGGCTGTAGATTATATGGTCTTTGTGTGTGTTAATGTAACGTGGTGTGGCAGTTTAACAGCCTCCCTATGTGAAGTAGGTGGTGTGTGATGGAGACTCATTCACAAATAGCATCTGTTTTCTTATTTATCCGGGCCTCGTGCACTCTTGTTTGTGTTCAGAAACTCAAAGGTTGTCCCTTTTTATTTTGGTAAAAAATGTTCCTCTCATCACTAACTGTCTTTTGTCTTTTCTATCTTTTGTTTTTTTAGCTCCAACACACTGCCGAGCCGGAGAACTCTGAAAAACTCCAGATTGGTCTGCAAGAAAGATGATGTCCACGTCTGCATCATGTGCCTGCGTGCTATCATGAATTACCAGGTCAGTCCTGTGCACACAGACGGCATGTCCCTCTGGACTAAAGCACACTTATCTAACTGCAGTCAAATTCAATTTGTCCCACTGCTAATGCTCCACGTTTCATTTATTATGCAGGGGGATGCACCTCCTGCTCTTCCTCTCTGTCAATTAGCTTATTTGTATCTGTCTCTCTCCGTCTTGTTTGCTCTTCATCTCCTAGTATGGCTTCAACATGGTCATGTCCCACCCACATGCTGTGAATGAAATCGCACTAAGTCTCAACAACAAAAACCCAAGGTAAGTTAAACTGAAAATCACAATTTCCATTATTATTTCCGTGTTTGGATTTGTTTACGTTGCTCTTTTCTTTTCTTTTCCTGTCAAGAAAGACACATAAAATATCTCACTCAAAGGAATTGTATAGCATTTAGAGCTCAACAAATCCAGATATAATACCAACAGACCCCAACCCATAATGGAACATTCAGAGTCCAAACATTAGTCTCAGTGCACATGAACAGAGCGAGAGTTTCTTTGTAGCTCTCGGGCACATTCATCCCGACAGACGGGTCAGGGCACCTCTGGCACACTCCACCACACGGGCAGCTGCTCACCGAGACAGCAAACTGTGTGTGTGTGCGTGTGCGTGTGCACTTTGTGCCCAGAGGCTCAAGGATTTCCTCAAAAGTGGATGTGAAACCGCTCGCATCACCTGTCACATCATCTCATCCAGGCAGATACATCCTGCATGAATGAACTGGAGACTGGGCACACACACACACACACACACACACACACACACACACACACACACACACACACACACACACACACACACACACACACACACACACACACACACACACACACACACACACGGGCCTGTTCATTTTTTAAAACTTGCCTTTTAATGTAGTGGATAAGATACTTTTGTTTCTCTCAAGTTTGACACTACAGAGTTATTTTTTCCAAGTTACTAAGAGTTAGTTCATGTGGCTAATTCATATTTATAGGATATATATATACACAAAATAATAGACATTGTAATTATCACCCATATATATCCAAACTACAACTTCAGCATTGGCAGGATCTTAAATCACACTGTTTTCCGCGTTGTTAAAGTACAGGTTGCCACAGTGCTGGCTGTCATTTACTAACCATCCTCGTCTTTATTTATCTCCCTGTTTTGCAGAACTAAAGCTCTAGTCTTGGAGCTCCTGGCGGCAGTTTGTCTCGTGAGAGGAGGTCATGAAATTATTCTCTCTGCGTTCGACAACTTTAAGGAGGTACGAGCTGCACGGAGAGGGAAAGTGGGGTCTAAGGAGACAGATATGTCATTACATTCGACTGTGCATTTCAAACGGTGACTCAGCCCTGGAGGAATGCTTTGCCGGCAGATGTGAGAGCAGCAGATTCCTCAGGATAGCATCATATAATGAGCTCTTTGTCAACAGATTACATACTTTAGCTGAATAGCACAGCAGGACACACTTGGCTACCAGAGAAAAAAAGTGTGTTAACTAGATTTAGCAGATACATCAAAGCTCAAAATAGTAGAAATACGCAACAGACAGCCTTGGCTGACCCATGTCTGTCTGGATAAGGTATTCTGGCTGCTGGAGGAAAGAGTGTGAAGGGCGTTGGAGCTAACAGCCACACTTTATAGCATAGGACCCGCAAATAATCGGCCGACTGCAGTTAATGCAATATTTACAGCCCTGAATGAAATATTGAGTGTTGATCTCAGTGGTAATGGCATTAGAAGGAGAAGAAGGCTAAGGGAGAACGCAGCTCTACTAATGAGATGAAACTTTGTGTCATGATAGTGTAGGCTGCTGGAAGCATTTGAGAACTCGTTCACATTTCCGTATCTTTCTGCAGTGAATTGAGGGCACATTATGGTGGTCCATTTTTAAAAAAGCCCTTTGATATCTGATACCCTGTGAGTGATGAAGGGGCTGAGACTCAAACATTGCACCCTCCTCTTCCTCCCTCCCATCATTCTCAATTATTCATCATGCTCCATCTCCCTCATTGCCATCCAGATGAACGGTCTGATCTGCAGAGCATCTCTCCTTTTTTATTTTTAATCTCCCAAATTCCAGTTCCGATAAGCATGGGGAAATTACGACGTACATGAGATACAAGTTTGTATCACATGCAGCAGGTCATGAATATCTGAGCTGTGATGTATTAAGCAGCATTTTATTTTCATCTTCACCAAATAATGATAACCTCTGGTTTTCTGACTGGGATTGGCGATGTTAAATATTAAATGGACCATGACGTAACAGTTCTCGTTAATATTGATGGGAAAGCATTCATCTAGTGTCACTGTGTGTATCACAAAAGTTAAAGCACAAATGAAAAATGTTTTTGTCTCAGGCAGTGATTGGTGCATAAATGCCTTCTGGTTGCTCTCTACACCTAAACTGCAATACATAGAATAAGTGAGATGTGTTTTTTTTTGCAGGTGTGTATCGAGACACAGCGGTTTGAGAGGCTGATGGAGTATTTCAAAAACGAGGACAACAACATCGACTTCATGGTATGAAATATAGACATTTTAAACACAACTGAACAATAACCCAACAAAGAGTGCAGCTTTGCTTCCACTTTGAAGATACACACTCGGCTATCAGTCTTTGAAAGAGCCCTCTAATTTAAGTCCTCACTGCACAAACCGCAGATATGTGGCGCATCAAACTGGAGTGACCATAAGCTCTGCCAAGTCTGTCCTCTCCAGGCAGAAGAGTGCTAATTGCTCTGGCAGATAAGATTAAAAGACGCTGTGAAGAAAGTGCCAACTTGGACCGTATTTTACTCAATGTGTGTGTCCATCTAAGTGTCTTAATTGATAAGAGGCCAACACTGCATGTGCGCGTGAGTGAAATCCAACCGATGCTGTGTGTGAAGGACTTCACCTCACAAGGCCACTCACAGTCCCTTGATAGGCCGTCGTCTGACAGCAGCAGTAAAGCAAACAGACTCTGTCAAAGCTGCCATGTCACACAGCGACAACAGAGCTTCTTTCCGATAGCTCATTAGGCCATGTCAGGGTGAGAAGAAGTGTGTGTGCATCACACACTGTGGGAAGAAGAGCCTCCTGGATCTGTTTACACAGCTTCCCATGGAGTCGAACTGGCTCTTTTTGTTAATTAGTTTGTTCAGATCCTCTTTATCTGCCAGATAAGCTTCTCTACCCGCAAAGCAGCTATAATAATAAAGCTTTATACACACAATGTCAGTGGAAGCCATATTTAAAGGCCTTAGATGTGATAGTAAGCATTACGTCATTTCACAGTGTCATTAACACACACACATTATATGATTGTATATGATTGACATGATTTAAAAAAACCTGTTCTGCAGTTCACTAGTTCACTCTTTCTTCTGTTGTTATTCCACAGGTGGCCTGTATGCAGTTCATCAACATAGTTGTGCACTCAGTGGAGGACATGAACTTCAGAGTTCACCTACAGTTCGACTTCACCAAGCTGTGTCTGGACGACTACTTAGACGTGAGTTGAGACGTAATGCTGTAGGAACATTCACAGACAGACCAAACACTCCCGCTCTTGATATTCAGCCCAGACAGAGCAGAGGTTGTCGTTACACAGAGAAGCAGTCAATAGTGTGTTTTCCATGACCTCAGAAGAAATATCTGTCAGTTCTTTAACTCCTCGTCTCAGAGGAGATCAATGCTAGCTTCGGGGTTTGAGATGTCGGCTTAGTGCGGTGAACTGAAGAAGCAAATGTCTCCCACCTCTCACTCCCCAACTGTCTGAATGTTATCATATCTTTACTTTTCTCCAGAAACTAAAGCACACAGAGAGTGACAAGCTGCAGGTGCAGATCCAGGCCTACTTGGACAACGTGTTTGACGTGGGAGCCCTTCTGGAGGATGCAGAGACCAAAAACGCAGCGCTGGAGCGTGTGGAGGAGCTGGAGGAGAACATGTCACATGTGAGAGCCTGGGACTTACTATGATCTCATGCTTTCCCTTAACTGCCAGACACTTTAAAAAGACAGAGTGCTCACTTTATAAGGACACTTAGAATTCCTTAAAATCTGTAGTCTATGTTAACATATTGAGTTGGATGCTGCTACCATGTTGGCAATTACAATATATTTAATGTTGAGCATTCAAAGTGTATTCTTTGTGATATTTTAGTTTTCTGCTGTTGATATGTATATATTTGCTGTTTATGTTCATTTTTATTTAATTATATTTATTCTTTATTTCAACTTTTAAGTATTTTAATGCCTGAACACATTGCTGCTATAACAATATCATTTCCTAATTTGGGATGAATATAGGATCGATCTACCTCAATAACTACTCTATATATAAGGACACACACTTTATGTAACATTTAGAACTTTGAAGTCTTCAAAATGTGGTGTCTATGTTAACATATTTAGTTGGAAGCTGCCACCGCAACAACTTAATTTCCTGGCTATTCATCATTTTAGATGACAGAGAAGCTGCTGGACACGGAGAATGAGGCCATGTCAAAGATCGTGGAGCTGGAGAAGCAGCTGATGCAAAGGAACAAGGACCTTGAATCGATCAGGGTCAGTCTCAACCTCACATGTATCTTTTAGGTTTCCATTAGACACTCACTATTACACACACTAAACACTAAACACAAATGATGAGTTAGAAAATACTTCCTTAACTAATCTTAACTCACTGTGTCGGTCCATCTCACACACAGGAAGTGTACAAAGACGCCAGCTCTCAGGTGCACTCGCTGCGGCTGGTGCTGAAGGAGAAGGACGAGGCCATCCAGCGGCAGAGTAACCTGGAGAGGAAGATCCACGAGCTGGAGAGACAAGGCACCATCAAGATCCACAAGAAGGGAGACGGAGACATCTCCATCCTGCCCTCCCCCCCCTCGGGGGCAGAGGGCCTGCCGGGTGCTGTGATGGGAGGGAACGGTGCTGCCTACAGTCCCAATCATATGGGGGTCGTATCAGCGGGTCCACCTCCACCTCCTCCAGCCCCCCCACTGCCACTGAACGGCACATGTGGGTTTCAAATGAGTTTAATAGCATCTAAGCTGAAATAATATACACAGTTTGCATGTCTGTTGAAAAGTGTTATCGAGCGTCTTTCTTCTCTCTTAGTGTCAAACGGACCGTCAGCCATCCCTGCAGCAGCAGCAGCTCCCCCACCTCCTCCCCCGCCTCCCCCTCCGCCTCCTCCACCAGGCCCGCTCTCACAGTTCTCAGCACCACCACCACCTCCTCCTCCTCCGCCTCCTCCCGGAGCCCCCCCACTGCCCGGCTGTGGGACGCCCACTGTCATCATGAACTCTGGGTTAGCAGGTAAGGTCGTCTCATACACGCTTGAGTCAGGTGTGTGTCTCTGTGTGAGTTATGTGTGTGTTATTTGCTATTTTCAGTTATATTAGACTCATTTCCCAACTGCTTTCCCCCGCTGCTCATTCTAAAGGTTGAAACACTTGAAAGGCTGGAGGTGCTGCTGGGAGGCTTTAGTGGCTTTAGTCGCTTTAATAAGCCTTTTGCAACTGATTACCTTTTGTTCAACAACGTTGGTCTTTATATGTATTTGTATGTTTAATAAATAGCAGACAAGTACAATCCCATCAGCCCATCAGAGTTGAGACAGTTGACAGTGTTTGTGTCTGAAACCTACCAAATGAACGTTGCCTATCAAGTGTACTAAAAGGCATGCTACTGCTTAGATTATTGATCAATAAAAGGTCAGACCCCCATGTGACTCATTGAGACTTCTCCACTGCATGTAGATGTGGGTGCACTTCCCGGGGTGTGCATGCGTGCGTGTGTAAGCAACACTTCCTGAGATCCAAAACAGTGATGTCAGTCAGTCAGTCAGTCAAATAAAAGTCTTTTAAGTTAGATTTGAAACGAATGCATCCTTCACTGTGTGTTTGAGATGGGCATGTGTACTTTCTCACTAACTCTGCCAATTTCTTAACGATTTATCTTTGGATTGTTTCTTTTTCTGCCAACCAGAGGGACCCATCAAACTTTCCTGTAGGTTCTGCTTGTCGTGTTCGGTGTTTTGTTCTGTTCCCTTCCTTTATCACAAGTTTTTGAAAATGGTATTTTCAGTCTTTGTATCTCCGTAGAAAGCAAACAAAAAAAGTCCCATTTGTGTAATTCATGGCCCTTTTTTTCACGTTTCTCAAACACATGATCTCTTTTTCTAACATGAGCTTGGCAGCATTTCAGAACCACATATTACAACAATCTGTGCACTTTGACTTCATGAATTATTTCGTCATGCAGCTGTTTTCCTCTCGCGTTGAGACTTCCTGTGAACAATTGTGATGATTTCAAACAATGAAAATACCATATTTCAAAATCCTGCATGATTCACACCTTGCTGTAGTTTTGTTAAAGTGTATGTGTTTGTTTGTCTGAATGTAGTAGTACATCTCAGTGTTGTTTGCATGCTGAAACAGAGGGACCTGCTGTGGCACGCTGATGATAGAGCACCAGAGTTGGAATGCTGTTTACCTTCTCGTGGCGGCCTTATCTCTGTCCCTGCTGACACCTCGTCTCTGTGGCTAAGCAGGGCGCCACCTCGCTGTGCAGCTCCAGTGAATCACAAATAGCCATAATCTGTGCGATAAATAGTGCAGGAAATCCTCAGCATACCATTCACTGCACAGGGTGTTCCCTTTAGACGTATTCTTCTAACGACAGGCTGCACTCTGCTGACCAAGTGACCTCATTTTGTTTCAATTAAGGAAGCGTTCTTTCACAATAAAATCAAAATAGATCAACTTGTAGTAGGGTTGTGTCCTTTCCGAATTGAAACGGTCATCTCACCAATCACTGTCCACCCCTTCACCTGCACGTGTGTGAATGTGAGTGTGTGTACTCTCAGTGTTTAAGGACGCTGTGTTAACTCTTCTGTTTCCTGTGCAGCGGTTAAGATCAAGAAACCCATCAAGACAAAGTTCCGTATGCCCGTCTTTAACTGGGTCGCCCTGAAACCAAACCAGATCAACGGGACGGTCTTCAATGAGATCGATGACGAGAGGATACTCGAGGTATGAGTCTGCCCTCGGTTAGCAGCCATTTTAGTCCACATCTGACAACAGAACATTAACAGAGTCTTTATGCACGTCTTTTAGGACCTGAACGTGGACGAGTTTGAGGAGATGTTTAAGACGAAAGCCCAGGGCCCGGCTATCGACCTCACCTCCAGCAAACAGAAGGTCATCCAGAAGGGGCCCAACAAGATCACGCTGCTGGACTCCAACAGAGCCAAGAACCTGGCCATCACACTGAGGAAAGTGGGCAAGAGTCCCGAGGAGATCTCCAAGGCCATTCAGATGTAAGCCCCTTCAAAATAAAAGACCCAGATCCTTCTAGTGTTCTTACAAAAACAAGATATTGTAAAAGATTGTAATAATTGTTGTTTTTAATTATAAATGCAGTTCTGGATGAACCTTTTTTACCTGAAATGTTGTGAAAATATAATAATTTACTTTTTTACAAGTTTCTCACTTTCTTATTTGGTTGTGACTTTATTTTCCTATCATCAATCATTTTCCTTTTTCTCCAACACCACATGGCATTAAATGGTCTTTTTCTGCCCTTCTCTCAGCTTTGACCTGCGCACTCTGCCGGTGGACTACGTTGAGTGTCTGATGCGCTTCCAGCCCACAGAGCATGAGGTGAAAGTCATGCGGCAGTTTGAGAAGGAGCGCAAACCGCTGGAGAGCCTGACGGGCGAGGACCGCTTCATGATGCAGTTCAGCAAGATCGAGAGGCTCATGAATAAGATGACCATCATGGCGTTCATCGGGAACTTCAGTGAGAGCATTCAGATGCTCACGCCGGTGAGAACTGGGATCTCTAACCCTTTTATATCTATACAAAAAGTGGGGCATTATTTTGGGGTGACTATAGAAAGTGAATGCAAATCTTCTCATGCCTTCCTCTTTGTTTCCCCCACAGCAAATCCATGCAGTCATTGCAGCTTCTGTTTCGATCAAGTCGTCACAGAAGCTGAAGAAAATTCTAGAGGTAAATCAATCATTTGTGTGTGGACTGAAGTTAATGTTGAAATGATTGCAAGGTTTAGCTTACAGTGTTCTCTCTTGTTCTGCAGATCATCTTGGCCCTCGGGAACTACATGAACAGCAGCAAGAGAGGAGCAGTGTACGGATTCAAGCTGCAAAGTTTAGACTTGGTCAGTTCCCTCTCTGTGAGTTTAAAGCCTTTCCCTTTTTCTGCACAGACGTTTTCTAAAGTTTGTTGTTTTCTTCTACAGCTACTCGACACCAAGTCGACAGACCGCAAGCTAACGCTGTTACACTACATAGCCAACGTAGTCAAAGAGAAGTACTCTCAGGTTGCTCTCTTCTACAACGAGCTGCACTACGTGGAGAAAGCTGCAGCAGGTGAGCTGGACGGTCAGATGTGTTTGCTGCCTATCACACATAGTTTCCTGTGTACTCATCTATGTCTGCTTTTGTTCACAGTGTCGTTGGACAACGTCCTGATGGATGTGAGGGAGCTGCAGAGAGGCATGGAGCTGACCAAGAGAGAGTACAGCATGCACGGACACAACACCATGCTCAAAGACTTCATCACACACAATGAGAACAAGCTGAAGAAGCTGCAGGAGGATGCCAAGATTGCACAGGTAATATAAACATTAATTATTATCGCTTTTTTTATTGTAGTGAAGTGTTTTCTAACCAAGTCAACTGTCTGTCTTTGAAAGGATGCCTTTGACGAGGCAGTGAAGTTCTTCGGGGAGAACTCCAAAACCACGCCACCCTCCGTCTTCTTCCCCGTGTTTGTGCGATTTATTAGGGCTTACAGGGTGAGTTCCATAAGCATCCCTCATAGGAGTGACACAAAATGACACATCCTACTTTAAAGAAGACTCCAACAATACTTTGATAACCTCAAACTCATATTGGACAGTCTTTTATTCAGCTGAGCTATGCTAGAAGTGGCCAAACATATCCTCAAGTAGAGATGAGGAGCAGGCTACAGGAATGATACACTTTCTTTCTTTACACCCCCTGATTTCTGTCATTTTCTAAGCTTGTAGTCTTCAGCCCCAAACGACGCTGCCTTCAGGGACATCGCTAGAATCCCGTTAGCTGTCTTTGTGGCCACAAAAGGCTTATATCACTTTTTCCCTCACAGTAGTACTCCCCAAGACCTGTAAACAGTCTTTGAAGTGTACAATTGGAAGAGTTCCCCTTTAAGTCACCGCAGCGTCTAGGGAGGGTCAGTGTGGGGATACAAAGAGAAGCCCGTTTCTTCGACACAAATCTAAAGTCAAACTTAAAACAAAAACATCCCACCATGTTTTAGTGCTCTTCTAATCCTAACAGTAAGGACTCCATTAATCACATTTATGAAATAGAATCTCAGCTTGAGCAGCACATGCATCGTTTGAGTTTCTCATATCATCTCAGCAGCATACTTTGCTGCAACGTACACAGTTGTATATTTCAACATTTCTTAACTGTGACATTTTCTTTTCATCTCCTCAGCAAGCAGAAGAGGACAATGAGCATAAAAAGAGACAGGAGCAGATTTTGATGGAGAAGCTTTTAGAACAGGAGGCCATGATGGAGGAAGACACCAAGGTAAGTCATTCCCTTAACCCCCCTCCTCTATTCTCTCACATCCCCTCCCTCCCTATACCCTCTGCCCTGTTTTTGATGAGGCCACAGTGGATCACAGTGAGCAGAAGGTAAGCCGGTTCCTCTTCCTCCCCTTACCTCTTCATCCTCCCTCCTCCTGATCACAGGATTAGCGGAGCCTGCCGGGTACAGTTATATCTGGGTCTGACGCCCTGCTGAGCCACATCACACTGACTCAGGATCAGCCGTTAACTTCCCTTAATGGTTTAATGAACTTACACATGCACTAACTTACAGAGGATGTTTCAAGCAAAAGAACTATGATCTGAGCCGAGGGAAATTACGAGTGGCAGAATCACTTGTAGAAATGACTGACTTGTGACTCAGAGTATAACTTATTAATAAATGCTTAACAATGTCTCCCCTCAGTCTCCTCATAAGGGGGGCAAGCGGCAGCAGCAAGAGCTGATCCAGGAGCTCAGGAAGAAACAGGTGAAAGACAGCCGCCATGTCTACGAAGGCAAAGATGGAGCGATAGAGGACATCATCACGGGTAACGACACACAGGCCTGGATGCTCTCCCTTCATTCATACACACTCTCTCACACACACTCAAAGTACAGGGCACTCTGCATGAAGGTCCTCTTTAATGCCATACATTCAGTCATTAACAAGGGGAATCTAAACCAACTAACTCAATGACTTTGGCTCTGTCAGATGTTTGAGAACTAAAGGGTAACCTGATGAGTACAAACATGCACTGACACTCAGCTCAATGTGTTCTATGATCATTGCTTATCTTGTCTGCTCTGTCATTGCTTTGTAACACTGTACATAGACGGGGCCGGGATGGGACTAAATCGTACAATATTATTTAATCAGATGTAAATGAATACATCTTGAGCCTTCTGAGGGGCGATTAAACTGACATGGACAGTAGTAGAATTTATTTTAAGAACATTTTACTTAAAAAAAGGAGTATATTTACATTGAGCTGTGGCTTAACACGACCTTCAGACTTTTTCCACCACAGGAATAATGTTAATGTTTGTTAGTGTTATCTCTGTAACAATATAACTTTGATGTATATTAACAGACAAAGCCAGAATAAGTGAATGGTAAAGTTTGTTTCAGTCCCTTCAGTGGAGCCTTAACTGCTAGAATGAACTCCCATAAAGACACTTAGCCCGGCCCCTCCCGATGCTGTTGTTGTATATTGCTTAGCGCTAACCAGTGCTAAAACCTGTAGGAGTCTGCTTCTCTTATACTGTGTTTGTCTTGTTCTGGCTGTTGTCCTCCTTGTTCTCGATGCAGTTCTGAAGACAGTGCCCTTTACCGCCCGCACCGCCAAGCGCGGCTCTCGGTTCTTCTGCGAGCCCGCCCTCAATGAGGAGTACCATTACTAAGCTTGTAGAACTCTCTCTCTTCTCTAAGGTTGCTGGAACAAAACGTTTTCTTCTTTATGTCTCTCTCTCCTCCTCCCTTGCATGCCTCTTGATACATTTCCTCCCTTTTTCAAACCGTCACACACCTCCCCTCACACTTTTGGACCCAACTGTGCACTGAGTCCGATCTCATGGTTTTTACACACACGCCTTTGTGTGTGTGTGTGTGTTTGTGTGTGTTCACATGTTTTCTCCCTCCTTACAATGACGTGGTGTCGGTATAACAGTTTCTCTGCCCACCTGCATGAAGTGTGACACCTCATTTATCATCATTTATTTTTTATCAACCATGGCAAACTATAATGTCACAGAGGAAACGGTCTCCAAGGTTACCCTTATCTGCACTGACAGGAGATTACAATTAGTGGAGTAATTTTTCTCAAGTGCTTAGCTGCATACTGCCATCTAGTGGTCACTGATTGTAAACAAACACATACTCATAAATCAAATAATATACAGTTTTCACTGGTTAGATCTAATTTAATAAAGTGTTTCTGTATATATAATATTCATGAGTCAGTAGTCATGATGGCAGTATGACAGATCTTCCAAGTGCCTGTGGCATTATAACTTGCTCTCCTGTGTGTTTTAATGATTAATGGATGTTTGTTATCACATATCATTACTGTTACAGCTTCTCGCATGCTGATTGCTTAATCTCTTTCCCACAATGCATCCCTGATCTCACTGTTAGCCCACGCGCTCTGCCTGCTCCTGCTGACCGCTCACCTCACTGTGATGAGTCTGGCTCACCAACACTCTGCATGACTTCTTCATATGAATACTCACTTACATTGCAGCACTCTTTATTTCTTTGGTATCTCTTTGCACTGTGTGTGTGCTACTAACCTGCAGCCCGGCTTCCACTTGTTTATAGTAATTATGTATTAGTAATCCATTCCTCTGGAGGCTTGCATGCTTTGGTTGCGTTTTGGTGTATCTGCTATTGAATGTAAGAATCCTGCTGTGTTTGTTTCAGTTCACATCTGCCTTGTACTGGAAGTTTGAAGCGGGCTCTTTCTCTGTCCTGCTGGTAGCGCCTCCGCAAAGCAGCCTGAGTTTATAACACAGAAAGAAAAGATAGAAGCTTTGATCCTCTACTCCTTCCTCTTAACACTCCTGCTCTTTCTCCTCTCCTACCCCCCCCCTCCTCTGCCTCCTCTGCCCCCGCCCCCGCCCCCATGCAGCCTGCTGCCACTGCTTTGCTCTCACAGTGCTGTCTTAGCAAAGCCGGTGTGAATATGTCGGGCTGACATGCTGTGGTCAGCCTCCTCCTCCATTTCTAACCTCCACTTTGTCTTCTCTTTATCTAGCACTAAAGAAGAATAATATTACTAAATTTCCCAATGTCCACTCGAGGGTAAGGAACTCGTCCAGTAGCAAACCTGTAGTGGTGGATGTGTCCCAAACCTGGCAAGCATCCCTTTATTACCTCCCTTCTTCTTTGACTGTCTTCTCAATTAGGATCCACATACCTCTACCCTCTCTTTCACTCCTTCATAACAGTAAACTTGAATGTCTAACGTTAAAAATAGCTACTCTTTTTAGTCGTTTATTCATCCTTTTTACGATGAAGGTGCATCTTGGGGTTTCCCCAGATGCATGGAAGGTTTTCTACTAAGTCAAAAACCCTAAGCCTGTCTCCGTGGTAATGCACAGAGACAGCTGACCTGCAAGGCCTTTTCTCTTCTGTGTAGAACTCATGCTGCTTTGACAGACAGGCTGCCAGCACTCTGAGCATGTTGGCTCATCAAAACACCTCAACGAGATGACTGACAGCTCTTTTATCCCCCCCTTCCCCCCCCCCCCCCCCCTTCTACCTCCTCAGATTTGAGGAATCAGCCTTACAGGCGAGCAGACGCTGTGCGGAGGAGTGTCAGGAGACGCTTCGATGATCAGAACCTGCGGCCGCTCAACAACGAAGTGGTCGTGTGACGAGGGAGACGAGCATGTGCTGGGGGGGGGGGGGGGCAAGGATGTGTAAGACAGGATGTTGGATGTAGAATGAAGGACGATAAGTGAAAGATGACGAGTGTAGCAACCATAGAAATGAGTATGTATATATATTACATAAGAATGATTCCATGTCTGTGGCGTAGCAGCAGCTTTTCACGATGAAGGACTGGGACGTATGGGACTGAATTGAAAGTGTCTTAAAGGTTGAAACCTTAGACAAGCCAAGTGCCTGAACTTATTTTATGTGCTAATGTCACGCCGTCTTGTTTGTCTGATGACTGTTTTTTTAATATTTCCCACTTCGAGCAATACCACTTGACCTGGCTTTTAATTTGATGTGTAAAACTGGACTTGCAGTGGCCTTAAGAGCCACGTAAAGAGATGGAAACATAATGTAGAATGTATGGGACGCGCTCCCTTTAGCTGTTACAGATATTACATCTTTACGTGTTGGGTTTGATGCTCTGTTTTATCTCGGTACATTCCGGTGCTTTTACAATACGTGTGCTCAACCTGCACTCTTTATCTCACGAGGTTTTTCCAACTCTGACTAAAAGTGCTGATGATCAGGCCTGACAAAGGTTATCAGAAAAGTCATTTGTTTTACTAAAGTATGAGAAGAGAATGAAAAAGTAATCAAGAGTAAAGTGAATTTTACATATCAGGCATAATTTGTTAGTTCAGTAAATGGATCAAGACTGAATTTGTCGATCTAAAATCAATGAGTGCTCTCATAAACTCTACCGTCCATTTTAAATGTTGCATTTCTGTAGCAGCACAGCAGTTGGTCTGGTTTCTGGGAACAAATCAGGAGTGAATGAGCCTGTAAAGCAACATTGAAAACATTTTATACCAAACGTAAATACTGCACAATATGCTGAACCCTGTCTCATTGTCATAACTGGACTTTGCATTTCATCTGTCAACTGTTTTTCTTTCTACAAATCGATTATATTCCAGGCTACTGTGTCTACTCACTTTATTGTAATTTTAATGTATAGTATTTAACCACTGAAAGGATTTCTTTAAGCTCATGTTTTCATCTAATGTGTGTCTTCGGTCAAAAACAAGTACTCAACACAAAGTAAACCTAAATGTACAGATATTTTGCTACAAAACCATGTTTTCTTTTTTTTACCTAATTCACATTACCTGATGGGTTAATATTGTACATATTGTTTAAACAAAAAGTTTTCATTGCTTTGTGCTATACAACTTGAATGTTATTTTTAACTTATAGTTTTGTTTGTATATTTAATTAAGCCAAATGCAGCCGGACTCAGTAGTGTTGAATCATCTCACATCATTACTTTGCTGACTGGTGTTTCACAGGAGCATCAACTTCAGATACAGGAACATGCAGCACGTTCTGATTTCAAGTGTTGGTACATTAAACCTCTTAATCATAAAAGACGTATCTAAAATAAACTTGTATTGGTCAGCTGGTTTTGAGGCTCAGTGACTGTCATCTCCACAGAATCACGTGCTGCCATTCATCTCCATTTTGTTTTCTTCACTGTCTGTAATAGCTACATCTAACTGGATAATACTGGCATGTTTTATTTTTTTCACCAGAAATGTATTTTAGGCAGTTTGTGCTTATGTCAAAATAACTTCTTTTTTTAAAAAAATAGGTGATATGAGATTTTCAACGAATATGATCAAATAAACTATTTACCCTGGGTATGATTTTCTCCTCTTTCTGAAATGTTCGTAATGATGTGGAATTAAGGGAAAGCTATGACTTTCATACTGAATAACATGTTTTGTTAGTGTGATATATATAGCCTTTGACCTTATTGAAATCCATTTACAAACATAATCATTGAACCAGTATTTTATTGCATTACACGACAATATTTCCATTTGGACAACTCCGCTGCAGTTAAGACCAGATAAAAAAAAAACGGTTTAATTATCTCTGAGGATGAATAAGAGATTATGAAAGATATGTTGTCCTAGAACTATTCCTTCTGCTACTTCTCCAGGCGAAGAACAGTCAGTGTGACATTCAGGATATACTTTTAATTGAGTATAAAAATGATTGGCAATGAAAAACATGTACAGCTACAGTCAACTAAAAAAAACAACTAACGAAAGCAACAAAAAGACAACCTGACAATGAAAGGTTGATCAGTTTCCTGAACTCAAATTAGTCACCAAATAAGCTTAAGCTCAGTTTCGCACACCCCATAAATACCGGAGAGCGATGCAACCACTCAGTCCCCGGACAGTCAGGAGCTCGGAGGGGAATGCATGTTGTAAGTGTACCAATACAATGACATGTGATCATCAGGGGGCATCCAGCTGCTCCAGTAAAGTTCTCCTCCTCTTCTCCAGCTCTCCTTCACTCAGCTCGCTGCCTGACGTATCCCAGCCGCCCTGAACACAACACACAGACTCAGTGAAACGCAAACAATGACAAACTGGTGTAAAGATGAACGTTTGGGAGTTTTCACATGACCACCTCTGAGTCATAGTGATGACCTCGCCCATTGGCTAACACCATACATGGTCACAATAACAGCTATTCAAATATCACTTTGTTAGAATATATTTCATCTGTTGAGGAAACCTACCTCCTCCTTAACTGGTTTTCTTTTAGGGGACTTCTGTTTAGAGTCCGAGCGAGGTTTCCCTCGGGACTTGTCATTCTCTTTATCTTTCTCCAAGTCCTTCTCCCGCTTCCCGTCACGCTCTCTCCCTTTCTTCTCAGTGTCAGTGTCTGGCGATCCCTGGTGGTTACAGTCACCATTAGTGCACAAGCATACACAACGTACATACACGTAAACACAACACATGCACTTGGGAGTGGTTCCTTACAGACTTGTGGCGCCTCTTCTTTCCCTTCTTCTTGTGCTTCTTGGATTTCTTGTAGCTTCTCTCTGGTTAGAGGCACAACATGTCAGTCACATGTCAAAGTGGTGCTCTTCTTCCGTCACTGAGGAAATGAATATATGGGAGCTTTGAAAGCCACTCACCAGATTCTCCAGAAGACGAGCGCTCAGAAGGAGACTTGGACTGCGACCTCTTTTTCTTCTTGTGGTATTCATCGTCCTCAGACTCTGAGCCGCCCTGTGGAAACATGTGGAGACATGAGGACACATGTGGACACATGAAGAAACATGCGGAGACATGAGGAAACATGCGGAGACATGAGGAAACATGAGGAAACATGAGGGAACATGTGGAAACATGTGGAACCATGTGGAAACATGAGGAACATGTGGAAACATGAGGGAACTTGTGGAAACATGAGGACACATGTGGAAACATGAGGAACATGTGGAAACATGAGGGAACTTGTGGAAACATGAGGAACATGTGGAAACATGAGGAGACATGAGGACACATGTGGAAACATGAGGAGACATGTGGAGACATGTGGAAACATGAGGACACATGTGGACACATGAAGAAACATGTGGAGACATGAGGACACATGAAGAAACATGTGGAACATGTGGAAACATGTGGAAACATGAGGGAACATGTGGAAACATGAGGAACATGTGGGAACATGTGGAAACATGAGGGAACATGTGGAAACATGAGGAGACATGTGGAACTTGTGGAAACATGAGGGAACATGTGGAAACATGAGGGAACATGTGGAAACATGAGGAACCATGAGGGAACATGAGGAGACATGTGGAACATGTGGAAACATGAGGGAACATGAGGGAACATGAGGAACATGTGGAAACATGAGGGAACATGTGGAACCATGAGGGAACATGTGGAACCATGAGGGAACATGTGGAACCATGAGGGAACATGAGGAACATGTGGGAACATGTGGAAACATGTGGAGACATGTGGAGACACGAGGAGACATGAGGAGACATGTGGAACATGTGGAAACATGAGGGAACATGAGGAGACACGAGGAGACATGAGGAGACACGAGGAGACATGTGGAAACACGAGGAGACATGTGGAAACACGAGGAGACATGTGGAAACATGTGGAAACATGAGGGAACATGGAGACATGTGGGAACATGTGGAAACATGAGGGAACATGGAAACATGAGGGAACATGGAGACATGTGGAAACATGAGGGAACATGGAGACATGTGGAAACATGAGGGAACATGGAGACATGTGGAAACATGAGGAAACATGTGGAGACATGAGGAAACATGTGGAGACATGAGGAAACATGAGGAAACATGTGGAGACATGAGGAAACATGTGGAGATAGTGCTGCGTACCTGGACTCACATTCAGGTTCAGGTCCGGACTCAAGTCCAGAGGTTCAGGTTCAGGTCCGGACTTATAAGTCCGGACCTGAACCCATGGCTTGTGTCAAGTTGTGTGAGTAACTAAAGTGAACTTATTGTGAGCTAATTATTCATTGAAAATTAACTCATAATCAACTCAAATTCAAACTCGTCAGGTTTATTGTGCTCCCTTCCAACTTGTGTCTACATTTCTCTAAAAAGTACAAATGTAAAAAAAAACTTTTTGCCACTTAGTCTACAAATGACTTATGACAGCAACTACAGTGAACTACTACAAAGTGCAAACATTTATTTCATTTACCAAACTAAAGTAACCAAACAGTCCCTGAGCTGACTGAGCCTAAATCCCTAAAGCGTTGCTGAAAGGTAGAGTGTAGAGTAGACTATACGCATTACACTGTTACACACCTACTATACAGTATAGGCTACACTGTAGTGACTGTACAGTCAGAGTGTACTGTACTGTCTGTACACCGTGTCTTTTCTACAACTCTACATGTTTACATTATACAGTACATACTACATACATAGTGATGTACATACATACTGTTAGAAATTAAGATCAATGTTGATATGGCGTAATTTTTAATTAAATACACCATTTAATTTAAATCAGTTTTATTCTGAAAAAACTGGAAGTTCACACTATTTACTTAATACTTTTATTCTGAAAATTCTTCACTTCCGGTTAGCATTAGCATGTGGCGAAATGCTACGTCTTCAAACCGTGAATCGAAGGTGAAATTACATGTGATGTTGTACACTGAGCACACTGGGATTAGCACACATTTATTGACGCTGAATAACGTTTATCAGGGAATGTTTAAATAACCACAGACACCAGAATATACGTAAGTGCTAGTTTTTTTGCGAGTCCAAGTACCGGTTCCTGACGTTCCGGTTTTAACCGGACTTGAACCGAAACTTTTTACAAGTCCAGTACCGGTTCGGCGTACCGGTACGCAGCACTATGTGGAGACATGAGGAAACATGTGGAGACATGAGGAAACATGTGGAGACATAAGGAAACATGAGGAGACATGAAGGTGGAGGGAAGCAGAGGTTAATGAGGCATGAAGAGGAGCCTGAGAGGAAGGCGGAGGGATCTGTGTGCGCGGCGAGGACTAACCGATCGAGAGCGGGAGCGCTTCCTGTGGTGCTTCTTGGACTTCTTTGAGTGCTTCTTTGTCTTGGAGTGGTGATGTTGGCATTCATGCTGTAGACGAAGAGACAGGGTGAAGACATGCCTTGGTAATACACTTTGTCACCAAGATGATTAATTCCCACTGCCACAAACGCACCTCTAAGACATGCATGAAGTCTTTGAATATCCTCTTCCTCTCCGACTCCAGAGTCACGTCTTCGAACGCAGACTCCTTCAGGAATCTGTCTCGGACCTGAAATCATCACAGATCATGATCAGTAAACCGACCTGGTGCTATGACCTATGACCTGGTGCTATGACCTATGACCTGGTGCTCTGAGCAGTCTATGCAAACTGAAGATTAAGGAGAGCGATGTAAACACAAATCAGCTGGGGCTTTAAAGCATAAGAGTCGTTCCATAGGTCTTACCCCCTCCCATGTGGTCTCGGGCTCCAGGGGGGGGGTGGCCAGCTTCAGCATGTTTTTGAAGGTTGCTTCTTTCCTCTTCATCTTCCTGGCCTCCTCCTTCTCTCGCTCCCTCTCTCTGGCTTCAGCCTTCTCCAGTAACTACAAAGACAAAGATTGAAAAATGAGTTCATCTAATCAATTCTAAAACAACACAAGTTGGAAAAGCACAAGAAAAGGCCTCGAAATAACAGAGAGGTGAGTTTTAAGCATCACATCCAAAGACAGAGATAACCCATGCTCAAGATGAAATAAAATACATTTTTCTTACAATAAGTTGTTCAATACTTTTCCTGTAAATGTAATTGTTTACCAGCCTCTGGGTTCTTCTTAAAGGTCCCCTATCATACTGTTTTTCATCAATATATTATAGGTCTCAGATATATACAAAACATGTCTCTGAAGTGTTTGGCTCCAAATACCAAACAGATCACTCATTGTAGCATTACCCATAATCCCCTCTGTTTCAAAAGTGCTGATTCTGGGTCTGTTACTTTAGATGAAAATAAGGAGCCACGCCCCCCTGAGAGATATTTGGTTAAAAATAACACAATGGTGCTCTAGGAGGAGATTCAGGTGATAAGGGGGGGGGGTGTCACCTTGGTTGGTGATTGGCTGATGGTTACACAAGTCAAAAAATCATTATGACATCATAAAGTGGCCAAAATCTGATCAGCTCATTTTCAGACAGGTTTTTATCTAAATGGATCAGGACAAAAAGTGAGCGAATCTTTCTGTCTGAAACTTTCAGAATGTCTTTACGCAGAGGGAACACATGTTTATATATAACAGACATGAAGAAGTGGATTTTAAATAATAGGTGACCTTTAAGGAGCTATGATGTGAGAAACATGTCAGTCGGACAGCAGTCTTACACTGTTGAAAGCCAGCTTGATGTTCCCTGCGTCCAGCGTGGTGGCTCTCTTGTCTGAGCTGATGACGGAGCCAAAGTCCTCGAAGCTGGTGTTCACCTCCACCAGGAAGCCTTTGTCCTGGCAGCGCAAAGGAAGAGGAACATGAGCTGGTTGTTGGACCGAAAATAACGAAATATCTCAACAGAAACCCTGATGTGAGCGGATGTGAAGGGGACAGATATAAAGAGGCACACCGATCTTACCTTCAGAATATCTTTGATGATCCTCTTCTCGTCATGGTAGCGCGCCTTTAAGTCTTCCACATAGAATTTGAACAGATCTAGGGGAGTGGAGCCTGCAGGACGGAGGAGAAGTCTCACTAAACAGGAATGTGTGTGTCCATGGTTTGGTTTTGTGTTGAAATATAAAAACAAATGTAAACTGAAGGAAAATAACATTCCACTGTAGTGTTCATACAGTATTTACATGCTGTGTGTGCTTTTATTTCTGTGTTCATGTCATGTGCTGTTGTCTGCATGTCGCATGTCACATCCACCTGCTGCAGGTGTGGAGCGTGCGTGTGTGTGTGTGTGTGTGTGTGTGTG
Source organism: Pseudochaenichthys georgianus (assembly GCF_902827115.2). NCBI lineage: Eukaryota > Metazoa > Chordata > Actinopteri > Perciformes > Channichthyidae > Pseudochaenichthys > Pseudochaenichthys georgianus. Next base: position 24,575,142 of record NC_047523.1, on the reverse strand, counting down.
TGTGTGTGTGTGTGTGTGTGTGTGTGTGTGTGTGTGTGTGTGTGTGTGTGTGTGTGTGTGTGTGTGTGTGTGTGTGTGTGTGTGTGTGTGTGTCCTACCCGGCTGGCCCAGCATGTTGGCGAAGCGGATGTCAGAGCTCAGGGTCGGGTACATCTCCATCCAGGCGGACATGGAGTGGAGATGGCCGTGGTCGTGGAGCTCGTCCAGGAATTTCTGAGAGAAAACAACAAAATGTAAATTCAAGACAGCAAATGAAAGACAATGGAGGTACCGACGGGAAGGGTCCATTCTGTGAGGTGGACTTAGATTATTATTGATCTTAAACAGCAACAGAATACACTACTATGTAAGATTGAAGCAATTATGAACGTTTGCACGTGATAAATGTAACATCTAAATGAAATAGAAGGAGTCTCTTTCTGTACATTTACCTGTTCACCCTAAATGGGGCCATCATTTATAAAAGGAACATTTCAAAAAGACTCGAAGCTAACGATTGAGACCATAAACTCATTAGGAAAATGTTAACTAAAGTAATATATCCAGTGAGAAGTTGAGTGGGGACCTGAGGGTTGCTGCCTGATAGCGACTGAACTAACGATTAGTGTCCCCTATAAACGCTTCCACTGCAGAACAGCGTGCTATGAACCGCTCTGAGGACAGTGAATATATCTGAGTCAGTGCAGAGTTGTTTGGATGAACACAAGTTACAGGCAGCCGAGCATCAGCCTGTTTCCAAACGTTTGGCAGCGCACCGTGTAAATCAAGGACATGAAGCATGCCTTTCTCTGACTCACTGACTGTCCGTTTGTGAGTGTGAAGATGCTCATGCTTTGACCCTCTATTCCCCCTCACCTGGAAAGACTCTCTGTTCTTGCGCTGTCGTCTCCTCTCCCTGAGAAGAGTCTTCTGTTTCTCCTCCTCTTCCTCCTTCTCCAGCGCCCGGATGTGCTCCTCAAAACAAATGAGAGCGTCTTCTTTGTCCATATCTGTCAGCGGGGAAACACACCGTCAGCAGGGACAACTGGGAGAAGTTTAAACACGGAGCCAAGAGAACTGTGGTGATTTTAAATAAAGTGAGATAGAAAGCTCTACACTGTCTCATAGTCGGTAAATAAAGGTTTGCATTTGTGCTCTCGTACTCTGCAGCTCCTCGTCCTCAGCGAAGGTGGGGTTGTCCAGCAGGTACTGCTGCGCCTCCGACCAGGTGGTGCTGTATGTCACGTTGGCCATGTTGTCTAGAATGTTCTTCAGAGCTTCCCAGTTTCTCTTTCTCAACTGCTTGGCTTGCTCCTGGAAACATGTTGTAGAGAGAAGCAGGATGTTAATGGTGCCATTGTTTACAAAGCCCTGAATAATAATGAATAATAGTACAACACTATGATGAACATGAAGATGTCTTCACAGACTCTGAGGGAGTTCAGCCTCACCTTCTCCTTCTTAGCGAGGTAGAACAGAACGTCTTCGTAGATCTCCAGCCTGTCTCTCTCCGGTACACAGCTCCACACCTCCTGCTCATTAAACATCTGTTCTGCTTTCCTAGATAGCAAACACACATTCAACCACATGAGGGCAGCATTTCACGGGCCAAATGTACTTTAAACACGCCTGTTTGATGCGCAGTGCAGGCCTAAAGATGGACACTGTTAGAATGAGTTGGATGCAAATAAGAAAATAGGAGTCTTTGAGGATGTGCGCTGAGACTTGGTGGTAAGGAGGGGAGACACACACACACACACACACACACACACACACACACACACACACACACACACACACACACACACACACACACACACACACACACACACACACACACACACACACACACACACACACACACACACACACACACACACACACACACACACACACACACACACACACACACACACACACACACACACACACACACACACACACACACACACACACACACACACACACACACACACACACACACACACAATGCCCCCCCTTACCACGTATGTTTAAAAGCTGGGGGAAACCTGAACCTAATGAATTAGCACACATTTAGTAGAAAGATGCTTCATAAAGTTGTAGATGAAACCTCTCCGTTGCCTGTATGCGTGTAATTCACTGGAAAAGACCCGTAGCTCCAACATCAACAGATCACAGTGTTCATTAAGTTCACTCTCACTCTCTAAATTCTAAATGAGCAACGTTATGTAATGTAAACAGCGTGACAATAGCTAACGGGTCAAAGCATTTAAAGAGGAAGCGTGCTGTAACTGCGTGATGGAGGACCCATATTTGACCTTCTGCATAATCATATAGACCATCCAGCCAACCACTAATCAATAGAGACAACCCCTCGGTGAGATCGTGGCAGTCCTTACTTGTATCTGGTGGTGGAAGTCATCTTGTCGTGGTTCTCCAAGAACCTCTGGAAGGTCTCTTTGGACTCCTTGTATTTAATCCTGGCCTCTTCCTTCTCTTCCTTCTCCGTTTGGACTTTGTAGGCATTGAACGCCTGTTTCTTCTCACTCAGTTTGGGAAGTGCGCTTTGACAAGAAAAGGGAGAATTTAAGGTCAGATGGGCACGGTGTTAATGCCTGCTTTTGTAAACAGGATGAACTGGTCCCAGGAGAAAAGTGTACCTGTAGCGAGGATCATTGATAATCATTTTCATAGCCTGTTCCCAGGAGGAGTTTGAGGACACACCCTGAAAAACAGAGAGTACAACTCAAGATCGTGATGACCCTTACTCTTAAACTGGCAACATGTTACATTTCCAACATATTCAAACGACAAAAGGGGAAATAGTTTTTTTGAATTGCCCTTTGTTAGAAGAAGAAAGTAGGGCAGGCAGAGGAACAATGAGCTGCTTCATCTCATGGCGGTCAACACATTTCCTTAATTACTAATAGATGGCTGGTTAAGAGGTGTAGAGAGGCAATCATTCAAAGTGCCACCGAGGACTTGTGTGAGGGCCTTTTCTGCCTCTTGCCTCTCAGGGAGCGACTCCATCCATAATCAACTGATTCCAGCGCACGCCTCTGTCTTGTCAAATCGCCACAGTTATTCTAACTAGGGCTGCACGATATACCGTGTCGTGACGATATGCGCGATATTCACAAAAATGTAGGACTTGCGATATTAAGTAGGCAAATTAACTCAAACACGTCATGTCAGTGTGAGAAAATGTTTTTAGAGAGTACTTGTCCATGGACAAGTGAGTTTGGCAATTTACTTTTTCACTTGTCCAGAATGGACAAAAATTGGGGCCACTGGAATCTTCTTCTTCGCCATCGTATTTTACACTTTCCCATGGTTTTTACGACACCGCTAACGTAAGTGAGCGGTAAGATTTTACTGCATCATACATAGGGTTGGATATCGTTTGTATTTTAACGATTCCGGTTCTGCTTTTCGATTCCGGTTATTTTCGGTTCTCGATTCCGGTTCTTTGAGAGCGTAAAAATAAGTCAAACTGGGAAAAAAATATATTTATTAAAACATTAAGTCAAATCTGTATTCTTATTTACAAATCACTTCATACTGTTGCATTTCTTACAGTTATTGAATAAAATTATATAGAAATAATCTCTGCATTGTTTAGTTAGTTCTAAGTGGTGCAGTTTGAGAATGTACAATTGGCCCAGTCTCCTCTGATGTTACACTGCAACCTGCCTGTGAGACAGAGTCCAACCACACATGTCCAACAGATAGGCCTAATAATAATAATAATACATTATATTTATAGCCTATAGGCCTAGCGCTTTTCTACAACTCAAAGACGCTTGCACGCTTACACATGTCCAGTCCTGCAATACACATGCTGCAGCTGCCCAGCTGCTCACGGTTTGTAAAAGTAAATAAATAGTATTTTCATTTCAATAATGTAGCTACTTTCTATACCCTGCTTCATAAACAATACTGACATCCCTGTGCTCCTCCGAGTCTGGGGGTCCGGGGATGTGAGGACAGCGCGAGGACACAGACAGGGAGGCTGCTTCACTTCATAAAGGAAATGGTGGTCAATATTATCAACACAGGAGCTAAATTGCTTAATAACCTTCATTACGTGTTAGAGAAAGAATATAAGAAAGTTTGACAAAGATGAGGCTGTTAAACGGGCAGCGGATCCGCTGTGTGTAGAAAGAGAGAGAGAGAGACGCTGAGCTGCACCGTGCAGCGATCAGCTGATACGGAGCATAGAGAGAGCTGCAGTCCACGGGGCTCGGCCTCGCCTACTGCCCTCACAACTCTTATTAATCCCGGTACCGGACAATTGTTATTTGTTCCTACTCGGAACCGAGTTTTGCTTCCCAACCCGGCCACTATGCTACACTTCCCGCCCCGCCCCCGTCTAACTGTACAGAAAGCGGCGAGATGCATTTCCTTAGGAATCGACAAGCAGAACCGAAACTAACATTTCTAAACGAACAATGGCGGACACGTACAATTTGCGAATGAGTTCTGCCTTTTGTAAACTGAATTTATCAATAATTTGTCAATAAACGTCACTTGTCCGCCGGACAAGTCAATTGACAGATCTACTTGTCCGATATTGTAAATAACACGTCCCGGACGGTGGGACGTGTACTTTTTCGCACACTGCATGTTACAATTATTTTGCTGCTTGCTACTAAAGGACAACTTCCGCGGCTCTCATGTCAGGGGTACTTGAGTGAGTGACATGCAGGCTCTGCATGCACAGCAAACCACCAATCACAATCAAATCTCCAAAGCAAACGGACCCGGTGATTAAAGGTAAAAACACTGAATAAAGTCGTTTCATGCGTTTCTCCAGGGCAGTTCGGCGCTGCTAACCGAGCTAACTCAGCTTGTTGCTCTGATAACTTAAGATGCAGACGTCCGTGACTAAAATCCTTCATCCGGTTAAATATAATTAGAAAAATACCAATTGTATAGCATTAAAGTTCAAGAAAGGATGGTTTGCGAAAAAAAAACGGTCTTTTCTTCAATTCCTGTATGTTTTCATATCGCAGGGGGAACACAATCGCAATGTCAGTTTTTTCCAATATCGTGCAGCCCTAATTCTAACGCACTCAGGCATGCCACCTTCTCTCACTGTCTTAATCCCAGCCAGCCCCTTGCCTTTGATCCAATGAAGCTAATCATAAAGACAGAGCCATTACCATCTTGAAGGAAATGGCAGCAAAGAGGAGAGCGTTGTGCACAAAATGAAAAAGAGCCTAAATATAGCAGCGTTGGGAGGCAGGTGGTGCTAGGCCACCTTGCTGCACAACACATCCGCAGCAACAGGAGGGGGGGGGGGGCTTAACAACTGAGTGGAGACCTCCCAAGGGCTCATGGGGAGGGGGGGACAGGGATTAGATCTAGATCAAACTAGTATGTCTAGTATGTGCTGGTAAACACACAAGATAAAAAAGAACCTTGAAAACAAGCCTTCCAGATAAAAATCTCTTATTTCTTTAAGAAATGGGTGTTTGTGTCCTTCCCACTGCAGGTACCCACCCACACCTACACACTGCATTACTCCTCTACACTGTCACTGTTGCGGCTTTCACACCAGCGCTTTTCAGTTTCTAGCTCGGAGCGGGAGCTTTTCTGGTTCAGCTCCGGTTTCCCTTTTCAGCTCCCGCTCTGTGCACACCGCCCACTGGTGCCCCAGAGCTGCGTCATGACGTCACCGTTTACATCGCTGATTTGCCCCCCAACGGCAGCTCACAACAACAACAACAACTGCGTCGGGTCGATGATCGTGTTGCTTTTAATCACACGAAGCCAGAATACATTGAATAACGACTTCTCCAACCTTATACTTTGCTCCAGAGTGCCGTGGTTCATTGTTTATTAATGTGTTTCTGCAGCATTTACCGACCGCTGCAGAGCTGGCTGCTCTTCCACGGGAGTTTATTCTCCCGTTAGCTCCCGGTTAGCTCACACTGCAGCGGCCGCTCTAAAGTATTCACTGTCCGACTCACACAAGCAGCTGATGCATATCCCCAGTTCCCTTAGCCTAAGTGAATGTGTGTCAGTCTGAATTGACACGGTTTGGTATCACAACGCTGTTATGAAAGTTTCTCTGGTATAAAACGGGTGATGTTGGCATAGCAACCGAAGCTAAACTGACTACTTGCATCCGATAGCTGCAATAATACAAAACAACACGTCTGCCTCTCTCCACAATGATCGATAACAGCGAACGGATGGTCAAAGTAAGGTACAAATAAACAGAATCACACGAAGCCTGGTTAGTGTTGCCTGACTTTATAAAGTGTGTTTATAGGCACTACTGCTTGTAGGCAGGCATAACAGTCGACCCATGGGAGGTGGGTTTAGTTTCCTGCACGCCTCGACGTAAGAGAGACGTAAGCGACGTCACCTCTTAGCTCCAAAGCTCTTGCCTCTGGACCGACAATTTTTTGGAGCTGGAAATGAAGCGGATTCCGGAGCTAAGAGCCGGCGCAGCTCCGGTGTGAACTGGAAAACCCGGCGCTTTTCAGGCTCTAGCTCCGAGCCGGAGCTGAAAAGGCGCTGGTGTGAAAGGGGCATGTGTGGCCTTTGGCTCTCCTCCATGTTAACCCCATGTGACGGCCGGACTCACCTTCTCCTTCAGCAGCTCTTTGAACGCCTGCTTGGCTTCCTCTTTCGTGTTCCATTTGTACGTTTTCTTCTGAAGCTCTGGCCGTTCTTCTTTTAAGACTTCAACGCTGAGTGCAAAAGCAGATGTTAATGCATTAACTCAGCCGTGTTTGCATGAAGCATTTAAGACTTTACGCATTCATCACAATGGGTTGAATGGATTTATGAGCCACAGAAATAGACCTGCTCATCCATGAGTCCATTACGTGGAAAGAGTGCTGTGCACATAAAGCCAGGGCCATTATGTGACTTGATGATTATGGTGCCTGAGTGCTGGAGACAGTATCCGTCTCTTTACCTGGCTGTGAGCTCTGTGGTGGGGGAGAGCTCAGAGGGAGCCACAGGTGCGTCTGAAGTCTTGCCCTCAGCTGGTTGATGCATGGCAGCCTGAGCCAATAGCTCCTCTGAGACCGCTGTTGCAGCTTCCGCCTCCATTACGGTTGCCATAGCGGCTGCATTATCTGCAGGAGCTGCTGTGGTGCCAGGAGCCATTGCCTCTGCCGTGCTGAAATCACACCACAAAGGGTCAATCCACACCACATGATGGGAAGCAGAGCAGCACAAAATAGCTGACGGGTATATACTACATGAGAATAGTATATTTAATATTGTAGAGGGAGAAATAAAGTTCAATAACCGCTGTATTTGTTGTATATAATACATAGTGTAGCAGCAGTAAAGAGTAACCAATGGTAAACAGGAAGTGCTTACCCATTCTCCTCTGCTTTGATCATAGCTGGAACAGACAAAAGGAGAAAGCCGTTAGGGTACTTGTTTCATTTCAAAGTGTACTGCAGATAAAGAGAAAAGCCCAGAGAGAAATGCCCTGTATTTGTGCTTCCTGTGTCTGTACATCAATGATGCCCACACCCCCTATAATGTGATATTCGCCTAACAACCATTCATCAGGCCAGTGAGTGCAGCATGGACGGTCACTGCCTTTCTAACTACAGGGTTGACATCAGAGAGCCGCTCTTTACCTTCCAGATCCTCCAGGTCTTTGGGTTTGGTCCATCTGGACTCCTTCGTCTGAGAGTTGTAATAGTAAGGCTTCCCTACGTCCGACTTGTACTCCTTCCAGGGGCATTTAGACAGCATTTGCTAAAAGACGACAAAACAGAAGAAACGTATTTGAGGTATGTTACAAAGCACAGAGATAACTAGTGTGATGTTGTGATCCATAACTTCTTCTATAAACATTTTATTACAATAGACATCGGGAATCTAATTGAATTTCTCTGATTCTGGAAGTACATTTAAATTAATTTTGATAAATGTACACAGTTGCCAACAAATAGACAGATAGGATTTCAATCTGTAAAACATTATGTGAATGAAAGCGAGTAAACAAAAGGTTCTCGGAGGAACATTACAAGATGTTATTGGTGTTGTGCAAGTGGAGTGTTTGTACCTCTGCAGGAGATTTGAGATCTTCCGGTTTCTCCCATGTGGACTGCTTGGTTTCTGTATTGTAAAAATAGGTCTTCCCATCCAGAGATTTGTGTTCTGTCCACAGGGACTTCTGACGGGGACAAACACAATAAATAAGTCAGTGCTTCAGTGTTACAAAAAGAAACAAAGCAAGCCCAACCAGGGTTTCCGCTAGGATTTTTTCTCGCCGGTCAAATGTCCTGGCAGAATTTATTTTAACGGACACATTTGAAACTTACCGGTCATATTTCAATAATAATAAGAGTTGTGTAGCAGAGTTTCCGTTAGCAGGTAATTACCGGACTATGAGCAGATATGCTTCAGTTTAAAACTCAGTTCACGGGGCTCATTTTTATATTGCTTCAGTTTATAATCGTAACAGATCGAAAAATTCAGATTCATTTTTCAATAAATTATTCCACAAACAACATAATTATTACATTCAAACAAACTACTTGTAGTAGATAACGTACATTATTCCAAAGTTTACATTATATTTGAATAATAACACGGGAGAAACGGAGCCTCTCTTTTCCTCTCCCTCCCTCTCTCTCCTGACAGCACGTCAGTTTCTCATGCAGCTCCTGCAGCTCGCTAAACAGAGGGCGGGGCTTCAGGTGATTATGCAGAGCTGCGTGTCTCGGTCAGACTCAGCAGCTGATCTGATCTCTCTCTCGCGTCCGGTTATACTTCACTCGCGTTTATGTCCATATCGATCAGATCCAACTCTCCTGATCGGCCTTTATAGAGAGCACCGATCAAACTATTAAGAGTGAATATCGGCCGATAATGACCGGCGGCCGATCGATCGGAGCCTCCCTAATTATTACCAGACATTTTGACCGGCAGGTTTTGAATTTACCGGTTTTTAATAAATGTTACCAGCTAAAAACCGGTAATTACCGGCTAACGGAAACCCTGGGCCCAACCTAATATTGGTCAATTGTTTTTTTATATACTATTTGCGCAAACCTTCTTTAACTGATCTTCATGTGGAGATCCATTTGTGGTACTCTGCAGGGACAGAATAAGTGATTACAAATGTTAGACTGGAAGTAATGATTAAAACTATAAATACATCTGAATTGTTAAAATGATGTTGCACTTACAGCTGTTCCAGGTGCAGCAGCTGTGAGGATACAAATAAATAAATACTTCAGACGCTGTTTATTTTTAATGAATGCAACATACGCAAGGAAATGAATTCTAGGTAAAGTGATACAAGAAGGAGCTTACCTGCGGAGTCAACACCAGGCTGTGGAAAAGACCATTTTAATTAGTGGATTATTTCTCCAAGAAACACTCACAAAACTAGAAGTTGGCATCACCGCGTCTCCAACACTGAATGATGAATTCGGATGGGATAGCAGAGTCATCATTCACAATACACGGCGACTGACTAATCTTTCATAATTAGAACGAAACTCCACACCCTCGAGATGCGAATATATAATTGTGATGATCAAGTAGATGTCTTACAATCTCTAAAATGGCCTGGATGTTGTCACAATAAATAAATCAGATTGCTCATTTACATAAATTGTTAACCCATCAGAAAAATGTACGTGTGTTTTATTATGTTTAGTTTTACATATTGTAGTGTGTTTTGAAGAAGTGTGAAACAGAGCACTGATGGAATAAGGAGGGAGGAGAGTTACCGGTCCCGTTGGCTGTACAGCCGCAGATGGCATGCGAGGGGGCATCATCATCCCTGGCATCATGGGAGGCATCATGCCTGGCATCTAAAAAAAGATGTATCATGAAATATTCATCTGGCATTTCCATACCACCCAGTGCAGGGAGGAGCACTAAGACCCAGCGTGAGACAGGCAGGGTGTCGGTGTCTGAGTGGAGGAACTGGGGAGGAAGGTGAGACTGAGACAGAGTCTGCCGTGCTGATTTAATGGTGTGATGCCACAGCTTGCAATCTGTGAAGCAGCAACACACCCATCCTCTCGCCACCTTTCTAGACTTCTGGTGCTGCCACCTTGTTCAAACAACCCCCCCCCCCCACAAAATCACACCTATTTATATGCATGACAGGACCACATGTGCTTGCTATGCAACCTATATAGTTTTAAAAATAGAATAATTGAATTAATTACAACAACAAAAATGTGACTAACTCAATGATGTTCAAAAGAGGTCTGAGTGCTAAATTAATCAGCAACAACCATCTTCTCTCAACTGATGTTTGTAAAGCTTAACACATTAGCAGTGCAGAATTATATTATAGTAACCAAAATATGTTGAAGGAACTTTACTTTATAACAACTAGAATTTGTTTTCTGTTTATTCTTAACCACTGACTTTCAGTTATGATCGCATTGTGCTCACCAAAGGAATAACGAGACCCCGACACAATGGGGGTTGTAAAGTAGAGACGTCCATTTTGCCAGGTAAGCTGCCATTTTCATTTAAGAAAGACGAAAAGTGAACCAACTGTACAGTAATTCAAGTTAAAATCCCACATTGCAAAGGAAAATCCACGAGTGCACAAGGACACCAGCCAAAAGTTACACTGGAGAATCAATCTTTAACCGTCAACCAGACTCACTTCATCATTTAAGTGATTACACTGGTCATCTGGCTTTTTCATTTGAAGCACAGGTGGTAGGCCCTTGTTTAACTCATGAGTACGCAAACTACTTTTGTTGGACAAAATATTGTCCCAGATATAATTGCAATAAATGGTTTACTCTCATTTTCAAAACATTTGAAGCCCCTGATATAATGATAATAAAGAAGTGCAAGTACACCCATCAAAATAACAATAACCTTCTATTTCACAAGTCCTTTGAAGTAGTATGTAAAAAACAATTTAGATTTCAAAATCTTGAATAAATAAAACTACACCATAAAAACAATAAATAAAATACACTCTCTAGCTCTGTTGACAAATACTGCACATGAATAATGAATGCACATTTGGCAGATGGGTAGATCAGTCATATCCATTCATCAGAAGATGAGTCCATAACGTTAGTATCCTGACAGGCATCATTAGGAGCAGGATACATTCTGCTGTGGGAGAAGCAGCAGACACACAGGCCATCTATCTCTTAGAACTAACAAACCTAAACTCAACACAACCTACAAGCTTCCTCCAAGACCCACCTGTCCCATTGGTGGGGCCCCCATTGGTGGCATTATACCAGGAGGCATAGGAGTCATGCTGGGCGGACGCTGTCCCATGGGAGGCATCCCGAGGGGTGGGTAATGAGGCGGTATTCCTGGTGGTCCCATCTACACCAATGAGTATCAGAAGAGATGCATTAGATTACATTAAACATGAATCAAGACCTTTAATATTTACCACTCTAAGTTCAACCCTGTATGAGGACTGGCAACAAGAGGTGGAAAGCTGTCATAAACGTATCTGTCACTGACTTACAAATGGGGGGGGGGGGGAATCCCTCAAATTAGATTTGGTTGCTACAATATTTCAGTTGCATATTTAAGATAATAATAACTCTTGATCATGACATGCATTACCTAAATAATAAGGTTAAGAAATGTAGTATTATTCCACATTTTTATAAACAAATAATAAACACCCGTCAGTACAAGGCTGAACAACCCAAGAGCACCAAAAAAATACAGCTTCCGCAAATACCATTGAGTGAAACACCTCTCAAAAACAGTTTGAACAAAACCTCAACAGTATTGGTTCATGAGGATATGTGTGAGTTGGCTGAACAAACGTATTCACGTGCAAAGACCTATAATATATATTTCAGATTGTATGCTCCTCAAACCCGGAACAAACTTCCTAAATATCCGAGGTCCGGCCCAAACCTGTTTGTTTTTTTAAAATCAAGGCTGAAAACCTTTATTTTATATTGCTGCTTTTTCAGAGGTCATATCATTGCACTTCAGCACTTCTTGCAGCACAATCTGTATTTACTTTTTAAACTAATTTCAATCTCTGTTATGAAATATTATTTGTTCAATTTATTTCGTTTTTAATGCTTATGTATTATTGCCTATGTAAAGCAGTTTGAATTGCCTTTGAGTCTGATATGTGCTATACAAATAAACTAATCTTGTGAAAAAGTTGTATTATTCAAGCTCATATTGGACTTCATTAAGGTATATGGAACTTTATATAAAATTCTGTCCAATGTAACACAATACCACGAATTATAAACGTTACCAGAGAAACTCCTAACTTATCATTAGCTATAATGTTAGCAGTGTTTGTGAAACAGAAGATTACTTTTGAATTTGTCCATTTTATTTGGCGTAAATCTCAATAATAACAAAACAGTGTTGTTGTATAAAATAACAAAAATTCATAATTGCCCCAGAGTGATGACCACTTGTTAGATAACTGCAAGTGTAAGATTCTGCTCGTAATGAAAGACTACAGACTGGCTAACTCCTGGAGAATAATAGTGGTTTGTGTAATAGCTCATAGACTGGTATTGCTACGTGAGTTACAAAGCTACTGTTCAGTTAGCTAAACACTTTTTTTAACCATTTGGTTTAAGTTTATGAACACCGTTAGACGTATTTACAAATAATATAAATAAACCAAGCTTAAAGACATGTAAGTGATGTCCACCTTTATTTTATTGTGATACTAGTTCCAGGACATAGTCGGAACCATGATGATATGTGTGTGCCGCTATATTAGCTCCGCGCTAACACGACATGCTAACCTGTGATGCTATAGGACGTTAAACATTATTATGGCAACATGAAGAAAAATAGACGGTTATGTATTAAACACGAAATAACAACATATGCACTTCTCACAGTTACTGGCTTTTAATTTACTGTAAATACGCTATTTTGTTGAATGAATTGTACTCACCATGTTGACGAGGGGTATGGACCTCCGAAAAACTTCTCAACAACGAGCCCAGCGATTGGTTCAACTAGCTCCACCGAAGAGAGGTCAAAGGTAAACACTCCGCAGCATCATCCTGCGTCAATAATGTGCAGAAATGCGCAATCCTGTGACCATGCTGTTTGGGTTTCAGAATCAGAATCAGAATACCTTTATTAGTCCCACAGAGGGGAAATGTACATAGTTACAGCAGAAAAAGAGCCACAGACAGCTTAATGTTACATAATGCTACATATGTTACATGCATTAGTACTAAGTTATGATATAATACAACATAAAAAAAGTTACATAATTTCCAAAATACACATCCTGAAACAGTTTTTAGGATTTAGCAGCCAGGTGTGTATTACACAGTTATTAACGGCATATATTCAGAAAACAATCAAGATTCCCCTGAATTAAATTAAAGAAGACCTTCTAAACATGTCCTTTAAAACCTTATAGAAATCTATGTTTTTATATATATTTAAACATTTGTATACTTACTGCTTCATGTGTTTCTTGCAGGATTTATTTTATAGATACATTTATTTATTTCATAGGCATACGTAATTATTTATTCATTGAATATTGAATACAATACAATTGAATAATTAAGGTCTAATAAAATCAAATGCAAATAAAATTCAGATCTAGTCAAATTAATTAATAAGACATTTTTCAAAATAGAAAGATCCCCGTTGAGTGGACAGCAGATTAGACTGTGCTTGCTCTGGACAACTTCCAGGTGTAGATGTGTGTAACTGTGAGAATGTGATCATGATGTTCCTTCCTCTCAGTAAAAACCTCCTTAAAGCCCTAACACATTAACGTACAATAGCCAAATAGGGCAATTTACTGTGTACAAAGAGATGTTTTTTGTCCAGACTAACAAGTGCATGCAGTAGTCTTATACAGCTTGCAAAGATTATTTCCATTATCTTCCATTACAGTCATGAAAAGTGTACCTTTGTACTGCGTCATTAATAATGATGGAACAGTGTCACATTGTAGCCTATTTCTTAAATGTCAATATGACATTTTATGTTTTCCCTTATTTGCAATCCTTACTGTACTGACATGCTCATGATACAGAATTATTTGCCAAAAAAGTTATTCTTTATCTTGTTACAATTAATCATTTTGTTTCCTGTTATTTAAGCTCTTATCACAGTGGTCCATTTCTGGAGCTGGAGTAGCATGGTGTTCAGACACAGAAAAATTACCTTGGTGTATTGGGGATCATTTGGAGAAGTGGTGGTGATTTTCCAATTATTGTCTTCTGTGACACAGTTCTCCTGGCACTATATAGCTGGAATGATTCCCAATGATGGTGGCAAATTAGAAATGTCTCAGTCTACTCACTTTTCTTTTCCCCTCTTTAAGTGCCATTCACATGGCAATCATTCTTCCCCCGTTGTCTTGCTCCTGCAGTCCGGTCATATAATATATTTTTCACACAAAACAATTGGGTTAAGCAGTAGCTCAACCATTATGAGGGTTATTCAAATAGAAAATTAGCTTGATGGCCTATGAACAAATAGATTTGAGTTTTTTGCTATTTGTGTTCAGTAGAATCTTGGATATATTATCAATCAATCAATCAATCAATCAATCAATCAATCAATCAATCAATCAATCAATCAATCAATCAATCAATCAATCAATCAATGTTTATTTATATAGCCCAATATCACAAATGTTACATTTGTCTCAGTGGTCTTCACAGTCTGTACAGAATATCAGTATGACAATACGACACCCTCTGTCCTTAGACCCTCACATCGTACAAGGAAAAACTTCCGAAGAAAACACAGTTTAAAGGGAAAAATGGGAGAAACCTCAGGGAGAGCAACAGAGGAGGGATCCCTCTCCCAGGACGGACAGACGTGCAATAGATGCCGTGTGTAAATTGAAAAGATAATACATTTGCAACATAGGTAGTCCAAATGTTTGGAAATGCATGTGTGTATAATAGGAAGATGAATCCACGAGGATATCCATCCAGGACCGATGAACCAGGACCACAGCCACGACTCGCGATCCAGGGCTCGGGATCCAGGACACAGGACCGCAGGATCATCCATGACTCCGGATCCCGGCGTATATAGACACCAAAAACAAAGACATTTTGGGAACATGAGAGTACACAGGTATAGACAGAGAGAAGGAAGAAGTAAGATGTCCCCCGACAAACTAAGCCTATATCAGCAAAACTAGGGGCTGAATCTAATCAGCCCTAACTATAAGCTTTATCAAAAAGGAAGGTCTTAAGCGCACTCTTAAAAATGGATAGGGTGTCCGCCGCCCGAACACAAACTGGAAGCTGATTCCACAAATGTGAAGCTTGATAAGAAAAGGCTCTGGCTCCCATTGTACTTTTAGAGATTCTAGGAACAACCAACAACCCTGCATTCTTGGAACGCAATGCCCTAGTAGGACAGTAGGGTGTAATGAGTTCTTTAAGGTAAGATGGCGCCTGCCCATTAAGGGCTTTGTAGGCGAGAAGAAGAATTTTAAATTCTATCCTGTGTTCTATAGGGAGCCAGTGTAAGGCAGCCAGAACAGGAGTAATGTGGTCCCTTTTCCTAACTCTGGTTAGTACACGAGCTGCAGCATTTTGAATCAGCTGAAGCGACTTGACTGACTTCTTGGTACTCCCTGATAATAAAGAGTTACAATAATCCAGCCTAGAAGTAACAAATGCATGGACTAGTTTCTCTGCATCGTTTTGAGGCAAGATATGCCTGATTTTTGCAATGTTACGTAGATGGAAGTAGGCGGTCCTTGAAATTGATTTTATGTGGGCGTTAAAGGATAAATCCTGATCAAATATAACACCAAGATTCCTTACAGTCTCACTGGAGGCCAAATTAATGCCATCCATAGTTAGTATATCTTTAGATAATTTGTTTCGTAGATTCTTCGGGCCAAGTACAATAACTTCAGTTTTGGTCGTGTTTAACATCAAAAAGTTTAAGGTCATCCACGTTTTTAAGTCCTTAAGGCAGTCTTGAATTTTATTTAGATGATTAATTTCATCAGGCTTGATTGATAAATATAGTTGAGTATCATCCGCATAACAATGAAAGTTTACAGAATGATTCCTTATAATGTTGCCTAACGGAAGCATATATAATGTGAACAAAATAGGTCCGAGCACTGAGCCCTGTGGCACTCCGCTAACTTTGGTTTGCGTGGAAGATTCATCGTTGACACCTACAAACTGAGAGCGTTCAGATAGATAGGACCTAAACCAGCCTAAAGCAGTTCCCTGTATGCCAACTAAGTGCTCTAGTCTTTGCAATAGGATTTCATGGTCGATAGTATCAAATGCAGCACTGAGATCGAGCAAAACAAGAATAGAGACAAGTCCCTTGTCTGAGGCTATTAGAATGTCATTTGTGACTTTAACCAGAGCTGTCTCTGTGCTATGATGTGTTCTAAAGCCAGACTGAAAATCTTCAAATAAATCATTGTTTTTTAAGTAATCACAACTGTTTTATGTGTATTATGTGACTGCATGTATTCATGATGTGTTTAAAATGGAAAGCAGATATTACAGATGTGAAGCTTACCTATAAGCTGCTCTGTGTTGTTTACCGTGGTGTTGTCCCTGGGATTCAAAGTGCTATTGGAGTGTGAAGCATACACCATAGAGATAGGAAACAGATGAGGCCACACTCGAGGTAGACTGCAATACACTCTGATGTAGTTACTGACAAGTGGAGGAGAATTCCCTATCCATTCTCTTAACAAGCCTAAAAGACAACAAGGCGACAGCGAGGGGCAGTGATGGATAGAGCTTCAACATAATGATGGAAGTCAGTCAACCACAGAGCATCACTTCTTTCTTTAGGGAAACAAACAAACATAAAGCAAGCCATGAATCAGCGCTGTTGCATATGCAAATGTTTTCAGATGGACTGAATGATTAAGAAGAAGGATTATTTAAAAACATTGTTGAACTTTAAGTCTGTTGGAGAAAAAACTGAAATGTTATAAGTAATGCTGTCAAAATTATCGCGTTAACGGCCGTAATTAATTTTTTGAATTAATTGCGTTAAAATATTTAACGGATTTAACGTATGCGCAGAATGGCCCGCCCCATACATCCCGCCTTCTTTCATTTATCTTTCCATTCCCACAACAATATACATAAAGAAATGGCATATTTTGGACATAGTTCAAATGGTGATTAATCATGATTAATTAATTTTCAAGCTGTGATTAATCTGATTAAAAATTGTAAAACGTTTGACAGCCCTAGTTATAAGTGCATGTTGTTTAGGCCTTTCAGTTTTAGAGTGAGACATTTACTCCAAAAAGTTTTTCCTCTTAAGCTAGTTAGTATGCTAATTTTTGATAGTTTTTGATGTTATGACAAACATTACATAGAAAATTACCTTAGCTTCATCATTAATTGCATAATGTCAAATGCAATTCTGACCTCAACAAAACACGTTTTCCATAAAATGATTTAGAAGACATTTTAGATTTTAAATAGTTAGAATTATACACAAGAGGAAATAATTAGGAAAACACTAAAAACTACACAGTCTGAAGTCTTATCCCTGATATGAACAGCAGGGGCGCTCATTTTCAGCACGAAGCATGTCCGGACCTCACAGTAGACAGAGTACTTGTGAGACAAATATTTTCCAAATAGGAGTGAATAAAAAAAGTCTCAAACAAATCAAATATCAATCTGGCTTAATTGTTTGCACACACACTTGTATTGATTTAACCATCATCTTTTATTTATGATCAATTAGCTTTTAGACAATACTAATGCTGGAACCATTTCTCAATCATATACTGTAGATAAATGCAGTATTTTTACATGCCTAGTGTTCTCCACAGTTTACACGTGCCTCATTGTGGTGTGTGTGATTGATTGACAATATATGAGGCAGTCAATGTTTGCCTCTGGCCATTTCACCCAGTGAGCTTTGAGTCCTGCATGCAGCTGACCTGCCTTACAGGCAGCTCTCCTGTCATCTAACGATTGGCTTACTGTCAACAACGGCCACATTAACTACCAACAACACTCAGTAATACATTTGCGGCATGCTTTTTCAATTCCCCCCTTTAAAGATAAAGGAACAGATCTTAATGAGGTCATGTGAGTCTCTTATCATATTCTTTCAACTACAGATCCTTTATATAACAAAGGTTTCTGTGAGGAAATCATTGCAAAGGAACATTTTTATTTAATGATTAATAAAAGGTTATTTTATGTAGTTAATATTTTGTTGTTCACATGACAAGGGTAATATAATCTGTGATTTGGTTGTACATTGCGTAGTGTGGGTTATCTTTAAGAATGATGTACTATCTAAATACTGTAGCGTACAGAGATCTGGAAATGACTTCTCCATCTCTTTGTATTTGTTGCTTGAGGGGGGCATGTTTTGTCTGAAAGCATAATTGTCCTCTGGGTAATTATTGACCACTGTGCCACATGATCAATGACAGCATGACCTCTGAGCTAAACATTAGACATTTACTACATGCTACATGCAGACTGGTTTGTGTGCAACTTTACATGGCACTAATTTCTATGAAACACTGCATCACAAATGTGAACCTTGGCTACATTAAATTCTGCACAGCAAATTTGTGTCAGGAGTCGAGACATTTTTCTTGGTGAAATTCCTCTCTGGGTTGTAATTATCATGCTCAGACACATACAGCTGTTGATTGCAGTACCAGCTATTCACAGTCTCTTGTTCTGAAAGAGATGCTGATTTTATGGACATCAGTCGTTTAGGTCAAAGGGTCTACTGTACTTCCTCTTTGCAGTGCCGCACAAACACAGACAGACTCACACATTATAAATCACATTTTTAAGCTTTATCTGATTGGGATAAAAGAGAAACCTTTAAAAATGACCTTAAAGCTAAAAAAGAAAGTGAGACATGACGGCTGAATGTCATTGTAAATGTCAGACACTTTACGTTGAGCCAGTCCTACTCTTTATATACTTTAAATATGAAATCTCTAAAAAAAGTGTTGTCATCTGAGCAACTTGGACACCTGGGACCTTGGTTTATCTGATAAACTTGAAGCTATGCTTAGCACTTGCTGAATGCGTTGTTCAGTAGACTATGTGAGCACTTTGAAAGCATCTGAGAGGCATTGTCATCTGTCAGAAAATGAATTGTGCATGGCATTTGCTGACAGGTTGTCACTCAGAAAAGGCTGCGTGCGTTTAGCAGAGATGGACATAAAAACATAGTGTCACATGCAAACAAACACACACACGCTTGCTCGCCTCCGGCTGATGCCTTGTGCCAGGTTTGATTTAAATTACTGCCTTTAACGGACGTGAAATTAACCTTGTACTTGCTTGTCTGAAATGCATACACGGCAGGATCACAATTATTTAAAAAGCTATTTTAGTTACTGAAATTTAATTGCTCTGAATCCAGTGGCGGATTTAGGATTGTATGAGATCCGGGGCTTAGCCCAGGAGTTGTTGGGGGGGGGGGGGGGGGGGGGTGCAGGGGTACAGTGCTATTTTTTATAAGTGGGGGGTGAACATCCTTTAGGGGCGGTCGTCGCCTCCTCTTGGGAGGTCCGGGGGCATGCTCCCCCGCGAAGATTTCTTTTTAAATATTGAAGTTGAAAGCATCAATCTGGTGCACTTTGAGAGCAACATTAACCCTACCTTAATAACACTTTAAAGCGGACAAAAGGCACTGGAGAACACTTATTCATTAACACCCTTTAATGAAGCAAACTAATGCCTTAACTCACTCAAATAGTCATTTAATTATTAAGGTGAAATGAATGTGCGTAGAGTTTTAAAGGATGCGGATAGTCTCACCTTGTTATGTGTACTGAAACGAGAGCCGGTATAATTCCATGCGTGAAAACAAAATAAAAATTGGAATACGTTATTTTAGTGTCTTAAAAGTAGACTGAGGTATGAAGGATTAACGTTACATCTTAGGTTAATTTTTAGTCATGTTCTGTATACATACTAACATATAAGGGTATACTTACCTTAACTTGTGTGGTTACTCCATGTTTACTAGCTATAACATTAACGTTACATCACTCTTTTTCACTTCTTACTCAGTCAGCCAGAGTGCAGATATCACCATTAGATTCACAAACCTGAAACATCATCCATTTCTTCATTGCTGGTGATGACATTGTTGTCAGCTGCTGATACTGCTGCTGCTGCTGCAGCTTGTGGCGCCTGCTTCGATGAAAATAACTTTCTAATATCCATAACTGTATAGGCTATTAGCTTAAAACTTGTCAGGCACTAGGAAGGATCACTTCTTCTTCAGGGCAGGCTACGCAGTACACAGGCTAATGTCCCGCAGCGGCTGCCTCTCTGGTGGACTCCGGTACTGGACATTACTTCCAAGACGTTTTAAAAGACGACAGAAAACATCCGTGGCTTGAGCCCAAGTAGCCACCCCCTAGCGCCGCCACTGTCTGAATCCTAATCAGTCAGTACGTGCAATATATTTAGCCTTCTCCATTTTGAACCTATAGCATTAAATATGGTTTCACGTTTGACGTATATACTGTGGGTGGGAGTGAATATGATGAGTGGTTTAATTTGAGGACTGATGTCCAGCTGTGAGCACTGGCTGAGTCTGTGGGCTATAATGAGAAGAAATGGCAAGAGAAAAGGGGGGAGCAGCAGGAGCACAAATATGATGCTAGGGGATTTATGTGTAATAGTAGTCTACAAAAAAGGACTTCATGCTCCATGTCCTTAGTTTCCAATGTCCTAAAGAATATCCCGTTGCTGCAATTTGTTTTCCTGATTGTCTTGTGTGCTGGAAAATGATGTGGCTTACAAGTCGTGTTTTGTCGTAATAAGGCTGCTACTATTTGATGTTTTATTTTCTGAAGAAAGCTTGTGAGTGCTTCCGTGGTGCTGTTCAAATAACATTTTTAAGTATTCTTAAATTCTTTTTAAACTAAGTAACCACCTGTTTTTTTATTAGTGATGTTGTTAAAAGTGTCATATTTGTATCTTGAGAAGTAACAACACTGTAGAATATCTAATATGAAAGGCACTTTATTTAAATGTATGTAGTTTGCAGCCATGCATTACAGCTTTGTACTGAACACCACAGGTTTAATTAAAACATAAGCGCTCCACTAAGTGCAGCATACTAATACTCATGGGAACTTATGTTCAAAAGCATGATAAATATTTTAGCCACTGGATCTCAATGGAGAGTGAGTAGGTTAGTGTAATCTCTGGATCAGCTTTGGCTTTTAACCATACTTTCCATGCTGCAATTGCAAGATTACTTTGAAATATAGACAGCTTTAAAGAGAAAAGTCCATATAAACCCATCTGATATTAGTAGTCCTATCTCCAAGGAACAGCATAGGACTTTCTTACTCAAAGTAAGAGAAAAATATACAGAATTGATTAGCACATTGACTTGTGTTTAATGTGATGGCGGTTATGCAATCCCTCCCCTCTTCACAGAACGTTGTCTTCAACACATGAATAAGCGGTCAATTAGCTGCAGCTCATTTGTCTGTGTGTAATACTCTGTCTGTCAATCAGACAGAATGACGTCATGCTGATAATGATGCTCACTAAACTTTATGAATCTAAATGCGTCTTAGTCATCTCGGAACAGTGCAAACAATCCGAGGGAGAACATATGAACTGTCTATAGGTTTGATGTGACATCTGCTTGTGAAACTGAGCGTGGTTGTTTTTGAGAGAGTGCTGAGATCAGGTGGGGAAACAACATCAGGTGTGGAGTGAGACACCGATCCCAGATGGGGGCCGCTGTGGGAAGTGTACTGTAAAATGGGGCATCAATGCCAGGTTCACCACACCTTGTTGATTCCCAAAGCACTTGGCAAACAGGAGACAGATAAAATATAAAAAATAAAAAATGTCACCATCTGTTATGCAAGAAGAACAATTATGTTACACACTGGAATGCTTTCACACATCTGGCAATAACAATTAGACATGCAAGACTGACCACTTGGTCAACAAGAGAAGAAAACTATTTGTTTAGAAGTTTGGTTGTAAAAAGTTAAATGCAGTTCTTAAAATCTTTGAATATATGTAAGTTTTCTGTATTGAATTGACAGAAATAAAAAGGCCTTCATATTAAAGTTTTTGTTCTGGCAAAACAACTGTGATCAAACCAAGTTTTGCCAAACAAGGGACCTGTTAGCCACTTGATTTAAATATGTTACCATTTCCACATTTATGGTCCCAAGACAATGTATTCTGGTGAGGACGGTGTATCTTGCAGAGATATTTCCTCTACAGGACATTAGGTTGAAGTTTGTGGTTTTATTTGAAATTGAATGACAGCAAAAGAAAGAATTGCCATCACGTAATTTGGTACAACTATTCATGGCCCCTTGAGGATGAATTGCTGACATTACTCCAATGCTACGGTTAGCTCAACATATGTATTTGACCGATACTTAATTTGATTGTTTACCAAATACGTGTCATTGCAATGGATTTCATTTACTCGGTGTTCGGTGCTAATAAGCAAATATGTATATACTAATTACTGAAGCCACTTAGCCTGAGTACAGCCTCTAAGAGTCGCTAGCATGTCTGTATATATGAGCATCATTTTACATCACGTGACACTTCAAAGCTAGTCCGAATCATACTTTTAATTAAATAAACAACTTTTAATTAACTGACATTTTACACCTTGTAAAAAAAACAGCAGTGCTGTGAAAATAACTAAAACGGTTTTTTGCAAGGTGTTGTTGTGTGAGTGGCCTTTCTTGTATGCATCATTAAAATGTAAATTAAACAAGGGCACATTTAAATGAAATATCACTCACAGCATATACATTGCTGTGTTAGACCCCACCCACTTGTTGTTTTCAGCCAATTAAAGGCTGTCATCAGTGGTCATCAGGAACATAGGTTTGAGGTGGTGTGGCCCACTTTTCCTCCGTAAGTCAGGTGATGGAGTTTTAAGGAAGGAAGCCAGCGAAGGTTTGGATGGATTATTTAGTTAAAGTAGCAGCTCTTCCACCAAGGAGAGATCTATTTTATGCCTTCCATACAAAACATTTTGAAAATATTTATAGGGAGTTTTTTCTTGCAGCTATATTTTCTGACCTACATTGTATACTCAATTTCAAAGCCTCCTTGGGACCTATGAGACCCTCAATGAGTCAGACGGAGACATTGTCCCCCCAGATGTGGTGTGACTGCATGAGCATTATGATATTCACTTAGCTGAAAGCACCTGCTCCCAATCTGTAATGAGTATGCAGAGTTTGCTGCACATTAATCAAATGCCAAAAACCTGATGGAAACTGTGAGCCCAGGCACAAAAGAATGCCTTTATGTCTGAAGCTCATGTGTGTGTCACATTTGATATCTCATTAAATTGATGCCTTCAGTAATGAACCAATCTCATGTTGTATCCTCTTATTGAAATTTAAAATAATAATTATTCCAAGGTTCAAAGCAATTTCTCGCCATTTCTACATTAGTATCACATGATAAATTCAGCACACATCCCTTCCTGACCCATTATTTGCTGTTGGCACTGAGAATTGCATTAGCGCCGTGAGTTACATACAGTTTATTATGTTTGTTATGTCCAATGTTATATCTTCTTTAAAACCTTTTTAAAAAAGTCCAGTTATCCTTTTTCCTTCAATAAGAAATAGTTGCTACTGGTGTGGGGAATTGTGCCCTTCTGAATTTGTCTGCATCTGGCAATACCTGATTGCTAATTAGATATCATGTTAAACTGTCATTCTCTGTTTGCCTGATTTATTTAATTTGCTCCATCCCAAATGCTCTGTTCTCCCTTATCTCCAGGAAACAGTTGGGCTGAAGCCATCCCTCCGCTGGCTCTCATTTAGCCTGCTGCAATCCTGTTGACTTCAAACATGGAGCAATGCTTTTCTTTCTAAGAAAGCTTGTTTCTCAGAAGCTCTGATACCACAGGTCTGTCCTGTCAGACTTCAGATAGGCACTTAATTAAAAGAGTAGTGCCGAGTTGTTTGTCACTGCCTTGGCTTGAGCCATATCACTCTCACTTCAGGTTCAAGATCTCTCTGAGGCACTCAGCTTTTGGGATTTCTGTTTGATAGAAATTCATCTCGAGGCCTCTTTTGAATAGTCTCTGAATTAAATCTGTCTTGACAAAGGGTTGCTTTGAATGTGGAAAAAAGTGGAAAAAATATACATTTTGAGATATTTCAGAGATTTTTTTTAATTAAATGAGGAAGCCAGGAAAACATATTGATGGAGATTTTCATTTAATTGGATATTGGATTTTATAAACAGTCAATTAAGATAAACAAGGAAATGTCTCTTGTGGTACAATTGCATCACATTGATTAACTCATACATTAGATGAACCATGCAGGCAAATAGTCCTAAAATTGAGTTAACTTAGGTTTATAGATATCCGTCCGGTTCTTCTTTTGAGTGTCTCAATATATCAAATCCTAGATTGCAAATGTGTGTGACGCTGTGTTTGGAGTCTTCACTATCTCTGTTGCTTTGCAGGATCTGTCACTACTACTTACAAGATGACAAATTCTACGGTGGCTGACAGGTGCAAATACGCAAAAATGGCCCAAAATATTTCAATTAGAAGAAAAATGCACTGCAGCTTCAGAAACTATGCAAATATAAAAAAACAAATGTGCCAAAAGACATGCAAATGAATATCAACTTGAAATGCTGCAAATAAACAAAAGCTGCAGGAAAAGAAAAAAAGAAACAATCGCTCCGGCCCCCACGTGGGAGCATTACTTTTCAGTGTCCCCTGGTTTTCATTGTGTTTTAGCTTCTTCCAGCTTTTTTCTTTATTTGCAACATTTTCTTGCAGCGTTTTGTATTTGCAGCGGGTTTTTTTTTGCGTTGTTTCGTATATGTAATTTGTATATGTAATGACCTACCTCAAACATCTAGGAAAGTTGGCTAGGATGTGTATCAAAGCTGAAATCTTGTATACCTTCCACCAGGTGACACGTACTGTATCATCTTGATAGGTAGTTTCCAAAGAGTAATGACTCGATGGCACCATTATGTCATCATGAATAAAGACAGTAAACAGCTCAGTGAGAGGAGGAAAATAAATTATGGTACAAAGTTATTTGGCTTTTTGACACTTAGCAACGCTCAGCAAAGTTCTTTGTGCATAAGTAGCTGTTAAAAAGTTTACATTACAACAACCTAGGGTTGGCTCAAAATGGCATACTAACATAAAATGTATAATAATTGTGAAATGTTAACATGAGTTGAAACTACATTTGTGGGTTTTGTAAACATGAGAATTTCCCATGTAGCCTCCCTTTAGATTAGCTATTCAATTATAGGTGAGCCTACAGGATATACTCAAACATCCAAACTAGATGACTGAGAAGCAAAAGACAGTTTACAAAATGATATGACGGATAGTATACAAATGAAAGTTTGTCACGTTAAGCAGGCAAAATGTCACATTTTGCAATACCTTTCAGTTGTACCTAAACTCTTTAAAAATAAATCTGATTATTCAAACAACTTTATGTTTTGTGCATGCTCAGTTAGTGGCCTGTATTACTTGAGTGCTTTCCTGGTTTGACAAGTAAACATCTATTACTAGGGGTACACAAATGGACAATTCAAGAAGATGTATTTTTTCTTCCTTCCATATTTTGTGTTGGACTCCTGGATGTCTGTGTTTGTTCCACAGCTCCAGTACAGAGTTAAAGCCTACTGCCATGGGAATTAATCAGTACAGAGGCTACAAGAGAGAGATATCCCAGCACTGAAATATCATTTTTTCAGCTCCATTACAAACTGAATGCAGTCTGGAAACAAGTGGACTAAGAAACATCTCAGTCTATGTCAAACATGCCATAACTGCAGTCAAGCAAAGCCATTCAGTCTTGAACCAAATTACCTATGCCAACTAGCATGGTTTTATCAATGCAAATGTCATTCATGCCGTCACAAACAAAGAAACATAACTAGTGATATTGTCAATAGGACTCTGCATTTTAAAACAAAATGATGTTACCTTCAATGATGAAGAAGGCATATTTACAAGGAACCATAGCCTTTTAGCGGGCGCTGTGCCACTCAGGAAATCTACCAAAGAATAAATAGCTTTCATTTCACAAAACACTCTCTTTACAGCAGTTACAGAGAGTCCCTTAGAATTTGTAAATAATCTATGCTAACTGCTATTTTTTGTTAATCTTATGCCAATTTTGCTGCATTCAGTGCAGTCAGCAAACTATTTCAGCAGCGTAGGTGACAGACTACTACGTCAGAAGCTATAGGACAGTTTCAGGTGAACAATTGGTGAAGGCTCTGCTCCTGAAGCTGCTCCCCGGAGAATCCAAGCAGCAGTGCTGGATTTATTTGGGAATGTGCAGTAAAGCCTCCTGTGCTATACAGAGCCGAACCCAGCTGTCCCATATCACTGAGATATTAAACACAAGCTCAAAACTACAGATGCCTTCAGGTAGTAAGAAAGCAGAAGCTAATGAAAACAATCAAAAGAACAGTTAGTGTTTTATGGAACAGCTACATTAAAAGCAAAGAATAACTAGCAACACCAGCAAAATAAGTGAGACGTTAGAAAATAAAGACTCATTGTGTTTGGGAATGGTGTGTTTCAACAGTGTGCTGATTCTGAAGGTCTTTACAGCACTAATGTGATTCATTCACTCCACGTCACACTCCCTCGCAGCAGTGCTATCTAGGGTCCCTCGTCCATTACCAACTCCTTGGTCCATTCGAAGGGAAGGCAGGAATCGACTACCAGCCTCACACTTAATCCCAAGATGCAACAAAAGTTCACTAAACCATCAAGGTGACAAAGCCGGCTTCCTCTTGGGTCATGTCGGAGGTATATGTGAGGCCTCCCAGCTTGCACTTTGCGCAAAATGTGTTTTTTTCCTTTAAAATGTTATTGAATTTTGTGAAATGTTGCAATATTTTGTGATAAGTTGTCCTGTGTGACCCTCAGAGCAAGCATAGATGTCCCATTCTGTATGGAAAAGTATTTAAAGAACAGCATTGACCTGTTGCTGCCGATAAATCATACAAACAGCATAAATACTAGGTTTTGATGTCTTAAGAAACAACCACATAAAACTATACATATACATTATTTCCTATAAAAGGGTATTTATATCAACATACATTTCTCAGAGAGATGCGTTAAAGGTGTTTACCTTTACTTACTCAAAATGAACTAAAATAAACAAAGTTAGTTATGAGTTACAGATTAACATGAATCTGTTTTCAGGACTGATTGAAATGGCATGCGTTACGAGTGATGGTGGCTTAATTGTTTGAGTGGCAGCAGCTACTTGTTAGAGTCACTTATTAAATCTGCAAGCCCACTCACAAGTTCACTAACATTCTCATTTCCATAATAAGATTCTTTGAAGGATGTGATGCCTATTATCTCCAGACCTGAACATGGAAGTAAAGGTCAGAAACTGGGGACATTAATTCAGTTATAAAGCAATGGAAAGGAAAGAACAGTCCTTTGAACAGTAATGTATTGTCTCTGCATGTGATGCTTCGACCACATGAAAACTAGTGTTGAGAGAGAGACACAGGCCACAGCTGAATGTTTGTCATCCAGCTCTCAGATCTGCTCCATTGTCCTGGCTCATCTCAAAGTGTCAGTTGCCTTCTGTCGAATCTGTCCAACCTGCCAGTAATCAGAGTCTGCATTCAAAGGCTAATACAGCGAGACAGTTGTCAAACTCACACAGCATGTCACGCTCCCATCCCTCTAGGAAATCAGAGAACACTGATTACAGCTAATTATAGTATCTACGTTAAGAGATCATGTCTTTAGGATCTTTGTTCAGCCTGTATAGAAAGAGATGTTTTATCTGTCTGATAATCAATTTATCCACAGATTTGGTTTTGAGGTGTAGCTGTCATTCGAGGAGGCAAATAATGCTGTCATCGCTATAGCAGAGTTTGTCAAGTATTGTACAAACAATATAACATTTTGGGCAGAACGTTAAAAATATTGAATTCGAAAGATTTTGAAATGACAGTTTATAATTAAAAAACTAAATGTCATTTAAATTGTTACCTTTAATGTAGAGTTGTCATCAAGACCAACCTAATCTAGTCCATATGTAGTACACATTATCATTTTACTTTCTGGCGATCTCCTGTATTTAGGTCAAAATGTCTGCTGTTACGGTCTCCATTAACTTCTTGGGGAAATATATGTGTCTTTAGCTAGAGTTATTATTAATGTCTGTCTGATATTAGGCAGGTATACACAGCAGGTTTATCTGAGCTTCTGCGATAACAGCAGCCTGCTGTGTCTGGAAACGTTGTTGATGAGATCACCACGACACTGACATGCTCTACTGAGCCGGGGGAAACTGAAGAGTTATATGATAGTTATTTATTTGTCCCTTTGAACGACTCCGATCACATAACACGTAGTTGATCCATTCATAAGTTTACAAATTAATGCACAGCATCGTTAGTATGCTTTTCTTAAACTGTACACTTATCAATATTTAAAAAATGATGTAGGTTGAACTTCAATTTATGTAATGTGACTCATAAAGCCACTTCAGAATCTGCACCCCTCCCCCTCCCCCAAGCACTGCACCTGTAATGAGGTTTCAGTTTTCACAGTTCAACCAATGTGCTTTTTATAGACCACACAAACACAAACACAATTGGCTGCTTCTATTCTCACCCACATGATGTCATTTACATGGTTTAAAGCAGCAGTTGTCTTCTTCTCTGCTTATAGATTTCCATTAGGCTATAGTACGCACAAAAAAACGTATTTTGAGAAGAGCCTCTGAAATTGGATGCCACAAAAATAAAATGGGGATTATGAGGCTTACCTGTACTGAGACACTGGACAGCAGCGTACACTGGTCTTGTTTCTGCCCGATGTGCATTTCTGTTCACCCACAATGAGAATGTTTAATTGCAGACAGATTACCAAAAGTCTGCATAAACAAACAGGGGTGCATTGTTTAGACACAGTCGATCATCAATCAATCAATCAATCAATCAATCAATCAATCAATCAATCAATCAATCAATCAATCAATCAATCAATCAATCAATCAATCAATCAATGTTTATTTATATAGCCCAATATCACAAATGTTACATTTGTCTCAGTGGACTTCACAGTTTGTACAGAATATCAGTATGACAATACGACACCCTCTGTCCTTAGACCCTCACATCGTACAAGGAAAAACTTCCAGAGAAAAACTTCCAGAGTTTAAAGGGGAAAATGGGAGAAACCTCGGGGAGAGCAACAGAGGAGGGATCCCTCTCATGAGAAAACGTTGCTGCTGGTAAATGGCAAAGTTAATCACATTACCGGTTTGCTTTGGCAGTTCCTTTTACATCTCTTCATGCTCTTGTCTCTGGGGGTCTCGTTGCTATGTACTTTGCTATCTACACACCCATCATTCTTCAGTAAACACATTATCGCATTTATGGGTATTATTAGAGTTCAATTTATGTTCCTCTTAGCCTGGAGCAGTCTGTCAGGTACTGATTACACAATAAATGCATGTATTCTGTTGGGAGAGGGAGCAGCTTTAATGTTGAGGTTTTAGGGAAAGATGAGGGTGTCTGTAATCCCCGTGAGAGATTTTCCATTTGCATTCACGGAGCCAGGTGGTAGAGCCTGGTGGCTCTGAAACCTGCACTTCTCGGGATACAGCTGATGTGTTTTGACATTGCTGTCACCAAAATGCAGGCTGAAAGCAAGCAGAGGGACGCTGAGGACCCCAGAGAGAGTGACACTCACAGGGAGTTGAAAAAAGGTACAGAGGAGACGATGGAAGACAAACCAGAGGGACAAATATATGGGGAAAGATGCAGGGAATGGAAGAGAGCTATGATATTATTCATCATAAAGTTCATGTGTGTTACTGCTTAACCAAGCCCCAATGTTACCCTTTCTACAACAGGAATCTGGCAGCTGACATATCCTGTGATTACATTTCCATCATGAAATGAACAATTTTCTAAATGTCACCTGTGGTTTTCGAGGCTTTCATCCAGCAGCAGCTGACCATCTGAGCTAGCCTGTAACGGAGACAGCTTGTCATTCGCTCCCAGGAGTTTTTGTGAAAGCCAGCACCTCTTCTGACAGTTTATTTGTGCGCGTGTACTTATTTATTGTATGTGTTGCATGTATTGACAGTGCTAGGACTTTGGCCCGACCTCTATATGCCCATTGCTTCAGGGCTTCATGGGTGATGACTGTCACTCAGCTGTTAGGGGGCATTCACCCTAAAGACACATATATGATGTGATCCTAGATAACAACCTGTCCTTCACTGCAAACATCGCTGCTACAACCCGCTGCTGCAGATACACGCTTTACAACATCAGGAGGATACGTCCCCAGCTGACCCAGAAAGCGACGCAGGTTCTGGTCCAGGCTCTCGTCATCTCACGCCTAGACTACTGCAACTCCCTCCTGGCTGGTCTACCTGCATGTGCCATCCGACCTCTGCAGCTCATCCAGAATGCAGCGGCTCGCCTGGTCTTCAACCTTCCTACATTC
The DNA here is from genome assembly GCF_902827115.2 of Pseudochaenichthys georgianus. Classification (NCBI taxonomy): domain Eukaryota; kingdom Metazoa; phylum Chordata; class Actinopteri; order Perciformes; family Channichthyidae; genus Pseudochaenichthys; species Pseudochaenichthys georgianus. The sequence continues at coordinate 24,544,740 of NC_047523.1, read as the reverse complement.
TCCCACACCACTCCGCTCCTCCGCTCCCTCCACTGGCTTCCGGTAACTGCTAGAATTCACTTCAAGACACTGGTACTTGCGTACCATGCTGCGAATGGATCTGGCCCTTCCTACATCCAGGACATGGTTAAACCGTACACCCCAGCGCGTGCACTACGCTCTGCATCAGCCAAACGACTCGCTGCACCCTCGCTGCGAAGGGGACCCAAGTTCCCATCAGCAAAAACACGTGGGTTTGCTATCCTGGCTCCAAAATGGTGGAATGAGCTCCCCATTGACATCAGGACAGCAGATAGCTTACACACCTTCCGGCGCAGACTGAAAACTCATCTCTTTCGACTCCACCTCGAGCGATAGAATTACTAACAAAGAACTGCTAACAGAGCACTTATATACTAATAAAGGACTGGCTTATCTAAAGCCAGTTGAGTAGCACTTGAAATGTTTAGCTCTATGAAACCTGATGTACTTAATGATTCTGTTTTCTTCAAGGTTGTGTCTTTCTGGTCGAATGTACTTATTGTAAGTCGCTTTGGATAAAAGCGTCAGCTAAATGCAATGTAATGTAATGTAACGTCATGTCTGAGTAAAAAACAGCATTTATAGTCCTTTCGCCACAGCCGCTGATTTGTACTGATATCATCTTGAGATTGCGAAGATGAAAGGAGGTGGCAATGATTTCAGCCTATTTCATCAATTTTGTGCCATGACACTCTCTGTGCATCACATCTGGTGTGTAAAAATAACCTGATGTGGCAGGGCACCCCATCGACTGGGCTATCTTTAGAGAAAACCTTTGGGAGCCAATTTGCCTCTCCAAATTATCTCTCAAATACCCAGACAAAGTAATGTGCATGTCTGACATATGACGAAGAGGCCCCCCTCAGAGGCTGCCTGTTTTGGGGCGCTCTGATGTGCCCTGGGGTCGCCACGACATGACCGCTGTCAGCTGAGGGGACTTCATGTAGGAATGTTTTTACCTGTCAGGTTCACTCTGCTGAATGCTGATTCATGGTTGTTTTTGCCGTTGTAAGAGCTACAGATGTCTGGGCTGTTATAAATCTAGCATATATCTGCTCTCAGTCGAGCAAAACACGTGACAAGCTGCAGGATGCTGTTCACAGCAGTGGAAAATCCCATGAACTCATACACATTGATTTTGATTCTGTCTCATATAAACGTAAACTATGGGACAGGGCTTGGTTGGAGTAATGTGACAACTGTTTGAATCAAGAAACAAGCAATGAGAACAGACAATGAGTTTAACATTTTCTGATTTGTTGGTTAAAGGAACACTTTTGTTACAAACTTGAATTGTGTGAGTAAGTATAGATAAATCCAGTCATGTCAATTTTATGTATTTAGCCGAATGTCATAAATCACACATTTTTCTGAAGGGGTTTTACTATCTGAACAGTATAGGACACCCACTGTTCTCAGATCCCTCATGCCTCACATCAGCAGGCTGTCAGCACTCTACACACTTTTATTTCTATTTTGTGATTAAGTCCGCATTAAAGCTCCCTCACATTCAAAACATGAATGTGATTTGAACCAAAACAATGTGAAAATGCTTGTGGTACCACTTCCACACTGAAACTACACTTTGAGATTCAGCTGTTGACGTCAACGCCTGTCAGAGCCACAGCTACCCTCTATACAGAAAAAACATCCACACAACTGGGAGTCTGTTTGGACACAAAGACGCTTTTCTCCTCTTTCCTTTTTTAATCACAAATCAATTTAATCTGTTAAATGGTTACAAAGCAGGCACAACAAGCTGAGAAATAGATCAAAGCATGTACAGCATACAACACCATCTGTTCTTACTTTGCTCCAGATAGAGAAAAGCTCCCACAAAAAAACCTTTAATGGGGGAAACATTGATGTGACCTGAGAAAGAGCAACAGAGGATGGACAGGCATGAAATAGATGTCTTAGGTAGAGAATAAACTACATAATAATTTTATTTCTAGGATCCCCATTGGCTGATGCCATTTAGGTCCAACTTGACATACAACATATAATGACATTATAAACAATAACTAAAATAATATACATAGAAATGCATTTAGAAACACAATTCAGAGGCAGTCGACGCAGTAAAATTCTAATAAAAAAATCAATAAAGAATAAGAATTATACAACTCTTATGATAAAATGACACATTTAAACATATACAAGGAATATGATCTCAAAGGATCAACCAGATGTTTTTCAGTAGTTCAATAATACAAATGGCAGTTGGCAAAATCAACTATTGTGTGCTTGTCAGGGACTAAGCAGTAAGACAATAGGACACAGGAGTTGTTTAAATAAACTGGGTTTTTTATTTAACCACAAATCTAAAGAAAACATTATAAACCATAAATCTCTAATAACTAGGCCTATAAAAGAGGTAAACAGAAAATACCTAAATTAAACATGACATCAGTTGTTAACTCAATAAACTGACCTGACAAACCAAGGAACATATTGGCTTGGCCAAACCAAGTGAAAACCATGGCGTAATTAATATTAACAGAATACACAAAGGACACTGAAAACCCCCAAATCTCCCCTTTAACATGGAAGCAGTTGATTTGTCCCAATCTGTCCCAATTGGCTGCTTGCAGTATTGGCGCTCAGCCACGCCTTTTTCTGAACCAGGAAGTAACCTCCCCCAACGGCCACAGTAACTCAAAGACAAAGTAAGTAATTAATACAAACAAATACTTGTGTTAGCTGTGCTAACATGTTTGAAAATAAATTAAGTAATGTCAGATTACAACCAAATAAGAGTTTACCATCTAAATCAGATGTGTGGTGTTAATAATTGGCATGTTTTACTGCTGTTGAACTGAAGCAAAACTACTGAAGGTTAGGATGCATTGTAAAAAAAATGTTTGCAATATTGTTTGTTTTTTCATTGTGTTTTGACTGGACTGATGATCAATGTGTTGCATTTAGCTTCAACCATCTCCTGGCTGTAGATTCACATTTACTGTACAGACATGATCATTTAACGACATTGAACTGAGCCAAGCAATGTAATTTTAGGTTGGCAACAAGCTAATAAAACTTCAGCAGCTATGACTTTAACGGGTTTGAAGAGGACACAGACGGGACAGATGCTCTGTGTCAGGCACCAGAGCAAGTCCCATTGACAGGTGAATGTGTGATGAGAGGTGTAGTGAAAGGCACCATCAGCAGGTGAAGCCCTGAGGTGTTGTCAAGGGATGTAATCAGGTCTGCAAGTGGTGGAGGTCAGAGTCAGTGTCAGTGTCAGAGAGTCAGGCTAAAATGGTGCACACCAGCTGCAGCTGCTGAGATGGGCTGCGACTACAGGACTCTGATTAATGACAGCCACAAGACGCTCTCACACCTCACAGCAGCAGTGACGTTTCAGGCTGTTAGCACTCTGAACACCTTTATTCCCACACCTTATGTACATCTTTACTTCTGACTGAACCTGAATGGAGATATTCCTAAAAAACTGCGACAGTCCACGTTTACGCTTTAAATAGATTCTTGGATTTAGCTTGCTTAATGTTGATGTTTTCATCGGATCACAGCCACGGCTGGTCTCTAAACTGAAAAAGCCACCCACACAGCTAGGAGTCCGTTTGGACACAAAGGTGCTCTTTCCTTTTTTCTAATCACAATCAATTTCCTCTCCAGAGAGCTGTTTAATGGTTACAAAGCGGGGGGAAACAAGCAGAGAAATAGATCAAAGCGCCTCCGACACTAGCCAGGTGCAAAGCCCTGAGGTCCAACCTTTTATGTGGCGGATCGAGCAGCTGTGTGTGTAATCCACAATATTACACCAGTCTTTGTTTTATTTAAATGAGTGCTTCTCCAGCTCAGTCTGAATGTAAATGGAATGAGGTCACATATAGGAATGAATAGGCTAATCATATCTGCATATACATGCTTGATTGGATGACTGGTGCTTCAGAGATGCTGCAGTGTGCAGCTCATTTAGTACATTTAATAAGAGGTACTTAAAAGCTAAATGCCATGTTTGTGATGATTGATTACAATGTTATGTTGGATTTCAGACGATGTTTAAGGGGCACTGGTGTCATTCGTGGCACCGCTATAGAAAGGAAATAATTTGGGCGTGTTAAACTACTGATAGTATTTTAAAAGAAAATGAATAAGCTGGGAAAATGAACTTTGTGAGACCATGGGACTGCTAACCTGAGCTAATGCAACCTGACGCACTCCAACAGGCAGGACTTTATTGGTCATGTGACACAGCTGACCTTTCATTTGTAAGCATAAGCAGTGAGGACAACAGAACAGCCGAGGTCTTTTGAAGCAGCTCCTGCAGTGTGGTGGGCCGGATGCTGATTCTTTGAGACAGCTGTTGTGGCGTAAGGTGTGGCTCTGCTAGGCTGGGATGTCATTTCAAACACACTGCTGCAACACTTCTGCACCTGTGATGCTGACCTTATTGCGCACACACACACCATAGAGTAGAGATAACAAAAGAACCCTGAAATATGGATTTTATCGGGGTGCTTGTAGTTGTCACCAAAATATATTTCCTATATTATTCACCGTTATTTTGGCACGTAGAGTTGAGAAATATATACAACCACAGATTTAGCATGAATGGATACTGTAAATAATAGTCGGTTTATTTGGCTGCCGCCCAAATATCGACTGTAACTGCGACCGTCTGTGTTATATTAGTGACATTTTCGAATGTCATCCTGTTCAGTAGCTGTGAAGTCACACACAGCCTGTGAAGTGGAGTGGATGATTCTGAGTGATTGCAACTCTTTTTCTGCACTTAGATAACATCATTGTCACAGAGTAACATTTTCATAACTCAGCTCCTTTTCCGACTCATTTGATATAAGTTTCTTATCTTAACTGTTCTCTCTCTGTCTCCCTGTATCTCGTCTGCTTTTTGATAGATCTGTTCTGTCAATTCAGCTGCTTATCTTTGCTCAACATGTCTCTGCATTCAGTATTCTGTCTTTATATAATATGACACAGGTTAGTCCTTTTTCTCATCCACAAGGGCGTGTGATATTAAGAAAGTTTGGTTAGTTGATTGATATTGTTTTTTGATTCCTGCCTATATATAGCATTGGAAATCACAGAATTCAGCTTTATTACTTGCATTACACAGTGTATTATTGTGACAGTGTTTGTGTTCCCATGGTTGATTTGCCAGTTTGGAGATCATCAGCAGCATGCCGTATAGTTGTTTTCTCTGGAGCTAGGCTGAAGCATAGCCTTAATGGATGAAGTCAGTGATGTGACCAAAGAGCACCTGCAGACAGCGCCAGGCGATAATGGAGCCAAGCCTGAGGGAGGAAGAGCTTGCAGCACTATGAGAAGCAATTTGAGGAAGCTCAATATATGACCCTGTAGAGGTTTTATCATATAGCACTCAGGCTTACTTTCATGTGCTGTAACAGAAGCAGGAGGTGCACCAGTGAGCATAAATTCCTAAGGTATAGCATCATATCAGAAACACGGGACACCGCTCAGCTGGCAAATCAGATTCATGTTCATACTATATCCACAGTTGACACATAGTTAATGAACTCAGTGCTCCTGTGTTCAGGGTTTTCTTTGCACTGTAAAGCCTTCTATAATCTGCTTTCAAGAAATGATTTTATATGTTACAAAGTTGTCAAAAGTCTCATTATGCATGACTTCTGAAGCGAGTACAGTGTGGAAAGATGATCTGAGAGGATGATCAGAAGAGGACATGCTGTATGTAGTGGTTAAGGATGGCTTAGCCAAAGGTGCTTCCTAACTGGTACAGTGATTGAGTGCAGCTGACAGCTGGGGCACAGGAGTGCGACACACAGGCAGGCAGGACACTACTACTTGGCAGGCAGGTCCGAACTGTCAACACTGATTTCTACAGTCAGGTCTCATCAGTGTATCTTTGCTCAGTCAAGAGTACTGGAAAGATGTAATGATTTTATTTATTAATTTGTTTTATAGTGAGCAAAAGAAGATAGATACTTTAGATTTTTGCAGCAGCCAGTTCTTTATTGTTCTGCTTTGGACACAATCGATTTTTTTCCCATCCACTGGGAAGCTTTTGAGTCACTAACAGCTTCTTTGTGTCAGTCAGTTCTCAGGGGAGCAAGATACTGTATGTTGATGTTGATGATGGCGGCATAAAGCCTTTCGATTAGTAAATATCTGTGATGCCAGGTGTAGAGCTGAGGTCTTGAGGTGTCTCCATGGCCACTGAAACCACCTGTCAGAGCTCAACACAAAGAGCTCTGGGCACAATCGTTGCGAAGACCTTTTCAACAGTTCATGAAAAATAGATGTCCATATACACTTGAGTTGTCCTGACAGGTCTGGAAAATGTGGTGCAGCAAACTATTAAAGGAAGAAAAGTGCCAGTGGGTCTGCTGAAGTCAACTTGAAAATAGAAATACTGTCGCAGGAGAAAATGTTCAAAGGTTACACACAGACAGAAGCATATAGAATCAGGTGATGTAGCGCTTTACAACATTTCCACTGTATATCGCTTGTCATGACCGCCTTTTCAGTATGTGAGAAAATGTATGGTTAGCCCCTCTAGCATATACAGTCATAAAAAGAGGCTTGGTTAAGCTTAACATTGTGGCATAGAAAATATGAGAACAGTAGTAACCAAACATGCATGACATCCGATATAAACAGCAAACAGATATGGGTCATATGGGTCATATGGGACAAGCTGTTAGTTAAATATGCAACTTTCTATTAAATATTCTGCTGAATGATTGGGATACATTTCTACTCACACATGCCATACATTATTGATGGCCATCTCTAAGCTAACAGGCTGATATGCATTAAATAATGTGATTTGCGAAGTCGAGGTGGATTAAAAAAAAATTACAGCAAATGGCGTCTTTACTCAGGCTCAAGGGCATTAAAAATAAAAGCTGAAGTATGCTTACAGAGTGCATGTTACAAAATGTACTAACTGTCAACTGAAGCTCTTTAAAACGTGGTGAATGGGGAATAATTCAGGTGATTATGATTTCACTGATATAAAAAATATCTAGAAAGCAATGTACACTGACTCAGTGGGAAATGGTGTGCCTGCCCAATAAAATGGTTTATTTATCACACTAAGAAATTATTGCAAAGTCCTTACAATCTTCAGCGCTGTGTTTGAAAGCTGCTTTGAAGTTTTTTCTTGTTGTAGAAAAACAAACACTTGAAACTCTATCCCTGCTTTTGAGTGTTTTCTGGAAAGAGGTTATTATTTTTGTGGTAATGGTGTATGGAGAAACCCTCCCTGAAAAGCTGGTGTAATCGTTTGCTTTTAAAGACAAGGCTGTGCTGAAGCTGATGAAGCTGCCATGAGCTGCATGATTAGAAGGTCAATAAAGAAAACACGTTCACACAAGAATTGAAATGGATTTCAGAGTCAATATCACATCATTGCAGCCGTTATTTCTAAAGAAAGCAACACTGCAATGACTACAATGAATAATGAGTTCCTGCTGGTCCTCTTTAATGATGCTGCATCATGTCACCGTTGCATAAAAAGTCAAACATTATTAAAAAAGGAAATGATTTAGTCAAGAAAATCTAATGAATTGTCTTATTACAAGAGTATATTTGTTTCTTGAACTGACAACTGACTGGTTTCTTTACATTCATTTCCTTGACTTGGCAAGAAACCCCACCCTAGGGTGAACAGATGCAGGACGTACAGTGTGTTTCTGTGGAACAATGTGGGACATGTTACCATTGCCAAGAGGTAGCCTTAAATGTTGGTATAATGTTGATAATGTTGATCTAAACTTCTGGTTTATTCACTAGCAAACAATAGATTATGCAGGTTAGGTCTTTAGCATGTGAACAAACAGCAACTGTACCAGCTCCAACACAGCGAAAACACAGTTAGCATAAAAAGCAAGTTCAAGTTTAAATCTGTGACTTTGTGATGACCTGCAATATTCCCTATTGGGCAAAGACGGACAGTGACAGGTAAACCTGTACTTGACCTTAAGGAACATGTTATACTAGAACTTATCAAAATGTGAAACATTATGTCAATAATCTCCTTTTTTATTCCATTTAGGTCTCCGGAGGGCCATTTCTGAATTAGGATTTACCAGCTCTTCCTGTATCAAACACTAAGATTTTGGTTAGTATATCCCTTCTAAGTTATCAATGTTCTTTATAACTAGATTCACTTAATTGTTCCCATTTTGTAAAGAACGAAAAGTGAAGTGTTTCTGTTTAAATGTGTTGACCATATTTCATTATCTCTTTTACTCACTCGCATACTCTTAGCTAGTATAAGCTAGTTTTGTCATTTGGTTTGGGACTTGGTTTAATCTTGAGTGAGAACTTTTGGCAGTATAAGAACTAGATGTTGTCGTGCAGCCTGTTTTAATTTATTGATGCAAAGTCTCCATACAGAAAACCATAATGTTACTACTCGCTGAGTAGTCGTGACCTTGCCTTCTTACAGTGCAGACGCTTTTCTGCTTGCTCTTGCCTCTGCTTACTTTTTATGCTCTTTTTCTATTTTTCTTTTCTGAAAACTTCGAGCAGCGGCTTCTGGACATTAACCTATCACTGGGACAGTTATTCTTCATAAATGGACGGAGGGTTTCAGCCATATTTCAATATTTTTACGACGACCTCAGTCTTACAGTAGCGTGGCCTAGCAACAGCTAAAGCCTGGTACTGCATGCTATTTAGCTTAAGCTAGTTAGCAGCAAAATGCCTCCATTCTCTACTGATGTCTTCCACAAACTTCTACAGAAGATGGACGTGTTGGAAATGAAAATGCAACGGTTGGAAGTTAATGTGGAAGTGAATGGACTAGGTTGGAATGACACCACTTTACCAGTGTTGCAAAAGAATGGGCAAAGGCATGCTAACTCAAAGCTAGTTAGTAGCTACAAGGATACCAAGGAACAGGAGGGTAGTGTACTGGGTAATAAATCTACAAGTGGTAGTCCTCCCTCAAACTCTCTGGGTGCAAAGCCTAAGAGTAAATCATTTCCATGGGATTTGGGAGGACGAACAACAGGCAGAGCCCAGCGCTCTGAAATCTGTGATGCGACCGGCTGGCCTGCATTGTTATCACCCATGAAGAGCGCCTCTTCAACCCCTGTTCCTACTAGGAAACAGCCGTGGACAGCTGCCAAAGGGAGAACTACAAAAAATCCTCCTAAACCACCGAGTGTGCCAATCCAGAACAGATACGCTCCGCTGACCGAGAGCCGGAGATCTCTTTCTGATGACCTGGATAACCCGTCCTCTTCACATAGCAGGGTAAGGACCAATAGCTACTCCAAAAGTAAAAGGCTAGAGGGAAAGCTAACGACTGGGCCTGAAACTCTGATTGTGGGTGACTCTGCTGTAAGAGATGTAAAAAGTCTGTGTAGTAAGAACAACACCAAAGTACTCCGTTTTCCCAAGAATATGGTCTCTGACTTGACTGAGAAGATCCTGCATATTGGGGCTGAACATCCGACTGTGAAGAATGTGGTACTGCACATTGGAACAAATGATGTTGTGAAACAAGTCAGAAGTGCTGAAAAAAGACTTTAAATGTCTGTTGGAAACTGCCAGCTCTCTAAATGCAGAGGTGTTCATCAGTGGCCCTCTACCGCCAGTCAGAAGAGGAGTGGAGAGATTCAGCAGATTGTTTGCACTGAACACCTGGCTTTCAACTGTCTGTACTGACCATTCTGTTCATTTTATTGACAACTTTAACTTTTTCTGGGACCGCAGACATCTTTTTAAGGCAAATGGAGTTTGTCTGAACAAATCAGGAGTGAAATTGTTTATCTCTAACGTATTCAACTGTCTGCATCATCAATCTGTTCCCTTTGCCAAGGACAAGCAACAAGAGGAATCAAAACAAGAGAAAGACACAACACATCACTCAGAAAACCTTGAAAATCTATCACTGCACCCACCTGAGGAATGTCTTGATTATGGGAGACAAATGGAGGAGTCTCCACCGACCTTCACCCCCCCTATCACCTCTGAGGATACTCTTCCTTCACTCCACAGCTCTCTCTACTCTCCGTTCACCCTTTCACCCTCGCCCACCCTCCTGGAGATCGCTGAACACAAAGGAGATACAGAGGGTTGGCACCGATTCCTTCCTGGAGTTCAAAGACCAAACTAAGGCGATACGCAGGGTTGGCAGCATGTCCTTTACCCCGCTCCTCAACGACGGCCACCAAAATCACGGCAGAGACGCGCACCATCTCCCCCGTCTTCATCACCGTGCCTACGTCAACCACCTCCCCCCCCTGGCAGCATGTCCTCTACCCCCGCACCATCTCCTCCGTCTCCATCACCGTGCCTACGTCAACCACCTCCCCTCCCTTCAAGAAAGCATCTGCAGTCTCCAAAGCCTGATAAGGATGTGTGTGTACAAAACGCAACAAACTCTTACTGATATGTGCTGGGTCCAGGCTCAAGGGCGTATGGCACTCTCAACTCTTTCCAGGACATCCCGGGGCCCTGCCTGCCTGTAGCTTTGCCGATATCTGTGTTGATAGGTAATAGATTAAGAGCGGTGAATCAGCTTTAGAAACAGGAAGTGCTCAAACGTTTGTGTGAGTTTATCAAATTTAGCAGTGATTCCATGTCAGCCACAGCTTGTCACAAAAAATCTTACTGATAGTGTATCTAACAAACTTAAACTAGCTTTATTAAATGTCAGGTCTTTGGCAGGAAAAACATTTTTAATCAATGATTTTATCACTGAGCACAATCTTGATTTTATGTTTTTAACGGAAACTTGGATTGAACAAAATAACAGTGCAGCTGTTCTTATCGAATCAACCCCTCCCAACTTTAGTTTTACGAGTCAGGAAAGAATGCATAAGAAAGGGGGTGGAGTTGCTATTCTGTTCAATGATTCCCTTCAATGCAGGAAGACATCTTATGGGAACTTTGATTATTTTGAATATGTGGCCCTTCAGCTGAAATGCTGCTCTCGAGCTCTGTTCCTAAATATCTATAGACCACCCAAATACTGTGCAAGCTTTTTTGATGATTTTACTGAACTGCTGTCTATAGTGTGTATTGACTCTGACCGTCTAGTCATTGTTGGTGATTTTAACATCCATGTTGACAACCCCCAGGACAGAGGGGCTAAAGAACTGTTTTGTGTTCTTGATAGCTATGGACTGACTCAGCATGTGACGGAGCCCACGCACAATAAGGGGCACACTCTGGACTTAATTATCTCAAAGGGTCTGAATATCTCTAAGGTTGTGGTGACTGATGTTGCACTCTCTGACCATTCCTGTGTTTTCTTTGAGAGCTCTATTTCTGTTCACAAAAATGTTCAAAAAGAGGTAACCACAAAGCGATATTTAACTGAAAATACTAGGGAAATGTTTACTCAGAATTTTTCTTCCACACTTGCCCCTGCTAACATCTCAGTAAATGAGCTAGTAGATCATTTCAATTCAAAAATTTAAAATTGTATAGATGCCATTGCTCCAACTAAGGTAAAGGAAGTGACTGGGAAGAAAATATCTCCATGGAGAAAGGCCATGACTGTGAGAGCAGAAAAAGATAGTGTCGAAAAGCTGAACGTAGGTGGCGAAAAACAAATCTCCAGGTTCACTTTGAAATCTATAAAGAGAGACTTGGCCTTTATAATTCGGAATTGAAAAACGCACGACAGTCTTTCTTCTCTGACATCATTACCAAAAACAAAAACAATGCACGTGCCTTGTTCGCTACCATCGACAGACTAACTAACCCCCCAGTGTCAGTTGCCTCTGAATTTCTATCCACCAGGGCGTGCAATGATTTTGCCTCCTTTTTCACTGACAAAATTCAGAAAATCAGACAAGCAGTCAGTGCCTCTGCATCAGGAACAGCAGATGTGTTGTCTCCGTGTCCACTTAACATCAATTCAAACACCATGACACAATTCCATCAGATTAATGATAAAAACCTAGAGGACATTATACAACTTCTGAAATCCTCCTCCTGCTGCCTTGATATTATTCCAACAGGATTTTTCAAAGATGTTTTTCATTGCATGGCCTCAGATCTACTTCATATAGTAAACAAATCTCTTCACTCAGGTATTTTTCCACAGGCCCTGAAAACTGCAGTCATTAAACCGCTCTTAAAAAATAATAATCTAGATGCTTCAGTAATGAACAATTACAGGCCCATATCAAACCTCCCATTTCTAGATCAAATCATTGAAAAAGTTGTTTTTCAATAGTTGAGTAATTTCTTGCATTTAAATAGTTGTTTCGATGTGTTCCAGTCAGGCTTTCGTCCAAACCACAGCACTGAGACTGCTCTTGTAAAGGTCTTCAATGACATCCACTTAAACACAGATAGTGGCAGAACTTCAGTGTTAGTATTATTAGATCTCAGTGCTGCGTTGACCACATCATATTACTCGACCGACTAGAAAACTGGGTGGGACTTTCGAAAACAGTTCTAAATTGGTTTGAATCCTACTTAAAGGACAGAAACAACTTTGTTTCTATAGGTAAATACACATCTGAGTTGACAAATATGACATGTGGGGTACTTCACGGCTCCATCTTGGGGTCTCTTCTCTTTAACATCTACATGCTACCACTGGCTCAGATAATGAAAAACAACAAAATAAGTTACCATAGCTATGACACACAAATTTACGTAACAATTTCACCAGGAGACTATGCTCCAATTCAAACACTGAGTAAGTGTATTGAACAAATCAATGACTAGATGTGTCAGAACTTTCTCCAATTAAACAAAGATAAAACTGAGGTAATGGTTATTGGAGCCAAGGCAGAACGTATAAAAGTTAGCGCTGAGCTTCAGTCTGCAATGTTCAAAACAACAGATAAAGCCAGAAATCTAGGTGTAGTCATGGACTCTGACCTGAGTTTCAACAGTCACATTAAAACAGTTACTAAATCAGCCTACTATCACCTAAAGAATATATCTAGGATTAAAAGACTAATGTCACAGCAGGATTTGGAAAAACTTGTCCATGCTTTTATCTTCAGTAGACTGGACTACTGCAATGGTGTCTTCACAGGTCTCACTAAAAAATCTATTAGAAAGCTGCAGCTGATTCAGAACGCCGCTGCTCGAGTCCTCACTAACACTAAGAAAGTGGATCACATCACTCCTGTTCTGAAGTCTTTACACTGGCTTCCTGTGTGTCAAAGAATAGATTTCAAAATACTGCTGCTGGTTTATAAAGCACTGAATGGTTTAGGCCCAAAATAAATTTCTGACCTACTGCTAATTTATGAACCATCCAGATTTCTCAGGTCTTCAGGGACTGGTCAGCTTTCTGTCCCCAGAGTCAGAACTAAACATGGTAAAGCAGCGTTCAGTTATTATGCTCCAAATATCTGGAACAAACTCCCAGAAACCTGCAGGTCCGCTGCAACTCTGACTACTTTTAAATCCAGACTAAAGACTTTTCTTTTTGCCGCTGCTTTTAATTGAACTATTCACATCTTAAACTGCACTGTAACTTTTATCCATGTATTTTTTCTTTTAATGTTTATTTTATTATCTTTTCTTTTTAATGACTGATTTTAAATGCCATTTTCTTAATGTCTTTCGTTTTTGTAAAGCACTTTGAATTGCCTTGTGTTGAAAGTTGCTATATAAATAAACTTGCCTTGCCTTGCCTTGCCTTGCCTTGCCTTGCCTTGCCTTGCCTTACAAGGCAAGTTTGCACCTAAAGAGCTGATGCAACTGGCTCCTAGATCTTCAGGTTGTTAGACACTTGAATGCATTCACTGGTAAGCCTCTGACTTTGTCTCCCTATCATTTAATGCTTGACAGGTAGCGTACAGCGGATTAGGTGTGACTCTAATTGAACTAATTTGAACAAAAAACATAGTCTTTCAATCAAATGTAATGACTTGTGGGGACAAGCTTTCTGTCTCCTATGAACAGATTTTGGTTCCCACAAAATGTCCACACACACACACACACACACACACACACACACACACACACACACACACACACACACACACACACACACACACACACACACACACACACACACACACACACACACACACACACACACACACACACACACACACACACACACACACACACACACACACACACACACACACACACACACACACACACACACACACACACACACACACACACAATGGATTACAGGAAAGTCTTGGAAGGTTTGCTCAGATGTTAAATCCCTGTGATGTTTGAATAACAATTAGCAGTACAACCCAGCCATGACTGATCACTGGATTCAAACATGTCATCTAATGGAGTGTTCTTTAAAACCAGTCTTCATGGATTTATCACAACTTGACTTCCACAATTACTGCAGCTGTCATAGAATGCCGACTTCACATGATGTCGGCAAGAGCTTTGTTCAGACCAAAAAGGCATTGCTGCTGATGGAAATGTCAGCATTTCAGCAGCCTGCGTTCAATAAAAAAAATATATATATTGAGTCCCCTTCACAAATGTAGTTCCCACTGGGGTAAACAAAGTAATTCAAGCCAAAATTGGCTTTGAAAGAACCACAGTAGAAAATCAATATGGTGTGCGTTGTCATGAAAAGTGTAGGAAAACGTAAAACAACCACAATGTAATGGAACAATATATAAGAGATGTGTTTCTCCAATGACGTCGTAGGAGAAGTAATGTAAGAAGCGAGCAGAGGAAGGATGGATGAGGAAATGTGGGAGAATAAGAGTAAACAAGGGAGATGATTGTGGCTGCCTTGCTGCTATTTGGAGCTTTGTCACTATCCAGATCATCGACTGGACCCCGACTCGACAGCCAATCACATGAGAGCAAGCCAGGTCCCGAAGCCTCTTTTAGCCTACAATCAACACCCTGCAGATGCTGTCACAGTTGAACACGGCTTACATACAGTAGACCTGCTCTAAACTACGGTGATGCTGTTTGTTGCATGCAATAGTGGTGATATGAAGCGTAGCAGAAGTTCAGTCAGGAAGATCTCTTTGCGATCTAATGTATCCCCAGATCTATGCCTCCTGCTACAGTTTCTACTCCATCAGCTGAGGCTGTCCATCTTTGACTCATTAAATTAATCACAATTTGCCATGATATCCCCATCATATTGTTTTTGTAAAACTTTAAAAAAAATGTTTCCTCTCTTCTTACAGTAGTCATGTCAGTATGATGCAATTGACAAACATTCACACAACCTCTTTTCCAGTCTCTCGTTAGCAGTATTGAACCCTTAGCTGAAACATCTTCTTTCATTTAAAACTCCAAGGAAAATACATTATGAGCCTCATCCTAAAATGTCACGAGTGAAACATAGGACCACCCCCAGGGAAATGCTGTCATATGTGTCCATAGCTTTCAGAATCTATCATGCTGGACCTGCTCTGGTATCGGGTGTGAAGGCAAGAACTAACATATTGGCCATTGATTGGGGATCAGAATCATATTGCAGAACTCATGCCAAATCATTCTCCAGCAAACCGTTTCTCATATTTCCAATTAATCCTAAGGCGATCTTGTACCGTCTTGGAAATAAACTGGTCATCTTCATTGATGTTCCTACTTCCTGCACAGCTTCCAGGCTACAATACTTTCATTCCCAGCATGTGTGTCCCCGGCCATGGATTCAGTGCTTGTAGACCAACCTTTTTGAGTGTTTGCTAGCATGGCTATTTCCTCTGCCAACCACTCATGTAGGACCTCATGCAAGCATAACTTAAGGCTGCGGCCCCACGAGGACGAAAACGGCTAAACGCATAGGATTAACGCAAACGCAATCGCAAACGGCTTCCGTCCACATGCAATAATTATCCGGATAGTGTCTGCCCACACGAGACCGCTCCGTTTAGCTCCAACCGCTGGAGAAGCTGCAGTACATATGCAGGAGCCTCTACGTGGCGCTGTAACTTCCTCCACAAAAGCAGCGAAGAAGCATGGTTGTCATGGTTGCCCTTCTGTTTATTCTCCGCGGTGGGGGCCGAGGGAACCGGGCAGAGTTTTTCGCCAGTCAGCGTGTATTAAAGTTGAAATCTTCCGGACAAAATTATAAAAGTGCCGGTCAAAGGTCTTCTTTGTTATTTATTGAGCTTTAAAACAAATGAATAACGACTCTATATAATATAATGATAAAATACACGGAGCCTCTCTTTTTCCTCCTTCTCTTCGGACAGCGTCAGTGTCTGTCTCATGCAGCAGCTGATCCAGTAATGAGTGACCCGGCCGACAGTAAAAAATAAACATATTTATAACTAGTTTAGGGAGTTTGAGAGGTAATTAAAATAGCTAAGGGTGATGATCTGACTTGAAGTGTGTGTTTTGCTGCAGCGGGAGGAGCTGTAGGTGGGCAGAGCTGCGTGTCTCCGTCCTGTCAGATTAGACTTCACTCGCGAGAGAAAGATAAATAATCTGAATTCAGGATGCAGTTTACTTTGACGTGGGGGTGAGCAGCAGAGGTGGGGAGAGGCGGGGCTATTGCCTCATCATTATTGCTGTAGATGTTGCACAAACAACTGTAGCATGGTCAATAGCGTCCGGAGCACGATAGCAACTCTGCGATCCGCCATTGTTGTTGTTGTTGGTGGCGAAACACTTCAGCACTGGCGCGGGGTAAACGGAGGTGAGCAGAAGAGGTGGGGAGAGGCGGGGCTATTGCGCAATCACTATCAGTGATCTGAAAATGTCAGTATAGGGCGCACACACGGAGCTGTTTGACCCCCCAGAGAGTGGCGTATGCATTTCTATCCACCTTGGGACCCGTTGTCGTTTCCTCAGTCGTTTAGTGCCATATTCGGTCGTCCTCGTGTGGCCGAACGGTCTATATGACACTAAACAGTAACGCAAACGACCGAATTCGTCCTCGTGGGGCCGCAGCCTAAGATGCATTTATTTTCCTATGCATTTGCACCATGAATAATTCTTTATTTTTTGTTACAAGTCCGTTGTGGCCAAGCCTTTTTACATATAGTCACAATGGGGTTTAATCACCAAAGACTCCTAGAAAGAAGAGTCTAACCTTATTGGGCACTATGTAATAAATGTATTTGTTGGTTTTAAATTAAGAATCTTCTGACTGCAAGTACAAGAGCAAAATGTGAATTTGTTGGTCTTGTTCGACCCACAGCACTTTCTCTCTTTTGAGAGAAATGTGGGACCATACTATTTAATTAAACCATGTTTCTTTAATACCCTGGCTTTTGGTTTTTGCAGAATAAACTACACGGCACATTCTGAAATATCTGAGGTGATGATTTTAAGCACTGCAGAAGACTATCAGTTTGTTGACAGAAAGAGTGCCAGGGGTAAAGATGACTATTTGCTGTTAATATCAACCCAAATCTCTCTGTGAGCATTGGTGTGGGACAGGTGTGTGCAATATTTGAGTTGATAGTGCCAACTGTCCATCAAGAAACTGACTATCCACTGTAAACTCCTAAAAATTAGTTAAAAAACTTTAATCTCCAACTTTACATCCACCTCTCCAAAATCCATCAGAAATCTGTCTGAAAAATGTGTAGGAGACACCGCAGGATAAACCAACAATTGTTCAGCTGCCGACAGAAGATTGTTCTCTGCTGGATATTAAACTGCCTCAACATTTTCCTTGGAGCTATTCCTGGCGCTCCCTCATGATGGCAATCACACAAAGCCGAGAGAAACACAGGGTGTGACATATAGAAAGTAACTCTCCCTTTGGCATTGTGTTAAAGCTTTTCTTAGTTTTCTGCAACATTTATTTAGGTTAATGACCTTTTATAGGAATCAGTTTTTATTGTGTGATTTAGAAAGCTAAATGGATTTTTTTCAGTTTCAGTTTGTATTTTTACTAAAGTCTTAATTACTGTCTCTATTATAACATATTTGTTTTAGATAATTGGCTACATTGGTTCAGTTATTAGAACTGTTCCAAATACCATATGGTGAAAATGATGCATAAAGTCTATTGCACAGAAATGGGTTAACCATACAAACCTAGTGAACGTTGACGTAAGAGCTTGATATATGAGAGTAATTGTACTAAATGTGATTTTATACTTATATACATATCACTTGTAATTTACATTTTTAAGGTTGCCATTGTGCTGTAGCCTTTTTGGGGGGTTTCGAAAAAGGCAAGACAAAAAGGGCTTGAAAATAGTTTAAGAAATGTACAGAATATAATGTCCTGGCTCAACGTCCATGGGGTAGACACATTGAAAACATCTGTAATGTGGTCATTTTTAAGCCATTGATGTTGGTGTGAAAAATGTTACTGTTTTGAAAGATGTACCTGATGTTTTTCCTTGCAAACAAAAGTGCAATCCAGTGTAATGCTGTGAACTCTTACATTTTACATTGCACAGTGGTTTGAAATGTGTTCACTCTCAGTACGATGTTTTTTACACCCTTAAAAAACAGTGGACAAGCAAATAATTAACCACTAATCAGCCACTGAGGAATGACGCGCATGTCAAGCAGATTATGAACCACTTATTTGCTTTTCGGGAATTCATTTACATATTTTACCATCTTCAGTTTTATCAGCTGCCTTCTCACACACATTACATCCTTTTTCAAGTTCACATTACATTTTATTAAAATGTGTGATGATTGTATTGATTTCTTAAAGTCAAATTGAATTGATTTCCTTTAAATCCAACATTAAGTGTGTGTTACTTGACAAGTCACATCCATCCATCATCAGACTGAAAAAGTCCATGACAGTCGGGGACATAGCAGGGAAAATAGAAAGAGGGAGAAACTGAGGTGAAGGACATTTTTGTGGAAATCAAGATTCAAATTGTTTAATCTGCATGAGGAGCACAGGCAATCAGACAGCAGCATATTGCTCTGTGGCTTTATTCTTCCAGGGTTTACACCACAAGTAATTTCTGAAGCTGCTGGTTTCACCCTGGGGAGCTGCGTTCAGGTGAGCCAGGAGCAGAGCCACAGCACAACAGATGCTTGGACAGGAAGGAGGAAGGATGTAAAACGCTGCAATAATCACAATCTGACCCAGACCGAGAATGTAGGATACGTTTCTCAACCACCCCCTCAGATAATCAGAAGGGTTTTATTTTTGGTAGAACGTTTATTGGGTTGATTAAAAAAAATATTTTCGGTTAAGAGAATTGAATTAATGTTTACATTTGGACTATTAATGGAGAAAAATGACAGTCAAATCTGTAAGTGTGAAGCAATTTTTCCATTTAACTCATCCAATACGCAGGATAACACATGTCTTGATGTCAGTTTATATGAATAAAGGATCATAATATATCACATTTCCTGTTGTGTTCAATTGCATCTAAATTATGATGTTTTATCAATATCAAGAACATACAACTTAATCTTAATTACATCTTTTGGGTTCTAACATTTAAATCACTCTTGAAGAGGGCGTTGTGATTCATGGAGGGGAAAAAATACTTGAATTAAGAGGACAACTTTAATTACAGTACGAATTTATTCCAATTAACAGAATACAGAATGTTTTTCTCCACCGCCCAAACTCATACAGTCAACACCAGGAAATCAAGATAAATACATCGAATAATATATTGCATATTGTATGCAAAAACACATACAACATACAGTCAATGTTTAAAACAATAATTGCTTGATGAAGCAGCAAATGTGAAGACTTTGCCACTTTATGAGGATGCTGCTTGACATACGTAGCTCCAACTGAACAGTGCTTGACTGAATACTTAATAAACAAAGAGGCTTAAAAAGCACTATACCTCTTGGAGATGATTGAGTCTTTGTTGGCATTAAAAAGCCTCAAGGAATAACTTAACGGAACACCTTTAAGCCGCAGTCACCAGCATGGTAAGACACCTCTGAGGTTTTTTAAATACCAATATAAAAACAGGGTCTTGTTTGTTGATCGCTTTATCTTCCATCTGGCTTCACTGGACTTCAGATCTGATTAACATCTTTTTACAAAGGTCCTCGTCAGTCAGTAGGCTCCAACAATAACTGCCTCCGTTTCTTTAGACGGTCTCCTGTCCGTTACTAAAAAGTTGATCATTCCCTCTGACTTTATGAGAAGGTTGCAACCCAAGAAAAATATGCCAAAGACCACCGTGAGGGACAAAACGCACATCACTGCTATCTGGACCACCCTCATGACGAAGAGACTCCTCTCATCCGGAGCAGCGGGCACAAAGCCGTTATCAGTCACCACGGAGGAAAAGTTGCAGCAGAATAACTCTTCGGTCTTGTTGAGCAGTCCTCCCTCCGTTTGGTTGAACCCGGTGTTATTCATTTCCACTTTTTAGAAAAAGGTAAAACTTTGAGTTTGAGAGATGCGAGAGCCAAAGAGTAAACAACTTGCCTTGTTACAATCCCTGAGAAATGTGTCATCAGGTGGAAAGTAAATATGATGTTGATGAGGCGCAGTACTGAAGAAGTTCCGTCAGGTCAGACAGTGCTCTTCGGGAGTTTAACAAGCTGCTTTGGCATCACATTACTGGAGATTTCATGTGGTCTGTAGCCAGTTTCAGGACGGAATGACTCCTCCCAACCCGCGGGTAAGTAGCCAGACAGTAGCTGCCTGCGTTAAAACGCTTAAGTGGAATGACGACAGTGTCACGACACAGCACGAGCGCCACCATACGACCAGACTGCGCACGTCTCTCAGGAGTGTCCAACGAAGCATTACTGTATGAGGTACATTATGTCCTGTTTGTGTTCTAAGATCTAACATCTGCAAATATCTTTAGACTTTATAATGAATTATTTAGTATCGATTGGCTTTTAGCTTTTGTATTGGTTTATTGTTACTTGTTCTAGCTATTGAATCATTGTGTAGCACAATTGAAAAAAAAACACAATCACACTTTTTGGTACACTTTCAGGATTTTGACAAAAAAACGTGAATGCCTCCCATCAAGGGCTTACTTTGTTTCAAGTGTTCATTTGTTCAACTTATAAACACAGGTTTTACTAATAACAATATGTAGTTTATTGTATCCCAGTAAGACAGATAGGAAGCACCTTACCTTACCTTGAAAGTTAACGGAAGCAACTAAAACTTCACTACTGCCGCAAAAACAAAAGCTGACCAACAAGCAGAGGTTGAAGACATTCTTTAGATATGTGTTGTAAGCACATCAGACAGTATTTAAGCAAAACAAAAATATATGATTTAACCGTTTCATGCATAGAGGTCACTACAGTGGACAGCTATTCAAGGTGTTTTCTTGTATATGCATTTTTCTTTTGCATAGTTGCACCATCAGCCTCTACATAGGACCCTATTGCATCATCCCATACTGCTACTCAGTGCCAAGTCAGTGTAAGTGCATGATACATGTCTCTAAACCAAGATGGACGACAGAAAGCCACATGGACCAAGTCACCCATCTATATCCTGCCAATCCTTTTATGGAAAGCGTCCCCTGTATACAAAAATGTGGTGACATCAAGTAACAACTAAGGAATCATTCATAAATTATCAAAGTATTGATTTTATGTTTGCAGGAAATCATGATTAACAACCTGTCCACTACAGTGGACGTCATGCATCACATGGCTACATTTCAACTCCAATTCATACGGGTACTGGTGCTGTTGTTCCCAGGGCCGTCCCTCCCTACAGGCATATCATGCAGACTGTTTGGGGCCTCACCTTGTGGAGGGGGCCACACCTTGCGCAGGGGGGCCTCATCTGAGGCGCACCTATGCTTATGTGGCGCAATTAGGGTGGCGTGGCACGGTTTCGCCGCTGCGAGGCTCCACTAGCACTCATCAAATAACTGTGCGTGGGGCCTCAAATTGGCCCCTGGCCCTGGTTATTCTTGAAAATACTTCATCTGCAATATCTTTTTGGGCCGTAAATCAATATACTTATGTTATTATAATGTAATTTTAAGTTTGCACATCTTTATTTATCATTTTTTCAAAATGTACATCTCTTCAGTTCAAACCCTGAACGCATACTGTCCACCTGAGTGGACATATAAAAATCTATTTGAAAAATCTAGATTTAAAAAAAAAAAACTAAAGTTCAAATCTTGTTTTTCCTGCCCCAAGAGCAATAATAACACTTGGTAAAAAAATCCTGACTGAAGTTTTCATAATTCATGCATGAAAGGTTTATATTGTTCAACTAATGTTCTAGCCAGCTGCACAAAGCAATGACACAAGGTGTTCATCCCTCTCTCTAGAACAAAGAGAAACCAAGACATCCACTGACATCTAGTGGATGCTTTGAGTCCAGTGACGTGCGGTGAGGGGGTGTGGTGCTAATGGAGCCACACTGTAGGTGTAGCGTTTGCGCTTCAGAGGAGGCTCCCTCCGCAAAATGAGGCCCCATCCGTGAGGGGTCTGCGTGATCTGCGTGTAGGGAGGGGCGGCCCTGTATAATAACGTCATATTAAATAGAGTCATTTGGTCTTTAGCAACAGCTTGTGAGACAGTGCATTCATCTGTGTTCGTTTTAATGCTGCCGGTTTGTTGACGGCCTGTGTGTTGATGGGACTTCTCATGCTCCCTAAATGTTTCCCCTGCCTTTCGCCAGTTTCCCCTGCCTTTCGCCTTTCTGCCAAACTCCCATCCCTGATCTTGTCTGCACTGATGAGCTTCTTTCCTATAGCAGCGCAACAGAAGAAGCACACCGCATTATCATTTTCTCTTATATAGTGATGCTTTTTATAGACTGCTTACACTAAAATGCTAACTCAAAAACTCAAAATAAAACCTATGTATTGATTTGTTCAGTGAACTTTTTGGCGTTGCAGTTACAACTCTCCTGCTGCAGCCCCCTCAGCACCCCCCCTCCCCCTTCCTGCGTCCCTGACGTCGCTGTTTGAGTCTCGTGTGAACATGTTAATCTACATACATACATGCAATTATGAATGTTAGAATGTTAGTACAGTGAATTTACCACATTGTACATCTCAGCTTTAGTAGTATAGTTGTTTACAATTATAAATTAGAGCTTTATTTAAAAGGTGAATCTACAGTTTTTGACAGTAGGCTACTTTTGAAAGGACATCAGAGTTATCATAGACTGGGGAAGACTACTGATTCAACTCTCATCATAAACAGCAGATGGCAGCAATGCTCAACACGATTTCCTCAAGGCCTGCCATAAAAAGCTGAAGTGTAAAAAACGGTTTAATTTGCGAAACGTGCACTGTGGTGTTGATTTAACCTGAATGCAAATAACTTTACAGAATACTGTTTTTGTATTTACGTTTATTTTATTTCACTTATTGTTTAGCAGAAAGTCACAGGCGGCGCGTGAGGATCAGGTTTGGGAAGGCTAAAGAGGCTTCTCAATACTCAAATTTCCCCTCCTCGACTCCCCTCCTCGACTCCCCTCCTCGAGACTTAGTCCCGCCCACAGGAGATGCGAGCGGAGGACCGAGGAGGGGAACCGAGGAGAGAGGAGGGGAAGCAGCAGACGTTTAAAGAAATGAGAACTCCTCTCCTCTGAGCGGTCATATTAAAGCGACGTCCGTTCATTATTACGTGGCAACAGCTGCATCAGCTGTCGAGTGTTTTGTCATATTTTATAATCTCTGTTAGATCAGCTGAACATTGTTCCCCCACATATTTACCTTGAATTAATTGAGAGTGCGGTATAATGAGACAATAACAGGCTACAGATGCGGACACACACACACAAATATATTTATATAAATATATGCAATTTAAAGTATGAGAGCACTCTCATAATAACGTAACACAATCAGAGACTGGATATACCCCCCCCCTCTCTCTGGTCGCTGAAATGGGGAATTGAAATTACGGGCCAAAAGTTGTATTTGCAAGTATTAAAAGTAAGCAGAGGACACCAAACCAACTAAGACCTGTCTGTCCGCCGCATCTGCGCACACACTGTACCACACACACACCTACACACTGTACAGGACACACCTACACACTGTACCACACACACACACACACACACACACACACACACACACACACACACACACACACACACACACACACACACACACACACACACACACACACACACACACACACACACACACACACACACACACACACACACACACACACACACACACACACACACTGTACCACACACACCTACAGCTCCTAAAGCATAATCAGGCTACAGCCGTTGTGTATTTTATTATGTGAAGCACTAAATGGTTTTAGAAAAATATCGACTCTTTGTTTGTATATATCTACTAAACTAAAGCAAATAAAGAGAGTAGGTCTGTTATACTGAGTAATATTTATTTTACACACTGCTCTGCTTTCTGCAGGGCCTCACAGCTGTTCTCATTGTAAACATCGCGTTGCGATGAGAGCAGTTTCTAAAATAATATCCAGGGGATGCATGCAGAGCTGTCATTGGCTGAGATAAGTCCGGCCGTGCGTCACGCCTCCACCGTTCCCGGAAATGCATCCGCGGAGGAGCCGTGGAGGAACCATCAGTGTATCCTCGGTTATAGCTCCTCCAGAGAGCCTCCTCGACGCTCGATCCTCGGTCCTCGGTGTGCATTTAGAGAAATGAGACGTCCTTCAAAATGGCGCGCTGAAATTCATTTCCGGGTCACTACCGGAGGACCGAGGAGTCGAGGAGTCGAGGAGGGGAAATTTGAGTATTGAGAAGCCTCTTAAATCACTTTTTTTTACCTGACGCTGCCCGCCTCCGACGTCTATAGAAAATAGATCAACTCAGTGAAAGCCCCGCCTGCTGAAAAATCAGAGCTCAGTGTGCGGAGTTTAAATCTATCAAGTCATATTACAGGATAAAGGAAATACAGTTTAAACTGCTGTATGCAGAGAAGACGCCGACGTGTCGCACTTATCATTCATATCACATTCAATCAGATCATCGATCATATAATATCATAGCCTATATTATCTCCTTATCTGAGTCAGCTGAGCCGTATCTGGCCGTGCAACACTCACAGTGTCACATACTGTATGCAGAAGTATTATTTTAAGCAACACATTAGGTTGACGAAACACTCAACTCAAATGTAATTAAAGTCAGATCCACTCGTGTCTTAGATGGGGCAGTGATATCATAAAACTGTTACGCTTTCAAACACTCGGTAGTTTATTTATTTTTTAACCAGTAAAAAGACTGTATTCACCTTACAGGTGGCTTGTATCCTGGATTATTATGTTTAAGTCATGGATGACTAATATTAGACAAATATGAACTTTAAAGTTCATATTTGTCTAATATTAGTTTACTTTTCATTAATGAAGTATGACGCTGCGCTGTCAGTGCACTTGTCCCTGTTTGTGATTGGTCAAATGTTGCTAACCCCACCCCTTTCACGTGAACGCGCTCTCAGCTGGTGAGAGAAGCCCTGGCTTGATTGACCGAGTTGATATTAACCAGCGTCGAGATCTCGTTTGTTAGGGTTAGTTTAGATAACTCAAACATATCCAGAGTTTTAACTGGCTTCGTAGTACAGGGCACAGGTGGCTGCATAGCAGTGCTAATGTAAAAGACACAAACATTACACATTATATTTTTATTTTACCAGGATGCAGTGACACAAATATTTGGGAAGGCTTAGCCTTCCCTAGCCAACAGCACCCGCCGCCCCTGCAGACAGTCCTATTGAGCTAAAAACACTAGAAAGAACTGAAAGAAATGTATGAAATGATTTGTATAGGAGAATATTTGTCCAAAGGATAAAACACAATACATTATTTGTATTGTAGTCCTTTGGGTTAGTGTTTTAGTGAGAATAGTTAATCTAAGATCAATGACAATACACATATTGAGAAACATTAGGATTATTTTAATTACTAGATTCATGGTTGTTATTAATCATACAAAAAGTTAAACCTAAAGCTAAATATTTCCTTAAAGCTATAAATCAATTGAAACTGAGTTTTGAGTCATCGATAGTATCAATAGGTATTTTACAAACCAAAAAACAACAACTTAAACATAACTGTACTGAAGGTTTCCCACCAATCCACAAACCACAATTACAATCAACTCACTGCACATCTAAATGGACATAATCAGCGTAACATTATAACAAATATATAATTGTATACAGAAAAACTACACATTTTGTGATAGATGCTGTATGCGGTGGTCGCTGGGTGCGCCTACATTAACCAGATGCCCGTGACAGTCCACTTGGAGAGGATTTCATGAGCGACGTCGCTTTCAGCCAATCAGAGAGCAGAGACGCGGCTTTCTGAAGGTCGGTCTGAGCTGAGGTTAGATTGTGCTGAATATCATCTCGCCTGTGCTGTTACTGCTACATTATTCAGTCAGAGAACAGGTGCGTACTAAGACGTTACGTTGCATTGACCGCATCAGCGTTGAAACACGTTGGGAAGATTAATGGAGACTGGTCGTGTTCGCCGGTTTACTGCGGCTCAACTAGGGACAGATCATATCAGGGAGTCCAAACAGGTACCACGGGAGGCTTTAGCCTATGGAAACCATCACACTGCATTGTGGACTACTCTTTACTGAGATGGACTGTGGTTAGTGGCCGTTTCGAGACGTCAGTGTGCAAGAGCCATTTACGCAGTTGAATTTGGCCAGTAAGTGTTGGTGTATATTGGGTCATGTTGTATGCGTTCAACACGTTGCCTGAGAGCGAGCCTGGAACAGGTCACTGGTTCACTCCATCCATAATTTAGGTAAGCACTGATCGTCATTTTCTATCACCACCACCTCCCATAGGGCACACATATCGTGGTTTTACACACCATGACAGAGTAGATGTATTGATGGTGCTTAAGCTATATCATTAAATAAAATCAAGGTTACCATGCTCTATCAGTGAGAATATGTTCTTTGTAATTTGAAATTGCCGTTTTTCCATCTCACTTCTGTCACATGCAACATTGATTGTAATAATCATTATATAGGCTAAAGTAGCGTGAATCATTGGTCATAGTCTGTGTGGGTATAGCCCATAGCCTATGTCAAACCTACTAAACCACCACAGTGGTAAATGTAATCTTTTTTTGTCTTGTTTAGGTTATAGAGGTAGCAGTCATTGGCCTTAATGGGCTTATTGGGATCAGCTCTGTAATCACCGGCTGTGCCTTGTAGTGCTGGGTGTAGATTTGCATTTTTCAATAATGGTACTCAATGAAAATATGATACCTGATATTAGTACAAATAACATAGCAATACTATTTATAGTATTACTATGTATAGTATTTTCATGCTATCTGTACTAAAATATGTGAAAATATCAGTATTAATTTTGGTT
Source organism: Pseudochaenichthys georgianus (assembly GCF_902827115.2). NCBI lineage: Eukaryota > Metazoa > Chordata > Actinopteri > Perciformes > Channichthyidae > Pseudochaenichthys > Pseudochaenichthys georgianus. Next base: position 24,517,606 of record NC_047523.1, on the reverse strand, counting down.
TCTTTTAGTGTGTGTGTGTGTGTGTGTGTGTGTGGACTGATCAGTCAATGCCATATTTTAAGTCTTGACAGTTTCCAGTTCTTAATGTCACTTGGTGCAGTTTGTACTGCAATCAAAAAGTGTTGATATCTGACTCCGCTACACTTTCTGCTTGGGACACTAAAAATGCTGGTGATAGCAGGTTTGAATCCCTACCATCCTCTGAAGTACCCATGAGCAAGTCCATCCCTTAATTATCCACAGCCGAAAGCTATTTTGCGTCATGGCTGATGTATTTTCTTCCAGCTTTGTCTTCAAACGTATTACTGCCATGGTTTCAGAGTCAAGTTCAGTTGTATTGCTTTGGACACCAATTAGATGACAGTCTGGCATTTGCATACAGTACAAGCACTCCTATTGATTGAAGGAGGAATCTGTGATTTAGCTCATGTGCCTGCGACAGACATTTCACAACAAAAGGAGTTGCTAACGGGACAATTAACTGTCACTTCACAAAGCAATTAATGCCCAGTGGATAACACTTGCCTTGAATATACTGGAAAAGTGGCTTGTCAAGACATGAGGGACCTCTTTTTAGAGGTGTAAAGCAGAGAAGAAATATTCCTCTGTGCAGATGGTCGGACTAATTGACTCAGACTTCTTCGGACGAGACTCCAGCAAGCTGCTGGCAGCGCAGTTGGTGGTACCAAACCCAAACATGTCTGTGTCATTGACACACTAAAGCAGATGGTTAGAGATGCAAACAGACAGAATCACACCGAATCATCAATGATCATCTGTCTACCATGTGAGAGGAGGTGATATGCTACACACAGACTCGGATTTCAGCAGAGTTTTACTGAGACGTTTTCTTTATTGAATACACTCATTAACTGGAAGTGTGGATTGCGTCCACCTACTCGGGTTAGGAGTCAGTAAATGTGGTGTGAATTCTGTCTGACATCTTTAATGCAGCCGTACGCACACTGCCTTGTTTTTGAATGAGAAAAGAGTAAGCCCAGGGCAGCGGTGTCGGACCCTGTGATGGACATTTAGACAGTGAGCGGAGAGGTCAATGTGTGCGTTCTGTGTGCAAAATCATTACCACTCTGTATGAGAAAGATAAGGGAATCCATTAGATTCCCACAAAATATGCTGCAGGCATTTTTTCACTAGTTGGACATGTAAAGGCTGCAAAAGTTGCTATACATTAATGCATTTGCAAATAAGTGCACACTCGTATGCAAAAACCTATTTTAATGAAGTATATCTTACATTTTGAGCCTGTGCAGGGGCTCGGTGCCTACCCCTGTGTGATCTATATTGTAGCCTAAAGTTCTGTTATGAATGCCTAAAAGGCTAATGGTTACTTGTCCGTTTGATTTCTATGGCTGAATGCATTTCATAAGCTTTGGATTTCAGTCAACAAAACCCTATCATTTCATTCAAGTACAAATCCTGTTTGACAGAAAATTGTGTTGTTTTTCATCAGAAATATTGTGATGCATACATTCCACACCAATGAGATATCTAGACTCCACAAATTGCCTCTGGTGTGAAAGCTTCCCAGATGGTCCGAGCAGCTCTACTGATGAAGTCGGCAAAGGGGGAAATGAACATTCACTCATCCTTTCAAATGGAAAATGTGGAGGGCTTGGGGGTCAGTCTAATATGGGCAGTTGGGTGTGTACTCCAATGGACCACCCCCCCTCGTGAAAATGACCAGAGGCAATGACACCCATTAACCCCCTTTTTAAAATAAAGGCAAACCGTAACTATGAAATAAATCTATGAAAGGAAAAAAAGGAGAAATGAAACCTTGGGTGGACCCCACTCATAGCTGCTCTTCTGGAGTGCAAACCTTTACAAAATAAAGTTGGCATTATTATAATCAATATTATTATCAAGTAGGTGTGTGTTTGAGCTTTACTGGTAAATATTCTGGGCCAGTACATTACCCAATATGATTCTATTTTAGCACATATGTAGGAACTGGTGTTGTGGAGCAATAATGGACATAAACTGCAGTACATGTCAAACATAGTGTGTGAGATATTTTTAAACGGGGATTCCACTGCATACACTTTCAACTGTAAAATGCCCTTCTTACATATCTTGGTTACAACTATGATGCATTGATCCGACCTCTTCACCTTCTGATATGATTCTAATACCTCAACTCAGGTTATCTGCTGATTCCTATTTCTGTTTTGCTTTTTCCTAAAATAGAAACAAAATACAGTTTACCTCTCTGCAGTGGAACTCACTGGGATAATTTGTATGCAGGAAACTAGATGTCAGGGATTGCGCTGACACTACAAACTGAGTTGGCCCACACAGTGATTTGATGAATATGCAAATGCAGAATTTTCTGATGACAAAGTGAGAGCAACTGTTTTCAATGTGGAGCTGTCCCATCTGGCCAATCTGGGATCAGACAAACATAATTTAACCCTTAATCCCTTAACCAGCGGTGCACCCCATTATGAGATTTTTTTAAACTCTCCATTTAGTACCTGGTATAGTATGCTTTAATTACACAGTTTAGATTAGGCCTACCTGCTACTCTGTATACGCTTTTCTTTTCACTTTATATCCTTCTGTCTCTTTTCTTTCATCCTCCTGCCTCACATGTATACAAATAGTATTTGTTATTCCCCAAAATTGTAAATTAAACTGCACATCTGTATTACTGTAAATCTTACTCATTCCCTTTGTTTTGTTCTGTAAAACATTGTATACTATTTTGATATGTCTTATCTATTTAACGTTTTTGTGTAATGTCATATTCCACTAAACTACAAATATAAACAAATAAAATAGGAAAATGCTTTGTAATCTCATCTGATAGTGTATACCTATGAATTGCATTAATGTGAAGTCTGAGAGGAAGTGATTACTAATCACTTTTTCAAGGGACGAATATTGATCCACTTTAAATGTGGTCGCTCATAGATTTTGCTGACTTCCTGTTTCTGCCTGCGTTGATTATTTTAGAGCGTCATGATGTACATCCAGAATCACAGCCAGGAGACTCAAATTATGATCATGATTCCTGTCGTCATTGGATTTAGGAGAACAGCTTCTGATTGAATGTTTGCTCTCTTCTGCAGGATGACGCCTCTCGGTCAGACCTGCTCCGTCTCCTCCCTGTTTCCACACCCCGTCTCCAGAGTTCAAACGCTCCGTCAGCAGTCCTAGTGCTCCTGAGTGCTCGCTGCGACCCTTGTTCGGCTGTCCTGGCTGACGTCCCGGGGAGGTTATGCGACGGTTTCTCTACTGTAAGGTGGTGCTGACCACCTCTCTAGTGTGGGTGCTGGTGGATGTGTTCTTGCTGCTCTATTTCAGCGAGTGTAACAAATGTGATGACAGAAAAGACCGCTCGCTGCTCCCGGCCCTGCGAGGTGAGTCCACAAATATCCTGCTACACCTTCCATTCACAGTGCAGATAGATTATGAAATATTCACTATATTCAGGGTTTGTTGAAATTGTAAGATTCCTCAGAAGAAATGTAAAACATTTTCGGGGGATCTCAAAGGATAAAAACAAGTCCAGTTTATTTGTGGTTTGTACATTGGTGAATAGTATGGAGTATGTTTTGCAGTAGGTTAAGTGAGATCTCTCGTTGAGTTTAGACAATATTTCCAGCAATAATGTTAATTTACAATGGAGCTTTGATGAATTTGATTTCAGATGCTTGCAGCTAGAATAGATAATGCTTTAGGACTATAATCGAAACACATCCAGATTATTCAATGGAAACAGAAACATTTTGCTTTTGAGGCAGCATCTGCATTTACAACCTACTTTAAGATTACATCTTAAATCTGCGTTTATTCCTGGTAGAAATTAGGATAGTTTGTAACTTGGGTGAATTTGTGTAACTCCAGTTTATTAGAGTGGGGACAAAAAAACGAAATAACTAACTGATTAGTTACATTTTTTTTTAAATTAGTTTATTTTTTCTGCTTTTTTGATCTTTTAAGAATATAAATATGGTTTGGCATCAAACAATTTTGTAGATATAAACTGGAGGGATTAATTTATTCCATAAATGCAGGATTATCTAAAAATCTAGTTTGTTTTCCTGTATGCTCTGCAACCTTGAAGTGATCTCCATGATCAAACTAAACCACCTTACCTATTAAGGAGTTCATTTCCTCACATGCACTGCCATAAGCAGGTTGCTCAGAGGTTTGCTAAGCTGCTTGTAAGGTTAGAATGAGGTGAACTGCCAGCTACTGAGACTTATTACATTACCATAACAAAGTCCAAAGTACATTGGTGTTACTTTCAAACGGCTTCCATTTGATGATTTGCTTAACACATGAACTGAGTGTCACTGGTTTCTTTAATATTCCATGTGTTGTTTACTAGTTTAATCCTGTTCAGCCCAGAACTGACGACAATACATCTCGATTTACTTTTATTTATTAGTTTATTTGGCAGGCACATTAATGAACACTTAAAACATGAAATGTGGGCCAAGTGTAAATATGCCGGATTTAGCTTTGAGCTACTTTACATCCCTCACATAAAACATTAAGAAAGTGAAAATTACCAACATAGCAGTACAAATACATAAAATGCAAGAAAAGTGCAAGAGGAGATTGGAATCAATTTATCCCAAATTGATTATAACTTAAGTGTTGTTGTTAGGTAACACTAATTACCATAACATCAATGCTTGGGTAGTGAATGATCTGGCCCTGGTCATTGCCAGGTTGATAATGACCCTTTAAGGAATGCATGCATTCAATTCCTTGTTAGCGCAGATACCCCTTACCTAACGTCAGAGTTTTTCAGTTTGATTATAAGGAACTTTATGGCCAGTTGCTCCTACCCTTCATGTTTATGTAAGGTTTTACGTTTGCTTGACATACTAGGGTAAAATCATTTGGAGTCGTGCTGCTTTTTATCGTAAAGGAAATGATGCTGCCAGGTAACAACAGGTTCTTGTCTGCCGCATCAATATATTAAGTTCTCTGTTCTTTCTGCACCACATTGTAACTCATTTAGTATTGCACACTCATAAACTTGGTTGACTCCTGAGAGACCGATCAAATTGTTATTTTCTCACGCTGTTAGTGCTCTCTACAGAACGACACATGCTATAATGCAAAACACATCAGGGTCCCTTTTTAATAGACACAGCTTTAGAAAAAAATCACCTTCCGTACTACATTTTCTTGTTGGTCTGTCTTGGTGTTGGTGGGTTTGGATTTTCATTATGGTCTTAATCTTCTGAGAATAATAAAACTGTATTTTTTCGTTGTGCTCTCTTGTAACAGGATTGTTCAATTTAGCAGTTCTAACCGTATGTCACATCAGTCTGAGATTTGCCCTCAGACAGCTACAGCCACTGTGAGAATTGATTAGACTTCTACTGGTAATCTTTTACAGTACATTTTCACAGTTTTGTGATTTATGATTGAAAGGAGCAGTTGAATAAATGTTTATGAAGACAATATCTAACCCAATATCACAATATTGATAATATATTCACATATTTCCCAGTTTTAGTTGCAGTTAAGGTGAAGGTGCGCATCAGAGCAGCAGGGTCGTGGTCTTGACATTTTGTCCCTGTCCTGCTCTGGTTTTCTGATATATAACGTAATGTCAGCCACATTCGACTGGAAAGAAGAGAGCGGAGCAGATCAGCAGAGGGAAGAGGTGAGGTAAAATATGAAGGAAAAATCAAATGGATCAAGCTTTTGATGGAGCTCCAAACTGTGCACCATTACTTTTTGTTGGAAGTAAATGATGATAAAAAGCGCTAGAGGACAGGTCTGAGTCCACCTTAACAAGATTAATCTTGTTAAAGAGAAAGCCAACTTGTTGTAACTTGCTAATGTTGGCCAGAGAGTCTAGAGTTGCACGTGTTTTGTTAATTTGTGAGAATAACAATCTGATGAATCACATAAAGCAAAGGTTAACAGAGAGTCATGTAGCACTCTATTTTTGTTCTGCGCTAAAATGTGAGTGATTGTGTCTCAGAAGTATCATTACCTGTGAGCGTGAGGGGAACCTTTTCAGTGTAATTGCTTGGGATAAAGCTGTAGGCAGGGACATTGAATTGGATTGGATGACCCGAGGACAGAAAGAGCTTCTGTTTTCTTCACAGATGATCAAGGTCATCTTTCATAATGAATGATCTGTGTCAGGAGGATACTGTGTCTGGCTTGAAAATACCACAGAGAGTTTGTTTCCCAAGGCTCCTCTGATCCATGTGTTTTAGTCTTGATATTTCATCCTACTGTTTGTATCATTTCACAGATGTAGAAAGTGCTGAGGGTATGAATAGTCATTCACAGTCATGAGTGAGCTAAGCTACTCTGTTATTTCAGACGGGATTTAATAATTAGTCATAAACAGATATTCTTTATTTTGTCCCACAGCAGGGTCATTTACAGTGTTACAACAGCAAAGGGACATGGCAGATGATAAGATGAAATAATTAGACTAACATTTTACAAAGATGCATCAAAGTGTGAAAAAACGAAATAATTACAGAACACTGGTAAAAATAAGTATCATAAGCTTTTACAAGAAAAAGAATGTGTTGCCTCATGCAGCGTTAATATGTTGTCAGTTAGCAGCATAAATGGCAAACATATTACATTTGACTGTTACGTGTATCACATTTGGTTTTTATCAGTAGGTTAAAATAGAATGTTTTCCGACATGTCTTAGTCATGAAGTTCATTTGTACACCACATATGAAGCCATTGTGGAAATTGTTTGCCTCTGTAATTTTAAGGCACAAGTACTGTCTTCTACAAATTCACAAAATAACACTTCGAATTAGGATTTGTGGTGAAAGCAATAATTGTAAAGGGGATGATTTTGCTTGTAAGATTTAGAGTACATCTTTAACATTCACATGTTGTGTGTATCTGTAGCTACTGTATAGCCTGATGGATTGGAGAGGCCGAGCATGTGTTTGTTGGACACTTTGTTCAATCATCCAGCTCAGAGTTCGAACAGTATCCATCAGATTTAAGCCTGTTTCCAAACGGAGAGTGTCGGCAGCACCATAAACAAAAGAGCAGGATCAGAAGAGGGTTTACAATTCGGCCGTCTCCACGAGAGGTTTTAGGGAATCCTCTTAACCTGGGACCATGGAAATCATTGCTTCAGCTCTAAGAGATTATTAAAGAGAGCACAGTCATAAATCCGTGCAAGGCTTTTTACCTTGGTGACGGGAGCTGGCTCTGAGCAGCAGCAAACCACAGCAATGCTGAGGTTTTTCAGGCATGATCATATAGCTATATACACTGTAGAAAGTCGACTAATAAATATGTTAATCTAGATCTGGAACAGTATAATCTCTTTTTACAGATTACATTAAAATCTAATATTACTGCTAGACTGCACAATATACCAGAAAAGAGATTAAGCATACATTTCTATTACACATTTTTCACACAATCGATGATGTGTGAGCCTAACAATACAGGTGAGAATGGCATCATGTTTTCTATTGTAAGTGTTATTGAAAGGAATACGATGTTCATATTATGTGCACATCCTGCATACAGTACATCCTGCAGCACATGAATGAACACATGGGTTTGGTACACGCACATTGATCTAGGAAATAAGCTCGATGCTCTGTCTTTTTACCAGTATAGAAAATTACAATGTACAAAGTGTACAGAGATAGAGCTAGCAGGCTTTACTGCACTCGCCCGAGCCTAAAGAGACCGATAATAAACCATGCCCAATTCTTTCAATATAAAAGGGATTTCTCAGAATGTATCTGTAGGTCATTCCCTTTTTTCATGGACCAATTTAGGTAGGCAATATTAGAGACTTGTTTTTTTCCCAGCAGATGTTGATAATTCTCCTACTCATGTTATTTATTAAATCTTCATTTGTAGTCAAAAACACCACTATATTTATAATCTATTGATTCAACTTTTGCAATCTTCCTTGTTTGAGTTTATGAATGTTTTTTTGTTTTGGTCTTGGTTAACTAATATTTTATGTTGTGCTTTGAACAATTCTTTTTACTTTTTTTTATTTGGACATCATAAGAACAAACATACAGAATTGCAACATTTACATACTTTATGTCTTACAATCTTTCTGCATCGAAAATGAGACGAACAATTCTTTTTTGAGAAGTTTAGTTGGATAGATCTGTCGATTTATGCAACTACTGCAGTGACTGCAGCTCCCCTCCGGCCCCAGTCAACCAATGTGTACCTTAAGGCTCTGTGCTTGGACCCCTCCTACACTGAAAGAAACAACTTGTAGGATTTACTTGATTAAATCTTAGCAAGTATTTGCACTTACTTTTTCTAAGTATATTTTACTGCTGTAATATCAAGTAGAACTTACTTTCCAGTATCAAGTCAAATGTACTTATCACCAGACGTAACATTGGTGAAAATATTAAGTAAATGTTACTTAATAATGTTGAAGTTACACGTTATATTTATTTGAACTAATTAAGTAAAGTCTAATTATTTTCTTCATGGACAGGAACATCACTATTATCAAATTATTAAGTAAATATTATATATCTGTAATAGTTACTGTTATGAAGTAAATAAGTAGATTTTATCATATTTTTTCAGTTTAAAATGTTGAATTACCCATTTGTTTGAAGTTATTTTACTCACTTTAATTATGTAATTGTTACTCATTTACTTTTGAAAAATGTTACCTAATAAATGTAATCTATGCATTTAATATACATTGAGCCCAAATCACAACTAAAATACAATTACACTTTATTTTGTCAACAATTCAATCACTATTAACCGACAACATTAACATTATAATAATTGCATGCAAACAATCTCTAAGCAGCAGCTTTCACAAAGCTCAAGAGCCAGAACCATGAAAGCTCAGAGGCAGGTGAGAAAACGCTGTTGAGAAGTCTGCATGTGAAGAAGCTTGACAATTACTTTACATGTACATGTGTAACTTCCTCCAAGTCTGCGAGCTCACAGTTTCAAATCAGACAGAAATAAAGTAAATTGTCAAATACATTTCAACTTGCAGCGACATACAAAGGGCCTCATGCAAGAACATACTTGATATGAATAGACGGCTTTTCCATGTCTTTAAGACAGCAGGTTCACATTCAAAGCTTGCACTTTTGGGGTCAGCTTAATCCCATCCAGTCCGAGAAAAAGTTTCTGGAACACCTCAAAAGTGTAGCGCAGTGTTGGGGGGTATGCCAAGTTTAACGCATAAATCAGCCCCATAAGGAGCGTGCATGCTTTGGCAGTACTGCCGCATCCTGGCATAATCTCTCTGCCTTCAAGCAGGAGGGCTGCATCAACTGGATCCTCTTCATTGGCACCATGGACAACCAGGATCTTCAAGACGTGTTCAGTTGCATCACTGCGGCTGTCCTCCTGCATACAATTTACAAGAAAAATGAAGTGAGAAACATAGATGCTTGAATCATTCAAAGTGACTTCATTGTCAGGGCAGAATGAACACATGTGCTAAAGACCATCATTAACTCTGAGACCCTAGGGCCCTAATCCGGGCTGGCCAATTGTACTGTCTTTCAGAGGCTCTAGAGGGCTCAGTTCTGAAGCTAGAGTAAAGATGATATCATATGAAATTAGGATCTGACATATATTATGACATAAACTGTTGAGCTGCTATCTCCCTCGAAAGACCTCCTGTTTTAACATTAAAATGTTACAACAGTGTCATTAAAAAAAGATAATCATGCTTTACCTTCAAAAAGATCCTGTTGTTTTTCGCCAAGGTATAGTATGAGGCTGCGGATGACAGTCACGCCTCATGTCAATGCTTTGGTTCTGTGAAGAGATTAATATCGTGTCAATACTGAACTAATATTCATACACAATAAACTTTCAAGGAAGAAAACAAGAGCATACATGTGCGAGGAGGAGTGATTTGAGCCAACTGAGCAAGAGCCATGGAAAGATGGACCATGCAGGGGCATTTAAACAACCGAGTGTGAGGATGTGTGCTGTATGTGTGTAAGCATTGGGCATTGGGTGATGTGTGTGTGAGTGAGGTCTGTCTTCCTTAAAAATGTGATCATGCACAATTTTGAACAAGCATACCTGACTCAGTTTTTCTAGGACCGGCCTCAGCTTGGTCCCGAGGACTCCTCCCTTGGCCTTCATCAGCGCAATACGTGTTGGTGTGTAGTGGTTGAGTTTGTACATGAAGCTCTGCTCCAGCGAAATTGTAGTTATTCGCCCGAATTCCGCCTTTATCTGAAGTGACAAAGTAATCACAAGCACAACATGAGGAACTGGGCCAATAAGTCTGATACAAAATTAAGGTAGGGTCAATTATGTATAGGGTGTTATAAATCGTGCAGATATTAATGGTGGAATGAACAAGCTATTTATAGAATTTTAACTTTGAGAGAATAGTGTTTCAAGTTAATTAATGTTCATGTGTATCTATCTTTTTTTAATTTGTTCCTGTACAATGGAGCATGTATAGATTCACCTACCTCAGCTTCACAAAACAAAGCAGGCCATCTCTCTTTGAAGTCACCAGCAGCAGGACTACCAGTCACAACCTCGAGCTTTCGATAAGAGAACGTTTTGTTCATTTTTTTAAGGCCACTCTGTAAATGAACAGACATAATTTGTAATATTAAAACAATGGTTTAAACATTTATCCACAATTGCATATTACATTACGCAGTGAAGAATAACAGTAATAATATATCACTCTACTTGCCTGAGCAATCACTCCAATTAGACTCCACAGGCTCACTGCTGTACTGCTATTCTTCCTGTTGATAGACAGATATGTAAATAAGACAGATGAACTTGGTGAATATAACATTTCCACTTAATTAGACTTGATTGAATATTTGAAGAAAAAAAATTAAACAATTGGTGGAAACAGTATGTGGATATTTTACTGAAGTAAAAGTAGCAATACCTCAGTGTATATTTATAACAGAGTATTTACTCTGTTAAAAGTAAAAGTCATGCATTCACAACCTTACTTAAGTACAATTTCAAAAGTATTAGTATCAAAATAAACTTAAAGTAAAAAGTACTCATTATGCAGAATGGCTAATTTGACAATAATATGTATTATATCACTGGATTATAATTAGTGATGCACTAACTCACAGGTCTCAAACTGCAGAAAAAATACTTTAACTTACTGTAAAAAAAACAACAACAACAATATAATTACAAGATATTTTAAGCCGTGTGTGTGTTTACTGTGAATTAGCTTCATTTGGGATTGCTTGGTCCGTGTACGCTTCGTTCATTTATTGATGGCAGAAACGAGAAAACAGCAGTAGCGCTGTTGCATGTAACATTTGCTTTGTATGTCGGGGGCGGGAGATTCATGTGATTGGTTGTTGGTCGCGTTGCTTGAATAAAATCCCCAAGCTTCAGACACACCCAGCTCAAAGCTTTTTTTGAAACTGTAGTGTGGACGCTCCGTGATGCGGCAGGCATTCTCCAGCCCAAATCAGCAAAGCTTATGAGTGTGAAGCAACAGTATCTGCTGCCAGCTGCTTATGTATGAAATGTACCTTCAGCTCATGAAATCTCTGCAGTATCAGAAGGAAGTAGCCTAATGATAAATCTGCAGCCTCTGAAAAGTGCCGCGTCAGAGAACCAGTGCCTTTTACGCACGGCCGCTCACGGAGCGTCCACACTACAGCTGCAAAAATAGCTTGGAGCTGGGCGTGTCTGGAGCTTGGGGATTTTATTCAAGCAACACGACCAACAACCAATCACATGAATCTCCCGCCCCCGACATACAAAGCAAAAACCCCCGGGGATTTTATGCGAGCAATATATATATAAACTCCCCAAACAGGCGAAAACCTACCAGCTTCCCCCACTGTCTCTGCCTCCTCCCTCCATGCCTGGTTCCTCCGGTTTGTATCCCGGTAGGTGAAGAGGGTCTGGTCATACAAAACCGGGTGATTCGCTACGGCGATAGTTAGTTTCTCCTCCGAAATATAGAAATGAACGGCGGGATATCTCTCCCAGTTTAGACGCGGTTTGATTGGCTACGGCTTCAGCTGTCAGATTTTGGGAAACGGGATTTGATTGGCTGGCGCTGGCTACTCCGGCGTCTCAGGCGACAGAAGTTGAACATTGTTCAACTTCTGTCGCCTGAGACGCCTGAGACGCCTCGCTCTGCTACCCACAATTCAGTTCGGCGAAAAAGTTCGGCGAAAAAGTTCGGCGAAAAAGTTTGGCGAAAAAGTTCGGCGAAAAAGCGCGGCTACGTGACGTCACCCCATTGAAAGTGAATGGGCAGATTGGAGCAGATTGGAGCTGTCGACGCTGTAGTGTAGACGGGCCGTCACTTCGCTAGATCCGCTAAAGGACAGCACGCTGCGGTCTAACCACACAGACACACATCAGGTGTTCGCTCATTATTCCGTATTTTTGTTAACGAGAAACATCTATTAGAACAGGCCCAGCCGAAATTACATTGGCCCACCCACAATTGAAATCCTGGCGCCTTGGCTGATGCCAGGGCTAGTCAGTTAGCATGCTAATTTCAGTAGCTAATATATCTATACAACACAATAGATTGGCGTATTTGACATAATGCAAGCACTGTAACCTCTTTGGTTTCTGTAATCCATTGTAACCATAACCTGACAGGATGACAAAGCTAATTTTGGAAAACTGCGGCTAACGCTAACTCAGCTAACATTACTTTTCCTCTCCTCTGCTTTTGACAATGCTATTCCAACTGTTATGCCCTTAGTTTTATAGACGTGAAATAAAACGTGGAACCTTCTTTAGATACATGAGAGTGTTTTTTTTAAATTATCTGGTAAATTACAGTTAAGGTTAGCTAGCTAACAGCACGTAACATATCTAAAACATAATCTCTCAACTTTGTGAACTAATGCACAGAAACGTTAACATGGTTCAAGCAAACAAGAATCAGGCTATTATACACAAAGACACATATATTATCATAAGTCTTAAACAGAGAGACAATAACTTACCAACACTTCTTTTTCCAGCCATACAGCTCCTCCGACAGCCTTCAAATGTGCAACTGCAAACCCAACTGAACCGTCGTCCAAAAACGCGGGTATCTTGTCTTGTCAAGACGCATGCGCGGATTCAAACAGCTACTATGGTTTTAGATTAACATTTACTTAGTATTTTAAGGTTTATGAGCAGTGATTATAAATCATTTAAATAGTATGAGTAAATATATAATAAAACGTACTCCTCCCACACTGTAAATGTATTACATGAATAAAAGGTGTATACATTTAAAATGTTACTTAAGAAATTCTAGTTCTTTGTAAATCTTGATATTACCATGTAAAAAGTACGACAGTTAATTAAATATATTTTACTACACCAAAAAGTCAGTTTTTTTAGTGTATTCACCATCTACATGCTCCCACTTGGTCAAATCATCCGCCAACATGGTCTCAGCTTTCACTCTTATGCTGATGACACACAGCTCTATCTCTGCACCAAACCGTCCACTCAGCTCCCCCCTCAATCCCTTGTCAACTGCCTACAGGACATAACAAACTGGATGTCATCTAACCTGCTCAAAATCAACAGCAATAAAACGGAGCTCATGATTGTGGCTCCCAAGGCGCAGCTCCAGAAGGTTGGAGTGAGCTGCTTCTCTCCATTGACAGCTGCTCCATCTCCCCGTCCACTGAAGTCCGCAACCTGGGATTCATCCTGGACACCACCCTCTCTTTCCAGGCGCACATCAAATCTGTTATCAAATCCGCCATCTACTATCTCAAAAACATTGCCAGACTCCGGCCTTCACTGTCTGACTCTGTGGCAGAAACACTTGTACACGCCTTCATCACATCCCGTCTGGACTACTGCAATGGAGTCCTGTCCGGGGGTTCCCAGAAAAACCCTGGACAGGCTCCAATACGTCCAGAACTCTGCCACCAGGCTTCTCACCCGCACCAACCCATGGCAACATATCACCCCCACCCTCATCCACCTACACTGGCTGCCGGTCAAGTCCCGGATTCATTACAAAAACTCCTCCTCACGTACAAGTCCTTCCATACCCTCGCCCCCCAGTACTTATCGGACCTCCTCCATCCCTACACCCCTTCTCGGAGTCTGCGGTCCTCAGACACGGGCCTACTCTCCATCCCCCGCTCTCGCCTCCGAACTGTTGGTGACAGGGCTTTCAGTGTTGCGGCCCCCACCCTCTGGAATGCACTTCCTGCCGAGATCAGTAATGCTGCCTCACTGGAGATTTTCAAATCATCATTAAAAACACACCTGTTCACCCCAGCCCGTTCCTGGTCCCCCGGTTTCCTTTATTTTTTGTTTGCCCTTTGATTGTCCGTTTGTTTTGTTTGTCCACCATGTACAGCGACCTTGGGTCCCTTGAAAGGCGCTATATAAATATAATTTATTATTATTACTGGATTTGCAGACAAAATCATTTCGAGTGTTGGTTGACTAAAAATGTCTTTAGTCGAATACTGCCAAACACAAGTTCTTGAAAAAACCACAACAACTTTTCTCTCCACTGGCCTGAACAGGGCGCTCTGCCAACAGCCTGTGGTCAGGGAGGTCAGTCAGTACTTATTACTCAGAGCCCCATTTACACAGGAGATGTGGAGCCTTTGTAATAAAGTGGGCTTTCACAACATATTGGTTCTTCTCAGATTATTTCCTTATCAAAGATGGACTGTATACAGGACAAAGTGATTTATTACAAATGCTGTTTGATATTAACTCCTCACCTTCCTTATTGAGAACAAAAGAAAAATGTGTTTGGTTTCTCATCAGATATCCTTTTGCTGTGCTTCTGCTTTGTTACAGCGGCGATATCTCGGAGCCACGAGGGCCCAGGCGAAATGGGCAAGGCAGTAAACATTCCCAAGAACGACCAGGAGAAAATGAAGGAGCTCTTTAAGATTAACCAGTTCAACCTGATGGCCAGCGACATGATCGCACTCAACAGGAGTCTGCCTGACGTGAGGCTGGACGGGTGCGTAAGCTAGTCTTCCAGATCCATTTTGCAAACACAACTACTGACACTGTAACACACACACACACACACGCACACACATCCACGGAACAGCAATACACAACCTTCAACCTGCTTCTTCGCTTCCTGCAATCATTGTTCCTTTGTTACCCATTGCAAGGCACAGTAGTTTCTGACTGATGCTTTCTGCTTATGTCTTTGGATTTTAGTCTTTAATGTGGGCAGAGTTGTATTCCAGGTTAAATGGAAATTGTTCAGTCTTCAGTATTCAGAAGTGCAGGGATCTGTCTCTGATCAAGAGTCTCTCCAGTGATGCAGATAAAATGCTCTAAACTATCAAAACAATGTTATTCTAATAATTAAATAATTCAACTTAAACAGTTTTTCTATGAGATGTTATTGGTGTTAATAACTCTATCTAATGTGGATAGGCATCTCTAATTATGGGCACTATTTCAATGCAGAGTCCATCAGATCCCTCAGGTTTGACCATTATGTCTGACATTTGAATTGGACTGTTTACTGTCACTCAAGATCCACTTGAGCACTTAATGAAAATCCAAGGAGTAATTTGTTTGAAACATGAGCCCATTCATCTCAGGCTGATGATATGCAGTGTCATTCACCTCTCGTAGAAACATTATACGAGTGATTAATGTTCAAATATTCCAAGTGAACACCAATTCTCCTCAGCACTTTAATTAAGTGAATGCAAAAGGTTCTGCCAGTTAGAAACACCATGAAAAGCAAGCCACAACATTTTATTTTTTCTCACAGTTCCACAGTTTTTAATGCAATTCTTGTCTAACCAAGAAAACACAAATTATAAGATGGAGTGGAGATGCAAATATGCTTGCTTGCATCTAGCAAAATAAGACCTCATTTACTGAGAAAAGGTGAACACTCAGCTTATTGCAACACTTTTTTTCTGTCCATAATGGCTCCATCCTTCACTCAGTATACATTTTACAGCAGGTTTATTACAGAACTCAGCTTAGCTTTGCAAAATGTCTCCAGGTGTGTGGTGAAAATGATCCGGAGTCATGCAGAGTTGGCAGTCGTTGCGTCTGAACGGCGATAACACTATGCCTTGAAGGCACCCTCCTGGCCTAGTTGTGTCAGTCTACGGCGTACGCTGTCACTTTGATTCGACAGGACTCAGCTAGAAATGTTGTCTGCTCCGATGGCTTCTTTCACCCTCCGTCACCTCCCCCTACTCTCCTCCTGTCCTGGCAGTCCACTTTTTCCACTTCTGTACTTCTTTATTCAACATCATCCACTTCTGTGTCGTCCCAAGTTCAAAACAATTTCACTCTAAAGCTATGACAGACAACCCATCAAGATGAGGATCTGCTGACATTGCTGTCAACACAGGTGTAGAGGCTAAGCCAACGCTTTAAGCCTCTGAGGATCCGCTTGGTGGGTGTAATTGACGCACACAAGTTTGCTGCTGAATAAATGCTAGAAACCAAGTTTCCAGTTTGAAACAGTCCATTTATTTGCTTCTTTTCATGTTCACCACACGATATTACCGTTTACACCATACCGTTCCTTTGCTTGTAATCCCGTGTTTGTGTGTGCTCTCCGTGTGTGTTCTCCGTGTGTGGTCAAAAACTGTATGGCCTTCCGGCGGAACCTCTCACCAACACACATAGGTTCCTACCTTTATACCCACAGTTAATTGGCTCCTACAACAGGTTTGACTTTTTCTACCACTTAAGAGATATGTGTCAGTGAATCTCCTATGACAAGATTTTTGCACTGATGGCAGCATTGGATAGGGCAGGAAACCTTCAGATTCTCACTCACTTTTCATAGAATACAGAGCTGCGGGTATAAAGAACCACTGTGACTGCAGTTTGGAAACAGCAGTGTTGTCTAATGGCGCATTTACACTGCAGCGGGTAGCCCCGTTTAAGCGTCCTTAACCGTCCTCAAGCGGCCAGGCCAGTTTTTGGTGGCCTTTCCATATAGCCTAGCACCGGCTAGCGGGTACTTTTTCCCTCCCCATAAAATCGTGGTTCTATCAGGCCAGGGCTGAACTAGTGACGTCAACACTCTCGACTGCTGATTGGTCAGAGAGAATCGTCACAAGATCGCGCGCGAGATCATCCCTAGCGTCGCATATATCTAGAAGCAAGCTTGCACCATTTTTGTAAACGGAGCTACAAAAATGGCAACGTCGAAGAAAAGCACACCGTGGTCGACCGAGGAGGTGACGACGTTCCTAAATCTCATTGGGGATGATAAAATCCAGCGGGAGCTCGACGGAACAACTCGAAATGTGAAAGTGTTCCAGGATGTCTCTGCACAGATGTCCGAACGCAGATTTTCGAGGACTTTCCTGCAGTGTAGGGAAAAACTCAAAAAGATGAAGAGTGAATATCGCCAAGTAAAGGACAACAATAACGGAGCCTACACACGGCGGCGTGCGTTGCCGCTTGGCGGTGGGCGTGTCTTGAGCTTGGGGAGTCAACGCGAGCAGCCCGACCAACAACCAACCACATGAATGTCCCGCCCCGGACATACAAAGCAAAGCATTCATGCTACATCCATGCTGGCTAAATATACTGTCTATGCTTGCTAGCTGTCCATTCAAACGAAATACACTGGATATAAACTCCCCAAACAAGCGAAAACCTACCAGTTTCCCCCACTGTCTTTGCCACCTCCCCCCATGCCTGGCTCCTCCGGTTTGTATCCCTGTATGTGTAATATCTTGGATATTAACAGACAACGGAACAGTTGGTTATTTAACAGGACTCTTTATTGCTGCCTCCGGTGGTTCTCTCGCCACCCCCACTTACTATGACTGTCGTAAACATGCCGTAACGTATATGACAACTCCCCTTGTAGTCAGTTAACAATACTATGACATCTCCCTTTTTCCCTTTTAACAATATCAACACATATCAATAACTTAGATATCTTTTCTCTAACAATTCAACACATATCAATAACTTAGATATCTTTCTTTAACAATATCAACACATCAATAACTATGACATCTCTCCTTTTTTTTTTTACAATAACAACACCCTTTTTTGTTGTTGTTATTGAACTGTCCCCTCACAGGTCAAGTCTCTGGACAGGTTTAACAGGTCTACCAGACCTGGTTTGGATCAGTCCATCAGTGTTCCTTGTTGGACCAGGCGAGCCATGTTCTGGGCTCATCTGAATGTCTGGTGTGTTATTCCTGGGATTTGTGTCGTCGTTCGCTGGAGGCCCCGCTACGGGCACCGCTTGGAGATGTCGACGGTTACGTCTGTACAGAGCACCCTGCTCCGTCTCGATGAGATAAGACCTCTGTGTAACACTCTCACCTGCCACTACTGCAGGTGTGGACCAGGTCTTTTGATTGTCCAGTCTGGTGAGAACATGGTGTCCTCGCTGCAGTGGTGTGAGCTCTCTCACGCCATGGCGCTTGTTATAGTAGAAGGCCTGTTTGCTCTTCTCCGCAGCATCTCGAGCTCTGATGTGATGTGTGCTCGGCCACTTTGGTTGCAGGTTCTTGGCCAGAGTGGGCAGCGTCGTCCTGATTTTCCTGCCCATTAGGAGCTCTGCCGGACTGACACCCGTACTGCTGTGTGGAGAAGAACGGTAAACCATTAAAGCAAGTAGGGGGTCCTTTTGTCTCAGAATCCCCTTTGCCGTTTGGACTGCACGTTCAGCATAACCGTTTCCTTGTGGGTTGTGGGGACTAGAGGTTGTGTGCGTAAAGTCCATGTCACAGGCAAAGCCTCTGAAGACATCGCTGCTGAACTGCGGTCCGTTGTCACTGACAACCTCCTCCGGTATTCCGTGCCGGGCAAACGTGGCTCTCAGCTTCAAGATCACATGTGCACTAGTCGTGGTAGGCATGTGGAGTATCTCCAGGTATCTAGAGTAGTAGTCAGCTATGACTAGGTAACTCTCTCTCTCATGTTCACATAAATCTATGCCAATTCTCTTCCACGGCCTGTCTGGGAGAGGTGTTGACAGGAGAGGCTCTCTGTTCTGTGCTCTCCTCTGCTCACGACAGTACATGCAGTTCTCGACTTTGTGTGTGATCTGTGTGGCTATGCCAGGCCACCACACCGAAGTGTTGGCCCTGTCTCTGCACTTGTTAAGACCTTGATGGCCCTCATGTATGCGTTCTAGTATCTCTGACCTCAATCTCCCTGGTATCACTATTCTACTCCCTCTGGTCACTACCCCATCATGCATAGACAGTTCGTTCCTAACGGGAAAGTACTCCCTAACACAGGTGTTTATGTGTGCTAGGTGTTCAGGCCACCCCTCTTGTATGTACCTGATCACTTCTTGGAGCTGCTCGTCCGCTGCCGTCTCCGCGCGGATGCTGTCTATCTTTTTCGGCGATGCTGGAATGCTGCTCATCACAGCTGCTACGTAACACTCCACGTCTGTGTCTCTACTGAGCTCCTTATCTTCCTGTGGGCTCCTGGACAGTGTGTCTGCCACCACCAGGGTTTTCCCCGGCGCATACTCAGCCTCCGGGTTGAACCTCATCAACCGCATGAGGAGTCGCTGGCAGCGGAGTGGCACATTGTCAAGATCCCTGGAGTTCATCAGTGGGATGAGGGGTTTGTGATCCGTAATCAGTTTGAATGCTGGTAGGCCGTAGAGATACATCTGAAACCTCTCACACGCCCACACGCTCGCCAGGCACTCCTTCTCTATCTGAGCGTACCTGGTTTCAGCGTCGCTCAGTCGCCTTGAGCAGTATGCTACCGGTCTCCAGGCCTCGCCATGGAGCTGCAGCAGGACACCGCCTATCCCATAACTGCTTGCGTCTGCTGAGACCACTGTGCTCCTGTTAACATCATAGTACACCAGGGTAGGTGACGTCGTGAGGAGCTCTTTAACTCGCTCAAAGGCTGCTTGTTGCGCCGGACCCCACATCCACACTGAGTCTGCTTTTAACAGTGCATATGGTGGCTGGCCCACTGTGGCGAGGTCTGGAATATATTTCCCCAAGTAGTTGATCATGCCGAGTGCTCTCTTTAGTTCCTGCACGTTTTCTGGTGGTTCAAGTTTTCTGACTGCAGACACTTTGGCCGGGTCGGGTCGTACACCATCTTTGTTGATCACCTGACCCAGGAAGTGCAGCTCCTCCTTTCTCAGCACACACTTCTCATTGTTCAGCTTCAGGCCTGCAGACTCCAGCCGATCCAGAACCTTCTGCAGCCGCTCATCATGTTCGCTGGTGTTGCTGCCATGGATGATGATGTCGTCCATGTAGACGGCAACGCCATCCAGCCCTTCCAGCGTTTCTACCATCTTCCTCTGAAATATCTCAGGTGCGCTGCTTATCCCAAAGGGAAGACGTTTAAAACAGTACCTTCCGTACGGCGTGATGAAGGTGGTCAACCTCTGGCTGTCTTTGTCCAGTGGGATCTGCCAGAACCCTGACGCTGCGTCAAGTGATGAGAAGAGGGTGGAGCCGCTGAGCTGAGCTATCATCCCCTCTGATGTCGGCAAGATGAATCTCTCCCTTTTGACAGCCTTATTAAGCTTCTTTAAGTCCACACAGATGCGTGTTTTTCCAGACTTTTTCTGGACTGGCACCATGGGTGCGCACCACTCTGTTGGGTCAGTCACAGCTTCAATGATGTCGTTGGCTTCCATCCTCTCCAACTCCTCTTTCACTGCACCCAGGAGCGGTATGGGGACCCGGCGTGCTGTGCATACTGCATAGGGCTGGTTATTGTCCTTTAAAGCTATCTTCACAGGCTGTGTTTTCAGTAGGCCAAACTCCTGTTCACTGGTGTTGACCTCGCCCACTCGCTTTACTAACCCCATAGCTACAGCTACTGGCCTGCTGAGTAGGTTATTCACACTCTGCCCTCTAATGACATAGAGCCTGCATGTGTATGTTTTCCCTTGTAGCTGGTCTGAGTTATAAACTGCCCTAAACAGTTCAATCCACCCCCGGGACCACTCAGCACCTTCTTTGGCCTCTGTAGAACCCTTTTTGGCTCCAGTGTTTTGTACACAGTTTCGCTTATGATACTACAATCGCCTCCAGTATCTATTTTAAATTCTACAGGTGAGCTGCCAATCTCTAATGTGACTGTCCATTCATTATCATTGTGAGGCATGCTATTAACTGAGCCCAGATAATAATACTGTCCATCTTCTGATCCCTCACCCTCAGTCACTTCTCTCACCTGCTTGCTCTTGCACACCCTTTCCCAGTGTCCACTTTCCCCACAATTATTGCAAGTAGACCTCCTTGCTGTGCAGTCATCCTGCTGGCTGTGTGGCATTTTGCCGCACCGCCAGCACTTCCTGTGGTCATTCTCACTCTCTCTCTCTCTCCTGGCGCCTCTCTCTCTGTGGGTGCCGCCACTTCTGTGTTGCACCTCTGCTATGACGTTGTGCTACTTCCTGCACGACGTAAGCCCGCTCTCCCTGCTGGTTAACTTGAGCTTTTACCTCCTCTGATTGACGCGCCTCTTGTACCGTCATCTCCAGAGTGAGGTTAGGGATCAGCTGTAGCCTCTGAGACAGATCCTTGTCTAGAATTCCCACCACGATTCTGTCTCTTATGTTTTCCTCACGAGCCGTTCCGAAGTTGCAATGTTCCGACAGCTCATATAGTGCGCGGATGAATGTCTCTGCTCGCTCTCCCGCGCGCTGCACTCTCTGGTTGAAACATGCCCGTTCATGTATAACGTTGCGTCTCGGGATGAAATATGCGTCAAATTTCGCCAGTACAACATCATACTGCGACTCATTTTCCTCTTCCCCGTAGGTAAAAGAGCTGAGAATGTTCTCTGCTTCCTTCCCGAGCGCATACACCAGCGTGCTTACTTGAACTGGACCTTCTTCTTTGTCCAACTTAGTAGCTGTCCTGTACCGTGTAAACCGTTTCTTCCAGTCTGACCATTCGGCGGGTTTCTCGAAACAAAAACTCTCTGGTGGTTGAAACTTTGCCATCCTCGACCACTTCTGACACCATGTAATATCTTGGATATTAACAGACAACGGAACAGTTGGTTATTTAACAGGACTCTTTATTGCTGCCTCCGGTGGTTCTCTAGCCACCCCCACTTACTGTAACTGTCGTAAACATGCCGTAACGTATATGACAACTCCCCTTGTAGTCAGTTAACAATACTATGACAGTATGCAAAGAGGGACTGGTCATAGAGTACCGGGTGATTCCCTACCGCCACGATCATTTTCTCCTCCTTTTGTTGACATATGGGAAATAACTGCGGTCTGGCTCTCCCAACATACACCCGGTTTGATTGGCTAGTGCTTGTACTGTCAGATGTACATACGAGGGATTTGATTGGCTGACGCCTCCGTCGAGGCGGCAAAAGTAGAACATTGCTCTACTTTTGCAGCGAGCACCTCGAGAGAAGCTACGCTTTGCTCCCACAATGCAGTTCGGCGAATCGTGATGTCACCCGGCAACGCACGCCGCCGTGTGTAGGGGCCGAACTCGAGTGGTGCGGGTCGGAAACAATGGAAGTGGTTCGACTTGTCGGACCAGATTTACGGCCATAGACCGGCCAACGTTGGGAGGGAGGGAGGCCTGGACTGTGCAACGGCTTTACTGGAGTCCCTGCAAGGTACGCTCACTTCTAACAAAGAAGTCTATTTTATCCTTACATTAATGTTCGACAACCCATGCTTTTATGGAGCCCCGAAGAGCTACATAGCTAGCTAAGGCAGATAGCCTCGGCAGATAGCCTTAGCTAGAGCTATTGTTTGCTAACACCATATGTGCCATTGGTTACGTTCAGTTGTTCTTTTCTATAGTTGTTGTTGCTATTTAGTATTGTGCTGCAGTAGTTTGAGGAATTAACAAGTCATTTTTCTGTTCTCGATGATTACATTGGGACTAGTGAGGAGGAACATTCCCGAACAAGGGTGATGGCAGTGTTCCGTCCACAACATCGTCATCGAATCCAGAACGGACCCCAGCTCGACCACAGACACCAGCCGAAGAACCGACACCAACTCAACCACCAACGCCGAGTGCCATCACGACACCGCAGCGTGTGGTTATAGGTAAGAAATAGAAATGGCAAAACGACTGGAATTGTGTTTTTTTAAACCTTGGATCATCCATCGTCAGTAATTAAAATAAGCTATACCACTGTCTGGAAATGCTCTGTTACAAGTAAAGTCTTAGCTAGTAAGCAGCTAGTACAGTTGTGTGTGACATCTATCATATACATATATTTATATTCATTATCAACAGGCTGGACATAATGTAATTCACTTTCACAATCATTGTAAACATCTAGGGCCAGAACTTTCTTTAGTTCACCTTACTGTTGTTCTGTTTATACATGTTATTCTTATATCCTTGTGTGACCTGTACCTGTCCAGTGTTTTTTCCTTATTGCTAATTATTATCTTATTGTCACCCAGGCAAGAGGAAACGAGGAGGAGAGGATCGGGCCCAGCAGGAACGGCACCATGAACAGCACATGGCCCAGCAGGAACAGCACTTGGACTGGGCCAAAGCGTCTGCTGAGCGGAGATGGGAGTTGGATGCGGCCTTGAGAAGGGAGGAGGCCGTCTTGAGAAGGGAGGAGGCCGCTCAAGCAGAGACCTTCAACCTAGCCTTCCTGCGCACTCTTGGCGAGGTGCTAGGGGGACTGGTCAGCCGGCGTGGCCCGTCTCCTCCGCGATACTTCAAATAACCTTAATAGTTATTGTACATATTATATATTTTTTATCTAGTTAATTTTTAAATGCAACATTTGTACTTCCTTGTTTATTTATTTTCTTTAAAATGTTCATTTTATATTTATTTTTACAATGCCATGTATATTTATGCTGCCTGCAATACAGTTTTACATTTTTTATTTGTATTGTTTAATGGCATGCCTTTTTGATGCAACATTTTTTTTGTATTTTTATACTGCCATCAATAAAGTACTTCTTTGACTTATCTTATCTCTTGTTGATAATGAATTGCACCCAACAGAAAAAAATCAGATTCACATAATCTTGATTTAGAGAAGATATAAACATACATGAATTTATAAAGCAATAACAAACACCATCAGTTAGGAAAAAGCCCATAAGATAAGTTAGTTTTAAGAGATTTAAAGCAAGAAATGGAGTTTGCTAGCTTGAGGTCCTCCTCTAAAACATTACATGTTTATTTTGTATTAGTATTAAGAATACATGATAAATACATAATACATGTAGTAGAAATTGCTCAATTGTAATACCCTCGTTCTACTAGACTCAAACAATACATTCCTTATATATTTCAAAGACGAGAGAACAAAAGAAGAAACCTATAACCCATTCAAGCAAGCTTTTAACATGTCTAGAAGAAAGATTGAGGTTATATTTAATATATTATTTTATGTTGTGGATACTTTAGCCTCCATCCATGTTTACAATTGTCCACACTATTTTACACTTGCATTTATGAATATAGTTTTGCTGTGTTTTACACTTTAGTATTTATGTTTATAGTTAGCTTTGATATTCGCTTAATTTATTAGAAAGATTTTCTTTTCATGATCTGATATTTCCTCAAATGTTCTTATTATGGGGCATACTTACTGGTGCTTGAAATTCAAATATTTACTAAATATTCAATTCAGATAACATTTGTTTAAAAACATTTGACAAACACATGTTGTGATGCCCCTGTGGGTCCATCAGTAGAGAGGGTGTGGCTGTTCTGTCTGTGCTGCATTGGCTGCATTGATTGCACTGATTGCAGTAACTCAGGGCACCTGGGTCTGGTGCTCTGCAGCTATTTTAAAGCCTCTCTGCTCCTGTCTGGTCTCTCGCTCTGCTTCTCCCTGCAGGCACTCCGGTTTTGTTGAGTATATTATGAGTTTCTTCAGTTGCTTTACTTTGTGCACTTCAACACTCTCACACACATACATGTCCATACAATCCTCACCCTGCATTTACATTACTGATACCACTGACATCCACACCTCATACTTTACTGGTTTTTGACTTGATTTGATTTGTTTGTCCTAAATAAACATATTTTGTTAACCGTCAACATGGTGTGTCTCCTTTTTGTTGTGGCCTTTTGAGCCAGGTCATAACAAATGGGGGCTCGTCCTACGCGTTATTTGGTTAAAAGTTTGTGTAGTGCTCAGAGCACATGGCGTCATTTGAGCAGCTAATTAGTTGATGTGCTCCAGCTGTGTGCTGGCTCGGCGCTGCTATTTGGGGGACACATCGTTTTTTTGGGTTTCAGGAAGCTTTAGTGTTTGACACGTCGTCAGGTTTTGTGTGCCAATCAGAAGGTAAGATGTTGCTGCTTGTTACGCTTTTGTAAAGAGTTTTCCCCACTAGGCTTAAGTGGCGTTTCCCCTTGGGTTACGTCTGTTTGTTGTTTTCATAGTGTTGTGGCGACGTGGTTAGTGTCAGCTGTTTTCGGACAGCTGTCTCGGGGGCACGTCCGCGTGAGTTCTTGGTGTTACCTGCGTGCAGGTCGCTCCATAACTCCGCCAGGTTCCAGTGCGTAATTACCCACCGCAAGCCACATGAAGACTAGGGGAGATTAGGAAGATTTTGTTTAGGCAGTTAGGGGGAAGTTCTCTGTTGGGTTAATCTTATGCCCATGCGTGTTGGCAGTTTAATACTTTGCTTTCTGATTGGCTATTATGACTTCTTTGTCAGCGTTTGTGGATGCGCCCTCAGTGTCTTTCTTAGATGATTGCCAGAAGGCGCAGTTGATCGAAATAGCAGAGCACTATGACATTGCTGTGGTGGGGAGCAAGCGGAAACATGACATTAAAACTGTCATTGTGTCATCTTTGTTTGAGCAGGGGGTGTTGCAGAAGAGTAAGTCTGGTGCGGCAGGGTTCGTGCCGGTAGTGGTTCAGACAGTTGGTTTGACGTTCGAGCAGCAAAAGGAGCTTTTGGCCATGCAGTTTGATCAGGAGAGATCGCAGTTGGAGAAGGAGAAGTTGCAGTTGGAGATGAGGTTGGAGCAGGAGAAGTTGGAGCAGGAGAAGTTACAGTTGGGGTTGAGGTTGGAGAAGTTACAGATGGGGTTGAGGTTGGAGCAGGAGAAGTTGGAGATGAGGGGTCAGCAGCAGGAGGTATAGAAGCGTTTCGAGGTGGA
Organism: Pseudochaenichthys georgianus; assembly: GCF_902827115.2. Classification (NCBI taxonomy): domain Eukaryota; kingdom Metazoa; phylum Chordata; class Actinopteri; order Perciformes; family Channichthyidae; genus Pseudochaenichthys; species Pseudochaenichthys georgianus. The sequence goes on along the minus strand of NC_047523.1, from coordinate 24,491,591 downwards.
AAAGACGCTGGAGGTGGAAAGGATGAAATGTGAGGTGGAACATGCTAGATTACGGCTGATGGGAGAGGGCAAGTTTTCTCCAGGGGAGGTTGGTGGTGATAGGTCGGCATCAGGCAGTGGCGATATCATTTCTTACTTGCGATTAGTGCCAAAGTTCAATTAGCGTGACCCGGAATTATTTTTCACTCTATTTGAACGCATAGCAGAGGCAAGAAACTGGTCAGATTCGGACAGAGTGCTGTTACTTCAGTGTGTACTCACTGCGCGAGCACAGGAAGCCTATTCAGCTGTTTGTGGCGAAAAGGCTTTGGACTATGATAGAGTAAAATCAGCGGTGTTGAAGTCTTACGAACTAGTTCCTGAAGGGTATCGTCAAAGGTTCAGAAATTGGGTCAAGGGAGATAAGCAGACACATGTGGAGTTTATCCGTGATTTAACTTCTCATTTTCAGCGGTGGTGCGCGGCAACAAAGGTTGCAAGTTTTGACTGTCTTTGTGAACTCATTGTCTTGGAACAATTTAAAAACATTCTCCCTCAGCGTGTGGCCACTTATGTGAATGAACAGAAACCTTCCACCGCGTTTAGAGCTGCTGAATTAGCAGACGATTTTGTGTTGACACATAAGGGCAGTTTTACTGAGAAGTATTCTAGGGGTGAAAGTGGACCTATGTCATTATTGCAGAGGAGAGGGTCATTGGAAGGAGCAGTGTCCGTTGCTGGAAACTAAGGGGAAGCCTCGTTTGGCACCAAATGCTCCAGCCATGTGTTGTTCTGCCGTGTTGAAAAAACCCCCGTTGGGTGTAGGCTCGGGCATGGTGCCTGATAGGAAGCCGATTTGTGCTGACGCGGGTTCTGGTTTTGAGCCGTTCATCACTGAAGCGGTTGTATCAGTAGTCGGTAGTGACAAATATGTGCCAATTAAGGTGTTGCGTGATACAGCGGCTAGATACTCATTCATTGTTGAGTCAGTGTTGCCTTTTTCGTCAGAGACAGAAACGGGGGATTTTGTGCTGATGAGGGGCATGGAGATGGGCTTGATTCCTGTGCGACGTCATACAGTAGTGCTGGATTGTGAGCTGGTACGTGGAGTTGTGTCTATGGCGTGCGTCCCGCGTTGCCACTTGATGGGATACATATGATTTTGGGCAACGATCTCGCTGGTAGTGCTGTGTGGGCTGGTGTGCCACCGCCTGTGGTGGTTTCCAGGCCGGTGGCATCTGGGGAGTCAGGTGAGAGTGGTTTGTAATTTCCAAGTGAGTCTCCAGTTTATAAAATTGCACGTGTGCAGAGCCGTAGGATGTCTACTGACCTACCTGTTTCGGAGTCTGGAAAAAGTGGTCCAGCAAGGTCCTTTGACTTTGAGATCGAGACAAAGAAGAAGGAGAAGACAGTCAAAGTGGTGAAGGAGAAGAAAGAGTGGAAACCCCACAAAGCGAAGGAGAGGAGGCCGAAGGAGAGGAGGCCGAAGGAGAGGAGGCCGAAGGAGAGGAGGCCGAAGGAGAGGAGGCCGAAAGAGAGAAGGCCGAAGGAGGTCGGCGAGGCCGATGAGCGCGATGAGCGCGATGAGCGCCTACATGCTGTGGCTCAACGCCAGCCAACCCAAGGAGGAGTGGGACATAAAGGCAGTGGAGGCGAAGAAACAGTACGAAGTCGCAAGGCTGGAGTTAAGAAGAAGGATGTTGGGTTGTCGTGGACCCCTTTGGGGCCCCGTCTTAAGGGGGGGGCTGTGATGCCCCTGTGGGTCCATCAGTAGAGAGGGTGTGGCTGTTCTGTCTGTGCTGCATTGGCTGCATTGATTGCACTGATTGCAGTAACTCAGGGCACCTGGGTCTGGTGCTCTGCAGCTATTTCAAAGCCTCTCTGCTCCTGTCTGGTCTCTCGCTCTGCTTCTCCCTGCAGGCACCCCGGTTTTGTTGAGTATATTATGAGTTTCTTCAGTTGCTTTACTTTGTGCACTTCAACACACTCACACACACACATACATGTCCATACAATCCTCACCCTGCATTTACATTACTGATACCACTGACATCCACACCTCATACTTTACTGGTTTTTGACTTGATTTGATTCGTTTGTCCTAAATAAACATATTTTGTTAACCGTCAACATGGTGTCTCCTTTTTGTTGTGGCCTTTTGAGCCAGGTCATAACACATGTATATGAAAAAAAAAGATGTATTTATGTTCAATACAATGAATACAATACAATGCATATTTAGGTATTCAGATAGCGCATCAAACCCTCTCTCATGTCAGTGCCCTCCTCCTCTGCACCTTGAGCCACTGCTACCCCAGGCTCTGCTGCTGCTGGTGCATTCCACCCATCATCATAGTCCTCTCCATGACTCTCGCAGAGGTTATGCAGAGCACAGCATGTCAGCACCATGACCATGAATTTCACAAGAAACAAGTAAACTCTCCAATATGGTCTAGCTGCGGCCGCGGCCAGTACACGATGGTACACTACACGCCCACCTGACACGACACTACGGTGGCTGAGAGGCACCACCGTTAAAAGCGAATTGACGAGATTTACATCATACAGCCCATGCAGTATAAACATTGATTTTAATTTCTTACAGTAGGAGAGGTTTTGGGGTTTAGGAGGGAGGAAGGAAGATTAGGATTAGGTAAAAAGGTAGGGAGTGGTTAGGGTTAGGATGGGGGGAAGGGAAGGGTTAGATTGAAGGGAGGGAAGATAACTGCTACCCGGGAACGTTCATACTGGGTAGTTTATTTAGTTTAAAAAAATTATCCAACGAGTTGGACCACAAAGGAAGTGTAGTACCGCCGTTTGGCCACAAGACTCCGGCGCACTCCTGGGGGCTTGGTTCAACCTCCACTGTCCGCGGCCGCAGCTAGACCCTTCTCAGCCACCGTAGTGTCGCGTCAGGTGGGCGTGTCGTGTACCATCGTGTACTGGCCGCGGCCGCAGCTCGACCAAGCCCCCAGGAAGTGCGCCGGACTCAGATGGAAATATTCGTGCTGGCCAAACGGCGGTACTGCACATCCGTTTGGTTGCCATGCCCGGAAACACTTTTTCCCATTGACTTACATGGGGAAAGAATGGTCTGTAACTCGTTGGATAATTTTTTTTAAACTAAATAAACAACCCAGTATGAACACTTGTATAGCCCTTATTAAAAACATTCATTCCTCAAGTTGTAAAAATGTGCTAATGTTATTCTGAGAGTTATTTCCCTCGGCATTATGAACGCGCATCTAACCCACGGGACCGCGCCGCCCGGCAGGTTCATGTTACGTGTTCAGCACTACATGAGTTTCTCTTTACCCATGGATGCACAATAACAACGGACCCATATCGCCTTACGGCCCGTCCACACAGCGGCGTGCGCTGACGCTTGCCGGCGGGCGTGTCTGAAACTCAACCAACAACCAATCACATGAATCTCCCGCCACTGACACACAAGCAGCGGTTTGATTGGCTAGAGCTTGTACTGGCATATGATTCGATTGGCTGACGCGTCAAAAGTTGAACATTGCTCAACTTTTTCAGCGAGCCACGCCAGCTACGCTCCACGTCGCTTCCCACGATGCATTTCGGCTAAAAGTGACGTCACCCCATTCAAAGTGAATGGGGAAACGTCAACGCACGCCGCTGTGTGGACGGGCCGTTACTGCCAGCCCACGGAGCTGTAATAATGGATATATTGCACATGTTTGCTTTAATTCATCATTTGTAAAATATTATATTACATGGGCTGTATGATGTAAATCTTGTACCGTAAATGTTGTATTAAATAAAGTTAATATTACCGACGTAGATTAACGTTCCTGTAGCTTCTTATTGCACTAACAAGTTTATTGCACTGTGTATATATATATATATATATATATATATATATATACACATACATATATACACATATATATATTGTATTTCGTTGAAAAAGCCAAAACATCTAGCAGTTTACCATTGCAATCTAGTAAATCACTAACAAACAAAATAGCCCTCTCATACCAATCACTCCTAAACAAGGATTTTCTGTTTATAATAATCACTCTATTGTTCCATAAAGTAGATCCATGAGGAGAAAAATGGTGGGTAAATATCTTTTTCCAATAATGAAGTATCTGCTTATAAAAATTTGACAATTTGGTCGGAATCTTATTAACCTCAAATCACATTTTAAAAGAAAATCAAACCCTCCTAGACTTTTAAATATGGCCTTTGGAATATGGAACCACATGGATTCTGGCTGGGACAAAAAAGCTTTCAACCATTTTATTTTAATTGTTCCAATCATCGATTCAAAGTCTAAAGCTTTAATTCCGCCTTTATCATATTCTTTAACAAGCTGTGACTTTTTAATGTAGTGAGTTTTATTTCTCCACAAGAATTGGAAAATAATTCAGTTGGTTTTTTTAATATTGGCCGAAGAGACAAAACATGAGTGGCATGGATAGATCAGTCTAGATATACCTTCTGCTTTAGTAAGAAGAACTCTGCCAAAAATAGTAAGATCTCTAGTTAACCAACAACTGAGAGATTTCTTCATATCTGTGATACGGTTACAAATATTAAGATCTTCTCTCCTGATATAATTTTTAGACAATGTTATTCCTAAATATTTCACTTCAGGTACCACTCTAATAGAGTCAATAACGGAATCATCACATGAATGGATAGGGAGTAATTCACATTTTGAAAGATTAAGAGATAACCCTGATGCTTTTGAAAAAATTGAAATTGTGTTAAGAGTTTCCTTTACCATGGATTTATTCTTTAGGAAAATGGATGTGTCATCCGCGAATTGACTAATTTTAAATTCTTTGTCAAAGAGGGTAATGCCTAATATTTTGTGATTCTTTATAATAAGCGTTGTTAAAACTTGGGTGGTCAGAATAAATAATTTTGGGGAAATAGGGCAACCCTGTCGAATACCACGTAAAAACTTAAATCTAGGGCTCATTCCAGGGTTCAAAGATACAGAACTATCTATGTCCGAATAGAGCATCCTAATTATGTTGCAGAAATGTTCACCAAAACCCAGAAATGTTAGAGTTTCCATTAAAAAGGAATGTTCAACAGTATCAAAAGCCTTATAAAAATCCAGAAATAATACGAGACCTTCAGTATCAATAAACTCCTGGTAATCGAGCATATCCAATATCAGTCTGGTATGGTTATGAATACTTCTGCCCTTAATAAAGGCTGATTGGACATTCATCTACTAGTTGATTCAGACCTGAGTTTAACCTGTTAGCATAAACATGTGCTAACAGTTTGTAATCATTACATAGTAGGGTAATAGGTCTCCAATTATCCAACAAAAGAATATTATTATTGGTT